>NC_140578.1:34896068-35588568 GCF_057381845.1 Rhamphochromis longiceps | reverse complement strand
TTTGGGTGCAGTGTATTTTTTACATACAGGTATAACAGAACAGCGTTAGTGTTGTTGTTTATTTAAACTTGAGTATGAACTTATACAAAATGCAGCAAGATATTAAAAAACAGTTTTATTGATTAAAAAACACACTATATCAGATTCATATCGGTATCGGCAGATATCCAAATTTATGATATCGGACATAAAAAAGTGGTATCGTGCCATCTCTAATACATATATATACACACATAGATACATACATATGTGTGTGTGTATGTATGTATGTATGTATGTATGTATGTATGTATGTATGTATGTATGTATGTATAATATATATATATATATATATATATATATATATATCAGTGACAACACTGATGGAGAATAAAAAAATCAGCATAATAAGTCCTTTAAGGTATCAGAGGTTTAAAATATATATATATCGTTTGGGATATACATCAGAAGTTTAAAAAAAAAAACTTGTGGGAACTTATTCAGCAAATCACGCAGAACTCGTCAAACCTGATTTTTCTCAGTACCACCCGTCTCCGCTTTCGCACATGCAGTTAGTGGCTCCATATGTCAAACACACACACGCCACAGTCACGCTACTCACCTGTGTTAATATCACCGACTGTAGCTTGCTTATATAAGCCGTACAGATCGCCCATTTCTTGCTGGTTTGGTTTCTGCTTCAGAACCTTCACCTCCTCTACCGCTTTGTCAAAGGCGTCCTGGTTAGGACAAGTCACAGCATATCCTCAGATCATATCCACTCGCCCATCTTCACTATCACCTGAATGCTCTTCTCAGTAACCAGGAACGAGTTTAAACTTAACACCTCGTTACAACTACAAGAACCTGTCGAGCTAAACGGTCTGGTTCCTGCCCCCCCACCAAAAAAACCCCTCTTTCCAGTCCCTGTGATTTATACGTAAGTCAACATTACAGAGAAATCACTTAGAAACAATGTTAATATTTTAGATAAGATTCCAGGAAAGTTTTAAATACTAAAGAGGTCATACTTACAGTCATGACTGCGGTGAAACTGGGGCACACCTTTGCTCCTGTTCAAAGGCCTGCTCGTCCAACTCGCTGCAGTTGTGTCAGCTGTGCTGTGATTTGCTGAGAGAAAGGAAGTGGGAGGGTTTATGGGATTTCTTAGGAGGGGGTGCGGAGGGGGGTTTGACATTGATTGGATACCAAGTAAATACAGTCACTGTTGTCAGTACCGATACCAATCCCGATACTTTTAACCTATAAAGGCAGTTTACAGTCATGATTTATGAGACTAATCGTCATCAATTTGCTAATTCTAGGCACATTTTAATGACCACTAGATCACTGTGATTTTTACTTTCATCAATAACTAGTTGGTAAAACACACCTTTATGCTTATCATGTGTTTCGAAACTTGGTGACCTGGAATGTAAACATATCTGTCACTGATGCACTAAAGTAGACATGACAATTAAAACAAAGTATTGATTGTCATTTCATAGTGTGTGTTTGAGGCGTGTATTTTTAATTTCCATAACCAATTTTTTTAACAGATATCAGTGGACAACATGCTGATCTTGAAGCATAGAAACAAAATATCAATCAGATACTAATACCAGTGTCAGTATCGATACTTGTACTGATACTTATAATTGGATCGATCTATCCACATCTGTGAGATATTTTACACCCACTATAGCAAACCTATATATATTATACTTATAAACGTTCCTACAAAAGATCTAATCGTTACATGTCAAGGGAGTGGTTTTGTGTGACAGTAGAAAAAGTCACCACAAGAGGGCAGCACGCAGATATCAATCTATGTGCGCTTCTTCCAGTCAGTCCTGCTGAACAGACCTCTTGTAGCGCACGATCTGATATCCTCGTGTTGGTGTTGTTCCCAGATCATCATACTAAATGTTGTTCCAGGATCAACATTGCAAGTGACCAATCAGAATGTTGTGACGTCATACTTTTGCGACTTCGGGAAAAACCGGCGTAAAACAAAAAACTTTACTTAAGCTGCGTGAAACCGCCTCTGTCCACCGATCAACGGACCCTGACCCTAACCCTAACCATAACCCTTTTATAAACGGTAAGCAGAATTGATATTGTCCTTGCAACATTGGAATTTCATAAATGCACGAATGGCTTGGCACGCAAAAGAATAACGTCACAACAATGTGATTGGTCACTTGCAATGTTGATCCTGGAACAACATTTTCATGATGGTCTGGGAACAACACCAACACGAGGATATCAGATCATCCCTGTTGTAGTGGTCCAGCTTCATCAGCAGGAAATGTGGATTTAAAGGCATATTTTAGTTATGACGGCAGAGTAAGGTAAACACACTTTCCGTCCCTGTCATATAAACACACATAGAAACTCAGTACCTGGCCACTTTATTAGGTAGTTTGCTGTTGCATGGTTAGACTCCCTGTTGCCATCAGCACTGGCTTGATTCTTTGTGGCACAGATTCAACAAGGAGCTGAAAACATTACTCTGTCAGCAGGTTGTTCATGATGTGACTCTCCCTTTCCACTACATCCCAAATATCCTCTACTGGACTGGGATCTGTTGACTGAGGAGGCCATGAAGTGGGGGAAAAAAATCCAAAGGACAAGTCGTGCAAGACAATAGAAAAAGTCACCACAAGATGGCAGCAAGCACAAAATGACATGTTCGGCTGTGTGTGTGTGTGTGTGTGTGTGTGTGTGTGTGTGTGTGTGTGTGTGTGTGTGTGTGTGGGGGGGGGGGGGGGGGGGGGGGGGGATTTGGTGGCATTAAGTGTAATATTTAAAACATGAAGATGGTTTATTTGAATCCAGAAGTTAATCTAATCTGAAGAACTCCAAAAACGACGACAAACACCAGAGATGTGAAAGCTCGCTCTGTCATAGAAAACTTTATTCCATGTTTTATAAATTAACACTTGAAATCATCATGTTGTCACGATGACAGACACAGACTTAACACATCCAGCATATAAATGAAAATCTCTGGCAAGAGCAGAAAAATGAGAGTGCACGTAGGGCTGATGTACAAAGGTGTTGTTTTGGGAGTTTTTTTTAATGAAGAAAAAGTTGGTTGAAGAGTCAAAACTTCCTTTTTAATCGGTTTTTATATTTCCGCTCCGCCTTCTCCGTATGACAGATTATTTAGAACATGTGAAAGACTTCATTTTGTGCCACGCTTCCTAAAAGAGCAATACACCTGAAATTGCATTTCTTTCTACATGCAGATATATCCACTTAAAATGAATCTGAGTTCTATTTTCAATCAGTTTGGTGTGTAACAAGTATTAATGTCACACGATGCTTGGTTACATTTAAACTATGGCCTCTTACCTTACCCAATATAAGCTAGCTGTACCTTAGTTTAGTGTCAGGACTGTCACCTGACATGAAGTAAGCTTAAATAAATAATTTCTTATTTAGATTTATCCAGTTCCAGTTGGATAAACAGTAAAACAGTGAATGACAGTAAAATATTGTAATACAGCTTCTTAACTGAAATATTACTGCCTGTGTTGGTGTTTACTTCATCAGAGTGAGAGAAAAAAAAAAGCAGCAGAAACATCTAACATTTTACATCTGAATAAGTCAGAGGCCGTGGTGAGATTCCCCTGAGCGAGATGGCAGCAGCAGACGTGTATCTCGCTGGCCTGGATGCTGCATCTACGTGCATCGATCTGGAAAATGAGCAGTTAGCACCTCTAAGTTACGACAAGGCAGGCGGCTGATCCGTTTGAGAAAATGGCTTAATTCAAACATACGCACTCGTGTCAAATATTGTGAAAAATAGTGATTATGATGATATTCAGTGTTTAAATATTATAGTTTAATATTTTACTGTTGCAGTGTTTCTCTGTAAAGGAGAGGATTCAAAACATAGTGTCAACTCTGGGAAGGAGTTTTTCTTTGAGATATGCCTTTCCCAAAACAAATAGTTTTAACACAGTGCTGATCACTGTCAAGGGAAGAAAAGGAGAAATTAGAAAAGAAAACCTTCAAATGACTTCAAATAGAAACAGATCTGTACAGCACCAAATGCTCCTAGAGAGGAATGCAGACAGCGTGAGGAAAGCCAAGCGCACTTCTGATGCTCATAGTAAACCTCATTTAAGCTCGACTATCAGCTGTAAGGTTACAGAGGCTGTTTTGATTGCATGAATACTGCTCTTCAGTTTTGGATTAACAGAAAAGAGATCGATAAAACACTTTAAATGTTAACTAAGTAGTCTAACTACCAATGCATCGAGCAGTAAAGGTGGCACCACCGCTCTAAAAATCTCAAAGAGTCTTCCAGCTAATTGTTGAAGAGGATCCTCTCTGAACCCCCTCAAAAGGCCAGAGATGATCCTCCAAAGTGCTCAAAGAGTGTATAAATCTTTTATCCTCCATGTGCTTTATATTCATGAGTCTGGGTTTTCTATGCACGCTGCTGAAAACGGTGCTTCTCACACATTACTGACATTCTCCAGCCCGTTGCGGCAGTCGTCATCTGGCAGGATGAAGCGGATGTGCCGGCTCTTCTCCCAGCCGCGGCGGATCTGCCCGAGCCGGTGGCCCACGCAGGGCAGGAAGAGGGCCACGCGGCCCAGCAGCACCGCGAGGGGGAGAATGAGGACCAGGAGGAAGGTGGGAGGCATGTAGAAGTAGTACTGGGCCGAGAGGAAGGCGCGGTTCCAGCCGAAGATGAGGGTGTGGAGGGTAGCCATGGATAAGGCGCAGTAGCCGAGTGTGGACTGCAGGAGACAGAATAAAGGGGATAATACCTTTAATAAAATCTTACAACACTGATTGAATTTTTTTAGCTTCCTTGTGTTGACAATTAAAAAAATGCAATATTAAAATCGCTGTTTCCATCATAGATTTAAAAATGAGCTACATTTTAGTTAGCACACTTTCTAATCGAACTCTACTGGTTCTACTGGAAGTTTCTTCCTGTCAAAGGCGAATTTTTCCTCCCCAATGTTGCCAACTGCTTACTTATATGGTGGTCGTCTGACTGTTGGTGTTTTCTCTCTGTTATTGCAGGTCTTTACCTTACTTAATATAAAGCGCCTTGAAGCAAATGTTGTGATTTGGTGCTATATAAATAAACTTGAATTGAACATTTGCGTATACCTTTTAAAGGTATATACAGTATATACCTTTCAGCATTCATGATGCCTTTACAGACGTCCAAGCTGCCAATCAAATAGGCACTGAAACACTGCCGTACCATCAGTCATGCAGGCTTTTGAACAGAGTGCTGATAAAAAGCCGGGTAGTTCTGCTTTGTATAAAAGAGCTTAGGTCCTGAGACAGCAGCAGCATTTCTGAATCATGTTAACATACGAGTTCCTCCTTGTTTGACAGAGCTTTAAAGTGTTTCTGAGCTCATGCATTCATTTCAATGACAGACACGTGTCTGTTTTATTGCAGTGCCTCCCGAGGGCCAAAGGATCACAGGCATTAATAAATGATTTGTCCCTCACATACAGAGACTCTGTAGATGATGAGATATTCAAGGACTTCATAAATTTATGTTAAGGGATATTATTCTAAATTATTCTTGTTTCACAATTCGTAGATGCAGTTTCTTCGCAGAATAATGACACTCTGCCAACCTTTACTTCTAATAAGCTGTTTTTAGTCGCACTCATGTTGATGACCTGTTGCCAGTGAACCTAATTAGTTGCAAAAAACATAATAGATTTATTGAGGCTGAAACTTTTTACAAGGGATATCCCTGAAATTTAAATCTAATTCAATTCAAAAGCAAATACGTAAAAGAAAAAGAGTGGTGGGATGGTCGGCAACAAAGACTCATGTAGCAGTAAGGGTTAGGCTGACACTAGAGGCTGTTTTTGACCGTAAAACTCATCGTGCAAGGGCAGACGGGAGGGTGGGGGGTCGTCAGAGAGCCAAAGCCAACAGCCAAAGGCGGCTGCAGGTTTCTGCTATGAATCCTTCCACAGGTTCAGCAACAGAAACAGTGCTCTCCAAGTGCTCCTGTAGTCAGCTCAGCTCGAGGTGAATTAAACACCAAGTGAGCTGCAATGGCAAGAGATGAATAATTTTCTATTTATATCATGTGACGTCCTGCAAACTTCAAAGTTTGCTTGAGTTTATCCTCACTGCTGAAAGCAAAGACAAATTTATGGAAACATGCAGGTCAGGGTGGTCTTCATTCGGTGCTTAAACACACAAACACACATACTAAAAATTAAACCATAAAAAACACATTATTTTTAAACCCAGAACATTTTATTTGCATTTGTGTCACCTAAAACAGTGATTCCCAAAGTGTGGCCAGCCCTGGTGGACTGTAACGGTACTGCAGGCAAGCCACATTAATAACAAACAGTCCCGATCAAAAGATGTTTTCAATAAATTGCATGCTCAAAAATATGTTTTGTCTCACTCCCATTTCTTCTAGTTGCATGTGAAGCTCTACTTGGAACCTTGTTGAGATTCAACCATGCAAAATATAATTTTTTGCCATTTTTCAAGTGCTCTTAAACTTTTGATCGGGACTGAAAGTCAAAATTCCTTACGCATAGGTTTATTTGTTTGTTTTTTTGTGCAAAATTAACATAAAGGCTGCCATGATCCATTGTAACACTGTTATCTTACAGCTAATTTGCATCTGCAATCCCTTGGCAGGTTACATATTTACATACATTTATTTATTTAAAAAAAGGGAATTTAAACTGGTAATAGGAGGTGGTTAGCCTGACTCATTACTATGACCTAAATTTACTGCTCTTATATTGAAGTTAGTGTCCCAGTGGCAGGTGGGTCACACATTGGGCTTAACAATTTGCATATGCCTGGGTAACAGCAGCAACTTATAAATGGACTGGTTTACATATAGCATTTTTCTGCTCTACCCGAGAACTCAGTGTACTTTACATCTAAAGCACCTAAAATATTAGCCAGCTGAGAACTGATATAGCAACTCAATGCCACCACAATTGACTATATAATTTATATAAATTAAACACCTAGATCACTCAACGGTTCCTTAACTGTCCAAGAGCGCCCACACTGAAGCAGAAACTAAAAATAGACCCCAAAAACAGGGTTCTGGATACTTTGACAGTTGCTAGCTCTGACAGTGTTTATGCATTTATAAAAAAAAAAAAAAAGGAGAGAGAGAAAAAAAACAAAAACAAACTAATTGTGCACCCATGCTGTTGACAACAAGTCTAGAAGTGCTTTAATCGCACAAACTGTTGACATGTGACTAATCTAAAGGCCACCGAATTAAAGGAAGATGAAATGGGAAAAGTGGCACAAACAGACTTCACGTCCTGGAAAACTGGAGGCCATTGGGGGGGGGGGGGGGGGGGGGGGGGTTAAGGAGAGGAGGAAGTGTGCGTACAAACTGAGTCACAACCCTCCTAACGGCTTTGTCACAGCACAAGTTTAACAGCAAATCTGGGGCAGCTGCGGGACTGCAAACACTAAGAGTCAGTGTTTGTATATGTGTCTTACTGCCACACATTCACTATGTGGTGTAAGAGACACAGCGTGCATCTGTCTGCACATCAGAGTGACGCCTGTCTGTTCGTATGCGTGCGACTCAAACGTCCTGCCTGTCTCCAACGTCTTTGACCATCATCCTACAAGCACGGAGAACAAAACCATTTGACAGCACATGCTAGCATGAAGTATCTGGCTGAAGTACAGTGGGGCAAAAAAGTATTTAGTCAGCCACCGATTGTGCAAGTTTCCCCGCCTAAAATGATGACAGAGGTCAGTAATTTGCACCAGAGGTACACTTCAACTGTGAGAGACAGAATGTGAAAAAAAAAAAAATCCATGAATCCACATGGTAGGATTTGTAAAGAATTTATTCGTAAATCAGGGTGGAAAATAAGTATTTGGTCAATTACAAAAATACAACTCAATACTTTGTAACATAACCTTTGTTGGCAATAACAGAGGTCAAACGTTTGCTATAGGTCTTTACCAGGTTTGCACACACAGTAG
Source organism: Rhamphochromis longiceps (assembly GCF_057381845.1). NCBI lineage: Eukaryota > Metazoa > Chordata > Actinopteri > Cichliformes > Cichlidae > Rhamphochromis > Rhamphochromis longiceps. Next base: position 35,580,591 of record NC_140578.1, on the reverse strand, counting down.
CTGGTATTTTGGCCCATTCCTCCATGCAGATCTTCTCGAGAGCAGTGATGTTTTGGGGCTGTTGCCGAGCAACACGGACTTTCAACTCCCGCCACAGATTTTCTATGGGGTTGAGGTCTGGAGACTGGCTAGGCCACTCCAGGACTTTCAAATGCTTCTTACGGAGCCACTCCTTTGTTGCCCGGGCGGTGTGTTTTGGATCATTGTCATGTTGGAAGACCCAGCCTCGTTTCATCTTCAAAGTTCTCACTGATGGAAGGAGGTTTTGGCTCAAAATCTCACGATACATGGCCCCATTCATTCTGTCCTTAACGCGGATCAGTCGTCCTGTCCCCTTGGCAGAAAAACAGCCCCATAGCATGATGTTTCCACCCCCATGCGTCACAGTAGGTATGGTGTTCTTGGGATGCAACTCGGTATTCTTCTTCCTCCAAACACGACGAGTTGAGTTTATACCAAAAAGTTCTACTTTGGTTTCATCTGACCACATGACATTCTCCCAATCCTCTGCTGTATCATCCATGTGCTCTCTGGCAAACTTCAGACGGGCCTGGACATGCACTGGCTTCAGCAGCGGAACACGTCTGGCACTGCGGGATTTGATTCCCTGCCGTTGTAGTGTGTTACTGATGGTGACCTTTGTTACTTTGGTCCCAGCTCTCTGCAGGTCATTCACCAGGTCCCCCCGTGTGGTTCTGGGATCTTTGCTCACCGTTCTCATGATCATTTTGACCCCACGGGATGAGATCTTGCGTGGAGCCCCAGATCGAGGGAGATTATCAGTGGTCTTGTATGTCTTCCATTTTCTGATGATTGCTCCCACAGTTGATTTTTTCACACCAAGCTGCTTGCCTATTGTAGATTCACTCTTCCCAGTCTGGTGCAGGTCTACAATACTTTTCCTGGTGTCCTTCGAAAGCTCTTTGGTCTTGGCCATGGCGGAGTTTGGAGTCTGACTGTTTGAGGCTGTGGACAGGTGTCTTTTATACAGATGATGAGTTCAAACAGGTGCCATTCATACAGGTAACAAGTGGGGGACAGAAAAGCTTCTTACAGAAGACGTTACAGGTCTGTGAGAGCCAGAGATTTTCCATGTTTGAGGTGACCAAATACTTATTTTCCACCCTGATTTACGAATAAATTCTTTACAAATCCTACCATGTGGATTCATGGATTTTTTTTTCACATTCTGTCTCTCACAGTTGAAGTGTACCTCTGGTGCAAATTACTGACCTCTGTCATCATTTTAAGTGGGGGAACTTGCACAATCGGTGGCTGACTAAATACTTTTTTGCCCCACTGTATGTGTGGGTGCGTACCTGAACGAAGGTGAACTCCCTCCAGTTGACAGTGTTGGCCACTGAGGGCAGCGAGGTGACAGCCAGCAGAGAGAGCAGCCCGAGAGCCATGATGCCCACGGACAGGTACAGCTCCATCCTCCAAACTTCCTCCCCAACCCACGAATCTGGGTGGCCAGCATTCACCTGCGTAACAAGCAACATTGATAGACATGCAGTCAATGCAAGGGTAACAGCAACATATTCAAGAGCATGACAAAAATGTGAAACTGACAACTGCCTTTTCAGATCCTTTAACTCTCAAGTGCTAAAGAAGTGTTGAAGAAAAGCACTTAAAAAGACGGTACAAACACCCTTCAACCATGTTCTGATTGCTGATGTTGCATAGTTTGTCCATTAGGGGGCGCTTTGTAACTTGCCACAAACAGAGCAACCAGCCTACCTGGGCAGATAATAACCGAGTAATCAATGACTATCTGTTATTATAAATAAATAAGGAGGTTTATGAATGTTTCGTGTGTTAGAGCCCTGACTTTAGCTCAGGAGATGAAGCTTAAGGTTACGAGGAAGATTACATCTTATTAAGATGCAGATGGTGTCACTTCTTTTGCATTTTCATTTCTTTGGTGAAGAGGACTCCTCGTCCAACAATAAAGCGTAGGCCTGATGTAAGATGCAGACACAAATTTAAATGTCCCCTCTTCAGCACAAAATGCCTATGAGTTCCCTTCTCCTCTGCCTTGGGCATATTTGGCTAGAGACTAGCACAAAGGGAGACGTCTTTCCTGGTCATTGTATTCAAATGTGATGGGGGAACATTGTTGCTTCCACAAACCGCACACCCACTGCTATGTATTTTAACAGATTAAATATAAGTTTACCAGAATACATCCGTTTGTTGGAAAATTTAATTACAGACTATGTATATTTATTCTGTATATATATGTATATTATATTTATTCTGTCCTGTTTGTTAGACTCATGGAACGTCTGAACCGACACCTCTCTTCTTCTTCTTCATCTAACCTGTTCATAGGCCTTGTTGATCAGCTGGAAGCGGGCGGACTTCCTCATGGGAAGACACAGGCTATAAATCGCATGTAGAACTGCACACAGGAAGCTGCACAGTCCAAACTGCTTCCTCTGGATCAACCAATGGTCCAGCCAGTTAGGAAAGCGGTTGTACTTGGTGCCCCACCACAGCTGGAGGAAGGCGGCAATCAAACCGGGCAGGTAGACCAGTGATAACATCACCAAGGCGACACATGGGAAAGTGATATTCACAATCTCAATGGGCAACTTGTATAAATTGTTCTTCTTCGCAGTCACATAGGGATGCAAGACATCACGGACGGAGTTATACAGGTAGAAGAAGACAAAGAGGGCCAGAGCGCAGATGATGGGGGTGCGCCAAGATGGAAACAGATACAGCGGGAGGTTTTCGATCTCTAGTGAAGAGGAGAGGAGGCCCATGTCAACAGGGATGAAGCCCATCCTGCGGCAAAGCTGCATCACAGAGCTCTTGGCATTTTGATCGTCACTGCAGAGGAAAACCTGGAGAAAAAGACGACATAAAGACAAACATGTTTAGAGGCTAGAAACCGATTTCATTTGAAACCGCATATACCACCAGACCTCCATGAATGCGAATAGTCTTAGAGTGGTGATGACGTCCCCTACCTGTCGGCTCCCATCCCGTGGTCCTGCCTGTAGCGTCCAGGCTGATATGGTATTAAACCCCTTGACCACATAACTCTCAGGAAATAGATCAGCCAGCTGTTGGGCATTGGAAGGCCCTTCTTGCTTGATTTGCAAACCGTTGCTGACATCCACGAGAGTCTTTCCAGCTAGTGCTGGCTTCAGGTGGACCAATGTAGAGTGGTGCTCAGGGTACACGGCAACAAAGAGCAAGTCTGCTTGGTTTGCAGCCTCCATCTGCGAGGTCACCTGACGGACAAAGACAGAAACGTTCACGCTCGATATCAAAACTTTCCCTTATATTTAGCTTGTTTCATTAGTTGATTTCCTAGTATTGTTAAATACAGCCTGGTCAAATATTAGTAAAACGTAGCATAGCATAGACCTCTGCCTACAGTATTTACACTAAGCATCTCCTTGACCCTAATACATATTTGGCTCTAAAAACATACCTCTGAACGCGACAGATAAATTGTATGTTTGAATTAAAACCCTGTAGCTCACCGCTGTCAGTCTCAGTCGAATGCTTTGCACAGTTCCCATTAACCACAAACTATGTTTACTGAAAACCGCCATGAAAGAAAACCAAAAAAAACCTCCAAAAAGCTTTATTGGGATTATTTGAATTTCAAACTCAAATAAGCCAGGAAGTCCTTTCTTGCAGCTTGCAAATGAATAAACAGGCAGTAATAATATATGCTATTACAGTTCTGTTTAAAACTCTTCACCAGACCTTCTTGTAGTTATTAAAAGCAGTCTTAAGCAAGAGTTCTCCAGATTTTCTGAATGTCTATCAAACCCTTTCTTTGGACACTGGTTTGACAAAATCGATGACATTATGAATTTAAAGAAGTTTAAAAAGCATCTGAATGGCAACAACTTCATTTGACAGCAATGATCCCAAACACAGTGCTAAACAATGCTTGAAAAGAGGAACATACAATTGAACACAACAGTCATGGTCTCGTGTCACGGTTTGGGTGAGACATGAGACCATGGCTAAATGGATCTACTGTAATTTTAGTCAGTGCTGTTTTTGGCAGTGGAACAATAACGTCTATGACAATCATGGAGTGTCTCCCCAGACCTCAACATCATTGAAGCAGTGTGGGATCACCTTGACAGTGAGCAGATGAAAAGGTAGCCAACATCCAAAGAAGAGCCTTGAAAGTCCTTAAAGAAGGGGGGGGGGGGGGGGGGGGGGGGTGTAGCATTACTAGGATGAATGTATGTGTGTGGTTTTTAAGTGTGCTTTGACCATGTATTAAACACTCCATGTGGCAAAGGAGTATATAATTACATACACGTCTTACTTAAATTCCCAAGTGCTATTGCTGACCCTATATTCATACATGAGCTTTTAAGGCAACGTTAAAGGTTATTCAGCTGTTACACATTTTCATCACATGGCTTGACTCCAAAGAAGAATTGACCCTTAGATTTTTTTTTTTCCCCCCCTGTGGCTTCGAGGTGCCTATACTGAGCTGAAAACACACTAGTAAAAGGCTCCACACTGGTGACAGTAGTGGAAGTGGATCTAGTCAAATAGTGTGTGAGACCTAACATTGACATGAGACCATAACTCGAGCAATCTTATGGATTTTAGTCAGCAATTTTTTGGCAGAGCAACAATAAAGTTTACAACATAGCCCAACTCTAACTTCCAGATCCTATAAAAGACAGGTTGATTACTGAGCATGAATTCTAGGAGGCACTAACACTAAATTAGCGAAACAAATGATAAGGGGATATTGGACCTTGGTGCAGCCTTTCATCTCAATTTAAGCCAACCTTTTTCTGATTGGCTGCCCTTCACTAACAGAGGGGTTTTAACAGCAGCTGAGTGGGGCTTTCTGCTCACACCCCATAAGAGTAAAGACAACTGTGTTAAAATGAGCCTTGAGAGAAGACTTAAATTGAAGCTGTTGGCTGAGAGGGATTACTTGAACGCATTTGATAGAAGCCATTGTAAGCATGTGAAAAACATAACAATAGCACTCTCTGTTCCTCATCCATATTTGTATGCCTGTGGTGAAGACACCTTAAAAAATGATTCAAGCTGCAGATGGGAACTTAATCAGGGGCTGACAAGAAGTCATCTTGTGGTGCAAATGTATTGTGGCGCAGGCTGATGGATTGACTGCTGTATGCTCCTCCCATACTGCCTCTCATCTTCTTCTCTCAATCAACTGAGATTATCTAGTAGCTATGTTTATGAGGTAAAGCAACAACATCCATTATCACTGCTGGGGGAAAAGTCAAAGGAATGTATAATTACCACCAGAGGGACGGAAACAAAAACACCAATTACACTGTGAGTGTGAACGTGAGTGTCAGTGTCGCTGCATATGTCACCTCCGCCTCTTCGGGGAACAGAGCCGTGAAGCGCGCGGGGGTTCGGCTGCCCACCACAACCTGATAGCCGGAGGCCACCAGCCTTCTGGCCAGAGAGCGGGAGAAGTCGCCGGTGCCCAGGATGCCAATCAACAGGGTGCTGGGCGTCATCATGGAGGCTTCAAGGTGTCTGGAGCCCCCAGCTCTTTCTCGGATTAAAGGCCTCGCCATATCATCAGGCATAGTGCACTGACAAACCAGCAGAGAGAGCAGCAGATGAGACCTAAAACAAACACGAATCTTAATAACAGAGTTACAACAGGTTGAATTTAACGGTAGCTTTCTAGCTGCACCTTTGCAGAGCACAGATGTCTACTACCCATTATCTGTGAATCTCAGCTGGCATGTCCTAGATCCACAACTCTGCACTATCAAAGCAAAGTTACTGTCCAATAATAGCGTAAATGGATGTTATGGCAGCCCAAATATAGCAACTGCGAATTTTGCTGCTACTCCTGGACACGCTGACTAAAAAAAAATTAATTAAAAACAAAACAATCACAAACATTTAACCCAGGAAGCTTTCACTTTAATTATTTCAACTTTACTGAAACACGTTTGATGGGATTATCTCACGCGGAAGGATTCGAGAAAAATATGAAAACACACTTTGAAGCACTTTAATAATCACCTAATGATCACAGTGATACATGCCGAATTTATTTTAAAAAGCCAATACTTCAGAGGCTGTCTCGATTAATGGTGTATCTTTTGCTAAAAGTGGTTCGGAGAACGATAAGAACTTAAACAGACTGATATCCGCACAGACTCTGGCATGAAAACGGAAAAGAGGATAGAAAGCTACTTTGCTTGATGCCCTTGAGTCAACTCGGGGAAACTTTGTCTCCGAAGAAAGTTACACAAGCCAACGCAGGCAAAACGAAGACGAGCATTTTGGTAAAATAACAGCTTGTCTGACATAATACATCGTCTGTGAATACTTACAGGCACACTGTTTACTCGCGTGTAGGTGTTCAGGCTCCACGCTTCCACAGAGCTTTCTGTAAACTGGAGCCTTTCTTCCTGATAAGATGACGCGGGCGATAAAGCCACGCCCCCACGTGTGTAAGCGAGATAAAGCAGCGTAACGGGCTCCATGATATTTATTACACGTGTGATTTCTGCACTTAAAGGGGCGGGTTAACACCACAGTAAGCATGAGCACTGCACACAGTAAAGACAAAGTGGCTGTTACTCCATTTCCATAATTAATAGGAAAACTTACGCGTTTTTCTCTTAATTATGACGTTTGACAAGTGAAAAGTTTATCATCCTTAACAGGGGCGGGTCCAGAGGGGGTGTGTGCATGGGCTGGCACTACCCCCACTGGAATACAATATATTCTTCTGGTGCCCCCAGATTACTGCTATGGGGTCTTTAAGTGATGATGTGATGAATCCTGCTTCTGGGCACAAACTACTCTGCATTTAATAAGGCTGTTGTGTTTTTAACATGTTTTAGTGCTTGTATCTTGTTATACTTTGCACAGACCCGTTTGAAAACAAAGGGGGATCGCACTTTTCTCATATTGTGGATGCATTATCTCAGCTGTTCTCCCAACTGAAGTTTGGTCTGTTTATAGCATCCTGCCATACGATTGCATTTGCCCCTAACCTTCGGGAACCCTCACATTAACTTTTATCAAGTGGAAGAAGGTTGGCGTTCATCCTCCAGCTTCAGTGTTTGTTATGCTAACATAGCTGTGTCACTGGCAATCACGTAGCACATTATTATAAACCAGCTAGCCAAACTTCAGTAACCTTACAAACGTCACTGCTGTTTACTTTCGTGTCTTCATTTATGTCAGAAGTGATAGCAGAGATGTACGTCTTAATTTGTTTTGGAAATTCCTCAGTCAGAATATGCTATATTATATTTAGATGGAAACTAGCAAGCTAACTTCCTGCTAACTTTTAACTCTGTTAAATTTCATAAATTTGGTTTTCATGGATGAATGGATGTTAAACTTAATTGTTACACCTGGTAGAGCAGCCACACTGATCATTTTATTACAGATGAAAGAATTTAGACAGTTTTAAACTCTCAGTAATGCCGCAGTGATCGTGTGATCTGCAGCGGAGTTTGGGCCCAGACACGGCTAATGACGTCAGACTTAAACACCAGATTAGGGGTGTCAAATGTAAAATCAGCCCAGCAAGGACGCCAAGCTGGCCCACTAAATGGCTTAGGAATATATGAAGGAGAGCATGGACTTTGGACTTTTGACTACATATAACTGTAATTTCATAAGTTTAAAATGTATTTTATTTACAGCGTTCTCCACTGATATAGACCTCTGTCATTGCCATTGCTATTCATACTACAACAACTAATCATGTAAGAGATAAACAACTAAATGACAGAAAACTTCCTGTTTTTTCACTATCAACTGTAAAACATTTATGTCACTCTGAAATTGCAGGTTTTTTCTTATTATTTTAATTTGGCTTTAAATGAGGATTTAAATAACTTTAGACTGACAGAAAGGGGACTTTCACTGGTTTGGCCCACTAAAGAACAAAATGTGACCCATGATGTAAAATCGTTTTGACATCCCTGCTTTAGATAGTTTAAGCATATTTTGGTGCTGAAGAAATGAGTATTGTTACATTACTTAAGTTGGATAATGACTTTTATTTCACGAAAAGCTCTTAATACCTGGTTTGTTACATTGCAAAACAGGTAATTACTATAAACAGTGTTTAAACTCTTGTGCAGTACCAGTTTTCACATAATACATTTAGGGGCAGGGTTGCACATGAGCCAAGGAAATGGAGTGGCCAGCCAAAAATGCATTTCTTTTTGTGCCATATATGCAATGATGTTCATAGGTTTATTGACAATGACACATTTTTGTATTTTATTGTCTGCACACCACTTCAGTGGATTGTAAATCAAGCAATCATGATGTGATTTAAGTGCAGACTTATATTCAATTCAGGGATTTAGCAAGAGTATTACTTTACCTCCTTGTGAATTACATAAATTTTTACTTACAGTGCCCAATTAGCTGAACTTGCATTTGGTAGCTGTTCACTGTAACTCTCAACTTGAGTTCCAAATAAATATCAACGCCACACATACATACACATCCTCCTATCAGAAATGGCAAAATTCAAAGAGTGGCCAAATCATCAGTCTGTTCAATTTAATTGAATTTTATTTATATAGCACCAACTCACAGCATCAGTCACTTTTGTATTGTAAAAAGAAACTCCCATTTAACAGAAAGAAACCTAAATCAATAGGCCTAGAAGATCAAAGCAGAGATTTGCTTACATGGTTAAGAAAAGCGTCTTCGCATCGTTGAAACAAGTTGATAACAAACTTGTGGAGGTAATTTTGTCACTGTCAAAATCTACACTCAATCAAAGCTTCAAGAATGGAACTATAGAGAGTTCATAGCACGGTGCAAATCACCGGTACACTCAGAAACAGGAAGGCCAGATAAGATTTTAAAAACATCTAAAAGAGTCAGCCAGGTTCTGGAAAAATGATGGAATGATGGGATGAGAAAACAGTATTTCACAGTAAAAATGCATGATGAAAACATGCTGCCAAAGCAACCCAACATTGTTAAGGGCAAAGAAATTGGATATTCCTCAGTGTCCAAATCAAACACCTGATCTCAATCCAATAGAACATGCTGTTCAATTATTAAAAACAAAACTGAATTTGATATACCTTTACTAGTCCCACTAGGGGAAATTTCATAAGGCTAAATTCAGACCAACAAACAAGCAGCAGCTGAAGGAGGCTGAAGTGAAGGCCCAGCAGAGCATCTCAAGGGGGGAAACACAGCATTTGGTCTTGTTCATGACTTCTGCATGTCAGGCATTCAATTGACTGCAAAGGGTTTTCATCCAAGCATTAAAACAGTGCTCATATTAGTTTGTTCAATTCATTTGGAGCCTTTGGAAATGGGGGATGATTATGTAACCGCAGTAAGGTTGTACTGGATTATGTGGAGCTTCAGGGAAAGAAACAAAGAAAGATACAACAGTGAATCATCAGGATAAATAACAGTAGGAGACATGCTGGGGGCAGAATATAACTAAAGAGCTGCTCTGGATAAAGAATTGACCACTTTGACATGTTACATGGTTTGCTGAAGCAGATAAGATTTAAACAACTCCCAGTTCAACAGTTCCCATTATCCGGGCCCCACTTCCTGAGCCAGTTATGGCAAATGAGCAGGCGCAGTATAATACAGTGATTATACTTCAGTGATTTCTCAGCGTTTCATTTTGTGCCACTGTTAGCTCAAAATTCGACTCTGTACAGTTTAGTGTTAATCAGTTAATACCCCGACAAGTTCTCCAACTTAACAATCATATTGGTTGACTAATGCCCAGATTTCCACTCTGTTTTATTAGGTCGGCCGTGTGACAGACTGGAAACCAGTCCAGGATCTACCTCGCCCTTCATTCTATGACAGGTGGGAACCTAAACTAAAGGTTAGAAACAGATCATAGTTTGGGTTAAAATAGCTTTTTTCAACATTAAAGCATTAGAAATGTCGTTTTTCTAGGATACCAGGGTGTAAAGTCCTCTCCCAACTCAAGGTGAAGACAACAGCACACATTATGAGGGGTTGTTTCCTGGGTGAGGACAGTTTATAATGTCTGACATTTAAGATGTAGATTGTAGATCGTTGTAAACAACTAAACATTAACAGCACACAGCTGAACAGCACCCCGGAAAACACAATAAACACTGCCCTGGTGACTACATGCTAGTCTTGTTGAACGCTATGTTAGGAATACAATGCAGGGGTACGTTTTGAGCACATAGTATGCTCAGTTTCAAGTCTGCTAACTGCTCTTCGTGTTCATTTACAAAACACAGAGAAGCCAACGGCGACAACGCTCAGCTTGAATCTTCGCAGCTAATGTGTGGCGACACAACAGCCTCGGCTATCCTTTATATACAGTCTATGTTCCAGCCTTACAGAAATGCTACTGTAGCTGCGGACTCAATTATAAAAATAATTTTAGGGGCTCATCCCAAACTGCCAGGTCTGCCTGATGAAGGAGTAGTAACAGTATATTAGATAGTGGCGCCTCACATTTTCCCTATTGCTATAAAATCGGAGTATTTGATACACTGGCCTTGGGATTAGAAGAGAAAAGCAAAAGCAAATCTGTGTTTAAAAGCTGCCTGACCGCAGGACACGCACTGTCAACATGACTTCATCATGTCTGCCTTTGCCACTTGCAAAAGGTTGAATCCCCGCGGCTCGCTGTGCTGCATCAGTGCCACCACACACAAACACACAGTCTTTCTCCCTCACCCTCACTCAGCTATGGCCTCTAGTTTGTTTATATCTTTAATATACAAGTATATGATGTTGAGATTTCATGAATATGTATCGATTACTGGTGAATGCAGGGTATTCTGATCCAGTAGACTGTTTACACATTTGTTAAAGGAAAAAATAGTACTCTTTTTATGGATTCTAATATTAAAAATTATAGCAAGTGCTACGAATTGCCTTGTCTATGTGGCTAAGTGAATGAAAGCAAAGCAAAATTCATCACGAATCAAAAGGGCTTGGATGGGAGATATTGTGGCAGGCGACAAAAGGCAAGGTCACAAAAAGTTTGCCTGCAGGTGGACAGGTACAGCGATGCAATGTTAACATCTGACAAGACCTCAGTGTCAAAGTGCTGCAGGCAGGAAGGTGCTTCTATCAGAGCCATCAGGGGCAGAGGTGTCTCTAGTGCCCTTCACCGGGGATTGGGGTCACACGTTGAGACAGGAGCTGATGTTGCAGTTCTCCTCGCTGTCCTGTTGTGGTTCAGTTACAGGTTTCTCATGCACATTTGCAGTAACACGCTGCAACATTTTACTCTCAGTAAATACACCTTTTGGCTAATTAAAGCTTCGGACACGGCGTTAGCAGTTTTCTGAATTCCTTTTTTAATGCTGTAATAAAAACACAATATCTAATAGAGCTTTAAAAGTAATGCTTTACTGTAATCTGATTATTTTTTTCAAGTCCCCCGTAAGGGATTACTATTGCAAAATATGTAATTAGATTACTGTGACTTTCCCGTAACCACACTGCGTTACTGCGTTACTAAACCGTGATTTTGTTTGTGAGAGTGTCTCATGACAATGACATACGAGCGTGCAACGTCCATGGTAACAGATGTGTGCAGATCAACAATGGATAATATGAAGTGCGGGAGAGAGTACGACCATGCAGCATTTAAAACGTGGACGTACTGACATTACTTTGAGTTTGATTACGTAAAAATTGCTAAAAACATTAGTGTTCGCTGTACACTCGGGCGACCGTGGCTCAGGGGGTTGGGAATCGCATCTGTAACCGGAAGGTTGCCAGTTCGATCCTTGGGCTCTCTGTCCTGGTCGTTGTGTCCTTGGGCAAGACACTTTACCCTACCGCCTACTGGTGTTGGCCAGAGGGGCCGATGGCGCGATATGGCAGCCTCGCTTCTGTCAGTCTGCCCCAGGGCAGCTGTGGCTACAACCGTAGCTGCCTCCACCAGTGTATGAATGTGAGAGTGAATGAATAGTGGTATTGTAAAGCGCTTTGGATGCCTTGAAAAGCGCTATATAAATCCAATCCATTATTATTATTATTATTATTATTATTATTACACTCGACGTGAGAAGAAAACTTCTTTCTACAGCGAAAAATGTAACTTCAAATCTGAGCAAGCATCGCGCTCGCTGCCACGGGAATGTGAAATTCACAGAGAAACCCCCGGATCCTCCCACTGACATAACCGCTGTGGCACCGGGCAAACCTCCACCTGCCCCACTCCTGCTAAACAGGTGGCAATAGATTTAAGAGCGACAGGACTCAGTGATGCTGAATCTTTGATTTTATTTATTTTTTGGTGTTTTACTTGTAAACACAAAAACGTATTTTATTTTATATGCTGCAATATGCAGAAAATAGGTTTAGTATAAGTAAGTGAGTAAAATGTATTTATAGACAAGATAGACAATATAAACATATTTAAAATAAAAGGAATTGAAATGTACATTATATTGTATGTATTGTACATTTATATAGCACTTTTTAAGACAGGAAGCTATTACAAAGCACTTCACATGGGAATATAAAAGCATATCAAACAAAACAATAAAACTATACAAAGGAAGTATAAAAACATATCAAATAAAACAACATATTACACGTGATCATTACTCAAATGCCTGTCCAAACAGATGTGCTTTAAGCTGTTTTTTTAAAAGAAGCCACAGAGTCGATGGTGCATAGTGGGGAGGTAAACTCCCCCACTACGCAAAGTACTGGAGCTAGGGTTTGAAAAGTGCGATCCCCCTTTGTTTTCAAACGGGTCTGTGCAAATAGTCAGAAGACCACTATCAGTGGATCTAAGGATCCACTTTGGAGAGTAGGTTTGAAGAAGCTCAGTGACATAGGTGCGGCTCCACCTCGTAAAGACATAAATGTAAAAGTGAGTATTTTAAACTGATATCTGTACCAAACTGGAAGCCAGTGCAAGGATTTGAACATGGGAGTGATATGAGAGAATTTATTACTGTGGGTTAAAAGCCTTGCTGCTGCATTTTGGACCACTTGAAGACAATTTAAGGAAGCAATAGACAGACAGGAAAAGATTGCGTTACAATAGTCTAACAGGGAGGAGATGAAGGCATGGACAAGCATCTCCATTTCACCTTTGGAGACAATAGTCCTAAGTTTACCAATGTTTCTCAAATGAAAAAAAGCAGCAGGGATCACAGACCTGATTTGAGCATCAAAAGACAGAGAGAGGAAATAATTTTGAAACTGCTAATGATACGGCCTAAAGGAAGAATATATAGTGAAAATAACAAGAGGCTTGTTATTTGTCATGTGGAGTCCTTGTGGGACTCCACATGACAATTTAACTACATCTGACCGGAAGTTTCCAGCTGAAGCTAAAAGTGTTCTATCCGCCAGAAATGAGGTGAACCACGTTTAAATGTTAAGTCAAAGACTGTTGAATATAATTAAATTTTTGCTTTGTGCAATGTGCATGAAGTTAAAAGATTAAAACTAATAAAACAAGTTTTAAAAAGACAATTTTTCATTTGATTCAATTTTATATGATGGATTATGGAAGAAAAACGGAATTTGGTTGGTCTATTGCTTTATTACGTATTCAGGTTGTGTATCATGTTTTTAAAAAGTAACTAACTAATAATGTAACGAGTTACTTTTGAAAATAAGTAGTCAGTAAAGCAATGGGATTACTTTCTTGGAGAAGTAATCTGTAATTAGTAACTAAACACTATTTTCATGTGACTTAACCAACACTGTTCAGTACATAACAATGTCATTATAATTCAAGGGAGTTAGTTTATGTGAATCACTAATAAGACCAAGCTGGAAAATAAAATGCCAAACACTGTAGTTCCTCTGATGGCCACTGGAGGCAGGCTACAAAGGTGAGTCAAACAGACCCCCATGTTAAAATGCCCAACTTACCCAGCGACAGACTTAGGAAGCTTGTGTGAGATGTGTTTAGAAGCCCAGTTGATTCAGATTTTTTAAAAATATATTTTTAGTAACAAAGCCATTAACTTATGATGAGACTTTAAGATAGCGGCAGGAGTGACAGGTGGAATGGCTGTTAGCTCGCTGGACGTCTATTAATTAGGCTCTGAAATGAATCTTTAGACATTGTTTGTGCTGCTGGTTCCTTCTGTATTTTTAATGGAATCATCTGACACATATGTTGCTTTGTGGTACAACCACCGCCACCCCAACCCCCCAAAACAAACAAGCAAACAAGTAAAAAAAACAAAAAAACAATAAAGAGCAATAAAGTTTGCGCTTCTTCAAAAAAAAACTCCTTTCCAGGTTTTCGGACTTATTCCTACAGCACTCTGTACACAGATTTCCCTTTGAAACCACGGGAGTCATCACCTGCTGGCCCTTAGAAAGAAGTCAGGACTTTATTTAGTTGTTTCCATCTTTTATATACAGTCTATGATCAAAAATAAAACAGATTTTAAACACCGTGTTCTACAGTTTTGTAGAGGTTTAGCAATTCAACAAAATTATTAAGTATAGAATTTCCTTTGTAGGAAAATAGAGACCAAATTAAAAGTATTAAAACCTGTGCTGAACTGATTTAAAAATAAGATATAAAATTATGCTGTTAATACTTGTGTATTTACATGTGGTTTTTTTTTTAACTTATGGTAAATTGTATACACGGTAAACAAAGATGTCAGAACCTACAAGTCAGCTCTTTCTATCTTACACATATTTTGTCATTCATATTCCTCATTTATAAGATTTCCATTTGAGTATGACAACTAGGTGAATATTCCATGTAGAGACGTAGATGTCAGTCTAACCCTGAACAGATCTCTGGAGATGTCATAGATGCATTTCCAGTTATGAGAAGATTACTTCTTTATTTGCGTGTGTTTCATTATCTAAGCTGATCTCTCAGAGTTACCACACGTTTTGCTTTGTTGAAATTTCTGTACGATATTATATTGGTTTACTGTCTTCCCTGATTACACCCAATTTAGACAGGAACCTAATAATGCGTCCCCTCCTTTGTCTCAATGTATGGCTCATGTGCGCGACACAGCTGTGCTCTAACATGATTAGAAGCATGGCAGCGCTTCAGGGCAGTATATTCTCAGAAGCCGCAGTGCCTAATGTGGACAGTGTGTCCTGCATGGCTCACCATGGCCTGAGGATACAGTTCACTGTACTAATCCTGGGTAAAGGTCATTTCTGCAGTCGGGGATCACATTGTGCTCTGTGCCCCTTCATGCATACTTAATATAAGAGTTTTCTTTTGTTATTAATTACTTCCTGTTTCCTTTCAGTTAGAGGAAAACACAAATTTGTCAGCTTTGCCAGGACAGTCACGTCCACAAATTTTAACCGCAATTTCATTTATGATTTCACCTGCAGATAAGAAAAACCAAGCCGGACCAATGTTCGGGGTAGTCAGAGCTGAGCTGAGCACAAGCTGGAATTGCTTGGAGGGGGAGGCAGCACAAGGGCTTCGGCTAAGCCTCGTCTTCAGCCTCTGAAGATTTCTCCACATTGCCTTGAGCTTTAAAGCCTCTGTCGTGGATGAGAGGCCCGTGCTCCAATTCCAGGTGCTTAGCTCCGCTGACCTGCTGTTTTGAAGTGTTCCAGGGCCTGAGCTTGAAAAGGAAATCAATAGATGCTTTTTATTTTCAGTGAGCATGGGTCCTCTTTATTGAGTCTCTCAAAAGCTTGCAAGTCTTAACAAACAACCAGTTTGTCTTATTAGTCTTATTTCCACTGACGAGCTCATAAAGCACATAGTAAGCGGAGGCCAGCAGCCTCAGCGGGGAGATATTAAGAGAGGCTGTTGAGGCATTTAAGACAAATCTGTATGCAATAGAGTAATGATTGCCCATGCACGTCAAGAATTTTAATTTGCCAGACAATCTAAATCTAAATTCAAGGCCCGTGGTGCTCGATGTGAAGCAAGACATCAAATGTGTCCCTGCAGCCACGGGGAGCTTATTGCTGAAGGTGTCGACAGCAGTTAGACATCTCTGGTCCATCCTGCATATATTAGCTGACCCCCCTACCACCACCCCGCACCACTCTGCTTTCTGTGCTCCACTTCCCGTGTGTGTGTGTGTGTGTGTGTGTGTGTGTGTGTGTGTGTGTGTGTGTGTGTGTGTGTGTGTGTGTGTGTAAAGTGACCGATGCAACCATGATGTCAGTCACATGACGTCACCATTGCAAACCTGCCCTCAGCCATCTGATGTGACTTTGAAAGATCTCCTCGTGGTCTGAGTCAAATATTTGGTCATGAGTTTAGCTGCTCTTCATTAAATTTGACTTTAGTCTAAAAAAAACAAAACAACAACAACAAATATATAAATAAATAAGAAGTAACCTGCGTCTTTAATGCATTTAACTACAGAGTAATTAACTACTTCATGTATTTATGATGATTAGTGCAAAATCCAGCATCTGTGCAGACAGACTGCATGAAGCCAAAGCGAGTAAAAAAACAAAACATTTTTAAAAGCTCATAGAAGACAATTCAAGCCCCCAAACTTTCCACTAATTTGTCTCAACAGAAGAATAAATCTATTTTAGAAATCCTCATTTCCATCAAGGGAATGAATGAATACATTTTCCCCTGTAATTTATTCCACCTACATAAAGAAAATTTGTAAACAAATATGCAGTCATGTGGCTTTTTAAGGCGGTGTATGTACGCATGGATTGAAGCAGTCCGCTACAAGACTGCGAGATGCAAACACTGCCAGTCGTTGACATTTTGAATAACATCTGTGCAACTTTATATGGCTGGTCCTTTTTGTCAGGTCACTGAAAACTAAATAGAGCATTTCCTGTTACACCTGCAGAAATGAAAGCTCTTTTAAACTGTATCCGATGTTGGTGATATTATTATTTGAAAGTTAAAAAAAATGAAGAGAATCAAAACTGACTATTAAGACCTCCTTCTGCTGTAAACATGACTATCACTAGACATGAAGTTTTCATTTCTTTGCTGATAGAAGGGGTTCAAAAAGTCTAAAAGAAGCATTTTAGATCTAAGTTCTAAGGGGTTTGATTTCAGTAAAATGCCTTAAAATAATGAATTAAATGAAATTTCCCCGTCTTACATGGTAAGTATGCTGTACTTTTTGGGGCTCAGGCTATATTATGTTGTGGATTGAGCTTTCTTCTTTACATCTTTCTTTAATATTTATTATGTTGAAGTGTATGACAGATGTTCTCATATTCAACTTTTATTTGATCATATTTTATTTGTGATCACGACTGTTATTATTTACTTACACAATCATTTTATCTCCTTTCCTTTAAAATAACTGATGTTATGCAATACTTAAAATGACTCATTGATTACCTAAAATTACTGACGCGTTACTTAAAAATGCTTTTAAACTGCTTGAATTGACTTACATTGTAATTATTTCTTTGTTTCCTGTATAGACCTGACTTGTTACCCTACGTTTAAGTATTTGTAGGTTAATATAATTATACTGTAAATTCATATAAATACTAAAACTGAGAGAAATTACACCCTCAGTCAAGAGGCCATATTATAAAGTGTTATAATACATAACTCTGGGAATAGGCAAAAAAATGGACCAAATCACTTTGAGCTTTAGTGCTTTAGATCAATAATTGGCAAAAGAGCTTCTAGTGCATATTATTTAACACATTTTATAGTCATATTTCCAATGATGCAATGACTCAGGTCCTTTCTTATGTTTGCCACAACCTTTTTTAAAAAAAAAACATTGACAGACAGATGTTTTCATTGTGTCGTTGGGATCATGTCATATGTAAAACTTCTTAGCCTTTGAAGAAAACAAGTAGTGAAGTGAAGTAACAATTACAGCACACCCCTCTGTACTGTAGCTGAGGTAGCAGTGTAATATAAAGATAAAGTAATGGAGATAACACGATGTTACTTTTGTTAAAAAAACCAAACAAAAAAAAACAAAACAGGAGAGTACTGTACGGAAACACTCTGTTAAAAGTCCAAGTAATGCATTTCATTTTCCCAGGGTAATATTCAGTGTGTAAGGACCTCATTCTGGTAGAGCTGACACTAATTTAACTAAGTGAATTACTGCTCGGTGGCTTATTAACATGGATTATTTACCGATTAGATTCAGTTCAGATTTATCTATCATATACGTGGCGTCAAATCAGTACAACAGTGGCCTCGTGGTGCTTTGACCCTACTGTACCTGCTGTATTCGACATTTAGTGTAATACATCTGCAAAGTTAAAAGTAACGCTCCAGCAAATATTTATTTCGACCACTGAAAGTAATCACCTCTGAACTTTATTTAAGTACAATTACACACCACGTGACCTTCAGTGAGTTGCGCGCCTTAACTTCTTGATGCGTCTTAACGGCGCAGTGCAGCCTCGTGGTTCTCACTCGCATCACTAAGCGCTGTAAACATCGTTTGCATCGCTCAGTTTTCTTCTCTAATCTCGATATTACTCGTTCATCGGTCAGTAGAAAAGAGTTTTAATTTGAAGGCCACATCCTCTGTCTTCCGGTCTCATCCTTTCTAACTCTGACAGCTGGAGGCATCTGTCCGCGCGCACCCAGCCAGCCAGACAAGACGCGCACCCTCTCTCCGGTCATATCCGCTGCCCACGGGCTAGAAGACTCCAATTAGAAAAGCAGGAGCGAGTTACGCGCACTTACTGAACTTCACCTGTTTTGGTTTTTCTCTTCTTGGACCCCCACTCTGTCCTCTGTCACGATTCCTCCCCAGAGCCGCTCCTCGGGTTTTTTATCTTCCATTGGTCCCCGAACGGCGCGGAGGAAGTGGTCCGTGGTGTTTCTGGTGACCGCCGTCGCGATGGTTTTGTTAGTTCTCGCCATCGCTGTCCCATTACTGCTGATCCGCACCTCTAAAACCACCGCTCATTACTATGAGATGATGGGCACTTGTCGGATGGTTTGCGACCCGTACAGTCCCAAACCGGGAGGCGCCACGGCCATGGAGGTGATCCAGAACCTGAACGGGGCGGCTCCGCTGCCGCCGATGGCGCAAGGGAGCCGCGGGGAGCCAGGGCGACCGGGTAAACCTGGACCCAGGGGCCCACCGGGCGAACCGGGACCCCCTGGCCCCAGGGGCCCACCGGGAGAGCGCGGCGACGTAAAACTATCCTTCCCTGCGCTGACCGGAGGTGCGGGGGGTGACAACGGCGAGACAGAGGTAGCCAACGCCACTGCGAGCGGTTTCAGGATCGCTTTCTACGTCGGTCTGAAAAATCCGCACGAAGGATATGAGGTGTTAAAGTTTGACGACGTGATTACAAACTTGGGGAACCATTACGATCCGAGCACCGGGAAGTTCACCTGCCATGTGTCCGGGATCTATTTCTTCACTTATCATGTGCTGATGCGAGGAGGAGACGGGACGAGCATGTGGGCCGACCTGTGCAAGAACGGGCAGGTAGGAGGGTAGCTTCAGACGGGAAAAGCGGGAGCACTAACAGTTAATAAAGTAAATTCATAACTATTCAAGTTTATGTAGATATACATAAAATGGCTTTTTTCCTCGTGCCGAAATACATATTTTACGCACCAAAAGCGCACACGGAGGTAGAGGACTCCAAACGAATTGTGGAAGCAGATATATCTTTATTGTTTTTAGCATAACACCAGCGGTATTTCTAGTTCTCTATAAGCCTGTCTGTGCGCTCTGTTTGACGGTAGCGCTCATGCGTAAATCCAATTTAGATGAGACAGCTTCAGTTGGATGTGGGGTCAGACAGGAGGGTTGACATCATTAGTTCAGGGTTCAGTTCAGACTTAGGGCCAAATTTTGCTCTATTCTATTTTCCTCCACGTTTTTTTTAACCTGACGTCCCCTTAACCTCACACTTGGTAGCTAAAAGTTGGAATCTATCCATTTTACGCACCACTGCTGCTTCCCTTTGCCTCTCAGGTATATGTGAACTTTTCTGCTTAGTCCTATTTCAGTGTTCGTTACAGGAACTCTTTCTCTCTCTTTCTCTTTAACCAGGTTCGAGCCAGTGCCATAGCTCAGGATGCAGACCAGAACTATGACTACGCCAGCAACAGTGCT
Organism: Rhamphochromis longiceps; assembly: GCF_057381845.1. Classification (NCBI taxonomy): domain Eukaryota; kingdom Metazoa; phylum Chordata; class Actinopteri; order Cichliformes; family Cichlidae; genus Rhamphochromis; species Rhamphochromis longiceps. The sequence continues at coordinate 35,560,606 of NC_140578.1, read as the reverse complement.
GTACTGCATTTGGACTCTGGAGATGAGATCTACGTCAAGCTCGACGGCGGCAAAGCTCATGGAGGAAATAATAACAAATACAGCACCTTCTCTGGCTTTATCTTATACCCAGACTAATCACGCTGCAGCACATCCTTGGACAGTCACTGAATATAGTTTACAGTAAAGAATATGATCAACTTGGTTTCTGTTCTTTTGAATAGGTGCAACATTAGTGGCTTTATCTGCAACTTGTTGTTCTGTTACTTCAGTCAAAGATCCTTTTTGTATATTTATTTGAACTTAAGTTCACCTGGAGGTTGCTGTCATTAGTGCGTGTGTGATACCTTAGTGTAAAGAAACAAATGCTCCAGATAATTTAGAGCATCCCTGGGAGAAAATATTACCTGAGCTCCTTTCTGAAATGCTATGGAGGCAACAGGTCTGAAGACGTAAAGCTAACAACTGGATGCTTACAGGCTGAGAGGGTCTTCTGAAGCCACATGTGTGTTAAAAGTATGCAGTATTTCGAAGACAATATGAAGAAATCAAGATGTAAACTGAAGGTCGGATAAGCAGTTTTCAGAGTATAAATTAGCCAGTAATGTTTGCCCTTGTGGCCTGTCAATAGCAGCAGTGAAAACATTCATGGCAAAATCAATCCATTCAGTGAGTTCTGACCTTTCAGGGAGCTGGAGGGGGAAAAGAAGGAAGCTGTTGTCGTTTTATTGTACTGTCCAGCTATATTTAACTTCCTCTAATAGATTATGAGCAAAAGTCAAAAATCATAGTTTGTGGAAAGTTAAAGGGGATATCTCATGTTAATTTCCAGTTCCATATTTTAGTCTTGCATTCAAGTAGAGTAGATTTGCATGAGTCACAGTTAAAACCAATTCTTATTTATCAAATATTGGGCCTTAATGCAGCCTCTCAGTTTATCCTCTGTTTGAAAAAAAAATCACTTTACCTACTTTCCAACTCCCCTTAAGACACCTTTCTTCTGGTTTGTGTGCCTGTGATGGTCATATTAGGAACATCCTTTCTGTAGTATATCATACCAATCCAAGAATAGAGCAAACTGGCAGAAATAAAGCATTTAGAGTAATCTGAAGTCCAAAGTGTAAATTTTGGCTCACTTGAACAAGTTTAGCACACTTACAACAAAAAAGTTATTTTATTGACTGAGCTTTCCCGCTAGCTAGCTATAGCTATCAGTTAGCACGCTCAGAAGTTTATAAATATACTTTCCCCAAATTCATTAAAATTCTTTGTTGAATAAAATTATGCATAACCACAAAAGAATATTACGTCCATAAAAGGCAAAGGGCCCAGATGAAATATAAAGATTTTTTGACTGAGTTATGCTAACACATCCCTGGCTAGCTAGCATAACTGTAGCTAGCCCACCAGATAAAACAGTTTACCCATACTTGTGTCTGTGAAGGTTCTCAGTCATCCAGGTCATCGTAGTCAAAGGAGCTTGCAAAGAAAAGCGTCTGGACTTCTTTAAGTTGCTTGAAGACGTTTCACCTCTCATCCGAGAAGCTTCTTCAGTTCTAAGGTCAAATATCTGGGACTCTCCACCATTTGACCTTAGAACTGAAGAAGCTTCTCGGATGAGAGGTGAAACGTCTTCAAGCAACTTAAAGAAGTCCAGACGCTTTTCTTTGCAAGCTCCTTTGACTTTACCCATACTTCTGTTCATGTAGGTCTAAGGGCTTGTGAGTAGTTTCTACAAGTTTCTAAAGTGACAAAAACGGTTCCACCAAACCAGGTGCTTGGGATCATACTGACACACTGTTATTTACTTCTGTCCTTATTTCTTTTCCCCCATTGCTAACAATCAAGCACATCACCACCAGTATGCATGGGTAATTGGAGCAGCAACTTAAAAGTAAGGTGTATATTTTTTTCATATCCATCTTTAAACAATAATAAGGCATCAATATCCATGACAAAACTTTTTTTTTCTTGGTGTATTAAACCATCGCGTTAACATTGGCTTTCAAATGTGGTTTCAGTGTAAATAATGGAGGAACTAAATACAAAGTGTAAAGCAAAATGTCATGTTCAGGAGTCGTATACCTGTTTGTGCTTTAATTTTCCATTCAAGAGTAGCACAGAAAGATGTTAAAGAGACAGACGAATGAAGTGTGGTACTAAAAGAGTGCAAATTTTGGAGGAGATGTTGCGATTGTGTGGCTATGGAATGCTGCCACGGATGTATCCAATAATGTTTAGCTGGGACAGGAGGAAATATTAAAGTAATTTCTTTATTCATATGAGCATTGTTTTAAGATAGTCTTGAAAAAAAATATTAATCCTTAAAATGGGACTGCAGTACATTTAACTCTTCAGTCAGTGGAAACTGCCAGAGCTTAAAGACATGGAAGACATTCACTGTGACAAGGAAATCTGTGGTGCTTTGAATAGTGTCCAGCGTCTTACAAAGTAACTAATCACCACACGTGAAAGATACACATGGATGTCTCATGTCATTACTGAATCTGTTCTGTTCTCCTCTCACTGACATCAATAAATACTGTTTGACAAAAAGTTTGGTTTGTCTGAGTATCTGTGACCGAGCGAATCCTGGTGAGGACAAGCACATTTCAAAATGCAGATGCAGAAGGGTGAGAGGAGAATGTAAATCTAAGGAAGAAGCAGATGGAATTTGTGTTGAGTTGTTTCACGGCAAACGTAGGTGGAACTGTCATCTGTCTCCTTTTGGCGTTTCCGGTTCAATTTTTCACCACAGCTCTGAAATATTTCTGCATACGTTTTGTTTCACACTGGTCTCAAAAACCGTCGCCTGCCTGAATGCATTGCATTGCACTGTAGCCTATAAAGCAGCCTCTCTACAATGTGTCCCTCGGGTTCCAGGTGCCTCTCTAAATGTCCTTTGCTCTGCTGTGGCTTGGAGACATTTTTAGTCAGTGAGCTTGGACACAGGAAGTCTGCTCTCTGGCGTTTTCTACTGCAAACCACTGAAGCTGTAATTATCCAGAAAGGTTACAGTGAGTTCTTTGCATTTTACCACATTAGTCATATTTTGTTTTCTATTTTGGTGTGCTGAATTGATCAATAATTCTTATTTTCATATTCAGAATATATTTGAATAAATAATATCAGTCATGAACTTGGACACAGATATTGGTACTGGCATTTTTAAATTTGTTTTTGACATTTTCTTAACCATATATCGAAATTAGGATCATGGGTGTCTTTGACATTCACAGACTATATAATGACCAGATGACACGTACCCATGACATGTACCCTCGCTACATTTGAAAATATCTTTTTGCAGAAGAGATTTTCTCTGTATAATACTGAGCAAAAAACTATCACTTCTGTAGCTTACATGCTTTTATTTTGAAGGGCACAAAGCTGGTATTGTGGTAATAAAATACTACAGGAATGAGTCTTAAATCCCAGAAATTAGTTAGTATTTTGCATTTCTTGTTTCCTCTTCTCAATCTACTTTTAATATGTCAGTAAACTATGATGTATTTCAGACTACAAACATTGTTGGTGACATCATCGTGTCAAACCAGCTCAGCTTTAAGCTTTGAAAAAGTGGCAACCTTAGGGGCTGAAAAATGATGCCATGATGGAAGTGGCAATGTCTACAGCCTGGTACAAAGAAAAAAAGCAAATAAAATAAACGACAGTGGGGTTCCATCTAGGGCAACATGCTGAGCAGTCCTATGAAAATAGTGAAAACACACCAAACAGAAAGTGATCTTTTCACTTGCAAGTGAAAAGATCACTTTCTGTTTGGTGTGATAGGAGACATTTGATGGGATACAAAAGCGTCACTTTTGTATCCCATCAAATGTCTCCTATCGCCTGTTTGCATCCAGCTTTTAAATTACTACCTTTTGGAATCACAAATGGCTGTTGTCTGGGGAAGAAGCTAGCTTTACTACAAGCCATTGAAATCTTTAGTTTTTGCCATTTTATTTGCAAATTCACATCACGGATAAACCTGATGGAAGACTGACAGGGGACAGGACAAGACAAGGTTCTATTTTCACACTTCATTGTTTTTCTATTTGATACTATATTTTTTTCTCAGCTCATTAATAAGCACTTTTGTGTTTGGTGTTTTGGTCAACATGTGGTTGTCACAGGTAACAATGCAGGAACTCCAGCAACACTTAAGGGAAGAGGAACAACTTTATTGACTGACCAACGGCTTCGGCTTGTGACCTTAATCAGGGTCATCGATGAAGGCCACAGGTTGTCACAGGTAAGTCACTACAAAAATATAATTTTACAGAATATGTTACATTACTGATTTAGCAGAATGTAAAATATTTGATAGCTCAGTCTTAAATACCTGCAGTAGCCATTTTAATCCATATAACATTGACTGAGAACATTATCTTTTTAGTAGCGTTTTTGTGCGTGCGTGCAAACACGATCATTGGAAAAGTTTTGAATGGAACTAAAGTTTCTGATAAAACTTTGTCGGGGTGCAGAGGGAGGTCATGTTAAAAATACATTAAAATTTGGTTTATATCCACCAAGATCTTTAAGGTCAACTTAATGATTTATTGGCTGAAAATCGACAAAACGCTTATAAATTAGAAATTATGACTCTTACAAGTGTGCTATGTGTTGGCAGCATATAGAAAGTACCATATAAAGATTTAAAATGTCAAACCACATTTGACCTCTGACCTCGCTTTCAAGGTCAATAGAGTGATCTGAAGTTCAAAATTATATAGCTCTATGTAATGATATATAGAGCTCTTTATTAAAGTTATGTTTGTTACTGCCATTGTTTGGATTTTCAGCATATATACATATAGCAAATTATATATGAGGATTCTAAATATCATTTTACTTTCTACCTCTGACCTCTTTAAGTTTAAATAAAATTTCTTTTTTCTTTAAAAGTATGCTTAAAATTCTACTGCCTTTGTTTGTATTTAGAAAGGACATATAGGAAATGATGCTGATATATGAGGACTGTAAATAACATGATACTTAAACTATGAGTTCACTTTTACATTTCACATCTGCCTTTCTTCCAACCCAAAATGTGTTATTTCTTTAAAGGAAGTATTATCAGAAGAAAGAGCTGCCAACATAATTTGAAAAATACTTAGTATAATATTATATAAGGTCAAGTTATTCATGGTCAGTTTACAAAAAACAGTTTTTTTTATGTACATATAGTACACATGTAACATTCATTGAATTTTTTGGAATATTTGTTTACATTTTTCGTAACAAAGTTAGTTTGTAACATTTTTCGTAACAAACTAACAAACTAACAAAAATTGTTACAATGTAAATGTAACAAAAAAATGTTACATTTTTTGTTATAATCTAACTTTGTACCAAAAATGTAAACAAATGTTACAAAAAATTAAATGAATGTTACATTTGTACTATATATACATAAAATAATAATAATAATAATAATAATAATAATAAAGATTAATACAAAATTTATTGAATTTAAAATGATGTAAAGTGTATTAAAATCAGAAATGAACAAAATCACTAAATATGGATTCTGCTGAGTCCATCTTTTATATACAGTCTATGTTTAAAACTCAACCATAAGCTTCATAATCTTAACCCAAACTATTCAATTCATTTCAATTCAATTTTATTTATATAGCGCCAAATCACAACAAAAGTCGCCTCAAGGCGCTTCATAGATACAGAGACAAACCCAACAATCATATGACCCCCTATGAGCAAGCATTTTGGCGACAGTGGGAAGGAAAAACTCCCTTTTAACAGGAAGAAACCTCCAGCAGAACCAGGCTCAGGGAGGGGCGGCCATCTGCTGCGACCGGTTGGGGTGAGAGAAGGAAGACAGGATAAAAGACATGCTGTGGAAGAGAGACAGAGGTTAATAACAGATATGATTCAGTGCAGAGAGGTCTATTAATACATAGTGAGTGAGAAAGGTGACTGGAAAGGAAAAACTCAATGCATCATGGGAATCCCCCGGCAGCCTACGTCTATTGCAGCATAACTAAGGGAGGATTCAGGGTCACCTGGTCCAGCCCTAACTATATGCTTTAGCAAAAAGGAAAGTTTTAAGCCTAATCTTAAAAGTAGAGATAGTGTCTGTCTCCCGAATCCAAACTGGAAGCTGGTTCCACAGAAGAGGGGCCTGAACACTGAAGGCTCTCCCTCCCATTCTATGTGTTTTAACTGTGAGTGGCAAAAATCACTGGACACTTCTCCTTTATTCAAATGCACACTGTTTCTCACTCAGAAGTGGAAAATGTTCACATAAAATAAATGTGGTTATTTTATGTACTGCCATAACACTCTGTTGGCTAAACATTTGAGATTAGTTGTGGCTTGGAACCACAAAGATTCATAACCTAACATTAGTGTTTATTTCTTAAGCTTCAGATCTATATCTACATCTACACTGCTTTAATTTGTAGACATGATCTTTCTGAACAGAACATTTAAGCATCAGAAATTGTATTTTCTAATTTTATTTTCTGCAATAATCCACAAACATTATGGAAAAACCCAACTGATGTTCAGCCAAGGGAACTGGGGCAATGCTAATTTCCAAGTTAACCTCCAAAGAAACACCCCTGCAGAAGCCTGTTGAGAGATGGGCAAATCTCCATATTGGTTACTTGTATAAACTATGGTAAGCATGAATAACGTCTTGAAGACTTCATGAAGCCATCAGTTACATTCTCAGTTCTAAATCTTGGTGGAAGCTGGTGGTTTCATTTTTGATCAGTTTGTCCTGAGATGTGCAAATGCTTAGCCAGATCCAAACATTGCTGTAAACATTTATTAAGATGATGGCTGTTTTGTGTGTATTTTCCACCCCCCCCCCCCCCCCCCCCCCATCCCCCTTCGACTTCATCCCCTTCAGGGACACCAGCTGTTTACACACCACTCCTGTCGCTTTAAATGGAAATCATGGGAAACAAATATTAGCATGTCTGGTTAGATAAACCTCTATTAAGGTGTTGGCTTATTTTCCTGCACTCTAAAAAAAACAGCTCTATCCTCCTCGGAGGTGATGTTTTAGAAACTGCTCAAAGAAAAGAGCATGTGAAAGCAGACACCACAGTATGGTTTGGGCTTATTAATAAAATCTCTTAGATTTGATCAAAATGCGTGACGTTAGTGTATTTGTTTGAGATGATCGCTGCTCAGAGAGGTTTAGAGACATTAACTGGAGCGATGATGTCACCACTAGGGCTCTTTTAAACTGCTTAAAGATCAAAGCGTGATGGCCTTGGAAAGGCTTGCAGCCCCCACTGCAGACACATTTAGGATGAAAAGTGGAGCTGCTGACACCAACTGAGACATCAACAGTGTCACTAACTGCCTGACGGATGCCCCCCACACACACACACACGTGCGCGCACACACACACACACACACACACACACACACACACACAAATAAATTATATATATATATATATATATATATATATATATATATATATATATATATATATATATATATATATATATAAAAACAACACGATAGATGATCAGGCTGTTACTTCCCCCTACTCTGCCTGACAGTGAGGGATTGCTGACTGACAGGTGGAGTAGTGAAATTCTCTGATGGATGAGATAAGTGGGGCAAGGCCTCACACACACACACACTGTGTTTGGGGGAATTCAGCCTGACAGGCAGCTGAGCAACAGGCATCACTGAAGTAATGATAGCGTGTGTCACCAGGCGGCTGAGCTGTGTGTTTTTAGTGTTGCCACCTTTATTAACTAAGATCAGTTTAATTGATTTTTGAATCTGACAATAGAGCCTGCAGTGCAAAACACATAGCAGCCTGCTACCCGAACGCGTGTCGCCGGGAACAAAAAGCAGTCTCCTTTCAGCTGATTTCGTCTGATTGCCGAACCCGGCGTGAAATATTGCGGCAGACAAGGCAGCCAATCACTGGGACATTTTTAAAACCTTTCCTCATTCGTTCGCTCCACTGCTTCTCTCCCTACAATGATTGATCCATGTTCATGCCTGAGATGCAAATGGCAGTGTGGCATGAGTGAAATATAAAGACGGGGACATCTAAAGAGACCCCCCAGAGAGGGATGACGCTGAGAGTTTTCACTCTGATTGACACTTTAAAACCTTCTGCTTATCTTCCTCTTTTGTTTATCGCATAAGTCTTACTCAAGATGGTGTTCTTGCAATCTGCACAGCTGGGAGAGATGACGAGGCTCACTGGAAAAGCAAACAAAGGAGGTTAAAGTGAAGAGTTGTCACATTAAAGCTGGAACTGTGGAGTCAGTGCAGAGCACATGGGAAAAATATGAAAGAAGATTGCGCCTTGTGGATTAAATATTACTTCATCATTTGTTCAAACAATGCTCTGAACCTGGATGAAGAGTTCTGGAGAGAAAAAAAAAACAAGGATTGTAATCTTTAAACTTTTTAAACTAAATGTGGTTTCTATAGAATTAGCAAGTTTAAAACCCGCTAAAATGAACTTAAACTATCAACAAAAAGTGAAGGAAAAAAATCAGTGGCATTATCTGTAAAATATCTATTTATTGTGTTGGAGAGACAATGACTGCATTTGATTCAGGTTTAATTATGTAGCACCAAATTACAACAAGCACCACCTCAGAATGTAAGTTAAAGACCCTACCAGGAAGCACGGGGGGAAACACTCCCTTTTAACAGGAAGAAAGCTGAAGGATCTGTCTCCCATTCTACTTTTATAAACTCTAGAAACCAAAAGTATGCCTGCCTGATCATTCTAAGCTTTCTGTGGAAATAGACGGAGCCTGTGGTTGTTCCTGTCTTACTTGATCAGTGCTGAATAGTAAGATGTCCTAGCTTTAAAGATAAAATATATTTTCCTGGCTAAAATGAAGATCTTCCACATTAGTGCAATGTGGTTTGCTCTCCAGCTCGCTAGTTATCTGCTTTACAAGTGCACATTTGGAAGTTATACCAGGAAGTCAGGTGTTATCGATTTGTTGCTTTCTTTTACAGAGGAGACACAGTAACCAGAAAGAAATCTACTGTAAAGAAATTTTTCATCCAGCGCTGTGTAATTCATTATCGTAAATTTTAGTGTTATGAAAAATGGTCAGACAAAAGAGGATCCAAACTGTGATAAAACTATTTTGAGTTCAATTTTGTTAAATTTAATATTTGGGTCTACTAAAAACATTAAATAAAACATTAAATGCAATGTTGATGTTGTCATTTCCAACGTCTACATAAATGTTAAAATCACACTTTAATAATTGTTATCAGAACTGAGCTCTAAGTCAGATCAAAAGTCTCAGCTATTCAGTAGAAACTCTAAATAAGTGCCAGCTTCTTGTGTTTTCCCGTTAAGGTGTACGAGGCTCAGAGTCAGAGTTTCAAATGAATTCAAACTCTGTCTGGGTCTTTGGTTGATTGATAATCCAGAGTGAAACATTGCTGCCACTCCTCCTGAGCCTGTGCTTCGGGGATTCTGACAAGTAATATGACTCAGGGGTGTGATTCATTTAAACTAAAGTACTCATCCTGCTGCAGCCAGGTTTCTGTGAGGCAATATAAATCAATATTTTGATCAATTATTAAATCATATACTGACAGGGACTTAGAGGTGAGCGAGCTAAAGGTTAATAGTCCACATTTAATTGTTGTTCTGCTGTGCAGTTGAAACAGTTACGTTTGTCTTTCTTTGTGATTTTTTTCTGGTTATTTTTAGTTGGTTTGGGCGCAGACACGATTACTGGAAGGTTGGGGTTCCAAGACCTTCAACACATGGAGAACTTGTTTAAGAAGTTCAGACTGTTGATGTTGGAAATCATGACCTCTGGCATTTTGCTGGCTAATTGCAAAAGTTGAGCAGCAGGAAAGCAAAAGCTTTTTTCCATCTTTGTCCTGCTATTCCAAAAGCTGGAGTCTGGCGGGATCCACTGTGACTCCAAGTGAAAACAACGAACCATAATGGCAAGCTAGGCATAATCGAAATGAACTTAGATAACCTAAAGAACTTAAACATAAACCATAAACATCAAATTATATTAAAACTCAAAACGCTGGGTCAAATGACCCAGGATCATGACAATAAATTTGTTATCCCAAAAAGTTAAGTCCTCAATTCTAGAGACTGGTTGGTGAGTAAAACCTGTATATCTGGTAAAAACTGTTTATTCCCTGACTGCTTGGTGAGTGGTCCCTGGGTAAAATTGGTCACAAAGAGGTGCTGCACCTCTTATTGCTTTGTACACAGATTGTCACGGTCACCTGTAGTTTGCATGGAGGATGCCAACTATTCTGCAACCACTTGTTGTACTGAGCTGTAGTGAAACTTGAGAGAGAGGAACATAAAACTGGAAAGCGAGACTGTTCACCTTCAAAGTAAAAGTTGTGCCTTACTGCTGAAACCAATATGTTTCAAAAGGAGTAACTTTTACTGTGAAAACAAATATTTTCTGTTTTGAGTTTGCATCACACTCAGTTTCACAAGCACTTCACGAGTAGTTGTTGACTGTTTGCTGACAAGATGCAAGCTACTTCCTGCAACCGCTTGTTGCAACCAGGAGAGTCTAGGCTTGGGCAAGTGGGACTTTAGGCAAGGCAAGGCAAGTTTATTTGTATAGCACAATTCAACAACAAGGTGATTCAAAGTGCTTTACAGAGACATTAGAAACAAGAACAAATAAAAAGCATGATAAACTAGCAAATAAACTAACTAACTAATTAACAAACAAACAAACAAACAAACAAACAACAGTATATAAAATCAAAACAGATAAAATCAGAACAGTAGATAAAATCAGTAGTTAAATGTAAGTTTTGAAATTTAAGCTTAAAGTGTGGATTTGGTGCTTTATTCAAATGCAGCTGAGAACAGGTGAGTCTTCAACCTGGATTTAAATAAACTGAGTGTTTCAGCTGATCTGAGGCTTTCTGGGAGTTTGTTCCAGATATAAGGAGCATAAAAGCTGAATGCAGCTTCTCCGTGTCTGGTTCTGACTCTGGGAACTGATAAAAGACCGGATCCAGATGACCTGAGGGATCTGGATGGTTCATACTGGGTCAGGAGGTCATTGATGTATTTTGGTCCTAAACCATTCAGAGCTTTATAGGCCAGCATCAGAACTTTAAAGTCTATCCTCTGACGGACAGGCAGCCAGTGTAAGGACCTCAGAGCTGGACTGATGTGGTCCACTTTTTTGGTCTTAGTGAGGACTCGAGCAGCAGAGTTCTGAATGAGCTGTAGTTGTCTGACTGATTTTTTAGGTAGACCTGTAAAGATGCTGTTACAGTAATCAAGCCTACTAAAGATGAATGCATGGACTAGTTTTTCCAGGTCCTGTTGAGACATCAGATCTTTTATCCTTGATATATTCTTGAGGTGATAGTAAGCTCAGTTGATTACACGGCAGCTTCTAACCACTCAGGAAATATTCATTTTTCTCTGACTACATGTGGTTGCCAACCAGTTTCTAGGCCAGTGTGACAGGGGCCAAACATCTAGTCCATTCGTATTTATATCATCCTAGTTCTTTGCTTGTACTGAACACTCAAGATACTTTTTACACATGTATGCAGCGGTTTATTTGTCATTTGAAGTACACAAAGACAAACTTTGATGATCATGTCATCAGGGGAAATTTGGGGTTCAATTTCTTGTCCAAAGACACTTTGACAAGCAGAGCAGAAGAGCCAAGTATCAAACTCCCAACCTGTATGGCCTCATAGGTTCTGCATAGGCAGTCAGGCAGCGAATAGTGCCAGGAGTGCCCGCAGATGTGGCTGAACAGCACTACTGTACCTTGTTATATTCAATGTCGAAGAAACCTATAAGTGAATCCAGGCTTCTATGGGAGACTTCTGCACGGTCAAACATGTATGACATGAGACAGTTAATGGGCTTTATCATGAGAGTTCTGTTCTATCTGCTACTTTAAATTGATTACATTAAAAATTTCAGATTATATTAGAGCTAAATTTTATCTGCATCACCATCACATATCAGGTACGACTATACATTTAACAATCCAACAATGTATAAATGAGATGGAGTGAGTCCAAACTAACACCCACCACAACATAGAGATACAGATTTAGCTCCAGTGGAATTTATGCTCAGGATTACAGCTCATATGCTGGATAATGATTCGGCCAAATGGTGACTCACTTCATCTGTCAGCGTGCACTCCGAAAATCTACTCTACAGTTTAATCGGCCAAATGAGGGGAAGCAGAAGGAAAAAGAAAGCAAGGGAAAGACAAAGCCATGAGCGGGTAAAAAATAAGAGTGAGGATTTTTCTGTCATGGAACTTCATTTTTTTTTATAGAGCATAAAGGCAAATAAAGAAAACATCTGCAGCCCTCCAGGGGGTGTAAACTCAGGGTTAAGCTTATTTGGCGAATGGACGCATTGCATCATGAATACGTCCACGTGTGTTAATCCGTTGCTGTAACTGCCTCGCTCTAAAATATGTCGGTGACCTGATGCATTCTGTTTATTCTGTTTTTGCTCCTTTTCATCGGGCAGTTGTTTACCTCTGGGACTTTCACGGATCATATCTGTGTCCTCTAAGCCAGTCAAATAAATTCCATTTTTATACTTCCTATAGCCTTGTTGTTGCTGCAGAAACACTTGTAAGGGCAAGAAACAAATTTTCATGTGCTTTTAATCTGAAATTCTTAGTTACTTAAAAGGTCTATCTATCTATCTATCTGATCAGCTAAATTTTATCAACACTGAATATTTAGTGATATTTGTGCTCTGCGGCAATAAACTAAAGATGGTCTCAAAGAAGCGCAACATTTTTAAGATCCTCTATAAACCTGATTCTAGTTCTAGACTTAAAATCACTCATAAATTTTCATTTCTATCCAGATCTCCAGATGCTGATTTGTTTTCTATTTCTGTGAAGGCGTTCGATTCTTGTACAATGAAATGAAACAGCTCACACGCAGAGGAAACAGCATAACTGTCAGAAAAACACGTCCCTGTCTTGTTCGGCCATAATGAGAGCTAAAGGAGAGTACACAGAAATCAATGCCTCTCTCCAGCACACATCCCTCTCTTTCTCCCATCCTGTCAGCCATCATCCACCTCTGCCCTCCCAACACCTCCTCCCTGCTTTCTCTCTCACTGATACTGTCATTATTAATGTCCAGCCTCCTCCCTCAGCCCATCGTGACTGACAGTTTTAGAGCCTTCAACCATTCACCTCCTGCCGCTCTAAAGCTCTTAACATGAAGCCAACAGCCTAAATTTCTTGGGCGGGAAAAGCAGCTATTTTTAGCTTCATTAGGATTGGAAATCTTTGGGTTCACCTTAGCTTCTTTGGTGCAAAAGATGATGCAAAATCTGTTAAACTATAAGTCTTAATTCATATTTCTGCGCTGAGTCTATGTAGTGCCTATGCAACTTGCTGACACACTTGCTAGCATTTTAACTTGTGCTTGGTGTTGGTTTCCCTCTTCGAGTTGATCCATTCTCTTCCAGTTAATTTGACAAATGGTGTCAGAAGAAGAATTAGCTAAAAAATTAATTGATGAAAGAGACGGTGCTGAATGAGTGAATCAAGTCTTTGGAGTATATCCAGGCTTTGTCAGCGTGATGTGTAGTTACACTTGAAGGGAGGTTCATTAAGATTTGGCTTACATCCACCACAGTCTTGAAGGTGAACTTGAAAAACTGACAAAAAGGCTAATAACTCAGAAACTATGCCAGAAGGTTGAATCTGGTCATCTGGATGTAGTGTTTTCAGTGGGAGAAACATTTCACTCATCCAAGTCGCGACTTTCAGTCAACCGGTGGCAGCAGATGGCCCCGCCCCTCCCTGAGCCTGGTTCTGCTGGAGGTTTCGTCCTGTTAAAAGGGAGTTTTTCCTTCCCACTGTCGCCAAAGTGCTTGCTCATAGGGGGTCATATAATTGTTGGGTTTTTCTCTGTATGTATTATCGTACACTCTACCTTACAATATAAAGCGCTTTGAGGTGACTGTTGCTGTGATTTGGCTGACTGCAGGTTTCCTCAAACTTATAAATAGTGAATTTGCATGATGACTAAATTAAAATTAAAATATGTCACATTTGACCTTAGACTTCTCCTCCGAGGTCAATAGATTGATCTGAAGGTCAAAGTGATAATAATGCCATATATAGTTGTTTTCAGAATGAAGGGAATATGTTGGCATGTGATCCCTTTTGAGTACAGTTTAATTATTTTGTATTATTTTGTTAGGTACATTACAGTAACAGGTTACAATTTGAATACATGTTCCAGAGTAAGTATTATTTTGTAATCAAAAACGTTTTGCACTTCATATTTATAACTAAACATTTAAACCAATTTTACTACACAATGGAATGAATGCTACACATGTACTGTATCCACATAAATAACAAATAACAATAACTGTACTCAAAATTATGTCAAGTGTATTGAAATGGTAACAAAGAAAACAAAAACTTTCTTTAAAAGTTAATACAGAGATTGAGCTGCCTCGGCAGAGGTTTGCACTCGCTGAGTGCTTCTTGTTGAGTAACGACCAAAGACGTGTTTTCTTGTGAGGTCACAGGCACCTTGACCTTTAAACACTGAATTCTGGTCATAAAAAAGCAGTCTAGTTTAAATTCACCACAGTGAACTGCATCATATTTTCTTTTTTATTAGTCAAGCTATGCAAAATGGTCGTCATCTGTCAGCTTTCACATCTGATCAGGACTTATCTGAGATATTATTAATTTATCACAGTGTCTCTGCGGAAGATTTTGGAATCCTGTGTCACGCGGGCTGTCATTCCTGAATATATGGGAGAAAAGGTTACAATGAAATAAGTCACTGAAGCAGGCACCTCTTTTTGTAACAAAGCCAATAAGGACTATAGGTTTTATCTTTCTGCTGGCTGATGACAATGACAGGCCGAAAGATGCCAGATGAGAGGGATGATCCTCTGAGAGTTGACTGAAAGGTTAGATTGGCTCCAGGCAGCATGGCTGATGAGGACACACACATATACATGCATACACCAAAACCCCATTCAATCATGTGTAAAAAGCTGCCTGAGCTGCTTGATGTGGTGGCTGTATGTCATTCCACGAGTTGATTATATTTTTTTCTCTGTAACTTTACAAAAAATGGAATAAAAAAAGCATAAAAAGGAAAATCACATCATAAAGTGGAGAGCAACCCAAGTAGACAAGTTGTGATGACATCTGTAGAAGTTTCTCATTTGGTTCACAGTTACAAACGTGTTCGTTTTTAGAATACGCAGCCCATTATAGCTGAATGTTACTGTATTCCTGGCACATTTGCTTCAACTCATTGGCACACACCCACCGACCAGTGGAATGTATTCAATCCTGCCGCTGTGTCAGTCATGTCAGCTAGCACGATGGCATAGAGGATGGCCTTTACACTGTGAGTTATCTTGTCCTGGGGTGACAGTAAGTGCCTGTCTGCTTCCACAAAGCTCTATGTCACTTTTTAAGAACCACTTGCGAGCTAAGGACAGCTTCACAAAGCTAGTAGTGAGATCTGCAAAGGAGGAGACCGCTGCCAGTGCCAAGGCTCTAAAATTGCTAGCTTGTTTTTAGCTTTGTTAAAGTCTTTGGTTTATGAAATTTAAAAGGCAACTTGACATAAATATTGATAGCTATATGGCGTACAGAAAGCTCATTATACAATGAAGTACATGCTGAGAGTTAAACGTGAAGTTTCACAGCCTCTGGTCTTCTAACCAACATTTGCAAGCTAAATGTAGCAGCTAAGTATAACATGTTTGGTAATGCAAATCTAGTCTACCAACTTCTTTTTTTAAGTAGGTAAAATTATTATTATTAATAATATTAAAATTATAATATTATTTAAATTATTTAATTTGGAAAATATATAAAACTTTTCTGTATTCATTCTACGTGAGCAAAATTTGCAACAGAAATTTTCATGTAAATCATGAAAGGCTGAGCAGAAGGCCTGTGTTGAACCTTCATCTGGGACTCCCTTACCTATTTATGTTTATAGCACCACATCGTTGTCTTTTATAGCAACTTCTACTTTTAAAGCAGTTAAAATTATTGTGTATGAATAGAAACTCATTACAGAGGCTACGTGGGTACCTACAGCCTGATTATTTGGCTCTATGGGCTGAACTGAGGTAATCAGGAGTCATCATCAGGGGACCACAAACGTTTAAACTAAATTTCTTATCTAAATATATGTTGAAGTATTCCATAAATAACTATTAATTTAAGCCTCCTAGAGGTCACCAAACAACCAACATGCCCAAAAAAGAGGTCAAATTCAGCACACAGACGTAAAAGAAGACATTTCTTCTTCCAGAAAGAGAATGCATGGAGCTCCACGGAGTGCCTGCATTGATTTAATTTGCCAATTACTAAATGGCCCCCATTTATCATCACCTTAAGCTTTCACAAACTTCTCCGTAAGATGTAATAAGACTGAGGAGCAATCTGTCGCCCACCTCTCATTAGAACTCTGCAGAGATCCCCCAAAGCTTAATTATTTATCTGCATTAATATCCCTTCAATTATTAATGGCGGGTGAAGTGTGTGTGTGTGCGTGTGTGTGCGAAGGCCAAAGATCAGCCCTGCGTTACCTCAGCCTCCCTCCTGATTAATGGATGAGGGAGAGGAACCCTTCATGTATTATTAGTGGAGAAAGTCCGGACCTCGTGGAGACACAGAGAGAGACGGACACTCACTCGGTGAATGATAATCACCGTTTAGTATGCAAACATGTCCCCTGTACATTGGTGGCATTTCAATATTTGAAGGGAGTTGTGTGTGTGGCAGAAAGTAGACGGGACTGAGTGCCGCAAAGTTGAAAACTTGTCCTTGTTTGCGATGTCTCGTTAAGGTTTGTGTCTCCTCAGCACAAATGCGTGGCGCTTTGACACTCGTGGCACGATGTTAGGAGATGTCAAACAGCCAAAAAAGCAGGAAACAGGTGGGATACTCATTTTGGGTCCACTGTTCATTAGACATTTGCATTTAAAGACTCCTTGTTGTGAACAACATTATTTTAATTATGAGTTTTTTGCAGTGGTGGTGGGTTTTGCTGTGTGGTTTTACAGCCTCAGTGCTTCAGTTCACAACGTTCTACAGAGGGACATTTTTATTTGGTCTTTTTATCCAGGAAATACGTCTTTGCTGTTGGTTTTTCTGGCTTTGATGACCTTTATGAAAGATGAGTGATAGTAACAGTAAGAAAAACCATCAACCTTGCAGCAGGCCTCTGGTCTTTAGTGGTTAATGCAGTGTTTTTGCTGTCTGTTTGGGTTCCTCCTCACTGGAATAATTTCAGCTGTTTTATTCTGACATCTGGTGGACAAACAGAGTAGTATCTACATTTTTCTTCCAGTTGCTGAAATGGAATCATTGTTTGTTTTTTTGCTTTCCTTTTGTCTTTATTTCTTTAGTGTTTGTCCAGTTTTGGGGGGGGTTGTCTTTTCTAATTCCATTACAATGTATTCTATTGTGTTCACGGTGTCATGTTCTATTTCTACCACGTAATAGGGAGCCTTTTTATCCGTTCTAGAGTCTCTTTGCATTACTGAGTGCTTGAAATGAGCTGTAATTATCTTACACTGGGTCTCAGTCCATCACCTCAGCTTGTACTCAGTCTGAAATTATAAGTTTAAACTCTTTTTAAACTCTTTTAAAGCTACCTTTTCCTCTGATTCCTCCTGTTGTTAAGCGGGCTGTACCTGCTCGATGTTATCGTGCTTTTGGCTCAGATACCGCCGAGCGGTTTTCCATATTGTTTGACCAACTTATTTCTTATCCTCCTGAGTTGTCCACCTCAGATGGATTAGTTTCTGTATCTGATTTAGAGAAACTTGTGTTGAATGCTAAACCATGTGGCTCTCCAAATGACGTTGTTCCTCCCCGTTTTCTTAAAAAGGTATTTCCTACCATCGGACCACACATTCTGAACATTATTAATATTAGTCTTTCTTTCTTTACTTAAGAAACCAGGCTTAGACAGTTCAGTCATATCAAATTTCAGACCCATCTCTAAGCTTCCCTTTCTTAGTAAGATTCTGGAAAGGATTGTTTATACTCAGTTGATGGACTACTTGAGTGACTCTAATTTGTCAGAAATCTTTCAGTCCGGCTTTAAGCCATTTCACAGTACGGAGACAGCCCTCGTAAAAGTTATGAATGACATTCTGATAGCGACAGACCATGGTAAATATGGAGTTCTGGTCTTGTTGGACATGACCGCTGCATTTGACACAGCACTGTGTGGGAATTTCTGGTTGGGCACTTTTGTGGTTAAAGTCCTATCTCTTAAAGAGGACCTTTTGTGTTAAGTTGGGGTCGGCTTTATCCCCTGTGGCCCCTCTGCTTTGGGGTGTGCCACAGGGATCTATTCTTGGGCCATTATTGTTTTCACTGTACCTTTTGCCTCTTGGTGCGATTTGAAATGACAATCAATCTAATTGACACAGTTGCATGTTATGGACTTGGCCTCAAGGATTCTTAGTTTAGGTTTAAAAGCACTTAATGAAATTAATTCTGTCATTTTTCAGTCGTTCTGCAGTTTTTTCCAAGTCAAGGGTGCTAAATGGACAAAAGCGCTTTTACCAAATTCAGTTCGGGCAAATGGAACAGGAACCAACAAGTAACCTTGCAGACAAAGACAATAACAACCAGCATGTTTCATTGCAAGCAGGGAACATATATAGGAAGGCAGCAATCCAAGTATTGCCTTATATATAAAACGGTATACATGAGAGTTCCTCTGACTTGCCAAAGCAGGCCATCCTACCAGGCTAGTCTGACTTCATTATGTGAAACTTAATTGAGCAACAAGGACAAGCATGACTGTTCCCCTTTAAGATTTCCAACAAACAGTGAGAGGAGCTGCATGGATGAATGTTTTGCACTGACTGCCATTCATTGGTTACTTGAAAGTTGCTTTCTACATCAATGCACAGTGTGAAAAAATCATTTTATAACCTGCTGCTGTAATGTACAAACAAAGTCATAATACAATAACCTGAAAGTTATAATATATTCACCTATATGTTTTCACTGCAAACAATGGCAGCAAGCATCGTTTTAAATAGCTTTATGTTGCATTATTATCACTTTGACCTTCAGCTCAATCTGCTGACCTAGAAGTAGAAGTCAAATTGTGACGTGATATTTTAAATCCTTAAACAGTAACTTTTTATATGCTGATGATAAACACTACACTTTTAGGTATCACAATTTCTAAGTTTTAAGGTTTTGTGTCAGTTTTCAATGAATAAATCGTTAAGGTGACCTTGAAGAAAGATCTTGGTGGATGTAAACCAGGATTTAATGGATTCATAACATTACTTCACTCATGGATACAAAATTTTAGAATCAGAATGACGTTTATTGCCAAGTTTGTGCACAAATTAGAAATTTATCTTGGTGACAGGAATAGAATATGGACTATATGGTATTTACAGTCTATAAAAAATATACATCATTATCTAAATATTAATATAAATACACATTCTGAAATAAATACCAGCTACCTAAGAACATGATGTGCAAAGTGTGCAAAGTTATTGTAGCCTGAGCAAGTAAATGTGTTGTTGTAACACATTAACTGAGGGGTAAGCACCACCTGTTTGTGACATTAAATCTCGGTTTGTAAAGTAACTGAACTTTTCAAAGGTAATAATAAATGTAATGAGAATTTAATAAAAAGTATTTCACTCTGAAGATTCAAGGTGTTCTTTTTGAGTGACCAGGGTGGACAGACGGACAGCTCAGGTTGAACTGTAGTGATAAAGTTAGAGAAGCAGTGCTGAGATGGTCTGGGCATGTAAATGGACAAAGATGTTGAAGATGGAGCTGCCAGGCAGGAGGAAAAGAGGAAGTCCACAGAAGGGATTTGCGGGTGTAGGAGGACATGCAGAGGATGGTGTGACACAGGAGGAAGGGCAGAAGAGGAGAGGGAGGCTGACGATCCACTGTGACGACACCTAAAGGGAGCAGCAAGAAGAAAAAACTATTTACGCAGTGTGGTCAGTAGATGGCGCCAAAGTAACGTGGTCGCTTTTAACTTGTAAAGGGAACATAAATGAGGATGTAAGCCCGGGACTTCCCGCAGTGGTTAACGTTAAGAGTCGCCTTTATTTGCATTCAGCACCGGATTTCATACATATTTGTTCAGCTTAAAAACAGTTGCATTTAAGTCGATGCTCACCGGGAATTAATCTCTGGTGGAGCCAACTGATTACAGCTGCTGCTTATACCAGCTTTAGCTGAACTCTCACTCTCTCTCACTCAGGAACAACAACATTTGGTGATACTGGCTTATTCCCTTACTTCACCTTAATGAGCATGCACACAAAAAAACCCAACATAATTTTGGAGAGAATCATTTACTGCGCTTCCTGTCATCCTCCACTAGATGGCAGCAGACACAAACACCTGCAGCACCAAGACACAGCCCATCCAAAACCTCACAACTTTCCGCCGAGCATCACAATTATGCTGTCATTTGGAAACATTTGTAATATCCTTGACGATTTGAGGACAAACCGCATCCAAACACATGGTTCAATCGGGGAATATAATAAAATAAAGCAACAAAAAATACATCAGTGTTTCATTTTAGCTGGTGTGGAAATTATAAATGCAGTATTTTGAGGATGTGGAACAAATGCTTAACTAATCATTTGTTCACATATTTGAAAGGTTAATAACGGGTCTATTTCTTAAACTTTGAAACAAAATATAAAAAAGTATGTTTGTTTTTAATCCAAGCGGTTTTTATTATACATCTTTATGAACTTTCAAAATACAACTCTATATATAGCAATTCTGTGTGAAAAAGAAAAATCAATCAAGCGTAGTGTTTGAATGAATGCCCAGACTGTTGGTTTTATAGCAAACACAGATGAAGCCAGTGACGTTTAAGAGTGAGGACGTGGAGAAAGTGAAGCAGGATTTTTATTTTTATTTTTTAAAGAAATAAATGTAAGATTTTCTGCTTTTGCTTCTCGCGAGGCTTTCTCGTTTCACCGAACCTCGCAGATAGGAAAGAAACAATGTGCTGCTTAAAACAACGGAGAAACCTGCTTTAGTCCAGGTGCAGTCCACACACACACACTTTTACATCAGCTCATCAGGGCTGACTGTGTGTGTGTGTGTGCGTGTGTGTACCAGTGAGGCTCCTGGAGTATATAGGCTACTCAATAAAACCGGGGCTGCGATCCGTCAGTGCATTTATCATCCTATTACGGCGACAAATCCGGCTCCCAATACATGAAAGGTAAAATGAATTACCAACGTTAAGCCGTCAATAAAGTCATTTCTGTAAATGGTGTCTCCGAGGGCCCCCGCTATTATTCAACAAGCTTTATCAGCACCTTGGAAATTACGTGGCTTGTAGCGCGGGCCCTGCTTCACTTTGATTAAGGGCCCTGCCAGGGAGCGCTGACAGCGGCTTTGACTCGGGGTTTTCTCCGGCCCCCCGCTCCCGGTGATGAACACCGGGCACATCGGGCGGAATGAAGACTAATTAAAAGCTATAAATTATCTTTTGCAGCTCCTCTCGAGCAGCCCCTCTCTTTGCGGCGCCAGATAAGAGCAGGACTGAGTGCTCATTTAGCCACAATGGCGCTGCGGCTAAACGCCATATTGATACTGTCCTAATTGGAATTTAATTAAGTAGCCATGGTGTCCCCCACACCCTCCTCCACACCCCCTCCTTCATCCTTAACTCCGACCCTCGTGCGGATGAAGATTTCACCGCGGCCGTGTTAACCATCAACACGTCCCCCACTTTCACGCTGTTGCCATTATCATTATTAATATTATTATTAATTCAAATCGCCAATTAGAGCTTGGAGGCAATTTCTGAAGATCTTCACAAAAAAGGAAAAAAAAAAAAAAAACAGCAGCCACCTATTATCGGGACACACTCCTGTTTTCCAGCCTCCCCTATACCCTTTCACGAGTGGCCTCCTGTGAACTGAAATATCACAGGGAAACGCAAACATGTTGGTTTTTCGTGTCGCTGTGGAAAAAAAACACAAAAAATCATACTTTAAGTCAAAGTCTTAGCTACTTAGAGGAAGGAAGGAAACTATACAGTTCTCTTTCTTTATGTGGACACACACTGTACAGACTACTACTGTTCAACTTTGATTTTTGTGCTTTTTTAAATAACTACTGGGTCACTTTTTCGGAATTTTGGGTTTGTTCATGTCAAATTCGTGGTTCTGTAATAGCTCATTAAAATATTAAAGGGACGTAAATTGTGATTAGGGTAAAGTAACGCTGTACAGATGCTGTTGGTGGTTTTAACAATCCAAGCTTTGACGTGTTCTCATTTACAGCATCCTCGTTGTATTTCACTGTTAGAGAAAAGAAAAAAATAAATGAGAAGGAAAGAACAAGGGTAAATCATCTGATGAGATTGTAGAAACGAATGCTGTGATCCACAATGTGCATTTTATGCACTTTACGGAGGAGCTGTTTAGCGCACAAAATGTTTTTGTTTATATTTTATCTAATATTATGAAGACACATAAAAATATTTTTTTAAATATACATATACTTAAAACACTCCACTTAAAATGAAATATGTTTTACATAGCTGATGTCAGTTCACGTGATATAATGTAATTTACACTTGGACGGTTAACAGTATTTACGCTGCAAAATTCACCAAATAGAAGGTCTTACATTTTAGCTAAAACATTAATGCTAGTAGTCCTATTTTTCTAAAATTATTCTTGTTATTTGTTTATTTTTATTATTCCTTCATCATTTTTATAAAGTGCGTTTGAATTCAAATAGTTTGTAAAACTAAAATGTGCTTAAAGAGCATGTAGCGATGTGGAATAAAACCCTTTCGCCCTTCTGAGCAGTGTTTTTAATGGTGGCTGTCTCCGCGCTTGTTTTTGTTTTGCTGTGTATTACGTCTGTGCACGTGCGCTTCTCCCGAATCGATCCAACTAATAAGCGCGTGCTGCGTGCGCGTGCTCGCCCGCAGCACAGCCACAGCTCTAATTGGACAGCGTCAATTGTGACAGGGACGATCTTCCGTCCTGATTGGCCGGTTGCTTTATGTGTACGCGCACACGTGCTTCCGGCTGGGTGTAAGAGAAAGGGAGAAAACACACACACACACGGGGGGGAGATAACGGTTTTAGGAGAGTTTGGGAAGAGCGAATACACAGATATTATGCTGCACCGAGGAGCGGCAGGGACACTGGCTGTAACGTGGAGCTGTTCGCTATGCCAGGTCTCGGAACACTGTTAGGAGAGGACATGCTTTAGGTGATATTGTTAACGAACGCAGGTGTTTATTCTAGTTTAAAAAGGCTTTTTTACATGCTGTCTGTCTGAATTGGATACCGAAGGGGACGGGAGAGTGAGCAACAAGTGGAGTTTGTCGTGGAGAGGCCGACGTTTTTCACGGTCACCAGCTATGGAAGAGCAGAAGGAGCCCAACAGCGGCCGGGACACAACCGAGGAGGAGAGCATGTCCCTGTCGCCGAACCTGCCATCCCCTGCTATGATTTTACCCCACCAGGCAGCCCAGCAAGCCCACAGAACCACGAACTTTTTCATAGACAACATCCTCCGGCCGGACTTCGGCTGCAGAAAAGAGCCGAACTACCGCGACCGGAGCCAGACGTCGGGTCGGGAAAACGTGAACCCGCTGGGCGCGAGGCCGCTACACACCGGCAGCCTGTGCCTGGACTCCAACTGCAGCAGCGACAGCAGCTCGTCGTCGCCTTCCTCGTCGTCGTCCACGTCCTCTTCCCCCTCTTCCAAGCAGAACTCGTCGAAGCAGTGCGAATCGACGAGCAACGGGACTGGTAGATACGCAGACAGCCCCTCGTCAATTATGGTCATGAGCGGCAGCAATGGAGGCTCTCCGCCCATGGCAAAAGAAAGCCAGCCGCTGTTGTGGCCCGCTTGGGTGTACTGTACGCGGTACTCGGACCGGCCCTCATCTGGTAAGGCGCTAGTAGTCCCCGAATGATATCGAGTGGGGTGCTGGAGTGGGATGACTTGTGTTTCTCTCCGCTGTGTCAAATACATTTCTTCCAGGTGCCAGCGTGAAGAAAAAGAGGGAATTTAAAATTGGCACGTGAGTGTTTAAATAGTTTACCGAGGTGCTCCAGCCAATCAAAACAAAGGGATTTGATTTCGAAAATAAGAACTGTCGGGGGGGTAAAGTGCTGAAAAGAAGTCGCTGAAGTAAAAGTGGTTAGCAGTTTATAATGGAGAGTGTAACGGAAGCACAAGGTGACAAAAGTCAAAGTGAAGAATTAAGTAAATTAATTCAGAGTGAAGTTGAAGCACATTGGGGCTAAAGCTGATGTGGGCCCCAGGCAGTGTCACGAGCAGATTTATTTTTTATGTATTTTTTAAAAAA
Source organism: Rhamphochromis longiceps (assembly GCF_057381845.1). NCBI lineage: Eukaryota > Metazoa > Chordata > Actinopteri > Cichliformes > Cichlidae > Rhamphochromis > Rhamphochromis longiceps. The sequence continues at coordinate 35,536,258 of NC_140578.1, read as the reverse complement.
AACTTTTTAAAAACTCTAAATAAGGCAAACTACACAAAAATATATGGAACGTATTTGGTTTTTCTGTTAATATTAATGTTTCCTCCCTTGTGCGGAAAAGACCAAAGTAATGTAAAACAAGCCAACAACAGTGCCGAGGATTCATACCTTATTAAACCCAATTACAAGTCCACACGGTTATTAAAAAAATCAAATGTATTGTTGTCTGGTCTTTCACGGGCTAACGTGTTTTTGCCGGTTATTTTAGATTCATTTATTTAGTCTGACAGAACTAAAGCTGGAACGTTTTTCTCTGTTTTTGCTCCCGAATTTTAGCCTAAAAATAATACTTAAAAAAGAGGCATGGATCTGTTTTCTAACCTCCACCACTGCTGCTTTTATTTTTCTGAAAGCAATTCTTTTCTTTTCACTTTTATCCGCTTTCTCCCCTCTGAGCTGATGCAGAAGATGCATCGATTTAGAGATGAGTTTGAAGGTTCGAGTGTTTGCATATGTCATGCAATGACTTTTTAGGCCCGTTTAATGTTTAGCAGTTTAAACATACAGGATGCTGATGTATCTTTGAAACAGTGTGTGTGTGTGTGTGCGCGCGCGCGCCTCATGGCTTCTAGGCCGGCCTATGTGATGGTGCGGAAGGTTTTATTGGCTTTAATGGTGGTGGTTATGTGTCAGGGTAAAGGAAGAAGTCCTTCTGCGACTTATTGTTATTATTTTTTTTATGAAATCTAATATTAGACCCGAAGCTCCCCAGCCTGCCCTGTTTCACAGCGACAGCGCTTCCTTTGTCCCACTGGATTAAATGTGCGCAGTACACAGTTAATCAGCGGATCAATGCGCACTCATATATTCAGCTACGTGACCAAATTCCCGTGCTTTTTTTTTTTTCTTTTTTGCTGCTTCAGCTTTATTCGATCGGGTCCTTGAAGTGAAAATACCGCGCTGCTGCAGTCATAACTGATCAAGCAGCCCCGGATGAGGTCCCATTAGCTGTGCTGCAGCTTGTGGAGCTGTGGAGTGTGCAGGGAGGATATCTATCTCTGCACCTCCAGTGTAACACTTCCACGTGTGAGCGATAGGACAAGGCTCATAAGGCTTTAACAAGTCTCATCATTTGCACTGGAGCTTTTTTTCTTGTTGTTGTTGTTGTTTGGGTTGCTGCTGCTCTCTTCTGATTGGCTACTTTGTCTCCCACGTCCCACACTCACCTGTGAGGCAGACCTTCAGCATGTCAAATAGTAATGAATAATCAATCGTGAGATTCTCCCACAATCCCCCTCCACTTCCTCCACCAAAGGCTTATATTTGTTTGCTCTGATTTAAAACAAGTTGTGTTTGCACAGCGTCCAGCTTTAACAGTTCCGCTCATTCTCTGTGCTGTTTTTTTTTTTTTTACTGTGACATCAAAACATTATTTTGATAGAAGTCATCCCCAGCACAGGCTAACCTGCCCACATCATTCCCGCACAGACTTGTGACCTACATTCGGGCATACCGAGCAGATAATAAGGCGCTATCATCGCTCACAGAGAGACGCTTTCACGTTTTTCTTTCCTTTAAAATAGAAGAGAAAAAAAGTGGTGCTCGGTGTCAGACTGTGTCCAGCCTTAGAATAAATCTTTATTTCCCATTGTTGTTTCCACACCAGGCCCAAGGACACGGAAACTGAAGAAGAAAAAGAGCGGCAAGGAGGACAAGCGGCCCAGGACGGCGTTCACGGCCGAGCAGCTGCAGAGACTCAAAACCGAGTTCCAGGCCAACCGCTACATAACGGAGCAGCGGAGACAGTCTCTGGCCCAGGAACTCAACCTGAACGAGTCCCAAATTAAAATCTGGTTCCAGAATAAGAGGGCCAAGATTAAAAAGGCCAGCGGTTACAAGAACGGCCTGGCCCTGCAGCTCATGGCTCAAGGACTTTACAACCATTCAACGACCACCGTGCAGGAGGAGAAGGAGGAGAGCGAATGAGCGGCCGGACTCTTTTGGACATAACGAACTGGGAGAAGAAGGAGAAGTGGGGGACGCTATTTAAAAACACAGATTTCTGTTTATGGTAACAGTATATGGACATAGTTATATAAATGAACGCTCGTTATTAAAGTTTATATAGCCACACAGTTATCATGTTGTATACGGTATATTTAATTTCAGGCTCGTCTCTTCACGCCGGTCCTTTTTTCTCTCCTCTCTGTCTGTTCTCACTGTTTTTTAGGATCTATAGGTTCTTGTGGTCTCCTTGCCCCCACCCCCCTTTTCCCCATATTTGCGCCATATTTTCCCTTCAACACATCAGTCAAGCCAAACAAGCCAAAGATTTTAATATGTTCACATGTAGTCTGAAATTAAAAAAAGAGGGAGAGAGAGAGAGAGCAGTAGTTAATGGGTTAAATTATTATTTCTTACATACATTTCCACGGATAAAAAAAGAGAAAGAAATAAAAGCGTTTTGTTGCCATATTTGAGAATAAAACATATTTAAATCTATGATAAGCTGTCAGCATGTCACAATGATTCCTTACAATATGGTGAATTTACGGGAATTCTGGGTAATATTATTATTATTAATATTATTTCACTTGAACTACATTGCCTGGACTCCCCAACATATTAACGCCCACACGGACATATAATCGTGGCACATAACGTGTTTAAAGGAGGAAAGTGTAATTACCGGCCTTTTTAAATTCCGTCTGTCTATAAAACAGCGGATTATGTGAAGTCTTTATCGGAGCTTTCATATCAAACTGAGACACACACAGAAATATATCGCACAGCAGGTCCTGTTTCAGCGCCTCCTTGATGGATACCATTTCACCTATTAAAACTATTCTGGGCATTTATAGGTTTTCACGCCTCTGCTCAACTTTCTCCGGACACGCTGGAGCGTGAACGCGCACGCTGGAGTTAATACTAAAACGTGAACTCGCGGTTTGGGGAGAAGCGCTCTGTCTCTCCGTCCTGCGCGGCCTGACTTGACCTCAGGTTCAGGTTAGACTGAGCCTGGCTGTGAACTCTGTGGCATGGCGTGTGTGTGTGTGTGTGTGTCGCACTCCAAGGTCAGCAGCAGAAAAACTTATAGAAATCCATTTAATTTCACCCAAATCAAAAGGAGAAACTGTGACTCTTGAAGTATTAGTATCAGACTAGTCTACGCTGAACAGTCTGCCTTCTTTTTTTGCCACCTTGAATTTTTCCTCCAATTATTAAGAAAACGTGAATATTTTTTTTATTTGTGCTCACTTTCAGTTATATCACTTCACGGTAATTCTAACTGTAATATTTGGAGTTTATGTCAGCGATAGAGTCCAGTGAGAATCCTCACAGCATCCCCTCGTTGCTAAAAACAGGCACCTGAGCCTTTTAGTATCCCCGCCGATTTATCTCGACCTGGATTATATCACACATTTAACACACTTGATTGTGGCGCATATAAACAAAGAAGAGGAAAGCTCTCCTCTTTGACTTTATTGTTTTTGTTTTTTTGTTTTGTTTTGTTTTGTTTTTTTTTGGGGGGGGGGGGGGGGGGGGATTGAAATAAAGAAAAAAGACTGGCATCCGGAGGACGTTTGTGAGCTCGATGAGCGCTGCTTCTGTTTGTTCCGGCGCTTACAAGAGATTATTTAATTAAGAGCTAACGAGCCTGCAGAGGCGTTCACGGCCTTCGCGTTTCAGGAGCTTTAATTATTTCAAGTGCGTTTGCGTTCGGCTCTGCCTATAGAGCACAGATTTAATAACCGCGCAGCATCACGTGTTAATAATGGATTTCAATAACGACGATCGTGAACTTTAAAGGCAGGTTACAGATTTTAATGAACGATTTTACCTTAAAAATCTTTATTTGTTTGCCTTTTATCCCTCAAAGCGACCAGCAGACATAACTGCGCATGTCGAGAAAAAAAAAGAATTCGATTATAAAGAGAAAGGTTTAAATTACAAAAAGTGACCGTAGAAGTTGCAAAATACATTATATATACACACCTTTTTATAGTTAAGGGTTCCTGTTTTTCATGGTGAATGTGAGGTAGCAGCAGAATGATAATAACTGGCCCTGCAGCATCTCCTGCAGCCTGCGAAATCCTCCAGGGGTCCTTGAAGGGGCTTCCAGAGGCCCCACACTAATATAAGGACTAATTTAACGTCACTAACCGCTATAATGTGTGACTGAATATTCATAGGACTTAATTTCAGTTGGATTTTTTTCTCTCTGTTAAAAAAAATGTGCTACTTTTTGTTTGTTTTGCTGATGCCGCTCAAAAGCAGCAGATGCGATGAAATGTGCGCTGTTTCTCATCGATTAAATATACTTTAATATAATTTCGATGTATTCGGGAATAAAACAAGAGTTGGCGGATATGTTTAAGGAAAAATACACAGACACACACACACACAAGGACAGTGTGTTTCCAAATCCTGCGTCTTTGGCCATCTGGCCCGCATGTGTGAGCAGAGGTGCAAAGGCTGCCTGCCTCTTCACGGTCAGCCAACCCTGTAGGTCTAATATTATAGTGATAGTTCCAGTCCCTGCTGTGAATGCGGAAGAGGATCTTATGACAGTGTATTTAAAATTCATACAATTATGAAACAGCGAGAGGATTCCTCTAACCCCCTCCTCCATCCCTCCCTCCCACCTTGTCATTGAGGAAGCCGAGGGTTTATCTGTAAAACAAAGAAAAGCCCGGGATCGTTTGCATAGTTAGCATAGTCTGCCTCGCAGGCACAATATGGATTTAATTTATATGCAAATGAAAGCAATAAAAAGAGAATACACACTGGAAATCTGGGCCGTTTAAAAAAAGAGGGGGAAGAGTTGGATTCCGAGCAGGTACAGCACGCATGCACAAAATGAAGCATTATCATCAGGCTCACCCCGAGAACAGCCGTGTTATATAATATCCAGAAAGTGCAACACAGCAGCATTAGCACCGCTGTTCGAAAACACACACAAAGCAGTGCGAAGAATTAAATAAGATTTCCATTATGAGGAAAGTTTCTTTCACGAGGCTCCAAATGTAGCAGCAAACAAGATCAAAGAGCGTGGACACACACACACACACACACACACACACACACACACACACACACACACACACACACACACACACACACACACACACACACACACACACTGCACTCAAGTATCATTCCTTTTTGCAAAAAAAAAGGAAATTCAGCTTCTTTGCATCGCCTCCGAGTGTTATCGGTGATCAGTGTATGGTGACCTTTTAGTCCCAAACTGTTTGTCAGCAGCTTTGACATCTCTTCTAAAAAAGGGTGTGTGTGTTTTCTGCTACAGGACAAAAATCACACATTGTATTAGCAACAAGAGATCTTCATTCTTTCTAAAGCTATTCATCTTAATAGACAGTTTTAACTTTCAGTATTGTGGAAGCAAATTCAGGATAAGACCTCTCGGGTATCTTTATAAAGCTTGAAAACATGCAAACCAAAAATAATGCCATTAATCAAATTTAATTAAGGCAGTGGACTGTGTGCTTACTTTTTTGGATGAATATTTTTAATTTGTTTCATTTTATGTTTTTTTTAACAAATGCATTGTGATGGGTAACGAGTCTTTAACCATGACTGTAACATATTCAGGAAAAAAAGGAAATTACACACATATGATAATATCATTACTTACAATGTTACTTTATTTACTAACTCAATAACAATATTTCATTTTAAACATAACAGTTATTATCCTTACTACAAAATGTAAATGTTCTTTTGATAAGAAATCAGTGATAATTAAAACAAAATGTTGCCAATATGCATAAAAATATAATATAACACAACATATATTTGAAAAAGCAAACCAAGTTTATCACAGTATTGTATTTTTACTTCACGCTTATTGTTCTTAAAAAAGAAAAATGATTAAAAATATCTAGAAAATCTGAAAAAAAAAAACCAAAGTAGCAATAATGCCATCGATCTTTTTTTTGTTGTTGCTAACTTTACAGATGAATTTGAAAGTTATAAATAACTTTATAACCCCTACAAAAAATTTCAGACATCATCAGTGCATTATCATGATTTCACAATAACTCTGACCAGCTATAAAAGCCTCTTGTCTATGAAGCAATCAGTGATAATGAAAAAATAATAATCTATATAAATATATATCTTCTCATAATTTCTAATAATGTAATAATTAAGCCAATTTGGTAAAAAGTAAAACAAGCTTTCTTTAGTTTTTATATTCATTCGCATAAACGTGATTATATTTGCTGTAGTTTTCACCTCTTGTACTACAGTTAACACAGATACATTCATGTTAAATGTATCGATGATTACGCTACACTCGAAAAACCATCTACATCATGTAGAGGTGAACCAACGTTTAGAAACATTTTTCCTCTTGTAACACTTTGAACAGTGACAGCACACAAAGTGGGGTTCCTATTAGAAACATGCAGGCTAACCACCTGCCATTCAAACAAAAGGGGAGGTGACCTCAGTAGTTCATTCAATTTAAGTGTTCAAAGTGTTGTTTAATCAGCGTGCTACAAGCTGCTGGAAAATACACATCGACGCAGAAATAGGAGAGCTTTTAGAGGCGCACACAATAAAAGGCACCCATGCAGAGACATACAAGCATCCGTGCAAAAAGGCAGGAAAAGAAATTCTAGGCTCTCTCTCTCTCTGACACACACACACGCACGCACGCACGCACACACGCACACACACACACACACACACACACACACACACACACACACACACACACACACACACAGAGAGAGAGAGAGATTTTAAAAGAGCTTCTTAGATCACTACCCTGTGACTGTGGTGCTGCTAAGTAGAGAAGTTTAGTAATTCCTTCCCAGCTGCCTCTGTAAAGAGAAAAGAGAGCTGGAGACAATAAGAGAGTCCCTTTTCATGTCTCTCCTCTTTCAACTTTTTACCTAAATTTCTGCAGATGTCCAGCTGGTCCCACATCAGATTGCTCTTTCTATACTTCATGCAGACCACCAAAATTTGTCACATGGCATTGAGAAGAACTATTCTTATTTACTTTTCTTCTTGGACTGACATGGAGAAAATGGAGAGCGTAACATTCTGCAGCTCATCCAGCTGTATGAGGCAACACTGTATTCATTTGTTTCGGTGCTCTGTCAGGAGATGTCTCTGGGTGCATGGAGAAAATATGTGCGGAGCCGTTACAAATGTGTAAAAAACATGCTTTTGCCTACTAAAGGGATTAAACAAAATAATATGAAAATCATATGCAGGAAAAAATGCAGGAAAACAATGCTGACATACAAAGACGCAGCTCCTGTGCAGCAAACATTATTTGTTTGGGTGACTGAAAAAAATTATAATAGAGAGAAAGAGAAAAACTTACAGCATGGATGCACAATATCAGAAAAAAAGCACTCTGGACTTGGACTTGTTGACGATTTACATTTACTATTGGTAGCAGTAGCAGCCAATTTTTATTTGAGTCAATGAACTTAGTACATACTAAAGTACTGGTACTTAGTACGTAATTGTCTAAACTTAGTCTGATGAACAGTTGAAAGACTCCCAGTTTTCTTATTTTATATATTTTCTTTGTTTCTATGATACAAAAGGATGAATAAACAACATCAGACAGACAGTAAATGGACTATCAGCCATATTATTTAAACTATTTCTGTTGGTATTAGCACATAATTTCACCACTGGTACATTCTATAAATTTGATACCTACAAAATTAATTCTGCTTTTTTAAAGTAGAAAAACTTAAAGGGGGGAAACACGATGTTGCACAAGTGTTTCTTTTGGCTTCTTTGTCTGTTTTAGCTTTAAATATGTGTTTTCTAAATTAAACATTGTCTCACTTTTGCTGTGTCAAAATTGAACTCAAATTTTTAAATAAACTTACATTTAAATGAAAATTTTTAACATGATGTAATCATGCTAAATTTCATGAAATCCTCTACCTAGAGCCAAAACTTACTTGCTAGGTTTAGGAAACTAGCTAGAGCTTCTGTTACTGCTTTCTAAGCTAGTTAAGCTAGCTAACAGCAGTTTAGCTGGGCTAAGCAAGTTTAGCTTCAGCCTTATTTAATTATTAATCAAAAAGCATCTTGTCAAAATATATTTATCTTTAAAGATAATGATTTTTATAGATTATTTTTATTGGCACCATTTGTGTCTCCTTTTGTTGCAGCGAATCAAAGAAATCTTACATTTAAAAAAAGCTAACCAGTTTAAAATATTTTCGCTTCTCATTCGACTATTTTTTTTAAAACAATGAAATTGATGTTACCCAACAAATGAGCACCTCCAACCATCAACTAGCAATGTCTGTAACCGTGTTTAGTTACTATATTCGTAAATGCTTAAAAAATAAATCCATTTTGTTCTGGCTTTAGTTCTAGCTTGTTAGCTAGCCTACAACAATTAGCTCTGTTGCTTTTGTGTTTTTACTTGGGGTAATAGAAGTTTTTAGAGCACATTTTTATAGAGGTTATCTATTTTCAAAGCACATCATGCTATGATATATAAGGGGATAATGTGGTTTTTATGTTAAAGCTTTTTAGGGCATTATATAATAACATTGAAAGTGTTAAAGCAACAGATGGGAACTGTATTAAACTGTATGATGCAGCAGAAAATATCTGTAGGTTATGATCAATTATAAATAACACTTCTAGTTTGGGAACAACGTTTTACTCTGCTCGAATATTCCTAATTTGAATTGTTGAGGGGTTCAAATCTTTCTCTTGACTTGCAATGTGCTTACATGTGTGTGCAAGAGCGAGACAGAAAAAGTGACGACAGTCTGCGTTTATGAGATTTCAACCTAACAGTATGAATGAATTTTTGAGTGTTTTCCCTTCAGGAGTACACATATACCAAGATCATGTCTTGCCACAGGGGAAGTTTATTCATGACTTGTTGTGACCTGTCATCAGGGGCACACTCTCTCTCTCGCCCTCTCTCTTTCTCTGTCTCTCTGTCTCTCTCTCTCTCTCCCTCTCACACACACACACACACACACACACACACACACACACACACACACACACACACACACACACATAGACAAAGGTGGCACTGAAAGAGAACCTCCCACAATGCAGCTGAGCAGTCCGGACAAGGGAGGGGGGAGCTTTTCACTCCAACAGCCGTGATCTCAGCTGAGCAGTCCGGACAAGGGAGGGGGGAGCTTTTCACTCCAACAGCCGTGATCTCACCGAGCTAAATCCAGATTATATGGAGGATATACACAGTGCCACTTGTTTACACTGCCCATCAGGGGGTGATTTGAGCCAAGTGGGGTGTGGAGAGAACGGAGGTGGGGTCATCACTGTGTGCAATGCAAAGTGTTCAGGCCAAAAGTGAAGGAGAACTTTCCCCTTTTAAAAGAAAAAAGTTGTGTAAATATGTAAAAATATAAAAACTGTGTGAGCATTTCTACTTTTTTAGTTAGTAAAATGATGAAACTCTAAAATTGCATAAATTAAACGTCCTGATATTTGTCACACACTTTTATCTCCTTTGACAAAGTCATCAGTGTTTTATCGGGGATGTAATGTCCCAGTATATGGCACTCTAATTAAAAAACAAACACTGGGAAATGACATCTGCATCTCCAGCTGCAGCTACGTGGCAGGCAGCCCATCAATTCAGGCCAATGATCAGAGTGTGAATGTGTGCATTCTGTGATCTCATTATATTTTTTATTTTCAATTAAAAGAAGTCATTTAAAAAAACAGCATTTCTTCTGCATTTTGACAGCATTCATGAATCAAACTTTTTCTGCTGGTGACCTACTGATAGGCTCATGTGCACAGGCACACACAGTGAGAACAAAGACAGGGACACCTGGGATTCCCCTGTTGTATGGGTGGTCACACCCACCTCTGCCTCTTCTTCATGCCTTCCACATGTGGAAGCACTTTATCTTCCTGGTGCCTTGCTCGCTTCGCTTTACCGTCTGTCTCGAGTGTGAACCACTTCACTCCAGCGAGAAAGCCAAAGCTGTGAGAACAGAATGGTCATCAATGAAAATAGTGATCATATTCCCATCTGCGGTCCCCTTGAGAGCCTTCAGACTTGAGCTTAGCTGTAAAACAGCATTTTGTTGGAGGCTGTCAGAGACACCGCAATCACCTGTGTGTACATCTTAGACCTGATACCTCCTTATTGGATCTTCTGTGGGTTCATTTTGTTGAAAATAAAACAACGGTTGACTTTCGTAGCATCCCTCTTGTTGGCTATCCTGTCACCCCTTACGCTCACACTTCAAAAGCACTTGCGGAGAACTCCTTCTCCTCGTTCAACGCTCCGTCTTTCGGCGCAGTGGCCCAGAGGTGGCGAGAGGTGATGTGGGGAAGCGATTAGTCATATTCAATTTACATATGGCTGTCACATAGCTCCTCCGGGCTGAGCGCTGATGTCATCCCTGCGTGGGGCCCGCTGTGGCCACCCGGAGTATGGGAAGACTTCTTGCTGTCATGAGAGGGGGAGAAAATTGCCCCTGATGGGAGCAATATCACTGTTCGAGTGGGATGATGAATGTGGGGCGGCACTTTAGTCTGGGTGTATGTGTTTGTATAAGCTGTGAACTCTGATCATATACTTGCATGTCTGGGTGTATGTAGCATGATACTGGCACTATGGTAGATGACAGCAGGCAGGTACTGTCAGGAACTAGCATGTGTATCCTTAATGTTTAGACACTCTGGCACTAGTCCCCCTTTGTTATGTTATGCTGCTTTGTCCTTTAATTCCACTATATTTTGGACACAAATATTACACTTTGTTGTCCTCTTTAGTTCATTTTGCAGATTAATTGCATGGTTATTGATCACGATACCTGGTAACACATAAGTAGTTCAATTGATCAACAGGTGGAACCTTTTAATGCGATATAGAGTCATGGCTCAAAAAAAAGTGCACCATCCATCAGTTTTTTTCAGATATCAGGACATAAGAAGAAAAAACATCTAGTACTGACCAGGTGATGATTCGAGTCCTTGTTGAACCACCCGTAGCAGGAACTTGAAGCTAAATAACTTTCACTCCTCTTTTTGCAACTTTGCTGTAGTTCTTGGGATAATTGTGTTGTTGCACGACCTGATTTGGGCCAAGCTTTAGCTGCCAGAAAGACGACCTCACGTTTGATTCTGCAACACTTTGGTATACTAGAGGAACTCGTGTTCGCCTCAATGACTCCAACGACTCTAAGGGCGTGTGGCAGCAAAACAATCACAAATGATGACCCGTTCACCACTGCGCCTGACAGTTGGTATGAGGTGTTTGGCTTTCATCAAATGTGGTGCTGTGTATGATGGTCAAACATCTCCACTTTGGTCAATCCAAAGGACATTGTTCCAGAAGTCTTACTGACTGATCAGATGCAACTTTGCAAACCTAAAACACATCGCTGTTTTCTTTTCACAAGAAGAGGTTTTCTCCTGGAAACCCTTCCAAACAAACCTTTAGCGTGTTCAGTCTGAGATATAGCACTTGGACTTTTGTCAGTGTCTCTGAACATCATGGTCTGACCTTGGGGCATATTTACTTAGATCATTGGATTGCAGAATGTTAGACTTCAAAAAGAAAATGACCTCATAATCAATAAACAATCATAAACAATCGCATGTTCCAAACCACAAACCTGAATAATGGTTGTGCATGATTTACATACTTATCGAGTATGTTTACTTTAGGTATTATATATTATGATCATACAATATGTGCACTATTAATCGTACAGCTCTTACTTTGAAACTACTTACACAGAATTTACTTAAGTGAATAATCTAAAAACTTTATTTTACTTTATGTTTTGCTTTCATCCAAAACAAAATTATATTTAATCTCTTGGGCAGGAGCACTTCTCACTAATAAATCTATAACATGACACAGTACTGCAGTCTGAAAATCATCCCCAGTGTTTTTTACACCAATTTCTTACACTGGTTACAGCCTATGTTTATCTTAACTTAGATTAGTAGGCTGTAAGAAGTCGGATTTTATAGCATAAAATTACATGAATTTCACAGAATTAACTGAACATTTTCAAGCCCCAAATAATAAACAGATAAAGCCCATCGACACACATCACAGGTTCCCTAATTAATGAGACATGAGATGGATATATGTACGAGAAGAAGTTTGCTCGTTAGCTAAGTTTTGTGTTGTAAATGGACATATTCCTTAAGAAATCTTTGGATTTTACAAGTTAATAATGGCAACAATGTGTCTCATATGCATTCGTATATAGGCTATTTTTCAAAACTCATTATCATTATAGTATATTCTGAGAATTCAAACTTAAATTTCACTGTATCATCCACAACTTAATGACCTGAACCTAGTTTCAAGGAAACTACACGTCTTTATTTTAACCAGTTATGTCTCATCTTGCTTACAGATACAAACACAAGCACGGATCCTCGAAACAGGAGAGAGGGAGGGTGGCCGATTGCTCCAGCTCCAATGTTACTGTAAACGTTAGCTCAGATATGGCTCCAAACTCCTCAAGGGGCCAACAGCCGGCAGTCCATTTTGCAGTCGGCTGCTCAGAGAAAGCTGTGGAGTTCATGTAGTTTATAGTGAACAGCCACTGGCAGGCATCCAGAGGAGGAAGTCAGAGTTATTTATGAAGCGTCACTTGACAAAAGACAGTAAAGCTTCCCATATTCAGCGAATCTGGCTGCTCCGCCATTGACAATGAATCCAATTTGTTGCAGTCAAGACCAAGTAATCTGGTGGACAATGGGTCACATGTAAGTACAATAACCTGCATATTTATTTACGGTAATACATTTAGATGAAAATCTCATTAAAATGCAGAGACAATATTGTATTTACATGCATACATGTGCAAATTGTCACACACACACAAGAACGCATGAAGTTCAAGTTACTCATCTCTGGTTGTGGGTAGGATGCGAGACCGTGAATAACTGTTTTAACACACAGCCGGCACAATGTGTGGTCTGTGACATACCATCTAAAGCATACTCTGTCTGTCTGTCTGTGTTTGGGCCTCAGAGTTCCACGTTAGTCTTGATTTGGATTAAATTATTGTGTTTATATAAGTGAAAGCAGCACAGAAATATAACACCATACGTTTTGTTATGTACATCTCAAGTAACGGCTCGCAAACTTTGGGATTAACTTTCGTGAGAGGGACAAGAACACAACTAATGAGAATTTTTTTAATTTACACTTTTAAGAAAGAGTTACAGACACTGGCAGATATCAGCTTATACAGTATGAATGTTAAATAAGCAGATGTGCTCTGTTTTTGAGGTAAGTAAGACGTCTTTAATGGGAGCATTTGGAAGAATATGCTTTTATGACATAATGATAATTGTAATATATATATAATGTTAACAATAAAAGTTATTTCTTTTTTTGGTTAGATTTTCCAGAATATTATTTGATTTTTGTTCACAATGACACCAAAGTGATTATTGGATTTTGTAACATCCCTATATGACTGATAAAAGACAGCAAAGTCATTTTAACAGTCTAACAATTACCTGGAAATTAAGGAATGACTGAAAATAATCTGTAACTCCTTCAAAAAAGGTTTAAGTTACATACTTGTGTTAAGACATTGGCTGATGTAACTGTTTTTTAAATCTCTAATTTATATACTTTTTTTTAAAAATCAATTTTTCAAAATTTGATTTCATCCCTCCACCTCACAGACAGTCATAGTCAAAAGCAACGTGTGTGGGTCTGCATATATTCTTGTGTCTTTACACATATTTGTCCCATTGTCATGAATGTTTTGAGGGGGTCAGCACATATTTTCACTTGGACTCAGTGATAAACTGATTAGATTAGACACCTTTTTGCCCAGAACTCATGAAAAAAGACTTACTTAGTTACTTAGTAATTTTATATCCAAAAAGTTAAATCTCATATTTAGATATATATCAAAGTAAACTGCAACTTGAATATTTGGCACTGACATCCAATTATGCAAAAATACAACAGCTTCCAAACTTGCAGGCAGCCCGGTGACGAGTGAAACACTTAATACGAACACTAAACAATATAAGGTAACATACAGTAATTATAATTACCAAAATCATTTTCTATTTTTTTATTATTGGTTAACCCACCAGTATGTGCAAGCGTTTAATGCAAAAACATAATTGTTATTTATCCATGAAGATGTAAATATACAGTTTTATAAATAAGCAAAAAAAAAAGTACTAAAACATATTATTTTTAATTACCATAACACGTTACATATTCACATTATTGAAACTGGTTTCTCAGAGGAGTTCAGTGTGCCGACTCAAAGTTGTGTATAGAAAACTTGTATTCAGTGTGTTATTTGCGCAACAAACAGCAACATAATTTTTTGTTTTAAATAAGTTTTTGACAAGTTTCTAAAATATTTTTCTTATTTTGATGACAGGTGGTTTAAATTACTTTTTTTAAACACTGCTTAATTATGATTAAAAGTGTTAAAGGTTATTTAGGCTGGTGACCTTTCTAGGGAATATCCCATTTTGCTCCCAGGGATTTTTTGAAACCTCGATGTAGAAAAGCAAAGCAAAATTAGCAGATAGTTCAAGTTTCAGATGTGTTTTTGTACTCAGCACAGCAACTAATAATATTAGGACTGCTATGGTAATTCTTGACTCTGGCAAAATGGTCAGACATTCTGCAGTAAGTGTTTTACCACAATGAATACTTATGAATACCTGTTTTTTCTTGTAAACAGGTGTGAAGCTAAACACCTGCATACTCACTGTGACGAATCAAATGGGTGAGAGTTCAAACGTCCAGTGTGGAAGACATGTTGCCTTAGTGTCATTTCCAAGATATTACCAAAAGGAAAGAAATAAAGCAGATTAAGAAGCTCTGATTTGATCACATTTGTTTTCTTTTTTTGCCTGGGACTGCCTCTGTGTATAAAAGTCAGAGTTTTAGAAATCATTAGGAGCAGATGGCTGCGACGTAAAACCAAACATCAGAGAGAAAGAGAGAGAGGGAGAGGACCGGGAATGAGAGAATGGGAGCAAAGAGAGGAGCATAAGGGAGCTGAAGTCTTGCATTTCCCGTCAAACTGTGGAGATGAACCACAGATGTTTGTCGACAGAAGATGAGCCGTCTCTAACAGCTGGTCGGGGATCAGATTTGTGTCAGCACACGGACGACCTCCTGCAATGCTATAATGTGCTGGAAACCAGATGCAAAATGACATGTTGGTCGAGGGGAAAAAGGCGAAACAGCTCTCTCTCAGGTCCAAATTTGGAACCAAAATTATTTACTGAAAAGTCAAAAAATATTTGTTCATATTCTTTAAAGCAATTTTGAAAAAATATACGAAATGTCGCAAGAAATAAAAGCAGTTCATATCATGAAGCGCTTGTAAAAGCTCCTATCATTAGCATGCCGCTAAGTGAGGAACAACAACAATACATGGTTACTTTTTAACAGCTAACTCGACTGCCGGTGTTGTGACTAGTGTGTGGTGAGGAACCATCAAAGACTGGAACGGTAAAATGGTAAATGGCCTGTATTTGTATAGCACTTTACTAGTCCCTAAGGACCCCAAAGCGCTTTACACATCCAGTCACCCACCCATTCACACACACACACACTGGTGATGGCAAGCTACATTGTAGCCACAGCCACCCTGGGGCACACTGACAGAGGCGAGGCTGCCGGACACTGGCACCACCGGAGCCTCTGACCACCACCAGTAGGCAACGGGTCAAGTGTCTTGCTCAAGGACACAACGATCGAGACTGTCGGAGCCGGGGCTCAAACTGGCAACCTTCCGATTACAAGGCGAACGGCCAACTCTTGAGCCACGATCGCCCCACATCGCGGCTGGAGGTCAACCCTACAAAACTGCCAGCCATTTTTAGTTGGCGGATGGGAATTCAGATGTCCTATGTGTGTTTTGCTCCGCGTCGCCGCAGGAATTCACAAATCCAGACTTCAAAAATGTGATGCTGCTCTTTCAGGCTGTATTTAAGAGGGGCATTCCAGTTACGCTTTTTTATGGTCCTTTCAAAAAGGGAAAACCAAAAAGAATATAGTTAGGCATGTGAATGTATCCAAATGTGGGTGCAGCAGCAGCTGCGGAAATTAGTAGCTAAGATAACAGTAAAATAATTGTAAATCAGAGTAAAAATACAAGAAAAAAACTTTCGATTCAAAAATAAAGTAAAATCAGTGACCGATGTAAGGGGCATTTTGGAGTATTTTTTCCTCTCTTCCAGTCCAGTTACCTGCTCTTTATACTCCAGGCCACGTTCATCACACACAACACAAGTCACACAACTGCATAGAGCTCTTTATTCTACCCACACAGTGCTTTATCCATCCCACAGCCTTAGAAACTGGTGTTGAATAGAAGTAATTTCGGCATTAGTATTTTGGCAATTAGACATGTAGACTGCAGGAGCCATGAACTGCATGTTCCACCTTCTGTGTTACTCTAGGAAGAAGATATAACAAAATAGAGGATATGAAACTGTCACCTGTGCTAGTAATTTTCCAAACTGATCTTAAGCAATAGTTCTCATTACTTTCTGGAAGTCTTTTGAAGTTTTAGTTTGGACTTTCCTCTGCAAATGAGTGAAAAAACAGACAAAGTGTTTTCTTTGTTAATCCACTGACTGAATCGTTCAAATAAATAAGACAAGTAACTCAGGGGATAAACCAGTGTTATGTATATACATAATAATTCTGTCTTTAGGCACCTTGTCACTAACTGCCAGTTACAACAACACATTATTTGTCCGATGTCTTTAGTTGAATCTAATAAAATTGCCAAAGATAACACAGTGTGACAGGCATAAATTAGTATTTTGGCACAACGTGATTCCCAAAGAGTTAAAAACTTGGCACACCTCCGCAAGAAGTGGCAGCTTAAAAACTATCTACAGCAGTATCTGCACATCATGTTCTTAAGAAATAAGAAAAAAAAATAATGATCAGGCCCTTCAGTCGATCCATTGACTGTTCACTGAAGCCTCATGAGAAATGTTCTCAGTGAACGAGTGAAGAATCCATTCTTTACCCTTTGAAGCCTAAAGCATGAACTAATTGCCAGAAATTTCAGTTTTTGAAAGTGAAGTTTTTGTTGAACTATACAAAATCCATTAAATATTAATTTGCACATATGAGTTTTAATTCATATTTATTTATATTAATTGCTACGTCTATAATTATTTTATTATTATTATGTTGAATAAATATGTTTGAATGAAAGAGATGTCAGAAGAAAGGTACAACAGTGAGTGGCTGTTTACAATCATCTGTTATGCTTGTGGCTGTATTTTCAGCCAGTGATGTTGTCAAAACTGATGGAATTATGAATTCAGAAAAATACCATCAGATTTGACCCACTATGTAACGCCATCTGACCCACATCAGCTTCATTTTTCAGAAGCAACAATGATCCCAAAGCACTGCCAGTGCAGTAAAGCACATGTGGACAGACACTGGAACACCGTCAGTCATGGATTGGCCTCCCCGTAGTGCGTACCTCAACATTATTGTGTGAGATCGTCTTGACAGAAAGGAACAAAAGGTAGCAAACATCCAAACACGAGTTTGTAATGTGCCTGAAGAAGCCTGGAGAACTACTACTGAAGATTACTTCATGAAATTTGAAGACACTTCAGGCTATTTTGAAGAATGAAGGGAATCATACCAAATATTGACTTGCAGAGTTGCACAAAGTATTTTTGTCTTATATGCTGTATTTCCATGTATGCTTGCACAGTTGTTTGAACAAATCACTGCAGCCATTTCTCATTTTCCTGGCAGAAAATAAAGAGGGGGAGGATGGCTCAAGACTTTTGCACATGAGTATAATACTGAAATACTGTATATGCAATATTTTAATACCATGGCTAGATGAATTGTGGAGGAGTAGTTACTAAAGTGAGATACAGTTTAAAAAAATAAAATTAAAAAAAAGCTCAGAGCACACTTTAATCAATTGTGCTAATATAGATTTTTCCTTTTCTGGGACTTTCTCACCATTATATGTGCATGGAGAGCCAGAGGTGAGACAGCAGCAGCATGACACACACACACACACACACACACACACACTCACACAGCATAGCAAAGCTGTATGATAAACATCAAGACAGAAATTAAAAAGACAAGCTGAGGGAGACGGGTTGCAAAGTGGCTTGCAGATGTGTAACACCTGTGGGAAGGATAAAACAATTAAAATTTAAATCTTTAACTCTTCATAGTGTAGTGGTTTACACTTTCACCTAACACGCAAACAGTCCATGATTCCGATCTTGTAGAAGACACCAGCCATCTGTGGCCACAACGGGCATCCAATGTTAGAAAATCTGCTAAATCAAGCATGCAAAGTTACCTGCTGTGGTGATCCTTTGTGAATCGGGGAGCAGCTGAAAGAAGCATCCTCTTTTATATGAGAATTGTGTAGATGCATATCAGCTGAGCCAGCCATAAGGTTGTAAAGAAACTTTGAAGGAAGGCTCTGTTTGATGAATCAAATAAACTCTTTGACAGTTGAAATGTGACCAAGAGTTTGATACAGTTTTCTGTTTGCTTTTAGGCTAACAAGTCAGAAATGTGTCAAACCTACTCAAATCTCTTTTGTCGATGTTCATTAACAGACATTTCTGCATTGCACAAAAAGAAGCATAGGTCTATTTAATAACAGTTAAAAGAACCTCATCTCATTTACGGGAGTCAATCCCAGCCTCCTGCTTTCAGTGAGGCTGGGATTGACTCCTGTAAATGCTGGGATAATTTCCACCTTTGCTTTTCCTGCTAGGTTAAGTAAAAAAAATACAGTGGATTTAAAATGACAATAATGTCGTATAAAATACAGTACAGTACATGTAAAGGTAGCAAAAATTGGATGGACAATATGGTGGATTCAATTGTCAGGAGATGGCGATTATATTACCTTTTTGTTACACTGTAAATAGAAAGTGGTAGAGAAAAAAAGTCTGACATTTTTCTGGTGTTTTTCAGGTAGACTGTTGAAACTGTATTTTAGGATTTTAAATTATACTAAAATACTTGAGTATTAGGGGCAGTACAGCACTATAAGCTACTTTGCAGCTTCTGTATTTTGTTTTCAGGCATGAAAACTGATGGTGGTCACCTTCAACCACTACATCCAGGTGCTTCTTATACACACATGGATGCTTCTGTTGTGGTTCCTGATGTGACTTTTACTGTCAACTATAGTTATCATTTGGAAGTGGGCGCCATCATGGGAGTCCACCCTGTGTAAATCCTTAATGGGTCAATCAACCTGTATTAGCACAATCTACCTTCCAATGAATTTATAAAAACTAGCCCCTAAAATAAAGGTTATTTTTGTCTGTAAGCAAGAAACTGGTAATTACATATAAATTATGTCAAAGCTAAAATGATTAAATCTATTGCAGTTTTATACAAAGTCAAAGACTTATGACTTGTGCCAAACACCAATATGCATTTTATATTTTTATTATAGATATATTGTAGATTACATACTTTATAGAGGTGTGGCCAAATCAATTAAAAACATTTTTAAAACACCACCATATGAATGGTAACAACCAAACCCTATCAAGAGTCAACAAATCCATTCATTTTAATACACTAAAATCCATAGATTTAGTCAATAACATACTTTAAGTTATATACAGAGCACATAATAGTTAATTGCCACTTGGTTTCCAGAAGCTGTTTAAATATTGACATGAATGATCCAACTTTTCTTTCTTTACTTATTACACGTTGATTTTTTTTTCCACCAGCCTACACCCCTTTGGCTTGTCCTTCGAGTCCTTGTGATATAAATTAACCGAATAATGCTAAAAGTGTCAATAATTATTTTAGCTTTTTAGCAAAATTCCCTTCTATTCATTGCGGACTATCTCACGAGCTGCCCTCTGCTGAACACCGGCTGAAGTGCCACCACTTTTTGAACAATGTGAATAACAGGAAGTGGACATGTTCCCTGCTGGCTCCGGCCACACCTTTAAAAATATCTAATTTAAGTAAGTGTGTTTTCTCTTCAAACCATACTGTACAGTTCACAATCGATCAGCTCATATTTTGTCCCGTCTCTCTCCCCTCACCCCCAACTAGTTACCCGCTTCTGTATCTTCCTGTTAAGAGGGAGTTTTTTGTTCCCACTCTCACCAAGTGCTTGCCCATAGGGGTTCATCTGAATTTTGGGGTTTTCTCTGTATCATATAAATCACCTTGAGGCGACTGTTATGATTTGGTGATATACCAGCGAAATTGACTTGACATCCAATACAGTGAATTGAATTGTATTGGAAAGGGTCAAATGAAAGTAGGCCTACAAATGTGAGTGGGAGTGATAAAGCCGGTGTGGTTGTGGCTGCACGGTAAATTACTGTTTTCTTAGCATAAAGCATGGCATTGACTGCAGCAGTGAGTCTTAGACAGAGGGAGGTGATGAGCTTGTTGACATATGAAGATCAGAAAAGTCACATTCGCAGTGGGTCAAACCAAGAAGCCCTGGAAACGTCACTATCACAAATGAAAAGAGCATGCAAGGCTTTATTTAGGGGAATATTTTAACATTTGTGTTCCTAAGATCTTATCTAAGTTAGAGCTGTATCTGAAGACAGATGTGAAAAGCCACAGTTTGAGCAAAGAAACAGATCTGTGCAGGGAAGCAGCACGCCGGCTTTGATAATAGCGTTCAAAAATGGTATTGATATCACAGCGATATTGAATTTAAAGAGACAAAAAAAGCAGCTTAAAAACACTTTACAGGAATTCACTTTTTGTCTTTTCACACACACACACACACACGCACCAATATGAGCACACTCACAATAAATAACAGTACATACACAACCTCTGTTTCCCATTTTCTCTTTAATCAATCAACTATTATCTCTGCAAACCTTGCAAACCTTTTAGACTGCTCACTGGGAAAAGCCGGCTGATTGTTTTTCCTTTAAGTAATATTATTGCTGCACATACAGCCACAGGTCGATGCAGAGCTCATTATGGCTATGGACTGATAATAATTAACCGCTAATGTGTGTAGAAACAGGCCCTGATGGGCTTACGGTAAAGCAGGGCACCCCTTGAGGAAACGAACGCAGCAGCTCGCTTTGACTGTTTTTTATTTGGCTCGCTCGCTTCACAAAGAAACCAAAATAGGCCCCGCAGACTCCAAATGGGATTAAACAGATGAATTAAGCAAGAAGATAATTGGAGGTGAGACTGCTGTGAGTTCTGCCTTGCATGCTGTCAGCTGAGATGACTGCAACAATAGTGATTAAATCCAAATGGCCCATTTTTAATTAATTAATCACATACTAATGCTTTAGACAGCAGTTTTAATCCATCAGTATAAACAAATGTTAAGCTGCCAGTCAATTCATGAGTCATTAAAATACGCTGCAACTCCTTTTCTGTTCAGATCGACAGCAGGTCTGATCTGAAAACTTTCCAAATAGCCTGCAAAAGAGCATGCAGTATAAGTGGGAATTAGTCCAATCGCCTTTTAATGATTTTCCAGAAGGCCAAAGGTCAAACTATTCATTACAGAGCAGCAATAATATAGGAATTAGTTAAGCCCTACTGTTTTGATCATTGGGATTGGTTTAATAGGTTCCTAAATGGTTCACAATATCAGTTTGGTCCATCTGTATGGTTAAACATTGACTATAGGTCTAAAATGTGAAGTTAATGCAAAAGTACCAAATGCTCCATTCTATCAAACGCACAGCAGGGGGCGAATCTTCTAGCTGCAAGAAGCAGTCAGATAGTGTAAAAAATCGAGGGATACTGACTCTAATGCTCGCTCGATTTATGATCTCAGTAGGCATTTCTAAGACAAGTGTCTGGTCCCAATCAGTAGTTTTAGGTATTATCAAACACAATACAATGTTAATTTTATAAATTATGACTGCACTGTAAGTAAAACAGACAGTAAAGCAGCTTATGCTTTAGGGCATGGTAACCTCCATTGGGCAAGTCGCTACCTAATGAGCGTGCCCAAGCTCAAGCCAAGGCTTGAAAGTGGGAATTCACAAACCAATGGGTGATGTCACAGTGGCTACATCCTTTTATTTACATGATTATTATTTATTCATTGACCAGGAAGCATTGATGCCAATAATCTCTCTTTTTTAAGTGTAAAACTGGCTCCATAAATTTGAGTGAGAACTTGGCATAGCAGCTGGAAGTGGGAAACAGAGTTAGCTTCTACAAAATATGAGAAAAAGTAAATGCTGTATTTACATGGTTTGATAACATTGGCCTGGATGCAAAACTCAGTAGTGATTGGAGGACTACGTGCACTTGCTGCTGCCTTCATGTTACAGCTCCACTTGCTATAACTTTTCAGTGGCTGACATAAATAATTCTTTTTCACGTTACATGTCAGACACGGTCATAATTAATCTGTAAAGACCGAGTGATTCAGTAACTATAAGAGATGTGTCCAAGAAAGGGCTACAGACCGCAATCTATACAGCTCAGACAAATTATTTATACAGCCTCTAATTAACTATTGTACATACAGGCCTCTGACATGAGTGCATAACTGCAGTGTAGGAGGGAGGAAAGTTAAGTAAGACTACACAAGTGTGCCCACATTTAAACGGACTAAGTAGAGAAGAACCAAAAACTGAAACGAGAGGCAGTTGGTGAAAAACAACAAAAAGTCGATTCCCTCTTGGGAGAAGTCTGGGAAGCCAGATGTTCATGAGCCTCACGCTCACTGGAGTGCACGTCTGAGTACCAGTGCCTCAGTGTGGGTTTGTCTGTGTGTGTGTGTGTGTGTGTGTGTGTGTGTGTGTGTGTGTGTGTGTGTGTGTGTGTGTGTGTGTGTGTGTGTGTGTGTGTTAGACAGAGAAGGAGAGGCGTTTCCTGATGTCCCGGCCAGATGTTGCTGATCCCTGCCACTCCACAGAGGCGAGTTTACAGCCAGCTTTACAGAATTAGGAGAGACGACTGGGACGAGTGCTCATTGGGCAAATTTGGTTAGCTATTAAAGGGAAATGTTTCCTTCTTTTCATAATATGGCATTTCAATTGAACATATTATGCAACTTAAAAGTTCTCAGAAAGATATGAGCTCTTTGTAGCAAATACTGGACTCCAGCAAAGCCTTTAGTTTCTTCTACTGTATACTCAGGCTGTTATACAAAGCAGTGTCAGTATGCAGTAAGTACGGGTTGTATTACAGTATTATTTTATAATGCAGAGTACCAATCTGTGATATGTCTGTGTTGCAGTGTGATGTTCTAGTGAGCCAGCTGTGTTGTGTAAAACGCAGTATTTTACTTCTGGTCCATAGTTGGACATAAGTCAGTATATCTTATGTGTATCTTCCTACTTTGTTCTCTACTATTTCACAAAATGTAAAACAATAAAGTTCTGAAGGCTTGGATGAAAGATCATTGCATCCCTCACATCTGTGTGAAATATGAAACTGTAGCCACCCAAGCTTAGTTTTACAGTGAAAACAGCAAACCTGTGGCAACAGACAAGATCCAACATGTTGATTAAACAGTTTAAGAGTTTTAGAGGTATTTTGTTACCTTCAGACAGGTTTCCACTGGTTTCTGATCTGAACCCGTTTCCAGGGTAACAAGTTTCTCTAGGCTCAAGTTTCAGACATAAGTGTCAGTTCTACCTTTACAAAATACATGAGCTCTTCCTTCAGTAAATATTCTCTGTTCCCTCCCATAAAACAAAACAAAAAATTCCTTGTTTATGCATTGATGTATTCATACTGCATATTTCAGTGATTCGATGAGTAAATGCTTTGTGCTTACATGTAAATACCAAAAGAAAGATTTGTTGCCAAACGAGAAGCTGCAGAGTGCCCCCTGGTGGACAAAATATGCAAATCCAACACTCGTAACATTATTGAAGGGTGTTTCTCTTATCTCTTAAAATTCTGATATTTATATTTAAGAAAATAGCTAATATTACCAATATATGCCAATATATTGGTAATATTAGCTATTTGTTGAAATGGGCATTTAATTGAAATGGCGACCACAATTTACCAAATACATTTTAAAGTGCATCAGCTATCTGACAAATAAAATAAATCAGAAAAGGTATAAATAAATAAATAAATACATGCATAAAACTGTAATTTCAAGACCAACTAAACAACCAGTTCTGATTGGATCAACGTCCATCATAAATAAATAAAATGGGAAATAAATAAAAAATCCTTACATGCGCATTGTGGTTCATGGCTGCTGTTTTTGTTCCCTGTGTGGTATGATATACATCAGTCGGACTGTCTGTGGAAAATGCGCATCTGTGTTGTGAGGCCTGAGAGGACAGAGTGTGTGTGAAATTGTGCGATTGTGTGCGTAGTGGCAGTGGATTTTTGCATGTCAGTCTTCAGCATAAGTGTGTTTTTCTTCCACTATGTCCACACTTGCATCTGTCTTCACCCTCATATATGTGCGTGCACACGTGTGTACTTCTCCATGTGTGTGTTCAGTGCTGGCCGGGGATCCATCTGTGTCAGGTTAACCCACTGGGAGTTTCTCCCAGCAGGTAGTCCTTTAGGGCCTAAATCATTTGCACGGCCAGAAGCGTGAAATCCTTCCAGGCCTGGACAGATGTCTCCCTGTTCAGCCTGGCTCAGGCTTCAGCGACCCCACGGACCTGTGAAGACCCTTGGAGCAGAATCTGGCTCCCAAACGTGGACCAGACCATGGCCAGGCCACACTGAATGACCTCTTAGCCAGAAGACCCCCCAAAAACCCCTATCATTTCCAAAATCAAATAGATAATAATAATATACATTTCTTTAAATAAATCTAGTGCAAATACTGTTTTCTACTGAATTAAAAACCAACAGACTGCAAACCAACTGCTATCACAAGGACTGCTTACTAGACAAGCTGACAAGATGCCAAGGCCAGGTCAGCCAGAGGCTAAACCACCCTGTGTTTGTGAGTGTCACACAGCAGTGAGAGACCGAGACATGGAGCAGTGCCCTGAGTGACCTGCACGCCATCTGCACACACCTTGATCTTTCACACATCAGAAGATCCAGGGACTAAATATCAGACATATGAAGTACTTCTTACATAACATCAAAGGGCATGTAGTACCAGTCAGTTACAACATCATGCTGAATCATTGTTTTGAGGACTCCAAACATGTGTCAGCACGGCAGAAAGATTGGCCCACTGGCCACAACTTGCATGGATTTCTTCAGGTTCTCAGAGGCCTTTGTTGCTGTCCAGGTCCCAGAGGATCCTGGGAATAGAGGGAGAGTTCAATTTGTTTTTGTTTTTGTTGTTTTAATATAGTTTTGCCCCATTGTGCTTTTTGAGAAGAAAAGCTGGCGACATGCATTGTACTTACAGTCTTTTCTTGTCTGTTTTTTTTTTCTTTTTTAACGTGGTCCGGCTGCTATTATTCTCAGTTTACTTCTATTTTGTTGCTGAATATTGATTCTTGGATTTTTGTTGTTATCCTCAGATGTGTTTTTGTGAACTTCCTTTTTCACATGCCTCCTGTGTTCTCCTCTCCTCTGTGAGTTTACCCCATTGTCCCTCTTTTACTTTTATTTTGAAAGTTAGATTCTTCCTGCCTTTGTACTTTTCCTGCCCTCATTAGTGTCTCAATTAATTATTCCTCATTTCTGTGTTTATCTAGTCTGTCTTTGCCCTCAGCCTTTGTTAAGTCTTGCTAGCATTTTATACTTTGAGATTTAGCTCTGTTTCCTGTTTTTTAAAATTTCTGTGTTTATTTACGTGATATTGTCCAAGCTTCATGGTGGCATTTATCAAAGGTTGTAAACAACAGAACATCAAAGTGTTTTGTATTGCAAGGTAAGACCCTACATTTATATTAAAATAAATATAAATAATTCATATAACAGGCTCATAAAGTAATCTAACCCTCAAAGACTAGAGGAACTGTCGATGTTAGTTTAAGGTGCTTCACACGCAAGCCTTTCCAATGCAGAGAAAACCTAAATGTAAGCTACACTAAGGAATATTTTCATACTAACAGTGAATCATATTAATATGTATAGTGTGAAAGCAGATGCACCAAATAACAAGGGTTCCCCACATTCCCATAGTACCTTGTAATGCATAGGTGTCAAACTCTGGCCCGCGGGCCAAATTTGGCCCGCAGCCTAATTACATTTGGCCCACGAAGCCATACCAAATTACTATTAGAGTTGGCCTACTGGTATTATACAGCTAATATATATATTGTTTAGTATTAAGCTTTGCTTGTTCCATATTCAGTTTTTCACCAAAACGTGTTTGAGTCCATAAGAAAAGATTCATTCTTATATCTGGAGGAATAAATATATTTCAATAAATATTAATGTTAGCCCGCAACTTTGTTCCAGTTTTGAATTTTGGCCCACTGTGTATTTGAGTTTGACACCCCTGTTCTAATGTCTTTTAGCCTGTTGTTTTGGCTCAGCTTAATTTCAGCACAAGCAAACTTTTCCATTAAAAACACTTTAAAGACTATTCACTACCTATTCATTGCCAAATGACACAACATTAGCAACTAGCTGGTGAATGTACCAAAACAATCTGGTCTATGGCTGTATCCCAATTCAGGGTCTGCAGCCTTAAAGGCCACATTTTAAGGCCGATTACGTCACAGCGACGCGACGAAGGCTGTCCCAATTCGAAGGCTGCTCGAAATGCGGCCCTCAAATGTGTTTTTAAGGACGTGGTGGTGTAGACTTCGTGGCCCAACATATCCCAGAATGCATAGCCCGGCAGTGAGTGTGGATAATTTTGCCGAAAAAAAATGGCGGATGAGGGGTGCCCGAAGAGTAAACTTTAAGTAAGTACTGAATATTATGTCACTTATTTATGTGAAAACGAAGAACATTAAAACATTACTGTTGGCCACATGTCGGCAAAGTTATGTGACATAAGTGACGTTTGTACTAACTTGGTTTTAAAGCCTTTACTTTAAAATTTACGCCATTCAATAGCTGAGTTTAATCTTACAGAGAATGATCAAAGCTCATGTAGAAACAAACAAACAAATGAACAAAAGATTTTCTCCTTCATTTCTGTCAAACGAAGCTGTATGAAACGTTTCCAGCTGTTAGTATCATGGTTGCTAGGCAACCTGGGCAGCGCGACTGAGGCTAGACCGTCCCATTTCACAAGCCTCGCACTTCCGGCCTTAGTGGTCTTTGAGTACGCGGCCCTTGAGGACTGTTGAGGCTGTGTACTTTAAGGCTGCAGACCCTGAATTGGGATACAGCCTATGTCTCAGTGGCTGGGGAAGAAATCATGGGTGAAAGGATGGTAAATGTGGTTACATTCACCAAGATGCCACGAACGTTAGAACTGCAGGGTAACACACAAAAGGATCTTTGCCTGTCGGATTTGTAGGTTAAATGAAAAAAAAGGCTGGATCTCCTCCATGCCTGCTTCATGCCTTGGGGGACGGGGCTATGGCTCTCTACACCCTCTAGCAGACCGTTACATGGGGAAACCTTTTGAATACAAGTGCGCTGATCCACACAGGTGTGCACACGGGTGTTCACTGTTCATAGACATAAACTACACCTTTCTTGGCTGCTACTTCAAAGCACATTGTGCGCTGTCCGTCCTGCGTGCTGCACAACAACATTCAATATTTAGTATTTACTGCTGTTTACACTTAGCTAGATTAATGCGATGGTGTTGTATTTAGTATGTTGCTCTGGTTTTTTTGGCTTGTTTTCTCTTCTTTTTCTCTCAACAGGTGATCCAGGAGAGTTTTTTTCTCTTCTTTCTCTTTTTAAGTGCCCTTTCTCACTGTCCCTCTCCCCTTCTGTTTTTCTTTTCCTTCATCTTTCTTTCTCCCTTTCCTATCCCTCAGTCACGTCTGTCCCGTCTGTAACAACTGAAAATAAAATAAAATAAAATAAAATAAATAATAACAACAAAGGTCAATCAAATGGACCAATACGGCAATGCCATGATGATCCATTTGGCAAAGTAAATCCATTGGGTATCCTTCTTGGTCTTCAGACAACAATTCTGACGGCTAAAGAACCAAATGGGACAGGCAAAAGAATTAAAAAAAAAAAAAAATAGGCTAATGTTTGCCATCATGGATAATGCCGTACTTGCAGATTGTTTTCAGCCCCCGAGAAAGAGAAGTTGATATGCTTCTTCTTTTTGAAATCTGTCTAAAACTAGCCAAGTGACCATATTATACCAATGGCCAAACTGCATCAACCTAATTATAAGTGGAACGCATTATCCTGTGGTGGCCCAACATTAAAACCTCTTCAGCGTCCTCCCGTAGATCAGAGGCCCCCCTGCACCAGCTGATTGAGCTGGTGTTATGATTTTGGCCTAGGTGGTTGAGCCATAGGCCTAATGAGTTCCAGCTGGGACCGTGTGTCTGCATTAAGTCCTCAAGTGGAAAAGTGGCTGTAAAGTCAAACCACCTGGTGAGACCGTGCTGCCAGGGATGTGTGAGGTGGTGGTGGATGAGGCAAATCCTGGAAAACCTTGGTCAAGGATACGATGTCTCAGCAAAACATGGCTTTGGCTTTGTAAGCTTTGTCATTTTTAATTTGATGCTGCTTCCATTTGTTGCCCTTAGCAAGAAAAACAAATGGAACACAGTTTATTTATATTCAACAATGCAACTTATCTACTTTTAAAAGAACATGTGCCAACTTAAGAGAACAACCATTTGATGAACTTCATCACATAATCTTGGCCCAGTTCAACACAAAATCCAGACAAAAAAGCAAAAGGATCTTCTCGGTCCTCTTAATCTGCATGTGTGACCACTGCAAGTCAATGACAATTGTAATTTAAGCGGCCCG
Organism: Rhamphochromis longiceps; assembly: GCF_057381845.1. Lineage (NCBI taxonomy): Eukaryota > Metazoa > Chordata > Actinopteri > Cichliformes > Cichlidae > Rhamphochromis > Rhamphochromis longiceps. Next base: position 35,507,490 of record NC_140578.1, on the reverse strand, counting down.
ATACTCCAGCCTTGTCACAAGTGTAGCTACAGGCAGGAGGGAGTAATTCTTTTACAAGCAGCATGACAGAAGAGATGGCAACCAACACTAGGATTTCACGTTTGTCCCGGGAGATGTCTCGCCAGCAAATGTGTTTTGTCACAAGCAAGTAGTGCTTGTCACATTCAGAAAATCCCTGTTTACAGTTTTTCTCAGTCGCTTTGGTGCATTTCTCACAACAGAATTAAACATTGCACAACAGTTAGTTCAACCACCACAACATGTAGTCGTTTTGGCACAACCCTGTGGCGGTTTCACGTTCACTGCGTCCAAAGGCAAATGCCTTTGGACATGAAGCAGTTGAGTGAGTACAAATATCTAAAGAATGGTCACGTTTGACTTCCTATTCATCACTATCTCCTTTCTTTTATCATGAATGTCACAATTATTCATACTTGTACCGGCTGAATAGTCATTGTCCTCACAACTAATAGTCTTCATTTCATTGCTTGTGTCAGTGCACTCAAAATTGTTGAACATCTTGTCAAACACTTTGTACACCCATTTTGAAAACCCTATTTTTAAGGAGTTTCCATGAAACCCCTGCACACGTTTGTATATCTTGACGAAGCGGGATTCAATCTTGCAAAAGGCGTGAACGAAATCACATTGGAGAAATAGCCACCATTGATGTCCCAGGCCAACGAGGAGGAAATATTTCAATGTGTGCAGCAATCTCAGAAAATGGCGTTCACACCCATATTCCTCGTATTGGTGCATACAATACACAACACCGGTTGGCTTTTCTGGACGCTCTTTATAGGGACCTAATCCCACAAAATGAAAGGGATGATCCTGGTGACAATCGGACAATGTATGTAGTGGTTTGGGATAATGTTAGCTTCCATCACTCTGCTGTAGTCGGGCAGTGGTTTGCAGCACACGACAGGATACTTATGGAGTTTCTTCCTCCTTACACTCCATTCCTAAATCCAATTGAGGAGTTTTTCTCTTTCTGGAGGTGGAAGGTATATGACAGGCATCCACATACCCAAATGACCCTGCTAGCAGCTATGGATGCAGCTTGTGATGACATCACAGCAGAGTCCTGCAGAGAGTGGAGTTGACACTCCAGAAGATACTTTCCCCGATGCATCGATAGAGCTGACATTCGCTGTGATGTTGATGCAAATATGTGGGCAGACAGACGGGAGCGTCTAGATATCAATGATTGATATGCAGCAGTGTCTGTTTTTCAGTTTTGTTTTTTTGTTTCATAACCACTGGAGTGAGGTTTACTGTCTAAGTGAGTTTATGTTTGCTGTAAAATGTTTGATTTACTGTATTTCCCCAGTTTGCACAATGCTGTGAACAGTTTCAATTAAATATTATCAAGAGTGCATATGGAGTGTCTTGATTTTCCTTTACAATTTATGGTTTTCAACATGCCATGCATGCTGTCCAGACTTGACATGTCATTGGGAAGCACCTACAAAGAAATCCGTCACAATGAGAACATGTTCAAACCATTTGATTTTGTGACCAAAGGTGCTGGTGTAATGACTTGTAATTGTGACAGCCCTGACACTTTGATTGATATAAGTACTTGCTTTTGATGAATGTATTATCTGTTTTGCTCAAGGGATTTGTTGTTGATGCATTGACAACTTATTTTGGACACCTGACTTTTCTTTTTGATGGAGTGACTCACTTTTGCAAGTTATCCACCATGTTTTGCAGTTTGCACTAATTGTTTTGAGAAGTGCCTTAGTAGTGGTGGAGAGTTCAATTCTGTTGTGAGAAATGCACCAAAGCGACTGAGAAAAACTGTAAGCTTGCATTTAAGCAGGAAAGTCTATTTAGAAGGTATTAATTCTCAGAGCAACAGCCTTGAGGACATGTGAGTGCTTCACTCAAGGTGTATGATTTGCTCAAGGACTTTTTGCTGTGGGTGGGACCAGTTATCATTCAGTATCCTCACCCAGTATTCCCAAACACAGGTTCAAACTGGCAACCCTCCAGTCCATCGGATGACCACTGCCAAACAGTGATTATTGAACATTTGCATAATTTTCATGTCCCGGGAATGCTTTCAGAATTAATTCCATATGATTTCATCAAATGCTTAATAAAATCAGAAGCACGGGCTTTGGTCATCTGATATGCATGTAAAACAAACCAAAGTTGAAGTTACTTTAGCTTCAGCTTGTTGTATTTGCTTTTTAACACTACATTTGAAATAAAGAGAGGGGCGATAATTTTTGGAACTATCTGATTTTATTTTCAAACTTATTCCAGAATCAAATGTGAGGCCATATGATGAACAGCTACAGTTTGACTAACTAACTGTCTTGTTTTTTTCACATTAGAAACATGAAATGTAAAATTCTGTCGATACTTACAAGCTAAAAACTGGATAACGGAAAGTAGAAGAACTTTACTGTTCACTTAAATACAAATTGAGCTTGATTTTCACAGGCACAAACACTGTACTGTTCACAATCAGTAATGTTGTGGCGTTCTCACTGTGTCCATGCCACACTGCATCCATCATAGTTCGTTTCAACCAGCCCACGGCCTCGTCGGGAAACAGTGTGCAGCGCAGTGCAGCTGATGAGCTGGCGAGAGATATTTACGAGGATCCTCGTAACCCCACCGAACAGATCCCAGGCAGATGACTCTGACCTGTGGGGCTTTGCTCTTTCTTTCTTTTTCTTTTTTTTCCACCATAGCACTTAACATGTTACCTCCAGCTGTCATTGAGGGGAGCGAGTTTTACTGTGCACAGTAATCTAAAACAAGACAGTTCATCAGTAATAAGCCAGGACTGTTCCAACAAAGGAACTGCAAACTTTATATATATATATTTATATAGATATATATATATATATCAGCACTCGCGTGGCATTTAAAACAATGCAGCTGCAGCAAAACAGCTTTTATTGCTTTCCCTCCACAGTTCACAGCAATGCCTGGCACCCATTGTCTTCATGGAGTTTGCGGCTAAAGCAGAATAAACCCCTATCGGGTATCCCTCCCTGTGTGTTATGTCTGAGACATCGCTGTTGACTCCTGCTGTTGCATGCATGTCATTCATTATTTAAAAGTTAATATTTAGGACACGTTTTAATTTGAACTGAGCAGTAAAACCAGAGACGGAACGAGAGTTTTACCGATGAGCTCGGATTCCAAATGAATGAAAAGCTTTTCTATTGTAAAACAATAAAAAAGGCATTTTTTGTCATCATTTTCCAGCAACTGCTCAAGCAAGTCATGATGTGAGGGAGGAAATCAGTCCAGCAAGCACTGGAAGAAAAAAAAAAAGACATGTCAGAGTAAGTTACTGTGAGGAAAGGAAAGAGTGACAGTGAGAAAGAGCCAGTGTGATTTGGTCTTCTGTCATCTGCCTTCTGGATCCCTGTACACAAAACATGTTGCGATTGAAAGAGATGGAGAGAGGGAGAGAGAGACAGGATCCCTCTAATCCATCTGGCATCCTTATGCTGCTGTTTAGGCCCCATGGTGACTTCAGAGATAGAAGATGAGCATGAAAGGGAATTACAGCGAAGCCCTTTCACTGATTCCAAAAAATCTGCTCCAAATTACTTTGAGAGCAAATATCAACTTAAACAGACGGCCTCTCCCTTTCCCCTCTCTCCGAGTTCACGACTTCCTCCGCAAACAAGGCCAAGAGTGGGATGGGATAAGGACCAGCAGCCATTTGAGTCCCCCGCTGATGGATCGAACATGGCACTTATGCTAATTCGCCTGGTTTTCTGGCCAGTAGTGTACGCATTCTTACCCAGCCGAGACTCTGTTTGGAATGTGCAGTTGTGGCAGTAAAGCAAAATGCTTGAAGATGCTGCTGCTGCTGCCTCTTAGGCTCAAACTTCTTCTGCTTGCCATCTTAGCTGAATGGCAAGCAGACTTTGTAGTCAGCCACAGGCAGACAGGCAGTCTCAAACTGCAAGTACTGCATGTACAAGCAGGAAGTCCAGATAAAAGACACTCATCCTAGAAATTCTGATTTCTCCATAAACAGATTCTGCTTATGAATATGTAGAATCCATCCTCCCAAAAACACGATTGGCCACCCCTGGTGCCGCTCCCCCAACAAAGCCGCGGTCTTAACAGTCCCCAGCACCATTAGACGAGAGCATGGCTTTTAGCAGGAATTTAACTGAGTATTTTTACTTTACTGAGGTTTAAGGTACTTGTACTTTATTTAGGTATTCCCATGTTGTACTGCTTCCTGATTTTGCTCCCCTATTGTGGATGCAGTTATTTCATCTTGTACTCAATAAAATTTATTTTAAAGCTTTAGTTACTTTTTTAGTATTTAGTTACTTTTTCAGATTAATTGCATTACTTTAGATTGAGCTACAGAGCAATATATATGTAATCAAACTAACATATATTATTTTATTAAAATTAAACAAATACTAAGGAAATATACATACAAATAAGTACACAATTATTAAATTCAATTTCAGTTCAATATTATTTTTACAGCAGCAACTCACAACAACTGTCACCTCAAGGCACTTTATATAAACCCAACAATCAGACAACTCCTACAATTGGTGACAGTGGGAAGGAATGGTTATGTTTACCACTTATGACATAATAAACAACCCATTTAGCCCAGTGCCGTTTCTTTACGATGTGACTTGCAGATGCTGTTCACCTGCTGTGGCTAACGTCTTGGGCTTGCCACTTTTTCATTTGTCCAGTGTCCTCAATTTTGTTTAAGGATACACTGCATGCCATTTTGAGATTTGCCAAGTTTTCAGCTAGCTGCTGTTTAGGAATCTCATTGTTGGGGCAAAAATACAGTTTTTGCCTGTCAAACTGTGTTATGTTTGGCATTTTTTCATAGGTTCAGCTAAAGGGAATAAATTATGTGCTTTGCAGCAGGCAGTTAGTGACCAACTGCTTAAGGAAGAAGAAACAAAGAAATGAACAGCGGCTCAAAACTTTTGCACAATACTGCATTATACCATTTAAGCATCATCATTCAGCTGTTTGTACAACGACCCTGAGAGTTCATAACTGAAGAAAATACCACCAAATAGAAAACATGATGCAAAAGCAGCCGAAACACAGCAGAAATAGAAAAAAACAAACACTCACAAAAACACAGTGGAAGTGTTTTTGAGAGACAACAATGTGATTGAATTCATAGAGACTGAAATAAGTGAAGGATCACACTGAGACAAAAGAGGTGGAGTGTTCTTCAGTGTTGTGAGGGAGAAAAAGCTGCAAGTATAACATTTCTAACAAAGTTTAATTGCATGATTCAAATAATATTGTAGATGCATGTCTGCTATTAGCCATTTACTGTTAGCTTGTAACTTTCATTGTATCTCCCCAAAAACACTTTATGTTTGTTTTTGTTTGTTTTTCTGAGTGTTTGCAGTATTTGTTCTGTCTGATTCAACTTCAGTTGTGGTTTTTGCTCTGTTTCCCTTGTGTTTTGTGCTATTTGCTAAGTTTGAACTCTCAGGGCCCCTGTAGTTTGGCCTAAAATGGAGAACTTAAAAAACATTTTAATGCTCTATTGACTTTTAATAAGGGCAATGGCTGTTTCATCCCCAGTCCTCTGCACAACAGAGCTGTTGTTCTTGCACTGTGTACTTTGTGCTGATAAGGAACAATCCATCCACCCCCCCACCCACCCCCCCAAGCCAGCTTGGGATCCTCAGTACGGATGTCATAGCACAGGTGAAGAGACTGAAAAGGATGCTGACAGAAGAAGCTGATGTTTGAGAGGCCGAGCGAGAGTCGATTTCAGACCAGCTTTTAATTCTTGGCACGAGCTTCCCAAAATGAAAGGCTGCTTGACAGATGCCAGGTTGGGCTTCTCACTGCTAGATTAGTAAGTAATATTAGTTGGCATGGGCTGTTACAGTTGGTGATGTTTGGATCTCTTAACACACTTGTCACCTAGCTTGCCAAGTCAGCCCATTCCAACAGCGGTTTACCCGGTAGCTACACATCTCGAAGGAAAGACAAAGTATTTGCTTTAGCCCAGCAGTATTACTTGTTTTGCTGCATTTTAACAAGAGGATATATATTATAAACTGTGCTGAAGTGGGTGTAGTCTACTCTGCAGTGAGTCTTGCTCTGAAACACTTGACAGAAGCGTGCCCTGCTGTGGTCTTTTTATTATCTAAACACACATCTGCTCTGATTGATATGCTTGAACCGGGCCAATTTCACCTCTCTCTCTCTCTCTGCGATGTGATAGCCATTTATTTGTTCAGCTTTAATTGCTGAAGCTCCCATCAGCGAGAGGCGCGGAGGCACAGCTGCAGAGAGGTGACACACTGGCACAGGTTCAGGACTATTCGATACCGTTTTAACGTCTGCTTTCAAATTAGCATGAGATCAAATGGAGAAAAAAAGATTCCTCCACCACTGCACGTGGATGTCGGATACTGTGCGATAAAAGCAATCTACACCTCTCAGCCTTCAAGGTAATTTAAGTGTAATATATATCGTGAACGTGGGTTTCATCTTTTCTGATTCTAACATGGAGCTGCACGCTCTACCCCTCTCTCTCTCAGACACACACCCACGCACACACACGCTCTCGCTGTGTCATATATATGTGGTGAAGGCTTGTCCACATGTCTTATATTCATTCAAGGATTGACAGATAGAATTGCATGCACATGCAATAGTGCTCCTTCAGCTTAATTTAACAGCACTGGAAGGTCAAGGATTTCTTTCAATCAAAAGACTCCTGACAAGATGAACGTCTTTATCCGGGAAAACGCTCTGAAATTATTTGGATTAGAAGCGAAGGAACTACATGAACATCTGGGAGTGAAGTTTTCCTGTGTGCGAAACTTCTTTCTCTCTCCGCAGGCATGAGAAAAAAAAAACAATAAGTGGAATTTGTGTCAGCGCAGCTCGGGAAAATAAGATATCACGTCTTGCTGTCGGCTTGATGTCGGGCTCTCTGAGTCCTACCCTAATGTCTCATCCTGTTGAGGTTGTAGAGAAGGCCGCCACCAGTTGGGGGGTTCAGCCAGAGTTCATGTCTATAACTGCTAACCAGCTCTCACGTCCCCACTTTTCATCAGCGCTATCTCTATTTACCTCTTGCTTCTGTCTCGCCTCTCGCTGTTTGCCTTCTCTGACTTATCATCAACACTGCTTCTCAGTGCTGAGCGACATCTCCTTTAGCGAGCGTTCTCCAACAGAGCCAAGTCACACACACGCACGTGGGACGGCCTTGCCCTGTCTCGGGGTCTCTCAGATCTTCAGTTAGACACTTTGCTTGCATGGTTATCAGATATCTGTCGCCACGCTCTGACTCGTTATGAAACATATGGTTTGGTAATCGGTTTACTCTCCAGTTATCTGCTGATGTGGCGGGACAAAGGTTTTTGTCCTCAGATGAGACTGTGGACACCAGAAAACCACCACAGTAACACCGGAGAAACACCCCCACACAAGTGACTTTTAATCTGGCATGGTCTGAGTATTTCAGCATGCTGATCCACACGAGCACCTCAAGGGCTTAACAAAATGGTCAGACAAAGAAAAATATTCAGTGAGCGGCAGGTTATATCTACATAAAATAAAGGTTTTGCTAATGACAGCTAACAGAGGCTAACAGTGTGAAAACCAGCTTGCAGACAGATAAAGTTCACGACATCCTCAAAATTTGCAGCAGTGTCATTATCATCGGACAGAAGTGAGCTTCACTGGCTCATCAACTCATATCAGACTCTTTTCACAACATTTTACAGCCTACTCCAAAGTAAATAGATGTGGCTAGCCAGCAAATTAACAGTTGAGGACTGGCTGCCTACACTCGCTACAGTTATGCACTTGAATTTGAAGGGGTAAGAAAATTCTAAAAAAAACTAATCTACACTTCCATAGGATTCACATGAATAAATTAATAAATACATAATAAATGAATTGTTTTACAGTGGACATTAATGACTCCATGAAATTTCGTGTGAAGTCTCCATTGTGTAAAAACAGCAGATGCGCACAAACATTGCTAGAGTTTACCTGACTCAAACTCTTCAGATATGTAAGATTAAAACTCGGGTATGTAGTAACAGAATATGTTAGACTTTGTATAAAAATGAATAAAACTTCCAGGTTTAAAAAGTACTTTAAACCTGCATTTTTAATGGCAAATATGAATCAACTCCTCGGATTGCAAAAATAAATGCTGCTGTATAGAAGTCTGTAGGAATACGATTGCATGGTTTAACCTCCTAAGACCCGAACTCTTCCATGGCATGCAGTTTTAATTTCTCTTTGATATTTGGGCCGATGAACGTAAAAACAAAGAATTACCAGATTTTTTTTTTTTTACCTTTTTTTTGTTTTTAAGAAAAATAAGAGCCACACGTGAGGATATTCGTTTAAAATTTTGATAGAACAGTAGCAGTATAATTCCCTCGTAAGTGGATATCAGGCCCTTGTAGAGCAAAATTGAGCATTTTGGTCTAATTAACCCAAAATGTGATATCCACATATGTGGACGCCAGGTCCTAGGAGTTTATGGTCTCAGCTGCTAGTTTCAAAGTCTTACTGGATACGACATGATGTTGTATTTGTGAATGATAATCCTCACATAGAAACAAAGGAGTTATAAACCAGTGGGCCTAAGAGCATGGCTACCTTGTCTTTGGCAAGTTGTTAGAATACAAGCATATGGTGACCCGTCACTTGTAACATCAGATTTCAAATCACCAAAACAAACAATTTTGGGCTACAAGAGAGAACTTTAGCCAGTCGGTGGCTAGGTCCATCTTTCATATACAGTTTATGATTTCATATGACTTTGGTGGTAAACAGTGTTGGTCAAGTTACTTGAAAAAAGTAATCAGTAACTAATTACTGATTACTTCCCCAAAAAAGTAATCCCGTTACTTTACTGATTACTTATTTTAAAAAGTAATTAATTACTTAGTTACTTAGTTACTTTTTAAAAACACGATTTACAACCTGAATATATGATCCATTGTTGATCTGCACACAGCTGTTGTCACTAACGGCGCACTCGCTTACGTCACTGTCGTGAGACATTCTCGCAAAAAAATCACGGTTTTAGTAACGCAGTAACGCAGCGTTCCTACGGGAAAGTAACGGTAATCTAATTACCGTTTTTGCAATAGTAATCCCTTACTTTACTCGTTACTTGAAAAAAGTAATCAGATTACAGTAACGCGTTACTGCCAATCTCTGGTGGTAAAGTAATCAGTCTTGCTTGCTACTTACTTTGAGTCCCTAGAAGACGGTCTGTCTAAATCCATTTATTTGTGGAACTGGTCGGGCATTGTGACTTATTGACATTTTTTTCTTTTGGCTGAGCAGTTATATTGTGGTCAGTTCAGGTCGTTTCTCTACTAATACTTTCTACTTTTCTACTCTTAACCAGTTGGCCGCCAAAATCACAAACAACCGATCGTCAAACGCTCAAAACCATTTCACTTCCACGTCTAGCTTAACCTCAGTCTGCTGACAAACATTCACATGTCTGTCAACATTTCACCCATGAACAGCAAGTCCTTTAATGAAAACCTATTCTGACCGCTGCCTGACCGATGCCACATACAGACACAGTCTTGTGTATGGTGGTGTGTGTGTATTTTTTACTTCCCACAAACATGAAACATGCATCACAGAGCATACAGTTTAAATGAAAAAGAAGAGAGTAAAGTCATTTTCATTTCCTGCTTCGTGCCCAGATAGATCTGCCATGTTATGTGTCAGATCAGATAACCAGGAAGCCTGTTCTGACATCTGCATTTGGGATAAGCCAAAACGCACTGCTTCTCATGCATTGCCACAGAACAAGGGAGCAGGAGTTGGGATTTCTGTTGTGGGTTAGCATAAGACGCACCATTTATTGTGCTCAGATGCATGCAACGTTTGGTTCACCGCTTAAAGAAATGAGGAAAATGTTTCTTTTAGTCTTACTGGGTCATTATGGCACAAGTCGAAATTCATATTAACGATGTTAAAATGTGTTTGACACAGTATGAATTAATATAAGTTCATCAAAATCCAGTTAACTGTGAGGACGAGCGCAATTCAACCCAGGTTCCCTTAATTGAAATGCTCTCCCCAAGCTCCCTGATTAATTTATCCTCTGAACGTGATCTAAATTGACCCATCCAGCCGCAAGGTATACAAGTAGCCTCGCTACTGCAGCAGACTGATATGTCATTATAGTCCCACTGTGATCGTGGCCCCAATTTTTCATACAGTGGTATGAGTGCCTATCAGGTGACTCCTGCCACAGAGAGAGAATATGGAATTATCCCTCATCAGCTGTAAACAAGCATGCCGCCGGGCTCCCCCTCTAGCTTTGAGGAATTTAGCAGCATAAATTGATATGACTTTGACCGTGATACCCCTGGCCACTAATCCCCCGCCTCAACTCTCTCATCTGCTTTTTTTCCCCCTCACTCCTGGTCTGAATGTTTCTCACTGCCATTCTTGTTGTGTTATTAGGTCATGCAACCAGTGAAAATGCCTGAAGTTTTTAGAATTGCATTTTATTTGGTGCAAAATACACTCTGCTCAATTTTATTTTATTTGTTTTACAGAGGCAGAGGTCAGAGGTTACTGTGCAAAACAAAAAAACAAAAAAACAAAGTTCTTAGATAGATAGATAGATAGATAGATAGATAGATAGATAGATAGATAGATAGATAGATAGATAGATAGATAGATAGATAGATAGATAGATAGATAGATAGATAGATAGATAGATAGATAGATAGATGAACTTTTACCAGTCTACAATACCTTCAATACAATAGCCTACAACAGCTCAGCTCAGTAGTACCCTGTAACTTCAGTGATGGCTGTCATTTCAATGGTTTTACGTTATATCTGACTGTGCAGCTCATGATGCAGCAGATCTGGTTTCTATAAAGACATAGGGTAAGATTACAGCTAAATCAGTCTTGTGGCTTTTCTCTGGGAAAACTTATGAAGTCCTAAAACTCCTCCAGTTAGAAGTGGGCCCAGCAGGGTTGCAGTGGAAGGTTCTCCAAAGAAGCTAGAAGTGAAATATAATACAAGTGTCTCTGATCCTCCAAATAATAAGGCAATGACAGCCTGGAATGATAGCATGATAACTCATAGAAGCTTTTTAAATCCTACACAGGTACATGACCCTGGCTTTGTAAAGAAGTCATTTTCCATGATATACTCTTCACTAATTCATCTGGCACATGCTTTGTTTTTCTGCTCTCTCTCTTGCTAAATACGCTCTTCTTCCTATTCTCCGTGCTTTTGCTAAAAATTATCTGAACTGTTACACACATGGTTTTGGGATCTATAGGTATCCTGCCTGGCTTTCTTTCATCTAATAGAAGTTGTGGATAAAAAAAAGGATTAAAGCCTAGCACATTTAATGAAATGAAGAAGCAGCAGTGGCACTGTTGGTTTACATAAAATCAATTCTGGGAGTAGCGGGGTGCCAATTGGCTGTTCGTGCAATCAATCTCTAAGTCAGCAGCCGATTTTCATTAGCCTACCGTGGCTCTCTTAGAGTTACTGGGTAAAAGGCAAAAAAATAACATGTTTGCAAAGAACATAGAACAGGAATGAAGTGAGCTGCAGATGTCTGTATATATTTAGTCTATCGGCCAAGGTCCTCCAGTCACTTCACATCAAAGCAGAGAACAGGGAGCCAAAAGTAACAGTTTCACTTCTCCTTGATCAGCATGTGATAGCTGTTTATTGGCTTTAGAAGTCAAGCTGGGGTGAGGATCAATCCACTGTGAGAGAGTGCAAGTCCCACTGAGAACTAGGTGTGATTTTATTAAATCAACATGGAACTGAGTTCTATAACGGGCCGTCAGCTCACTGAGGGAAACGCCTGAGTGCACACACATTTTGCGCTTGCTGCCAGAGCAGTGTTTAAACTTAATGGAACCATTCTGAAATAATATTTTTAAGTTCCAAAAATCCAAGTAATCGAAATGCCTTTTTAAAAAAAGCTACTATCTGCAGCTCATAATCCAGTTGACCTCAGTGTTTTGATTAATACACTCCAGCACGTGCTTTGCTATCTGCGACAGCCCTGAAGTGATTTAACTTATCAAAGTAAAAATGCTTTGTTCCCACTGTTGCTCTGTGGAGTTCCCCAAGGCTCCATTCTGGGATTAATTTTTCATCATTAATGTAGCATTCAACACTTCTTCTATCCTGACAATACATTCATACAAAGTGGGATCATTAGGTTCTAGCGACTGACCCATAAGTCAAAAATGTGAATTGGCTGAGGGCATTTCTCATGCAATGCAACTGCTGTTTGGTTATTGGTGTCTTGTGATCCTTCTTTCTCTCTGGGTGGGCCTGTCCTTGTGCCATTGCTTCCTTGCTGGGTGCCCACCTTGGATGGCATTGGGTCCTCTAGGTGTAGTCACCCTTTACCCTAGCAGCACTTTTACTTATGAGTCTTTGTTTTGCAGGTTCCAGAGCCTCATTTATAGACATCCTTTGTACTTCTTTATCATCCAGGATCTGTCTCTTAGAGCTCTTAGAGATTCAGGTGTTCCTTCCTATGTTTCCAAACTTCTCCTTTACATGGTGCTATCTCTTCAGGTTGTATTCTTGATCTTAGAACTAAGTAACTCCAAGACTACCAATGCAGTGGCATTTGCAAGCTTACAGGTTTTTGTATTGCTGGTATAAAGGACAGTGAACTGGACAGTGAATTCTACAAGGTTCTGCTTAAGTAGAGGGTGGCTAACTGTTTCAGTCAGTGTTCCTGTTGTTTTGGAATCTTCCAATACAATAGGAACACTAGTCTTCAAAGTAGCTTTCATCTACTGATGTTAGAGCATTGAGGTGCTAGCTGATTCCTGGATATCGGTCTCTGTTGGCCACGCATAATTATTCCTCTTCTTGGCCCATTCCATCAACTGAGTATTCGCTTTCCTCACCCGTGTGTGTCTGGTTCCAGCAGCCCTCATCAGTATGTCCTGGTCGCCCATCTTCTCACGTGGACATTGTTAATCTGGGCAACATCCAAGCCAATATTGGATTAGCTACAACACTCTGTCCTGTTCTGTCAGTTTTCACTTTCTGCTGTCAGAAAATAACTGACAAACTAAATAAAGTTCTTTGGCAAAAATCTGTTGGCTGTTCTCGCTGCAAAATTTAGGACTCCTAAAGGGAGTGTTGCTGACACTGTCGCTATAAATCTGTATTACCAAATGCCTTTAAAAAACTTAGATCAGATGGCATTCTAATATGTTTGCATCATCCCAACAGCAAACAAAGGGTTATACAGTGTGCCAGAGACCTTAATGCAACTCAGAGCTGCTGGTGGATTGAACTTGTGGTCATCGGTCAAACCAACAAACCACTCTCATGATTCAGTTCCCAGACCTGAGGCTTTTTTCAGCCTCTTCTAGGAAACAACATGGTTTTAAATGCATTTTACATAAAACGGAAAACGTATAAAATGTTCTCCAACGATCAATAAGATTAAATAAAGAAAACAAATTTAGTTTTAGTTAGATTTCAGAGGAGAGAACCATAACTAGAGTCAAGAATATCAATTGGTTTGTTTTTATTCTGGATGAGTTCTTCTAATGATCACTACTGCTATGCCCTCTGTGTGGTACAGTTATAATACACTGATCTGAAAGTCAGTGGGTTGAACCTGAAAATATCCTGGAGAGGTCAAGGTTTCCACTGCACTAATGCTCCCATTCATAGTAAACTGTATAATCCTGAAGCAAATAGAAATACACTGGATATATAATCTTGTATAATATTTCCAAGACATATCAAGAGTATCTTGCCATTTTTTCCCTTCTTGGGACCTTCATTAGATTAGTTCAAGATATAACTCATTGTCCACAGACTCATGTACACATAGAGACTGAATCCTGGAGTACAGCTGGTAACAATCAGCTTGGACCGGGACGTAATGAAGCTTTGACATAAGAGCTAATACTGTGTCTTACCGCAGACAGACAATCCTACCTGGCCCAGACAGAGAACAGCCATTATCTATTCTGGATTTATGATGAACAAGACATAATTTGTTACTGTCTCGTGAAAACACTGCATGCTCAAGAGGTCAGATTTTCAATCTGTTATGTCTGGTAATTAATAACACTGATAAATCACTGTCAAATTACCTGTAACATCTGGGTATGGTGACAAACAAATGAGATCATGGCTAAAATGATCTATGCTAGTGCTTGCTATTTGTCAGTATTAGGACCACGTTTCCCATAAATCCCCTTGTTATTTCCCGGGGGATGAGATGTTGCAGTTTGTTCATTGTATAATCTCTTTTCTAGTGCCAGAAAAACTCAAAGAGATCCAACAGACGTTCGTGCACCCTACAACATTAAGTTCAAAGACAAGAGGGCAGTCCCCTCAGAGGAGATTTCCTTTTTTGACAAATGCATTGTCAATCTACAGCACTTTATCTTACAGTGCAGATGTCTAGTGAGGAGGGATGAGTAGGTATACACATCTAACCAGCAGGGTTTATCATACTTAGCAAGGATTACACAGCATTGTCTGTTCTTTGGTATAGCTGCAGCTCTCTAGTGTTAAAAGCACATTTCTGCTTGCAGTATATGAAGAAACATTCAACACAGGCATTACTCTGAGTATTGTTCCTTTGTCTCCTGTTGTAAATGATGTGATGTATCGCCAGCACAAAAACCCAGGTGTGATCGCTCAGTGGTCTGATGGCTTCTGCTGGGCGTCAGGAAAAGCTTGGGAGTTGAGAAAGATTAATTAGTTAAACTGGGGCAGACATCAGTCTTCTAACAAGTCCCTGTGCCGTCGCCGGGGATGGAGAGGGAGGGAGAGGAGGAGGAGCGAGATGAAGAAGTGTTGCTGAGGCAGAAAACACAGCAGCCCAAGTGAAGACCAGAGCAAAGTGTTTTTCCCTTTCCTGTTTCTTTGTCTGCCAGTAACTGTGCTGGCTTTTAGACTGGGGCGAATAAGTGTGTGGAAGCGACAGACGAAAGGAAGGGGGGAGGATCCGAAGCTGATCCTTCACTCTTATCTGGACAGTGAGGGCTGTCGGGTCAAGTGTAAAACCTTCCTGGTGCCACGCTAATGATGGGTCCCCCCCTTCCTCTGGGCTACAAGGTCAAGTCTCCCACCACACCCCGCTTTATCAACCATCAGCATAACCCTGCAGCTGTGACAGGATTTAAAAAATTATTTTATTGCTCTGGCCAGGATCCAGTTTGCATTCTTTGGCTATGTCTGCTCTCTGAAAAAACAGAGTAAAAGAAAAGAAAAATACCACAAAGAAATGTTTGCTGAATCTGCATGTTCTTTTGTCGGTGAGTCACTGTTTTCTCACCCACTCTCACACTTGCTCAATGAAAAAAAGAGCACAGCTTTGTCTTTTGTTCTCCACTGAGGTAATTAAAGGGTTCAGGGCGTTGCTCGAGGGGACATCAGAAATAAGTGTGATTCAAAGGTAAGCAGACGTTTAGCAGAGGATGTTGACATTAACTGGAACTGGAAGAAGCGATAAGCAGCAGACGGCATTTTTGTTTCCATGTATCACCTCGTAGAGTTTGATCTTTATCTGTTCCAGTTGCAGGTAAACCAGACATGGGCAGAGCTAATGTCAAACCACATTTTATATATCAGGCTTCTTCTGCTTATCCACCAGTTCAGGATTATGGAAAGGTTGGAGCATATCCCAGCTGTCATGGGGCAAGAGGTAGGGTACATCCTGGGCAGGCTGGCAATTTACTGCAGGGCGAACACAGAGAGACAGACAACCATTCACACTCACATTCATGCCTAAGATCAATTTAGGATCACAATGAAGAACCCCATGTATGTCTATGGCCTCTGTGAGGAGTTCAGGCTACCTGGAAGGAGCTCCCACACACAGAGAAAGGCCCCACACTGGTTTTTTATAGACTTTATTTTATTTTTCTTTGCATGTTTTTGACATTTAATTTCAACACTGCATAGTGACTTCATAGTATAGTGGTTTCCCAGTTTGATCCCAGGAGGAGATACACAGCAAATTCAAAAGTGTTAAATGTTTTGGTGTTAATAGTCTTCTTGCAAAAGTAGAGTTAATTTTACTCTAAGCAGAGTCACATTCTTTCAATGTAACTCTGAGGTGTAAAATGATAGTAGTTAAAATAGAGTGTTAAAAATGAGTGTTTCTATGTCAAATCTGGAGGTGTTACAATGGAAACATTAACTCTTGACCTCTTAACTCTGAACTCCTACAGGGGCTATGACACCAATAGAGTAAATTCACAGACTCCGCCCCCAGCACCATAGGCTCCAATCGAAGCTGAAGTGAAGCCGTTTCAGAACATTTTGCTCTACATATTTGAGTTGTTTGCCATGCTTGGTAAGTCATTTTTTCAAAGATTGTTTCAATTATTATTATGAGCTTTTACTTCTGTGGCTCTTTGGAGTTGAGACAAAGCTGTGTGAAAGGCATTAGCCATGTTGCTCGCTGATAGCATAATATTCTGTTTTAGCTAGCTGAAAGGTATTGTTTGCGGGCAAATACCACAGCCTTGGAAAAAAAGCTTGCATGTGAATTTTCAGTCAAACTTTTGGTCAAATACACCTAAAACAATGTCTAGAATGTGAAATGTTGGTATAATGGTGCTACTTGAAGCCTGAAAACGATCGCCCATAAAAAAAAAAAAAAACACGAGCAAACAGCAGTAGCAGACGTCCTGACTGGGTTCTACGTTAGCATATTCCCTCCAGAGTTTTGTGCACACGGTTTAGGTAAAAATGAAAAAGGTTGAGGTTTTACATTTAGTTCAGTATTACCTGTTGCCTGTGTCCTTGTCTTTTGGGAAAATACTTTACACAAGTAATGGCTCAAAGAGGATTCCTTTTTTTTCACTGTGCTGCAATTGTTTACTGGATTATTTGTGCCATTAATTAGTGTCAACTAATTTTTATTCAATCTCCACACAGGATATGCTTGTGAAGATGGAATATGGGGGAGAGCAGAAGTGCGTTGAAGTTCCACAAAGGGATGAATGAAGGACATGCATATTGTATTGAAGAAATAAGTGATGAGAATGCTGTTATTTGCATTTACCAGCTCACCTACGTCAGACCTGTTGATAAACAAAATTCTAATGAAAGTGAGAACATGTACACTGTTACATCTTTCAGAAAATGTTTTGAAATTGTGGTGCACAGTTCAGAATAGATGTTTTTCAAAAACCATTGCGTCTTTTTAGTAAATGTTTATTTCCAAAAGAAATTTCTAGAAGTTCAGAACAGTAAAATTCCCGCTTTTTAGAATGAATTAGAAGATAACTCTTACGTAGTTAAATTAAAATACTCTTTGAGAGTTAATATAGAAACTCTTAACACCAAGTGTTAAATTATCAACTCCAGACAGATTTGGTGGTTAACACTAAATCAGAGTTAACGTACCAACTCTCCAAAAAGAGGTAAATTAACACTCTCTGGTGTGGACCCATATACACACTTTAATAGTGTTGAAATCAAATCCGACAGTGTTAATTTGGACATGCTGGATTTGCTGTGTACAAAGCTCTTTGGGGTTGTGTCAGGAAAGGCATCTGGGAGCAGCTAAAAATAGCTTTAATTTCAATATTAAACAATGTGATAAAAAAGAAATTGGAGCAAATTTTGCTGTATTTTCAGGCCAAAGCCTTATCTTTAGCAAGTAAGAAAAAAGTAATGCCATTCAACCTGGTCACCCTGCTGCAGATCATCTTTTCTCACACTGGGAGACAGCAGGAAATACATGACAAATAACATCTTTAAAATGATTTAAAAGACAAACAAACAAAAATTCAACTGTTTATCTACTATGAAGTAGTTCCTATAAGTTTTCCAGTAGGTGGTAGTACCTCGTACCAGGAACTTTTTAGTAACTACTTCTAAGCAAACTGTTCAAACCAAAAATGTGACGCCAACCGATTGCATGCCATTGATTGGCCTGGGAATAATATCACTGGATGAGTCATGAGAGCAGCTCCTTCACAAGAATCAAACCCGACAACTATGAAACCCTATGAAATCCAACGTCTACCCTGAGTTTGACAAAAGGCAGCAGGTTTACCATCACCTCTACATTTTCATTGGTTGTGTTATGTTTGTTTGGCATATAAATGACATCATGGGACTTTCGGCCTTGCTATAACAATCCCACCCTCACTGAAGTGGTACCTCTTGATTTGGACCATATTTACTTGGGTATATGTCACTTGAGCTTTTATTGCTGGGTTGTGATGATATATATTCTACACTGATAAAATAGCTGAAGTATCTATTCTGGATTATTTTCCATTAAATGGTGGCGAGGGGGAGCCTTAGTTGGTATCCCGGTCACTTTGTTCTCCCCGTGCCTGTTTAGGTTTCCGCTGGATTAACACCAACTTCTCGTCACAACCCAAAGCAACAAACGGTGACAAACAGACATGTTGTCCACGGTGTACCCTGACTCTTACAGGAAGAATGATGAAAGTGCAGTGGAGAACTTTAGCACAAATAAATCTACCTACATCCTTTATAAAATAACCTCATTCCTTAGTCTCTGGTGGAGTATGAGACACAATCTTGGTGAGGCCTTCCTCTCACACCCATTACTAAAACAAGTATTTTCTACATTAAGCTGCAGAGGAGTTGAGAAGTGACATCTGTTTAGCCTTAGAGCTCAAAGGCCAAAAATAAAGTTACTGGAGCTGGGCCCCCTTTGCTGCATTTACAGAAATCAGCTGGAAGACAAATGGCGAGATTCCTACTCAACAGGATGCCATAAAAGACCCTGCACACATACAACTGTACACACGAGGCTATACTCAGATGCACCTCTGTTGTATATGCAAGCACGTTACACACAGATGTATGTGCACAGCGCGTGCAAAAAAGCCTCATTACATGGTTGGATTAAACAAACATTTTGTTGGAGAAAACATCAAGGCATCGATTTTTATCTCTGGCTGGAAAATAGCTGACATAACCTCAAAGGAAGAGCTGATCCTCGATCAGTTCTTTAGACTAAATCTTTTTGCTCTCGGGTTATTTAATGGCAATCTTATCTTCGACTATATGACATTGTTTCAGTCACTTCACATATTCTCTGATTTCTATCATTTTGAATTGTCAGCGAGGGAATCGCTAAGTGTGTATAGCAAGCAGCATCTCCGTGCTCTGACAAAGACAGATTTGCTCTATTCTCCCTCCCTGTCGCATTCCACACAGAGCTTGGGCTTCGTGACTAATCGGCTGCTAAATCATCTGAAATTCAGTGACGTTCGATGCGCTGCCTGCTCATCAGGCTGCTCATACCTCAAGCAGCGGCAGAATAACAAAGCGGTTAGTTAAGTCGCAGAAGGGCTTCCCTGCTGAAATGATACAGAGTCTTTGTCTGAATAGGCGCATCAGATAAATCCCTGCGCAGTCAGAGCGAAACCATCTCAGACGTTGACGAGGACTCAAAGTGAAATCAAAGCCTGATTTCAATATGCAAAATGATTCAGCAATACGAGTCTGCCAAGTTAAGCAATCGCAGATGAATCTGAGGTTTTGCTTTTAGAGAACATCCTACCTTGCACGCAAACGACTGCCAGGATGTTCTCATTACATTACTACGGCCCTCTTCTACATGTTGCCTTTTCAAATGAATTCTTACAACAATGGGAGGACAACAAAAAGAAAAGGCTGCAACTGAAGCAACTGGTTTCGCCAGTTTTACATGTCAAAGTCAATCTTACTACTCCTCTTTGGAAAAGTAGTCTGAAGGTGGACCTTTCTAAAGTCTGAGACAATTATTAAAGGCTTGACACATGAGCACTTACTGTAAAATAGCAAACACTTCACAACGAAATCACTTCAGCTAATTTCGATTAACTCTGAACATCAAAGTTACGTTCTTGATCAAAAGTGGCGTGCCTTAACAGTCCTGACCTCTGAGGGAGCAGAGAGCCAAGGGCCCACTGTAGCTTAAATTCTTGCAGCATGAACAGTTTGAAAACAGTTGTGTCTGTGAGCCATTTGCAATCTTGTACCAACAGCAGCAGCCAAGCGAAAGCTGTTCAAGAAGTTGTAGCTCCAGAAACAGAGGAATTGCTGGATCACTCGGGGTTTCTACCAATGCAATACCAGGCCTAAGCTGACCTGCTTCAGGCATGTGTAGCAAGGGGAAACCTCCAGTGCACTTTACCTATGTGCCACCTGAGATCAAAGCTCAAAAAGGAGGCGAATCCTTGTAGACTTCCATGTTATAGTCTGCTGTTTAACTGCATTATAACTTAATGTCTTACTGTGTGCAGGAACAACATTAGGAGTAGCTGGGGCTCAGCTGGCAGAACAACAGAGTGGAACTAGTCCATTTACCTTACCATGTTACAGACTATCAAAGAATTTGAAGCTTCAGTTTTCGTGGTGAAATTGCTTTTTTATTTAGCTCGTCACTTAGTGTTATTTAGTTGACATGGGCATTACACCCACACAGTTTATAGCTGCAGGCTAGCCAAGCTAGCTAGATGGTACATTAGCACGCTGCTAATGTAGCATGCTAATGCAGAAGTTACCCATTTCTGGATTTAAAAACAACACTGGAGTTTGAAAATGAGGAGTCTAAAACCAATGGGTGGCTTCACATTATCTTCTTGTTTTCCTTTGCTTTTCTTTGCTTTTCTTTTTTTCCCTTCTTTTTTGTGGATAAAATGTTAGCTAATGCATTGTAGCATCCCTAATTTTAACAGCTTGAAAAACAAAGAAAAAACAATTAATAAAGAATTAATAACAAGCAATTACAATGAAATAAATGACAATAAAAACTATTTTAAAACTAAGCAGCTAAAAAGGGAAATAAAGATGCAGGAAAATCTTCAAACAGTACTGTTACTTTTACTACTTACTTTTAGCCCACTTATGTCTGGGAAGAAAAACAAACAACCCAACTAAATAAATTGCAAATACATCTTTAATTGCAAATTGTAAAGTTTTTTTAAATACCAGATGTAGCAAATATAGTGCAAAACTCATAAATGCAAATTAATATTTAATTTTTTTTTTCATTTATCATAAGGTTCATTAAATATTCCTTTTTCTTTTTAAGTTTTCTGCCAATGATTTCATGACTCAGACTTCAAAGAGTTAAGCGCACCATAAGACGATGTCATCATCCACTGTGATCACTGCAGACAAACACAACAAAGATGTGCTGTTTGACCTAAACAGGCTTACTGACTATGTCACCATGGCAATGTTGACTTTGTTGAGATTGGAGATGGCTGGTAGAGGCTGTTACAAAACAAACTACAAAAAAAAGAAAAAGGAAAAAAAAAAGATTTACCCTGTAGCAAATAAAACCCATCTCCCTTCAAACACACGGCTATGTTATAAATATTCCCTTTTGCAAATGACTTCATCTTCACATCTGCTGTCTTTCAGGATGGTTTGATGCATGTACACTTCCAGACAAATCCCCTCTAGTCCTGCATTAGGTTGAGGTGCCACGTTTCCAAAAAAAGACGAAGAAAAAAAAAAAGAAAAGGGGGGGGAATCTGAATTATAAATAAAAGGTAATGATGCTATTATCATGCTCTCTTGCTATCCTGAGCGCCACTCGTCACCTTTCTATTTGAATAATGATTTATAATCATATTAGTTCTCTCCGGAGCCCTGCTCTGGAAAAGTAAAAAGCTATTATCCAGTTGTCAGCTTCCAGGAGACGCAGAGGGAGATGGAGCGATGATGCTGACACATGCACATACTGTAGCTACACACACTCGTGTACAGACACACTTGTGCAAGTAGGAGTTCACGCATGCTCAAAATGTGCATATTTGCACTTGTGGGGATGTTTTTCCAATCAGAGTCAACACACATTCTTCCACAAACACACACAAAAAAGCTTTTTTCACAATCAGCAGATGAAGAAAAACCCGGTTTGCTGTGTTTGTTTGACCCTGCTGGGTTTGTGTGGTAGGTGCTTGTCAATCACAGAAGAGGATGGGACAATGTCAAGCGTAGAAAGCAGGAACAAATTTTATTTTTGAACAGTGATGCTCAGATGCAGTTTCAAATCTGTGTTTCTGGGAGAGGAACTACTAATAAATCTGATAAATGCACACATGATTGGCCTCTGTAGTTTCCCTCTACTAATACCACTGAGCAAGAGTACAATGCTCTCTGAAAGAGAGCACTGGCTGGACCAGTGCAACCCAGTATCAACCAGTGATGCAGCGTACCTTGGTACATTTAATTCAGCACTTTACTGAAGTACAGTCTTAATGTTCTAATTTTTGTACTTTTACTATCCCATATTTGGAATTAAAATATTTTTACGCCACTAACATTTATTTTAAAGCTTTGGTTGTTTGTTATTTTATAGGTTGTAAACATAGACTGTGTATAAAAGATGGCTGTAGCCACTGTGACTTCAGTTCTAGTCTCAAAATTTTGAAGACATTTCAAGTCAAACTAGTTTTCTGGAGCTGTCTTGTTGACGGTGGGGTGTTAAGTTACTAAGCTTGGTTAGCACACAGTGCTAATTAATACTAAGTAATGGACTAATAAAATAATTATAAAATATCAGAATTTCGCTTTCACTCAAACTCAAAGCAAAGACTCTGAAACCAAAACCTGGAAAAGTCCAGAACAGAGTGTTGGACTGACCCCCAACCTGGTACAGGTATCATCTAAACAAACAAACAAACAAACAAAACAACCTGCTATACAATCAGCACAGAAAAGCTGCAGACAAATCAGACATCTCAAAATCCTACTGTGATACATGCTGAGACATGCAGTATTTATATAGATATAGATAGTGTGCAGTAGAGAAAATAAGATATAAGGCATCACTGATAAATGCTGCCAGCAGCTCGGCCTAATCCTCTGAAATACATTCAGAGAAAACCTGATGGCTGGGTGATATCAGGTGTGAGCTTGGAAACAGAAATGTGTTCACATTAAGCATTAAAAGCTACATTTGGTTGCAGTGCTGAGAAGGAGGTTTGTCATTAACGCTTTTAATGTTTCAAACTGACATGTCAGATATTCTGCTTGCCTGCTCACCTGCAGGCATCTGCCTTTTCATAAAGTGTTGCTGCACATTTATAAAGTTACAGTGTGAACAGCTTTTGGTATTCTATGCTGTGATGTTAAACTGCATTTTTATGATCGCAGCAGGAATGTAGCTATATGGGGCTGGAACAGATTCCAGCAGACTTGTAAAACTGCAGATGCCATGGTTAACCAAGACCCTGGCCTAACCCAACTGCATATCAAGTTGTGTTAATTAGCTATGAAACTGGATAACCAGTAAGGTAACATAGAAGCTTAAAGAGGCTCTAAATGAGGCCACTGAGACATCCTCCTTCTATTGAGATTATTATGTGTTTTTTGAATAGTCTGAATTAAATAACTATAAATAAACCTTAAAAACAAGAGCCAATCAGTGGTTGTGCAGGGATCAATGACGTGACGGGGGTGTGGAAGGCTCCTTGATCGTATCATACAGCTTTACTATCTTTTAAAAAATCTTGACAGGTATTGCCATAAATTAATACACCAAATATAGAAGAACGGGAGTTTATAGTTACATAAATATGAATAGGTTTGCTTTTATGGGTATTTGTGAACATACCATATGCAAAAAATTCCAATAGATCAAAGAAGCAAATGAATAAAAGAAATGAAATCCGATAATTAAAAGCAAAATGCAGCCCAAGTTGTTATGCATATATTTTTGTTACAACCAAAGTCTGCAAAAAAGCATCTGTGAATACACAACATGTCAAACCTTGAAGCAACAGCAGCAAAAGACCACACCATCTGCTAAGAATAATAACGTAAGGCTACAGTTTACATCGGCTCACCAAATTGGCAAATAGAAGATCGTAAAAAATATAAAAACATCTGATGAGTCTCAATTTCTGCTTTGTGGCAGGTTCAGAGTTTGTCTGGCAAGACGTATCTATTAAAGTCTATAATGCAGCACTGAAAAATATGCTGATCACACCATTATATCTTCATTAAAAATGCATCAAATATCGGCCTAATATCAGAACTGACCAACATCGGCCCAATTGCATTTTTAATTGACGTCGTCAATCTGCCCTGTTTATCTGCTGGATCCCATCTGTTATCCCATTCAAAAATATGTAAGTAAGTAGTAAGAAAAATAGATGTGCTAACTTGATTTTAATGTGATTAGAATTTCAGTCAATTGTAAAGGTGACCAACAGGGGACAGATGGAGGCGGTTTTGTAATTCCACACCACCTGACAGGGATTCCTGTCCACAGGTTGATAAGTTTGCTAAATAGGTAGCATCCATAAAAAAGTCAGACTCAGATGGTTTTGGAACTAGAGTGAGGTGAATGATCAGGGACACTGCTGAATGGGACGGAGTGAGATTTCTCTAAAGTCTATTTCAGGGAATGAGATATGAGACAGAGACACACATAAAACCACACATACGCACAACCTCTCCCTCTCTCTCCATCCACCTACCAATCTCCTGCACACACACAAGCTGCTTACAGACATCTAATCTGGTGAGATTTACATTTCGCAGGCCTTGGCGGCTGGGCGTCGTGTTTGCCGAGTGTGATCTTCCATGTCCAGAACGTTATTATCTCTTCGAGGAATTTAATATGGAGCTGGCAATTCAGACAGGTGCTGGCATCAAAATGCAGAGAAGCTGGTCAAAATGCTTTATACATAAACACCATGTACCATTTGGTGTATTTGGTGCTTCCAGAGCACCAGTCAGCTGTGAACATACTGTCGCTCTGACCTCTCTGCACCTTTCCCGCCTAATTCATCAGGAGTTGTTCGGGGATAATTTCTCAACAGGATCCCGGTGGCCGTTGACACAAAGAGAAGGGCAGCCAGCAGTAATTACACCATGCAAATGTCATTTAGGCCTTTTAATAGAGCCAGTGTTGTATCACTTCAATTGGTTCGGCCTTTATCACCCAGCACACACGCACATCTGTGGAGCCCAGAGGATGAGAGGAGCCGGGAGTCATCTGTTGTTCATTCATGTGGATATGTCCTCCCTTTGCTTCCTTTTTCATTCTCTCTTCCATGTTTGCTTTTTCCCTTTATTTTCTCCTAATTCACCAAGTCAAATTCTCCCTCTCCTTTTTGTTCGCCCTCTTATCGTTCAAAGACACATATGCATGTCCATTCAAACCTCATGCCTTTTTCTCTCGTTTGCTTTTTCGATCACTTAAAAAACGGAGAAGTCAAAAACAGCCTGGACGTGGGAGAAATTCAACATTCGATCAGGCGTCTTCCCGCTGACAAGACCCGGACTGCATCAGTGGGGACAGGAAAGAAGCTCTCGACAGCATTCCCCTCTTAGTCACGCACTCAGTCCAGCTGAGGAAGAGAAACGCCTCCTTTGTCCCGCTTATCACGTAGCCACGTATTCATAAAACAAAAATATATTCATGTTTAGTAAATGAGATCTGCCTGTTTTTTTAATAAGCTGAAGGGACATCTGATGGATGCATTTCAATACTAAAAACAAGGAAGAATGTGAAGAAAGAATCAGACTATTTATGTTCTATAAAATCCTCAAAATATGACACTCATTCAGAAAACATAGAAGAACTGGAATGTGCAGTTGTGCACTTAATGCAACTCAAAGTTTAACAAAACCAAATGACAAAAATTTTATTTCTTCGATCACTTCGCTCTTCAACCCTCTGTGGTCTAAGTAGTCGTTGGTGATGACTCCAACACTAATTGGTCTCCCAACTCTTGGAGATGAGGGAACAAAAATACTAATTTTAACTGACTAGTCACATTTTTTTCCCAAAAAAAGTCAACTTGTCCTTGTCCAAAGTAGGGTAGGGTTACCATCACGGAGATATAAATGTCAGGTTAGCAGAATGAGACATCCAACAGAATCCAGTTCAGGGAGGGGCAGCGAGCTCCACTGGAATAACATGATACTATAAGGTCTTTCATACAGATTGGATCCAGTTGTACTGGCAGCTGAAACTGTGTGTGTGTGGACATCCAGTCTGTGGATTGTTTAATGTGTTTTAGATGCATTACTTTCATTAATTTTATGATGCAAATACTTCTTTGCAGGGCCAGTGATTGGAACGATTGGTGTTAACATCTTTGGGTGTAGGTCAGTGTATGGGGAATATCTCTGCTGTTTAATGACCATTTTATTTTGTTAGCAAGCAAAAATGTGGCTTAGAAATTAACAAACGAAATACTTCATATTTGAAGCTTTAACTAACAGAGAGCAAACTATCTTTTGTGGTTAAGATTCTCCTGAGAAATGTGCAAAAGTTAGTGGTGTTAGTAATTCACTGATCAGACGAATAATATTGCAGAAGCCTGCCTAATACTGCGTTGGTCCCCCTTTGGTTGCCAAGACAGCCCTGACCCATCGAGGCATGGACTCCACTAGACCCTAAACTGGTAATCGGCACCAAGATGTCCTGCAAGTTGTGAGGTGGGGCCTTCAAGGATCGACTTGTTTGTCCAGCTCATCTGACAGATCTCAACTGGATTGAAATCAGAGGAATTTGAAGGCCAAGCCAACACCCCAAACTCATTGTTGTACTCTTCAAATCATTCCTGAACTATTTTTGCTTTTTTGCCAGGGCGCATCGTCCTGCTGAAGAAGGCCAAGCCCATCAGGGAGGACAGTTTCCTCTACATCAGCGGTCCCCAACCTTTTTTGCGCCACGGACCGGTTCATGCCCGACATTATTTTCACGGACCGGCCTTCAAGGTGTCGCGGATAAATACAACAAAATAAAACTAGTACCGGTACCGAAAAAAAGAAGATTTATTCATAACACACGTGAAAAGACCCAGGAAAACCGAGTTAACGATAAAAACAGTAACAAAATAACGCTCAAAACCAATAAAAACCCTGAAAACCATACATTTCACACCCGAGCCTCAACTCTCGGTCCGGTACCAAACGACTCCTGGACCGGTACCGGTCCGAGGCCCGGGGGTTAGGGACCGCTGCTCTACATGTCAAAGTAACATCCAAATGGCAGGACCCAAGGTTTCCCAGCAGAACATGACCCAAAGCATCACACTGCCTCCATCCTGGTGCACGGTGTTCCCCAGCTAAGCAACACACACACCGGGACATCCATGATTCATCAGACCAGGTCACCTTCTGCCATTGCTCCATGCTCCAGTTGTGATGCTCACACAAACATTGTTGGGAATTTCAGTGATGGACAGGGCTCAGCAAGGGCATGCTGACTGGTCTGCAGCTATTCAGCCCCAAATGCAACAAACTGTGATGATCTGTGTATTTTCACACCTTCTTATCAGAACTAGCATTTCATTTTTCAGATTTAAGCTACAGTAGCTTGGCTGTTCGATTGGATCACAGTTGATATTGTCTTTGTGACTGACTGTTCTTCAAATCAGGTACATTTCTCTGAAACAACTAAATTCAACAACTAAACAACTAAATTCAACTATGGATCAAATGAAGAGACACTAGGATAAACCATTGAACTCATAATGGATGAACTTTAAGTAAGTCCAGTGATTTCACTACAGGAAATAATGTAAATTAAAAAAAAAAACAACAACTAAAAGGCACTTATCATGCATAATGTGTTTTTTTCCCTTTTCAATTCATATTTTTTCCATATTTCAGATGGTTTGTGCATGTTCCAGAGCGCTCTCATTACACTTTCCAAAGATTCATCCACATTATATCCATATTGGAGTCTGCAGTTGCCAAGCAGCTACTCTCCATCTACCCATCCGCCGCTGAGTTTCCCCCACCTTGGTGAGTGTGTGGGTGTGTCTTGGGGTGAAGCTTCCACTGAGACAGGTACTGTTGGCCAGCTGGTTAGAACAGGTGTACAGACGGCGTTCCCATCGGACTGAACTGTGCACTTGGCTGTGGACCAGACACTGACGGGTAAAGCCTCTTCCCCCTTCGCTCCCCCTCGTCTTTTTTTTCCCAGTGTCTGTCTCTCTTAGTTTACCTGTCTCCCTGTATTCACTATTCGCCTGTTCCCATTCTCCTTCCCATTCAGCACTGGAGCGTCTACGTCTTCACGGATACCTTCATCCTCTCCCCAGCGGCCGCTTTTTTGTTTCGGTTGGTCGGCACCGATGGCACACACACAAATAGAAACACAGCCATGCATGACCAGACAAACAGTGTTGAGTGGAGGAGACTGATGGGAGAGTAACTGCGCATGAAGAAAACCTCAGTGCAAGCAGACAGACAAATGAGTAGTCTGAGGTATATTCTGATATTTTTGTAGGTCACGGAAAACAAAGAAAATGAAAGTCTGTTGTCTACACTTTAAAAAAAGCAAAAAACAAAGAAGCCCATGGTGGCATGAAAACTAAAGTATGCAGAACCTCTGGTTATTATTATTGTTGCTGTTAGGCACCCCAATCTAAATAATAAAGTTTACATGCAGTCTATTAAGGACAAAAGGAGACATCTAAGTCTTATTTTATATAGATTATATTACAGTAGGTGTCATAGTGTGTAGAGACCATACTCTCTTCTCATTGGCTGACAGACTTGGGCCTGTGACATTATGATCAGCTGAAAGTAAAACTGTTAATAAAATTCATTCATGCATGCATTAGACGTGTGTCCGATGAGTAATTACACAATGGGCTTTGTTTCAGCATGCCTCAGTGTAATCAACCACTGCCGGAACTGTAGAGTAGGTGTACACAGAGCCGCTTTAAGCACACAAACCAGTATGTTCCTTTACAGCTGTGCAGAATAAACAAAGACAGCATCCAGTCATCTACTTGGCACATGTTCATCGTAAAACCAAATCAGAGCATCAACTCCTTCAGAGGTCAAGTAGTAACCTCATCTTTCGTGCAAGTCTTCCCTAGATGAACTCTCGTTTTCTTTTGAAGCACTTCCTCGGGTCGCGGGATCACAGATGAGGTCATATCCTGTCTTTTCGGATCAGACCTGAGGGACTGACTGCAGATGTTGGGGCTGAGAGGTCGACTTTGTCATGAAAAGAGATAGCGATGGCATCGTCCCCGAACTTTTTTTGATCTTAATTTCTCAGAGTTTTGAACGAGGTTAAATTCTTCTTTGTGCATTTGGTCTTTTCTCATGGGACACATCAACAAAGTGACTAAAATACACTGAGATACCCTTCATATTCAACCATGTAATGAAAATGTCATGTACACTACAGGCTTTTATGGAGAGTTCAGCAGAGACATTTTTCTTAATTTGTCCACCTTAAGTTGTGCAAAATTAACGTTGCTTAATCAGTGTTTAAGCTAAAATTACATTATTCTGATTTTAGTTTTCTTTTTTGATATTACATTCTTAAATGCAAGATATTAAATATTAATTAATTTGGATTATTGAAATTAGACTAAAGTCTGGGCCACTGTAATATCTTCATTTTGTTTTATTTTTTAGCTTTTCAGAGGTGGACTAGCTGGTAAGAGTCAGATCATTGTCTTGCTGCATAACGCAAGCGCTCTTGGGCATCAAGTTATGAACAAGTCGTCCAGGTCCTGAAGCGGCAAAGCAGCCCAGACCATCACACTACCACCACCATGATTGTTGGTATGATGTTCTTTTTATGATAATATATGAAATGGGACACAAACCTTCTAGAAAGTTCAACTTTTGTCTCAACAGTCCACAAAATATTTTCCCAAAACTCTTTGGAACATTGAGATTTTATTTAGTAAATGTGTGATGAGCCTTGTCATGTTGGGACCCTCTCATGGATGCCATTTTTGCCCAGTTGAATCACGCACTCTGACCTCAACTGAGGCAACTGAGGCCTGCTGTTCTTTAGATACTGTTCCGGTGTCTTGTGATCTTCTGGATGAGTCGTTGCTGCACTCTTGGAGTAATTTTGGCAGGCTGGCCAGTCCTGGGAGGCTCACCACTGCTCCAACTTTTCTCCAGTTGTGGATAATGATGCTCTCCATCGCTCACTGGAGTCCCAAACCCTTACAAATGGCTTTGTAACCCTTTTAAGATGTCAACTCAGGCCTGGGACTGGCTAGTGAAATTGAACTTATAATAATTACTTTTTCACAAAGGTTTATCTAGGTTTGGATTTGGTAGGTTTGTAGCGTTTGTCCGTTAATAGATGAGATCATCATTTAAAAACTGCACTTTGAAGTCTTATGGCTTATCTTGGTCTCATTAAATAATGTATTGTATTATCTGAAACATGTAAATCTGACAAATACATAAAAAATAAGATATTTTTTACAGCACTCTACAGTGATTGAAATAAATATAACTTTTATACCTTAAAAAATAAAATAAAACAAATATACCATTCTAGTCTTTGCAAAAGCAAGTATATTTTATTTTTAAAAGTTTCTTTTTTTTAAAATTTGTTATAATATTTAGAAGTGAAATGAAAAACTAATAAAAACTAAACTGACAGCCCTTGAATGAAATAAATAGACACAGACATAAATCTGTAATTCCTAGTCCAACTCCAGCTCCAACTGCAGCCTCGGCGAGCTCATTATCAACAGCACATCTGCACTTGCTGAAGTCTAAGATGGAGGAACTGGATTACATCCAGCTGAGGAATGATATCTTCTTTGGAGAAGAGCTGAGTGATTTGGACAGCAGTAGGCGATTGCCCACTGGTAAATTTATTGTAAATAAAAATAATTAAAATTGAAATACTGGATTACACATCAATAGGGAATACATTTCATTACAGTAGATGATTTTTATTATTACACAGTTTTTACCTTACAATGCAAAGTGCATTGATGAGACTGTTGTTGGCGCTCGGTAAAT
Source organism: Rhamphochromis longiceps (assembly GCF_057381845.1). Classification (NCBI taxonomy): domain Eukaryota; kingdom Metazoa; phylum Chordata; class Actinopteri; order Cichliformes; family Cichlidae; genus Rhamphochromis; species Rhamphochromis longiceps. The sequence continues at coordinate 35,476,743 of NC_140578.1, read as the reverse complement.
AAAACTGAATTAGTTGAAAAGTGGGCCTCATTCTCATGTTATCACATGCAACCCATCTATGTCTTTGTACGAAGATCTTTTTATTAAGAATAACTTTTTGCTGTTAGTAGCTCTGATAAGACTCTGTCCTTCTGTTTTAGTAGCAGCCAGGTAGTCATTTTTTCTTCATGTTGTCGTCATGTGGCTGCTTTTATTTGTATGTCTCCGTTAGAGTATGTCAGCGGGCCTCCTCAAAGTTGAACGCTGACAATGCGGCTACTGCTAAGATGCAGGACACTGCTTATAATCGCACTCTGGCTATAAGCAGCAACAATACAACAAAGTAATGAATAACCACACATTTTAAAACATGGTTGCAGCCTCTGTAAGGATAATACCTGGCCGGGCTTGGGCAATAATACTGGTGGAACTGCTAATAGAGCATTATGGGAGCCCAGGGACCAATACTGACAGGTGATTTATGTTGCCTGTGACGACTTCGGCCCTCAAACCAAACCCTGATAAAAGAAGAGCTAGATTGGAACAAGCAGGATGATGAATAGACTACACGATCCAGAGACCCGTCTCATTAGAGAGAGGAAAAGAGAGAGACGGAGCTCTGGCCATTTAGCTAATGTAGCGAGTCATTGTATGTGCGTGTGTGTCTGAGAGTGTGTGTGTGCTCACTGAGGGAGCTGAGCAGCGGCAGCTTGTTCTTTCCGCAGCAGTAGCAGATTGGAAATTAATGACACACTAAATATATGGCGAGGCAGCTTGACCCTGCATAATGGCGACATATAGGATTAACCTTGGTTGCCACTTGGGGCCATTGTTAGCCCCGCATGCTGTTACAAGTAAACAGGAGGCTGCCGCTGCAAATAGGTATTTGTGAGCTGCCCTGCTGTTGGATAAAAGAAAAAAAAACATACCGATTTATTTTCTCACTGCTTCAGGGGATAAAGCGATGCATTTAGGATTAAAGGATTCAAAGTTTGCGTTTAATAAATAATCAAAGCCCGGATAGTCGCAGGCAGGAGAAAGCAAAGCATGGTGGATTATAAAAGATGAATTTCAAAAAGAAGTATCTTGGATGCTTAGGTGGATGAGAGGTAAGGAGATTTTGTGTGTGGAACTGGTGGAACTTAAAACGCAAGCCAATTTTCCATTAGGTTTTTTCAAGGAAATAATTACCTGTAAAGTCAGCAATTGATGACTGTTGATTACAGTGCTACAAACGATTATCTTTGCATAGGTTAAACCACCAGTGTGTAAAATCATTTAATGGAGCTTCACTTCAACCAGCTATGCTGAAAAGCTGGTTACATAATGACACATCAACAATAACAAGGCAGTAATAACACATCTCATCATGTAATGAGTTAATTCTGCATAATTACCATTGATCATAGTACATAATGTCGAGCAAAGGTTACATTTAATAAAAGGATGTGGTTATTTGTGCCTCTGAAACATAGTTTATAGTCCAGGCTTTGCTTATACAAGTTATCTACATCAATATATTATATATTGCATAATGCCTGCTGAGAACATTGTTTGGCATGCTCCAAAAGAAAAAACAGCTTCCTTGATAACTGCTAGTTTTTACCAGAACTACATCTGTCCACAAGTCTCTCTGCTATGAGCAGGTTACACCGGGTATTTTGGTGTTTATAGCAGGATTGTTAACAAGAGCATTCTCAGCACCCAGTGAATAGAATAGAATAGAATAGAATAGAATAGAATAGAATAGAATAGAATAGCCCTTTTTTGTCATTGTACATATACAATGAAATTATGGGTGCTCTACGTTAACCGTCAAAATAAACAAATAAATAATAAAGATACCAGGAATAAATTGTCATGGTTCTGGGTCAGTTTGACCCAGTATTTTCAGTTCTCACATTTTGGTTTGATTTTGTATTTTGGGGTATTTTCTTGATCTATTGTATGATGATGATGAGAATTATTTAGTAGGTTTTAGCTCATTCTGGTTTAGTTCTGCCCGTGTAAAGTCTGTGTTTCTTTGTCTACGTCTTTGTGAATTGTTTCCTGTTTTATTGTGAAAGGTTGTGTCTCATGTCAGTGTGTCTAGCTTTGCTCCCCATGTCTGTTAGCCCAAACCCTCCCAGCTGTGTCTCCCTCCTGTTTCTTATTCCCTGATTACTCCCCGGTCTATATAAGCCCTGTGTTTTCCTGTGTTTTCTGTTGTGTCGTACCCTCAACAAGCTGTGTGTTTTGCCTTCGTGTGGCCACGCTTTTGTCTCCCAGCTCCAAGTGTTTGTTAGTAGCTTTGTGTTCTCAGTTTAGGGTGTTATTTTGAGTTATGTTTGGAGTTTTTGTCCCAGCAATAAAGCTGCACTTTAAGTTTGATTTCTATGTTGAGTCCTGCATTTTGGGTCCCCCACTCCTGCCTGCCTGCCCTCCACACAGCCAACCCTGACATAAATAGCCAACAGAAGAGATTTATAGAGAAAGAGGAACATATAGAAAACAAGAAACAGCCACATAGTGGAGAGCAAAGCGCTTGTTCAAAAATGTTCTCACAAAAAGCCATGTTGGCTGGTTAATGAACTACCTAAGTTTTGTAGGTCAAAGCTAATGGTAGATTAATTAATAATTTAGCAGTCTACCTTTCAAAATGGACACTTTTCCCTCAAAAATAAAACAAAACAAAAAAAGAACAGTGGAGGCCCAAAAGCTAACCCTGAGCATTCAAAATGTCATAAAACCAACATGCTAAAACTAAATGCTAAAAACATACTGACGTTTAGCAGGAATCTTAGTTCAAAGTGATAGCATGCTAACATTCAATAATTAGCACCAAAAACAAAGTACAGCAAATCACCGGTGTTATTTACAACCCACTATGTTATTTACGATTCATGGCATACTGCGGGACAGCTGCTCAGGCTTTGTTTGACGGTGTGCCAAGCTAGCTGCTAGGCAGGCACTATGTTTTACATGGCAATGAAGCACACAGCAGAAAAAATAATAATGGAAATATATCGATTAGGTCTAAAAATATTTCACAGAAACCCACACAGGGTGATCACATCCAACAGTTGCTGAAATACTGACAGACACTGCTCTCCACCAAGCTACGCCGCTAGCTGGCTAAAAGCAAAGTGAGAAAAGTTGGATTCACAACAAAAGTCAGCTCATTCACATCGGAAAACCTCCCTGGCTGAAGCCTCCTGCTTTTATTGCCATGATGGATTTCCCATTTAGCTTGACCCTATATTCATTAAAAGAGGATTTAAACCTGTTAAAAAGGGAGAGGAGAGGCCCCTTGGGGAGTGTGTTTGCTCTGCCAGGCCCCCTGCCTGAGACACACACTTTCTCCTTCACACACACACACTGGCTGCTCTCCTTGGCCTATAACTCTCTCAGACAGGTCTTGTTAGCCATGGAAGGCCAGGAAGGAGGGTCCAGGTTTTATTAGTGGCAGCAGCTGCACTCCTCTCTGGTTCTATAAAAGGTAATTACTGCTGGTGGTAACAAGCTAATTGATTGCTAATTAGGTGAATCAGTTCTCTAAGTGCTGTCCCATTTATTGACAGATGGTGACGGGGAGTGTGTGAGGCAGTTTAGCCCGTGTATTATTTAGGTGCTTGGAAGAGGGCTATGGTGACGACAACTGACACCTAAAGGTTGATCTCTGTGTAGTAGAGACCGGACACTACTGGGCGACGTGGAGCAAAAACATGATTGATTCAGCAAAGGCTCATAGTTGGAGAGGAAATGAGAGCTGAATGGGGGCGGCGCACGGTCTGTCGGCGCGCTCTGGGGACCAATGGGTCCCCAGCATACACTTTCATATGGAAATGAGGGGCCAAGCTGACACAGAAGGAGCAAGAGAGAGATGGAGAGTATATGTGAAGGAGAAAGGGCTTCAGCACATCAGCAGGCATGACAGCAGGAAAACAGAAAGGAGGAGGGGAGCTGCTGAAATGAAGGCAGAAGAGAAACAATAGATGTGGTGGGAAATTCAACAGAACCAGAAACCAGAACTGTAGCTAAATGTAAGAAATAATCCTTTATTTTGAATTGCAACAAGACCAAACAATGCGACCCCCCCCCCAACAATTCAACAGCAAACAAAACACTCACAGAAAGGTATAGATGAGACATTTTAGCAGGTAAGAAAATACACTTTATAAACACGTCTCGGGGGATTAACGATGTGGTAAAGGAATTATAGAAGATAAACTTCCAAGCTGTTATAATCCTGTTCAGTATATTCTATATAGTGAAAGAAAGTTTACAAGAATAATCATTTCAAAATAATTTTACATCGTTTCTTTGGCACATGCTCCTTAGTTCTTACGTCACTATTATATCAATTCTTGCTTCACATTTAACTTATAAGGATAAACACTTTATCTATGACTGACAAAACTGTAAAGTACAACATTTCACTAAACACTCTGTCTCAGACTGAAGGCCAAGGACAAAAAAGAGAGTTTTACAAGACAACTGAACTTATTATAAATCTGCTAAGCTGTATACAGCTGGAGGTTTGATACACTGACACTGCTATGAATAAGTCAGTGTTAATTAAATTTCACAACAGAGTTATAATATCAGCATATGGCCTGTTTACTAAATCTTTGCATTAATATGCAGTATTCAAGAGATGCTGTCACCCTGATTTATTTACATGCTTCTTCTGCTAACCTAATAATTCTGCTAATATTGTATAGCATGGCATGATGAAATAGCTTAATCAGTGCCAGCTTTGTAGTTGGTTCAGTTTCTAATTTGTCTTTACTAATAAAAACAAACAAAAAAAAAAAACAAACTAGCTAAAGGAAAATAGGAATGTTAGGTATTGTTCATGCATACATAATTCAGCTTTTGTGGATATAAATTAGATGTTATGTTCATAAATATAAGATGAATAATACTGCCATAAGTGGATTTTTAGATGCATAAAGGGTGAAAACAAGTGCATTTAGCCCATTGTGATGTGGTTTCCAGGCCAATTGATGGAGTTGCAACACATCTAGCATAATTGAACAGAAATGAGATGTTATTGTTGTGAAGCTGAAATGATAGAATGCTTTTATATGGCGTAATAGGTGCATAAATGCCCAAAAAACTGTTTGTTTTGGCCTGTTGCTAGATGGTTGCTAAGCAACTTGACACCATTATGGATATGGGTAAGAGCCTCTAGGGTCCTGAGGGGTACCTGTATGCCCCCGGTTTTGTTGCTCAGCTTCTGATGATCTATGAGGAGTTTGTGGGAAAAGAAACAAAGTGTTATATAGATAATAAGACAAATCTGAAATGTTTCCAGATTCCTCCTTTAAGTCTCTTGTGAGTATTTAGCCTTGTTTCTTTATTTCCTGCTAACAGCCACTTGTTGTCTTCATATTTTGTTATTCAGCATTCTCTCCAGCGCTTCAAAACCACGCATGCTGAGTGTGAATACACCTTGTTTGTAATAATTATTGTTATACCGCCAACCTGACAGTCTGTCTACAGGAGCGCCGCTAAACAGCTAAATCTACTTGTCTTCTCTCCTCGGCTTGTTCCTCCCTCTCTGCTCCTACAGGAGGGAAAGACACAGCCGGCGGGGCCTCTAGAGTTTCCTCTCTGATGGCATTTGACATGCCCGTTTTACGCCCGCCTGCTGGTGTGTCACTGTGGGTGGCAAGGCAAGCCACACCAGTTGTTTGGAGATTTACAGCCCTTGGGGTGAAAGGTTTATTAGACCGGACTAGTTAGTGCCCGGCTAAAATAAGGATTCAGTGAAGGCTGGGGGGTCCTCTCCTAGAACTGCAGCCACCTGCCACTAGCGTCCACTAAAACACACACACTGTACAAGCACCCATCAACAGTAGCATGAACCTTCATAGACGCAAGCTTGTCTGTTTATATGGTTCCCTCCCTTATTGTCTTATTCTCTCTGTCTCTCTTCCTTGACTCAAATCTACTGCAGACTTCCATAATGTCACGTTCGCGGTGACCACAGTCTCGTTTCATGCGTTACACAAGCAGAATTAGAGCTGTAATTAAAGCACTGAAAAACTGAGGCCGGCCATGATTGCAGAGCACCGAAGACAGGGAGTGATGTATGGATCAAAACGTCACATTTACTGTCTAACATTTATGCTAATGATGTTGTGGATTCAATTGAAAATCATCAAAATGGAGGTGCATGCGTTGCCTTTGAGTGCTCTGTGTAATTTTAAGTCTGCAAATTGCAGAACCTTTTATTTATTTATTTTTGTTAAGTTTCATTGCTTTTGTCAGAGTGAGCACAGGAAAACTAGCTAGTAGCTAATTTAATAGTAGATCGTACTTTGCTATAAAATACAACTGGAATTATATGAACAAGTATAAAATCATAACCACACAGCATCACCAACAAACACATAGATGCTGGGGTTGCTTTACATGTTTGACCAAATGCCCTTCCTGACACATCCACAACAGGGGTTCAATTCTGCGGCTGGAACTGAACCAGCATCCTTTTTGCTTGTCAAGCAAATATGTTAACCACCACCCCCACAAACACGGATAATGATGTATAAAGAAATTATAAAAATCTGGGTGTATCTGATTTACTGCACTTTGGAGAATCTTACGGAACAATTTGTAACAGTTACTCCATGTAACAGTTCAATGTAATTCAAATATTTATCAGATGTTCACATTTAATATTATCACTGCTGAGTCAACACACACCACGGCAGCGTTTACACGTCTGTACTCTGTGTTTACCTGGTTCAGAGGGTAATGAGTTGACAAGTCGGTTACCAGGTGACTTTTGTATCATTTGTTTGGGGAAGTAACTTCAAATTCAATTCAATTTTTTCTATATTGAAAAAAATCACAACAGCAATTGCCTCAACACGCTTTACATTGTAGGTAAAGACCCTACAGTATCAAAGGGAAAACCCCAACCATCAAACAATCCCATTTGAGCATGCACTTGGCGATAATGGAAAGGAAAAATTCCCTTTCAACAGGAAGAAGTTTCTGCTCTTGTTTCATTAAAAATATAACACATTTCTGGGGTTTGAGACCAGTTTTTAGCAAACATGTTGACTGAAAACAACGCCTTTAAGCTGTAAAATGGTTCAACTTACTCGGTTTTAAGACTTTTTCAGATAAAAGTGTTCTAATGTCAGAAGAGAGGGTGTACAACAGCTGACTGGGATCATGCACAGTTTGTGATTGATGGGAATGTTCATATGAACTTCATAACATTCATAATAAAAACAACTAATATATGTCAGAGAAAACCTGACCCAGCAGTGTAGATGACCACCTGTGACCACCCCCTAAACACACAGCTATGTGTACAATATCGTAATTTCAAAGAGAAGTCGAAAGACAGAAAAGTGACGTTTTTGACTTTATTAAGGATATCACAATGTGGATACTTGTGTGGTGTTAAATCCAGAACCTTTAAGGCATATTCATAAAGTGACCTAACTGAGTCAATGTCATCTCATCTGCTTATACGAGAGTTTATTTGAAAAAGTATCACTGTGATACAGCCAGGAGACATTAGCTTAGCAAAACATGGCTGTAACTTAAAGGCACAGCGCTTAAAATCTCACCACTACATGTCAGAAGATTGCATATTGCAGTCAAGTGAAATCTGTTTTCTTACCCCTTCCAATTCAAGTGCATAATCCTTGCTACAGTGCCCCCTGCAGGACAAACAACTCTGGCTGCCATTAAACTCTGGTGAGTGTTGGTTGTCAGCCCACTGTTTACCTCAGTGGTCAATATGGGGCCTGTCTAATCAGCTGACACTTATCAGGTGACTGGTTAGTGATTTAAATCAGTAAATATAAGTAACTGAAAATCAGTAATCAGTTGATAATATTGGGAATAAATGCATGTTTATGTAATTCATATTTATAAGTACAATATGCTATTTTCTAATAAATAACATTAAAATTTGTTTTTTACTCTATATTTAACTTAAGTTAAGGCAACACTAGTGAATCCAAGCTAGCTATATCCTTTGTTTGCCGTTCTTGTGCTGTGCTACAACAAATTCTAACTTCACTTTTTACATATCCAGCTGTCATCAACAAAAAAATTTAAACATTTTAAAATATAAAATTTTAATTCAATTCAATTTAATTAGCACCAAATCATAACAACAGTTGCCTCAAATGCTTTATATTGTAAGGTAAAGACCCTACAATAATACAAAGAAAAAGGAGAAAACCCCAACAATCAAAGAGACAGCAGGAAGGAGAACAGGAAGATATTTCCAGTAGAACCAGCCTGAGGGAGGGTTGGGGTGAGGTGAGGGGAGGAAGGCAGGCCTGAAAACTGAAGGCTCTGCCTACCATTCTACTTTTAGGAACAACAAGTAAGCCTGCAGTGCGAGAGCGAAGTGCTCTAATGGGGTGATACGGTACTGTAAGGCCGTTAATATAAGATGGGGCCTGATTATTCAAGACCTTGTATAATCTAAAATATTTTTTGTTTGAAGTGTGGTGCTGTTGTAAAACAGCAGGATGAAGATTTCAGTCTCTGATTTATATATTTTTTTAATTAATAATTATTTTTTTAACAGTGTCAGTCATATTATGCATGTTTGTCCATCATTTTTCCAACAGTCACTGAAGGCACCATTACTACACTTTCTCCATTTCATTTCTTTGTCTTCTGCTCCTACTTCCTGCACCATGTAATAGCAGCTAAAACCCTGGTGATTCCCATCAGCCCTTTGCTGTTCCATCCTCAGACCACCAAAATAGCCTTACTCCCTCCACTTCCATTCTTTCTTCCTTTCCTCTGCCCTTCTTCGAAGACTCTGGAACATCGGTGTCTAGACATGGCGGGTGAAAGGAGACGAACCGTGAGCGCTCGCTCTTCCTTTTGTCCAGCGCCCTCCCCGTCTCCCCTCCGACCTCCAGCTCCTGCCGTCTGCCCTCCATTGTAGGCGAACAATGCAGTGCCACTGGCTCTTCCTAAACATGTTGGGGTATTAAAATGACCCTCAGTATGAGCCACAGGGGTTGGGAGGGAGGGGGCCAGAGTGAGTGCTGTCATACCAACACACACACACACACACGCACACACACACAAACACACATACACACTTTGACCTATAGGGGGGCTGTTTCAAACCTATTTGTGTCAGTCAGGAGGAGTTCAAAAGCCAGGAAATATTCTTTCACACACACACACACACACACACACACATGCAGAGGAGAGCTAAACTTGGCTGCACACAAAGCGTCAAAGATACGTCAGTCAAAACACATGGCAACCCAGGCTGTTTCTGTGTGTGTGTGTGTGTGTGTGTGTGTGTGTGTGTGTGTGTGTGTGTGTGTGTGTGTGTGTGTGTGTGTGTCTGGGGTCAAGTTCCTGTGAAAACACAAATCCCACCCAGAGATCCCCACTGTCCCCACCACCACCTACCAACAACCACAGTTCATCCACAGATGGAGTCATATCTCTGTTCCATCGCTGCAGTCAGGACATTTCAATTGTTTTATTATTTTTTTGATAGATATCTGGGCAGGTGTTTGATATTTAGGACGCCGTCTGTACTGTTCAATTTTGGGATTGCTTTGATGCCAATCAGTCCTTAAATCGATTTGATGAGACAAACAATGCAATGGCAAGCTCATCATAATTTGACATTTTGAAATCCTAATTTGGTTATGAACAAAATGAAAGACATTTTCTTATAAGGTGATTTTGAATTAGTCTTAACTTATATTAATAAAGTTGTATTCTGGGACTTTTTCTGTAGCTTGCATTTGTATTTGACTTTTTGATTTTTAAAGTCTTGCAGGACCCTGAATTTAGCTTTTTACGTATCCATCTATTATTAGCTGGTTTCACAGTGGGTCAGGAGTCCATCCCATCTGTGATAGGGCGATAGTAGGTCCAAACAATGCCGACATCGTGTATTATTATGTTTTTGGTAGCATTTGCATGTGTACAAATGTGTCATTCTGTCTCGAGGTCAACATAATGACTTATTGGTTGAAAATTGACCAAAAAACCCTTATCACAAGTGTGGCATGTGTTGTCCACATATAGAAAGTACTATACAGGCATTTTGAAAAAATCATGTTATATTTAACCGTTCATTCAAGGTCAACACATTTGAAGACTAAAGTGATGATAATTGTTGTGCCCCTCTTTAGCCCCTGCTGATTGATCACACCTAGTCAGGATAAAAGCATACCTGAGGCAAGCTTTCAGAAAGGCTCACTAGTCTTTGCCTTGGTGGTACCAGTTATTTTAGCCAACTTGCTCTGCAATTTAAGATAAAACGTCTTCTCATTGAAATGCTGGTGTTCGTCTCCATATTTATGTTGCGGTTTTTGGGCTGGGTTGTAACAATAATAATATAATATGGTATATAGTTGATTAATCGTGTTATTTCTTTGTAATGTACAGCGCAATAACAGGTTGTAAATGTTAAATAATAATTAGAATAAATGTATAACATTCCTGAATAGGTTTTTTTGTGCTCAAAACCTCTTGTCACTTATTTATATTTATTACAGATTGTACTCTATCCACATAAATAACAAATAATAAAACATAATTATAACCAAAATTATGCCAAGTGCAATCTAATACAATACAATACAACTTTATTTATAGAGCACATTTAAAAACCAACGGTATACCAAAGTGCTTCACATAAAAGACAGAAAATAAGACGAAAATATTATAAAAATTAAATATTATTAAATATTATAGGACCATAACAAAGTACCAAGTATGCTAATAGGTCAGTGTCACTAATACACAGGAAAAGCATAAAATGCATATCAAGTCAAACATGTTAAAAGCACAAAGCCAGAAAAGATATGTATAAAAGGTAAAATAGTCTAGGGATTAGATACAGGCATTAAATGGGTTTCAACAGGACAAATAACAAAAACCTGCACTTTGCACTTGTTTTTACTGCACTGCAAAAGTCTTAAAGTACGATTTGAAAGATAAAGAAAAGATTATTAATATAGAAAATTCAGTACTATTAGCTTAAAAGTACACACTGCCCAGAGAGTGATCTGACATGGCGGGGGTTTGTGTTCTTACTATGTGACTTATTATAATTATTTTATTATAAATTCCAATTCTTTTGATTTCTGTATCTAACCTTTAATGCCATGTTATCTTTTCTATTTCCGTTTCTTATAACTTAATGGTCACAAAAATGTGAATCTGCAACGGAATTCGGTTCAACTCACAAACAAATATGGAATGAATAAATGAAAAATTTTGCACTGGTGGTCAGATTTGTTTTTTTTCCATTTACTTGCTTTGCCTGCCCTTATTTTCCCAAATGCACAGGTCTCCATTCGCACTGTGCAGTGATGTTCTGCACAAAAATGCCTTCACACTTCTCTAATACGTCCCTGTGCTTGTCTGCTTATCATTGTCTAAAGACTACAACGCAGAGCCTCGCATGGAAAGATAATTTATTACTCCCCTCTTGAAGCCGCCTCTGCAGTGACCCAAGCAGACAATAAAGCATCTCCACAATGGAAATGTTAATTTCCTCATTATCAGCCCTCTTAATTATTTGTTGTGACAGATAATTGCATGCAGGGTGTTTGATATCAGCAATAACCTTCTGCCTGCGTTGTCAAGGGGGCCTTGTTGCCTCTCCCTCCCCGAGCGTCGGTTTTCTCTGAGACAAAGAGCGAGGAGCGTGCGCACATAACCTTTTCTAAGCTCTGTGCCTCCTCTCCCCTCGCCATAATAGGAATAAATATTATAGATTAATTAATCCGCGCTGATTATAATTTAATCACTTTGCCTCCCGGGGTCACTGTATTAATATCCCACTTAGCTTGTACACACACATACTGTAGGCACACATACACAGCAAAGAATGGCATTATTCCAAACCCTGAGTGATGTGTTTTCTGCCTTTCCCTGACTTATTAATTACCAGTAATGTTGTATTACAAGGCTTTGGGCGTTTTCAGGAAATCTACACACACGCAAAATGCATGCACTCACAATACACGCGTGTGTTTTTGACACACTTTATAGTGTTTATGCTTTTTGTTGAATCATAAAAGGGAATGAGCAAAGAAGTTCAGGTCTCTAACGATTGCTTCAACACCAAATGATAATTTACGGCAGGTATGTCATGAATACGTATATTTGAATAAACAAACAAGAAAAAAATCACCTTAAATATAACGCTAACTTTATGTTAATTGATGCTTAATTTACTCAAGTTATACAGGATTTTTTATGAAATGGACCAAAAAAAAGGAAAAAATAAGATGAAAGACTTTAATGTATGAGGGTGGTGAAAACCCATTCTGAGGCATGAGACAGGTTTCTGACAGGTTTTTTTCTGCTCTTGATTCTGTGTGATGTCAGTAAGAGCAGCCCACCCAGCTGCTTCTGTTGATGAAAGCCAGCCAATCACAACAAAGTTGGCTTAAAGGGGGCGGGAAAAGGAGGGGAAATTATTTTTCTTTCAATTATGAATCATACATCCTTTCTGCCTATTGCCACTTTGCATGATTTAAAAGGGACAAGAGAGCTAAGACAAAGAAGTAAATATATTTCCCACAATGCAATTCAAAGGCATCTTATGCAACAGCACAGAAACCCTAAGTTTAAAAAAAAAACTCTCCTCCAGAGACACATAAGAATTTTATGGAGTGCAGTCATCATGACTCTTAAGCTACTCATCAGATGTAAAATTAGTGTGTGTAAAAACTCAAAAAGAAGCGCAAACGTCATCACAGTCGCATGTTTTTCTCATTAAGGAACACAGAAAAACACAGACCCTTTAATCACACATCAAATCTCTCCTCTGCTCCAACCAAACCTGCATGTAATGCCGACTGATCTTGGATCCATTTCAGCGCCGTGCATTTAGCAAAGCCAGGTGGCCTTGAAGTGATTTTCAATGTAGGAAGAAAAAGCATTTTCATTCCTGCTAACAGAAGCTGCTAGCTAAGCTGCAGCAGGGCAGCTTGCAGTTTTCCTGTCCTACAAACGAGTGCTGAGACAAGCTCGCTGCTAGCCAACACGAGGAAACCCCTCCCCACCCTCATGTTGAAACACCAATTTCATGAGTTGTCAAGTCTAATTTGCTACATACACAAATATGGGGGAAAAGATATTTAGAAAAAGGATCCAAGATGGAAAATAGATATATATTTACACAAAAATCTTCAGTTTAAAAAACACAGCGCTGTTGCTTTCTGCCTTGTTTTGAACATTCGTAAACTGTAAGTCATGAGATACGTCCACCATCTGCCTCGTAGGGATACGTGTCATCTTCTATCCCCATGACTCCACAGAGCGCAGTCTCTGCATGCACGAGCCACAATATTTTGAATTTTTTTTTCTTTGGTGGTAATAACGGCAAAAAGAGAGCGTGGAAAGAAAAACATGCTTTCCAAAATAAAACAGCAAAGAAAATGTAAGTCAAGTCATTGAAATCTCTATCTGACTCACTTCTACGTGATCCACCACAGTGAGAATGAAAGTGAACAGAGGCACAGCTGAAGTTAAGTTATAGCAGCGACGCTATAAGCACAAGACCATAACCTTTAACGTGACAATGGCCAGATTTCCACGAAAGGTGGTATTCAATAACAGTAAAAGACGTTTTCACCTCTAAGGACGTCGGAATTTTTCAAATGTAGACTTTCATCACGTGTTTGTCTTACAGTGCAGAGCATCAGTTCTAAATTAGTTCCTAATTAAGAATGAATTAACCTGAGGGAGTGTTAATACTTGTATACAGGGGTGTCCCAGTCTAGCTGGTTACATTTTAATGCCCTCACTAAAATAACTAAAGGTTAAAATGAGCCTGGTTCTGCTGGAGGGTTCTTCCTGTTAAAAGGGAGTTTTTCTTTCCCACTGTCGCTAAGTGCTTGCTCATATAGGCTCATCTAATCATTAGTTTTCTCTGTATTATTATTGTAGAGAGATATAAACAGTAAAATATAAAATTTTCACCACAATTTCTGTTAATATTTAAAAGCTTTACAGTCATTACTGTACAGGTTGGTACACAGTGGTACAATCAAATCCATTGTTCAGGTGGTTTTAAAGCGGTGTAGTGCATTATGTAATTACTTATTACAGTTTATTAAATGATTGAAATTACAGTTTAATTGTTAAGGAATGCAATTAGTAGCCCTTTGCTCTTAAATGCATGTAATAATTGTGCAGCTGCTTTAGAGTGTGCACATTTTTGACTCTTTATTTATGTATTTATTTATATTTTACTAGGGCCTTCTTTTTTTGTCCTATTTAATGTAGTAAATTGGCCAGCAGGCACATCCCCATTCATGCCACAGACTGACAGCAAAGCACACATTCCCAGTTTGATGTCAAATGTCCATATGAAGTAACTTTACCCAGCTACAGGTGCAGCATGCAAGGTGTTTTGCTTCTCTCTCTGGAAACACACACACACACACACACACACGCACGCACGCACGCACGCACGCACGCACGCACGCACGCACGCACGCACGCACGCGCACACACACACACACACACACACACACACACACACACATTCCTGACACGGTCTAAAGTGATTTTAAACCCCTTACATTCTGCACATGCCTTCCTTCATTTTTGTTTCCTTTCCCACTGAAGTTCTGCTGGTGTCCATCTTCACACACACACACACACACACACACACACACACACACACACACACACACACAGGCTGACAGCTTATGCTACCTCCCACATGTGTGACAGGTGTCAGGCCCAGTGGGAGCATTTACAGCCCTTAAACCCTTGACATTTGACCGTTGACCTTCTTTACTCCTTCAACCCTGAGACACCTGCAAAGGCCGGAGTAACTCCTACAGGTGGAAGAAGAACATGATACACAGAGAAAACAACACCACTATGAAGCAGCGAAGCGAGCTTTAGGTTGGTAAGTTTTTAAAATAAAAACCGTTGTAATAAAAATTTTACTCTACCAGTAATTACTGCCAGTATTTTTTAAGTCTTAAATAATTGAATTATGAATGAAACTCAAGCTAATCTAGACTGAAAGTTGTGGATACCCAACGTAATTAAAATTAAGTTCACAAACATTACTAAATAAAAGGAGGCAGGTATTTATTTAAGTACTTATTAAGTAATATTCAGTGAAATATGAGGCATTCCAAAGATGTTCTGATTATTATAAGTCATTAGCTGCTGTGTCAGTGTTAGTAAGTGAGCAGGTGATCCCTAAATTCTTTTTCGTGTTTGCTTTTCTCTTTTACTTGAGTGAAAAATAAAATGAAAGAGAGAAAACAGTCTTCTGAAATTAACTATTTTAAACATAAAGATATCTTTTAATCACCTGAAATCACCTGTTTATGTCAAAAAGAAATAAGCCGGATACAGTTTTAAAATTTTTTACATTAAAAGAGTTTTTTTATCTTAGTCAAAATGTAATTTAATATTTGGTCTTTTTACGTGTGTGATCATTTAGCCTGTTTCATGATGTGCTGTTAAACACATTATGACATTTTTAGCCTCCATACTAATGAAAGTGTTGTTTTTTTTTATTTGCAACTTAAAAAAGAAGTTGTTGGTTTTCATTTTAAAAACTGAGACATTTTTAAGTAACTTCTAAAGAAAAAAATGCACAACTAACTAAGGAAAAAATGTGCATATATATATAATTTTTTTTGGCAAACTAACTCACACAGTTAAACCTCATTTACACCAAGAATATTATCAGATAGTGATGCAAGATATTTTTCCACTATTGAATTAATTAATGAATTCAAGACTGAACAATAAGATCAGACAGAAAGGATGTTCATATTTAATTTTGACCTGTCTGTGTCCCCATACTAATTCATGTATTTAAATTAGAAACATATTCCAAATGTGCATCAGACCAATTTTTGTGTTATAAAACATACACATATACTAAAGAGAGAGACATATTTATCAGTCAGGGGGCCTCTCCATTCTCACTTTTACTTCTCAGTGCAAAACGTGAAGGAAACACAAAAATGCTTGTTAATGGGATTGCACATACAGACCAAGGTCTTTATCACCCAATCAAACATGCACATACAGTGCATACAGCACAACCACACAAAGACACTCAGAGTGCCACGTTTTAATGAAAACATCTATATCAAGCAGCTATTCGCCAGATGTAAAGAAGGACAATTACTGTAGTGTTTTCCGTTTGATTGCAAAATGGGGGAAACTTAATTAAAATTCACAATGATTAGCATACGCATTGTGCATATGCTGGAAATTCAGACAGTGC
This sequence comes from Rhamphochromis longiceps, assembly GCF_057381845.1. Classification (NCBI taxonomy): domain Eukaryota; kingdom Metazoa; phylum Chordata; class Actinopteri; order Cichliformes; family Cichlidae; genus Rhamphochromis; species Rhamphochromis longiceps. Next base: position 35,460,530 of record NC_140578.1, on the reverse strand, counting down.
ACACACCACTACCACCCAGCCTAACAGCCCCACCCCCATTTCCTCACTCGGGGCTCCCCAGCGTGTTGGCTGTGAAGTGAGTTTAAAGAGGATAAACACCCCCTTTTAAACTCTCCCCTCATTTCCTCCATGGCCTCCTTAAGGTAATCTCCACACACACACACACACACGCCTAGACGCACATGGCTGGCTGGAAGTTGACCCTTGACCCGGACAGATTTCACGGATTATCCCGTTTTTTTGTCTGAGCATTGCCTTTCTGATCCACTTCTTTTGCCCTCATGTTTAAAAGACACACCCACCTTTTTTTTCCTTTTTCCCTTCATGCTCAAGCTGATAAAGCCTCTCCATGCTTTACCTGGATTCCCAGGCTTTGTAACCAATACCACTGTCTCTCTAAGCCATACAAATACAGGGAGGAGGTTAGTAAAGAGGGAGTCTAAGGGTGGGGGGATCGAGGACTGAGAGGCAGGCAGTAAACGATGTAGAGCTGCAGAGAGAGGTGCTGTACATTCACACTTAAGAAACAAGGACTTTTTGGGAGAAAGGGTAAAATGCAACTTTAACACAAATCACAGCTTTCAATTTTTTTAAAAAGTTATAATTGATTTTTTACAGAGCAGAAAGGAAAGGCTTGGAATATTTTTAGAAAACCCCGAGACCAAAATTAGAAAAGACAGAAGAAATTAAATGAACAGAGATTTAGCAGGCAGGGATTAAGGGTTAAGTTAAAAAAAGAAAAAGTTAAACACTGCATCCACCACCAGCACTACCCACCCACGCCTTAGCCTTTGAAGTGATTAGACAGCTTCCAGGGCAGAGGGAAAAGCCATTGACTCACCATATATTCATGCCACTGGTTAAACAGCAGACTTAGGCAGAAGAATAGAGATTAGCTGCACTCTCAGCATCTCATTACATCCTAAAGGAAACCATTCAAGTGGGCTTCAACAGCTGTTTTGCACGATTCACCCCATCTCAGCCAATGAATGAAAGTCACATCAAGCTACTGTCACCAACAGAGAAATAAAAACACTGTGGATGCTTAGTGGCAGCAGCAGCAGGATCGCAGACAAGCAACATCGCACAAGCTGCGAGTGACAAACAGCAGAAATTTGAGTGACGGAAAAGCCAAAAAGAGCTTGTAACCTGTCAATCAAAGAAAAAAACAACAATGTGTCCTTCTCTGACCCTCCCCTCATACTGTGAGTGACATTTTGATTGGACAAGGCACTAAAAATATAACATCTAATAGGGGCTTGTACGCTGTCAGTCACAGGAGCAGAACCCCCTCTTTCACCTTTCATGCCTTCCACTCACACATGCTTCACAATTGTGGGACTGTGGGGGAAACAGGTATTAAGCAAAGCTTTCAATGTTTAATAGATGCCATTAAATGCACCTTTAAAATTCTGTCACACTGTCGACTATATTGTGACAGTCAGAGTTTGGAGGCATCTACTGATCACTAGACAGCTGTCATGCCTTACTGACTCTCATGAGGTCGAAGAGGCTCTTTATTTATTTATTTTACCAGGTTCAGGGTGTGTGATGACGTAAACAGGAGGGATTGCCTTTGCATCAGTTTTCTACATGCATCAGTGTTTGGAAAGTGAGCCAGTCTTTTATAATTTTGTAGCTGTACATTAAAAGGTGACATTCAGCTTCAGTTTAAGGGGCTCAGCTGCAGTATTCTATTAACTGTGTAGGAATTACCGCTATTTTTAGCACATTTGGCCCTGAAAGGTCAAATGTGCTACAACTTCAGAAAACACCAGCAAGTAGAAAGACATTTCTAAAGCACACGAAATACAATGGATGTTGAATAAAACACAAGGGAAATAGAAGAAAATGCCACAAAAGCTCACAAATAAAATGCAAAACACACAAACAAATTTTAGTGTTTTTTAGTTCCAGTACATTTGACCTTTCGGGGTCACTGTAGTTCATATCTAACAGTTAATGCAATACTTTTGTTACATCCTTTAATTTAAAGCTGAAAGTCAGCACTTTAATCGTATATTGATTTAATGTCAGCTGTGGTGGTAGACAGCTACAAAAGTACAAAAACGGTGTCACTGTCCAAACACTTATCATCTCTGACCTTTCAGGGCCACTGTAAGAATCCCCCATTCAGATGTTCAAAATTAATTGGGCAAACTGACAGAGAATGGTCCAAAAAACAGAGACCAGCTCACCAGGTGAAGATGCCACGTTGATGCTGATAGGAAGGAAACACTAAATCAAATTACTACTCTTTACAACCAAGACAGAACATTATCTCTGAGTCTGAGATTAGAGGTGGTTGGAGTTTCAATACCATCGTAGGCATTGATATCCAAAGTATGTTAAGTGATGACGTATGAATCCTGCTTCCGGGTGCAAATTACTCTGTGTTTATTAAGACTGTTGTGTTTTTAATATGTTTTAATGCTTTGTATCTTGTTCTATTTAATCTGAACAAGCCCCTAAAAAAGTCCGTGATCACTGTCGGCCTCTCTCGGTTTTTATTACTGTTCATTTTAAAGCCCAGTTTTTAAAACCTTACATGTAACTACAGCCCAGCCCATGCAGCAGTATATTAATGACTAACCTCCTATTGTGGATGGATTATCTCAGTTATTCTCCTGAAGTTTGGTCTGTTTACATCCTGCCATTCGATTGCATTTGTCCCTAACCTTCGGGATCCCTCATGTTAACTTTTATCGTGTGAAAAAAGTTAGCATTCATCCTCCATCTTCATTGTGTTTATGTTATGCTAACCGTGGCTGTGTAGCTAGCCATCACGTAGCACATCATTATATACCAGCTAGCCCAACTTCAGTAACCCTACAAACGCCACTGCAGTTTAGTTTTGTCTTCATTTATGTCGGAAGTGATAGCAGAGCAGTATGTCTTAATTTTTTCAGAAATCCCTCAGTCAGAACATGCTATATCATGTTTAGGTGTAAACTAGCGAGCTAACTCCCTGCTAACTTCTAACTCTGTTAAACTTCATAAATCCTGTTTTCATGGATGCCTGGATGTTAAACTTAATTGTTACACCTGGTAGAGCAGCAACACTGATCATTTTATTAAAGATAAAAGAATTTTGGCAGTTTTTCAACTCTCATTGATCCCGCAGTGATCGTTTGACTTTGGGACCTGAAGTGTAGTTTGGGCCCAGACACAGCTAATGACGTCAGACTTAATGACTGGATACTAGCATGATGGGAACGATACCTTGTTTATATCTTCTATGTTCAGTATTTAGCCCACTTAATTGGGTTAAATTATTATTATTATTATTATTTTTTAGGAAATGAAAAAATATAGGTCAAACATCCATCCATCCATCCATTTGCTTCCGCTTATCCTTTTCAGGGTCGCGGGGGGCGCTGGAGCCTATCCCAGCTGTCATAGGGCGAAAGGCGGGGTACACCCTGGACAGGTCGCTAGTCTGTCGCAGGACTAACACACAGGGACAGACAACCATTCACACTCATATTCACTCGCACATTCACATCTAGTGGCAATTTGGATTTTCCAATTAACCTATCCCCACAAGCTGCATGTCTTTGGATGGTGGGAGGAAGCCGGAGTACCCGGAGGGAACCCACGCAAACACGGGGAGAACATGCAAACTCCACACAGAAAGACCCCGGCCTGATGGTGGAATTGAACTCAGGACCTTCTTGCTGTGCAGCAACAGTGCTAACCACCGTGCCACCGTGCTGCTCAAACATGTGCTAGAAAAAAATGCCAGCATTGACTTTCCCATCTATTTTATTTATAGCCTATAACACATTTAAATAGCAGAAGCTGAATCAAAGCGCTTTAGAGAGCAGCACATTTACATTCCAGTTCTCCAAAAAACACACAAAATACATGAAAAGCTGACAGCTTTGCTTTGTTGTGTTAATTATTGTGGAAAGTAAAAATCACAGTGAGCGGTCATGAAAATCTGTTTAGAATTTGCTAATTGATAATGAATCATTTCATAAATCATGACATGTTGATCTCCACTACATTAGTTACCTTTGTAAGTTTTAAGTATCTGTATCGGAATTAGTATCAGGAATACTGCCTCCGTATTTATGGGATATCGGATTGATACTACTATCGTACACTACTACTTGAGATCGTACATTCAGAATTTGGCGTAAATAACTTAAAACAATGGATCCATCCTGCCTCCTATCAACAGTTTAGGCTTGTGGTGGAGCCTTGTGCTAAAAAAGAAGGAAAAGGCCAACTAACTGAAGATAAGCAACTAAAGGTTGTATTTCAACAAGTAAAACAGTTTAATGACAGCTTTATGTGCAGAAATGCATTAAATAAAAGATTGAATAGCTTTAATTTGCTAAAACACATAAAAACAGAAGATATCACAAGTTTTTATACAGTTTAGGATTTTTTTTTCTAAAGCCAAGTCTAGTTTTAAATTATATTTTATGGAATTAATAAGGTTGGCTCAGGATGAAGAGAATTAATTTAGCAAGTAAACGGCATGGCCATAAAACATGCTAACCTTTAAATGCACAAGTTTCTGATTTGAGTTAAACACAAAACTAATGTAATCAAGTGCCACAGATGTTATGAAGGAATGTGTGTGTCAGAGAGAGAGAGAGATTTTTCTATATAGGAAAGTGCACAATAAAACAAAACAGGGAACAGACCGGAACACATCAAACTAGAAAAAGATGAATGTGTTCTTTGTTGCTTAATCTAAAGTGAACTCTGCTTTGCGTGCTATTCAGGAAAGAGAGTGCGTGTGTGTCTAAGCCATTCAGCATACTGTTGCAAGGCTCGCTGTGCTTTGACAAGAGGTTAGCAGCACTAAAATAAACCTCAAGTGAACCGTTTGTCTGATTTTCCCATCAAAATAATGAAACATGATCAGGTTTCGCTGCGCTGTGCCAGGGAGCATCCAGGGTCCACAACTGTCAAGGCAGACTTCAAAGACTTGTGGCCCTACTGCACTTCGCCTACCCTGGCCTCGCTGACTCGCTGGCTGGATGACATTCCTGGGTTGTTTCTGCTGCTGTGTTTTTTTCCTTTTGTGCCCTGACATCCAGCCTGTAGCTCTCACAGCAAAATTACAGCCAATATTTAAGAAGGGGGGAACCTAGCCGGACAGCGAGCTCACAAGGAGACTGAGAATGTTTTCTGGACACGCTGCGCAGAAGAGATCACTGTCACTTGAACACTTGCTACTCGTTCCTGTCAAGAATGGCAAAACTGGAGCCCAACACTCAGAAGGCTTATTCCAGGACAGAACAGGAAGAGGGTGGAGTTCTTTCCGCGCAAACGGAGCTGGAGATGTCAGGAAAGAAAAAGCTGACGGAAAACAAATGACTTCCAACATGGCTGTCTTCTTCAGTAAACAGAAAACAAACACGTGGAGCAACAAAGGGGAGCCAGAACAATTAGTAACATCCTCTTTACAACAGGAGAAGAAGGGGGATTATATGAAATGTGGTCTTAATTTCGAGAAACACTACCACTAACAGCAGCGCTGCTATGAGATAAAAGCTAACAGTTGTCACAACCATGGACCCATTTGTTTACGGTAATTACACTCAGCAGTGCTGCCAACTGGGAAACAGGCTATGGCTGTTAGAAAGACCACAGAACTGTATTAGCTGTGTTCTCTAGTGGCTGCTAGCATATTTATCATTTTTCAATATTTATCAAATACTACAAGTATTTTATATTTTGGAATGTAGATTTTATTAATCTTTTAGAAGGGAAATGCAACACAATCTTGCACATTGGGAACTGAGGTGTAACAAAACTTCACCGGCTGTATCAAATTTTGTTACACCTCAGTTCCCAGTATCGATACTGTGTCACTATTTATGAAAATATGTATATAAATATAAAAAATGTTAACATTTTTTGCAAGTAGCATAACAGCATAATTATTTCAGTGAGGTCAAACACGTGTAAAATATGATATTATTAATTAAATACGTCAATCACTGAAAAAAGTATGAGGAATTAATTTACACTATACACGCACACTAGATGTTTGCTAGCCTTACAGAGTACCGCCAGATCAAATGCGATGAACTGCAGAGTATTCATTTGCAGTACTGGGTGGCCTGCGGCCTGTGGCATCACTACTGTCCCTTTCATTTGGAAGCGCCTGGAATGATGTGGGTGGATGAGTGTAGGTCCCCGTATCCCATTCGTGTGCAGTTTGTATCAGTCTGTGCATCTCTGTGCATGTGCGGTAGACTGAGCTGAAGGCCAAATGAAAGGAAATCACAGTAATCAGAGTCGACACGGTGAGATGCACTCACACAGCAGATATGGAATGAAGACACAGGGCTGGACCTGATTGTTAGTTTCTTGTACTCACTCTTATACTTAAGAGACGCAGAGACAGGACCTAGCTGAATGACTGACATGTATACAAATAACAAAAGACAGGAAGTGTATTGAATGCAAATGTTCTCTTTAAATCCCCTCTTAAATCTGGTTGTGATATGAAGACGAGTATCACTTTACTTTGGGTCATCGAATGCAGCAGCCTGCAATCACTGGCAATGGGTTACTGGCAAACCATCCCAAAAATACTGAGAAGAAAGATGGCAGGATGGCCCTGTGGTTAAAGAAACTATCATTCAGCCAGAGAATGCGGGTTTAAGCTCCATTCATGAACTGTAAGAATATCTCCCTACTGAGGTGTTCAGCTGAAACTCAAACATAACGCCTCACTGATTCCTGATATTGGATGATTCTTCAGGACCCCAGATAACAATCAATAACCGTGCTGGTAAAAGTTCCCTGCAAACATTTTAACCTCTTAACATTCACCAGGTTTCTGATGAGCCACTTAGGGTTAGAGTTTGCATATTTTTAGACGCTAAAAGTGGTAATTTTTCAAAGCCTGATACAAGAATTCTGGCCTTGCAGTTTGTCTTTTATAAGCTGTTTCGTTTGGGTATACCATTTAGGCAAAATGCTGTACGTCAAAGACAGAGTGGGGTTAAGCAGCCTGGCAGAGGTTTAAATGCAGTTTGACAGGTTACAAGCGCTACTTAACAAGGATGTTTAAACATATTGTACTTGACTGTAACGCCTACTGATCTGGTCACACTACCATTAAAAAAGCATTTGTACTTTTTAAAGTCATTTTTCAAGTCTGTAATTTTACTTTTACTTAAGTATATCTTTTTTAAAGTATTGTAGTTTGCTGCGTTTTCAATCACACCCGTTACTGAGTAAATTAAAAAAAAACAAAAAAAAAACACTGCGCTTCAGAAATACTGCAGGGAACGATGGGTAGCAGAACAAATTGGCGCTAAGGTCACGATAAAGATGGAGTCTGACATCGGTGTTACGGATCCAGTGAAAAAAGAAACCCCGTCGAATTCTGCTGACCCTGAACTCGAAGAAACTGATGTGGACCCCTGGCCGTATTTAAGGGACCATTTCGGCTTCAAGTGCAAGAAAGGCAACAGCTTTATTATGCAGCGTAAGCTGTGTTTGCCCAGAGAGACCAAGTTAGCAGCTTTTAAAAATTCCACATCAAACCTGCATGAGCATGTAGAGGTAAGTTAAATAAAACTTGTACCGTTGGTAGCAAAAAGGCTGTGCTCAAATTAATCACATTAAGTTAAGACATCTGTGAAGAACACAGCTAACGTTGGTTGGTACTAGCAACTTGCTGTAATCGGGCACGTTGTTGTCCACGCAACTTACTTTTTTTTTACTGGGTTGGTAAATTGCCAAAAGAAAATGTGTTTACTTACGTTTTTCCTGTTTGTTAATAATAATAATTTATTTTAAAAAATAGTTAAATTAAAGACGGAAGCGGCTACTTTCTTACTTAACCCACATATGTTCACACTGTAGGCAAAAGAATAACAGAGCGCTCACTTGCCTTAGATTAGTCAAACACAGCTGACTTCTGTTACTTGTTAATTAGCACTTGCAACCTCCCATTAACTAGCCTGTTACTGTCCAATAAAAAAAACGAGGTATAATGGTATAATTTACCAGCAGTAGCTATGTAATGCATTGATGTCTTATTAGGGACTTATGAGGGAAAATATTTTATGTAAAATTTGGTGTGTTTAATGAAAACAAAATTGATTTACATGCTGATTTTTTTTTTAAATTGTTAACAGAGAAAACATCTATCCAAGCTGAAGGCCTTCAGTGACTTTATAGCAACGCGGAAGCGAGCCCTGCACCAGAACCCCCAAGAAAGCAAGCAAAAATCAGTGATGTGATGGCATTGGGTGCAAACAGACGAGTATCACGGGCAAAGGTTGACAAGATCATGATTAATTTCATTTGTGAAGGTCTTCATCCATTTTCTGTGGTTGAACAACCTTCTTTTAAAGAACTTTTGTTGGCACTGAATCCTCACTGCAAAGTCATTTCCAGACCCACTCTCGGGACCAGAATAGAGGGAGCTGCCAATCAGATGAAAAACACTTTAATGTTGCACCTCAGTAAAGTTAGTCATGGTGCCACCACTACAGATTGTTGGACAGCACACCAGCAAAGTTTCATAGGAGTCACAGCTCATTGCATAGATGAGGAAACCTTGGAGAGGAGATCTGCTGCCCATGCTTTCCAGAGATTGAAAGGGTCCCACACCTTTGATGTCCTAGCTGGTGCCCTTGATGACATTCATTGTCAATACAGAATAATGGGGAAAAGTAGTAAGAATGACAACAGACAGTGGCTCGAACTTTATTAAAGCATTCAGTGTGTTTGGTGAACAAGGTCAGCCTGAGGAAGCGGAGTCAGAGTCAGATCAAGACTCTTCTGAAGAGACCAAAGCACACTACCTGGACACATTCACCATCCTGGAGCAAGATGGTGGTCTTGAGTACCAGCTTCCACCACATCAAAGGTGTGCATGCCACCTATTAAATTTAGTCGCCACAACAGATGCTGCCAAGGCAGAAGAGATGAATGATGCATACAAACGGCTATCACAAGCAGCCTTTGGGAAATGCCAAGGAATCTGGAATAAGTCAGGTCAGTCCTACATGGCAGCAGAAATTGTGGAAAGAGAATGCAAGTTCCAGCTCATCCGGCCAAATCAAACTCGGTGGAACTCAACATACATAGCTCTGGAGAGAATCATACGGATCATACAAGAGAAGGGGGAGGATGCTATCAGGAATAGGGATGGGTATCGTTTAGGTTTTATCTGATACCGGTGCCAAACTGGTACTTTTGAAACGGTGCCGGTGCTTAAACGGTGCTCAAACCGGTGCTTAAAGAATGGAGAACACAAAATTGGTCCTAAAACCTCTCATGTTCAGCTGTTTTTTGTAAAAAGATAACAATGTTAGCCTTTTCTGCAGCTATGGGGCATATATGGTATCACTCTTGGCTGGAAGCAGTGCTTAAACAATGGAAAAAAATTAAACTTTGTCCAAAAACCTCTCGTTTAGCTGTTTTCCACTTTTTCTTTGGTCATTTTAGCCTTTTTGGCCAGGGTGAAGGGAGTATCTGCCATCAAACAAGAAGACAGCTGCATGTAGCTATGATGATGTTTGCTAGTTCACCTTACATGCATTAATGTAATAACGTGGTTAGCCTACTCAACGTAAATTACACACGAACAACATTAAGCTACTCACGCAGAGAAGAACGGCTGCTGCTGCCATCATCATCCTCATCATTTCTGCTACACTGGCAGGGCTAGGGGCCAGGACTGTACTCTTCGGGTTTTTGGGGGATGTTGCTCCGGGTCCGATAACTGGCAACCCACCCGCAGTAGATGTGCTCGGTGTGAGGTCTCGCAGCAAGCTATCAAATATGCCGCATTTCTCGGCTTTTAAAAAAAACGCTATCCGTCGCCAGGTGTTTCATCGGATTCGAGGTGTTACCTCCTTTGTCAGTATCACTGTATCACCTTAAAGCACTTGTTGCAGGCTGCTGAGTTTGCATATTTTGCTGTGAAGTACAGCCAGACTTTGACCGCTTCGCCTTGGTCATTTTTAATCTGTAGCTCTGCTCTAAAAGAACGTATGTACCTGGACCCGCCTACTATCCTCGGAAACGTAAAATGATTGGCTAGAAGTGTATCACAGCTCAGGAAAAAAAGCACCGAAATAAAGCACCGAAATGTGCGCTGCTTTTCGATCTGGTTACTATCGTTTATGTCAGAACCGGTGCCATCATGGCACTGGATACCAGTACCCATCCCTAATCAGAAATGTCTGTGAAGAATTCAAAGTGAAAATGTGAGTATTATTTTGTTATTTCTAAAGTATGACATAAATGACACAGGTGGAAAACAATGCTGGAGCTAGCTCACTTATTTGTTTTTCAAACCTTTTTTTGAATTTTTAAAATGCATGTCCATACTTGGCTCTACATTCCACATCTATGTCTGAAGGTAATTTAGTAAAAATCGTTTTGCTTTATGTCATACAGGCTGAGTCCAGCTGAAATTGCTTTCCTGACTGAGTACTGCACTGTGATGAAGCCTGTGGTGAAGGCTTTAAACCTCCTTCAGTCTGAGACGAATACGCACATGGGGTGGCTCCTTCCTGTGATCTTCCAGCTAAAAGTTAAACTCAGCAGACTGGAGACCTCCACCAAAATGTGTTTCCCACTCATCAGAGCCATTCAGGATGGTGTCCAAAAGCGCTTTGGTGGGATGATGGAAGACCCTGAACTGATTGCTGCTGCAATCCTTCTTCCGAAGTTCAAGACCACCTGGACTGAGAGGCCTGATATCATAGAAGCAGGTCTGATTTCATAATTTAATATAATGCCGTAATCAGTTGTTTGTTATGAATTTCAATAATTAATTAACTAAACTAACTATTAATTATATAAAGTACAATAACATGCACCTTTCTACACAAACTGTAGTTTTTGTAATTAGTGCACTATAATAAACTCTTGTTGCCTCATTTATCCAAAATTAAATGTCAGAAATATTTAATGTGTTGTGTATTTGTCATTCAATAGGTCTGATCTATGTGAGACAACACCTTGACCAGATGGCAGAGGCTGGGGTGGAGTCAAGCAACATTCATCAGATGAAGAAGACTTCTTCTTTTCAATGAAGTCCAAAAGGCCACAAGCTGCTGAATTCATTTCCACACATCAAAAAACTTTCTCTCAAACTTAACACTGGCCTGACTGCCTCAGCTGCCTGCGAGTGTCTCTTTAGCTGTGCTGGACTACTGTTCACTGCAAAACGAGCAAGGATGAGCTCTAATAACTTTGAAAATCAACTGCTCCTCAAAATTAACAGGAAGTTCAGAGAGTAACACTCTAGGATGGACACAAAGGAACTTAATCTGGAGGTACAGTAGGGCAGGGCCAAGTTTAAAAAATGAAAAAACATTTTTATAGCAGCTGCCGTGGTTCAGTTCAGTACTTGTTCTCTTATTTGACAGTTTAGAACACATTCTCATGTAAAAGAATGATATGGTTTTGTATTGAAAACACTGTGATACCTGACAGTTTGGTTGATTGGTTTGGTGACCATTATCCATTTTCATGTATAGACTTGCAGTTTAACTGCGACTGCACTTTAATTTGTAAAGTTTTTCTTTTCATTAAAAAAGAGCTACTTTGAGTTTTATATCCCACTGTCTTCTTTTGCACTACTCAGAAGAGGCTGTCCTCCTGCTGATAAAAAAGTAACTATCTAACTTTTACTCTGAGTATATTTTAAATGAGCTACTTTTTACTTTTACTTGAGTAAAATATTTTAGTACTCTTTCCACCTCTGCCACAAAGTCAGTTGGAGGTACTTCTGTAAAGGTTGGCTGAAAGTCTTTGTTAGACAAGCATAAGGACATTTGTGTTCATTTACAAATCATGTAAGTAATTGTTGTTCTTAAGAAAACAAAATTACCATCATTAGCCTTTTATAGGCTACAGTACGTTATACTATACAAGAGATTTATTCATGAAATTTATTTAGAAATTTTCCTGTTTGCAAGCATCTGCAGTAATGAGCAGTCCAGCGTGCAGTATTGTAGCTTCAGTCTGTAGTTGTGCATCTTATCACTGTGGCGTTGAAGTCTTTTTCAGCTAGTTTTCAACGTTGCTTTCTTTTGTCAGATTGTCCTCACGAGTGTGTCCTCATTAAGAAAGGGTCTTGTGTCAGTGTATGGATCTGTAGTTTAAGTTTATATAATTAACTAGTTAATATGGCTGGTAAATATGTAATGTGTTTCAGGTCATTTCACGGTGTAACGTTAATATAGTATAACTAGTATTGTAACAACTTTCTCTGGCAAGTAATTCAGTAACGTGTTGCACGTGTTGCAAGAAAAGTAACAAGTACAGTGTAATCTGTTAACTTTTTTTTGGAGTAGCGACCTCAACAAAGTGTCAATATCCAAGGACTGCATTTTGCAGTATTAGCCAACCAGTATCCTAGCCTCAGATTTTTTTAAATTCAGAATTTAAACGTCTTTTTACTTTTTACTCTTAATTTTTTTGCTTTCAGACTTATGTACAGTGTGTCATTCAAGGCTTGGAAATTGTATTCTCTAAGTCTGATATTAAATACATAAAATATATTTTATGTGGTTTCTTGGCATAGTTATAAGTATAGTGCTCATAATTACATACGTTTCATATTACACAAAACAGATCTTGTATCTGGTTTCACTGTTACAGGTCCAAGATCAAATATATAAGTCTTTAGCTTAAACACACACACACACATATATATATATATATATATATATATATATATATATATATATATATATATATATATATATATATATATATATATATATATATATATATATATATATATATATATCTTTTCCATATGGGACAACCCAGAACACTGTTAAATATGTAGTCTGGTCATGATCCTGTTTCACAGCTCATGGGAACCAGACAGCACTTGTAAGAGGACTGCAGTCCCCTGTGAGGAACAGGAATCTGAAAGGAGTGTTTGAGGAAATTTGAGAACAGTCAGGGAATTTTTGAGCAATGCTGATGTCAGCTTTTATGGCTTTTAGACATCATAAACTGTATGCTGAATACAGGTTAAGCTACATTGCAGATTTAACTCCAACAGGAGGAAGTCAAATTTCAAATATAATAAAAAAAATTATTATAAAGCTACGAAAATGAATATTTGTCCTGAAACAAAAAACATATTGTAAACATATTGTGTGTTTAAAAATGGTGTAAACTTAGATGTCATTTTATCATTTATTATTTATGTTGTTTTGTTTCTTCAAACATGTTTGGAAGAAATCTTGAGAAGATATTGCTGATCAAAGCTGCAGCCAGAATAATTTTGTAATATTTGGCATTTAACAGGTCTTTAGCACGTCAGCTTTTAAGGAAACCAAGGAAGCTGCCAAGGGTAAGTGTTGATTACTCTTATCTGAGTGGATAGATTTTCACTTGACTGACACATTTTTAGCATCTGCCCACTGGTTTTCCATCAAAGTCTCTGAAAACTTCTGTGATGACACAGTGCACATCAAATCCGAGCACCAGTTTTCAATTTTAATTTCAGTGAAGATAAATAATAGCTTTGACTTTCTTTCTGTTAGATCGTTTTGGAGACATGGGTGACTTTATTTTCTGGTCACACACATTTGCTCACACTACTTCAGAGGTCACCAAATCTTTTCAACCGCAGGAGCATTGAGATAAATAAAGCAATCTAAAGCTGGTCTCTGGGCTCTGCACAGAGCGTTATAGTGAACGTGAAAGAATGCAGATGTCAACATCTCAAACTGGCCACAAATTGGCAGTTGTGACACTACTGAGGTTTTAACTAACCCCCACTCCCATCTTCTCCTTCTCCTTCCTCTAATTCTCCTCTTTTTCCTCCTCCTACTCTGTCCGTATAGTCAGAAAAAGAAAAAAAGAACAATGAAAACAGTATTGAAATCAACATTAGCTTTGAATATGTTATGTTTGAAATGAAATTCGTCCTATATAAAGTTAGGTTTGTAAGAAGAGTGACATATTTTTTACATCACCAATCAATATGTAATTGAAGTGCTTACTTTCAGATTTGATTAAAGGTGTTTAAAAAAGATATTGAATTAACAAGTGATCGATGAGCAGCTTCATGGTGAGGTATGTTTTCTCATTATTAAATGAGAAATTAAGTGGATAAAAGAGTTTTTTTTTTCCTTGTTACAAATAAAAAATGAAATACTAAAAACTAACTAAGCAACAAAAAGTGAAAAACACTCTCAAAGAGTGCCAAAGTATAGAATCAATGTGTCTTAATGATTGTAAATATAGAGGGTTTAAAAGATGTGCAAACCACTGGTTACACTCAAGAACAAGAGAGAACCAGAACATTAGGAAGAGAAGAGCGTGGAGGCGGAGAAGCTGGCAAACACGGTGAAGGAACTGTTATAATCTGGGCATGAATGGCTGCCAGTGGATCTGATCTGTACAAGGCTATGCTCTTTGCAGAGATACATTTTTTCAGCAGCCAAGGTGACCTTGAAACACAAAACTAACAAGAAGAACAAGATAAAAAAAGAGATTTAAAATCCAGGAATATTATGATTGTAAGACATGTAACACAAGATGGTTATAGCTGATAAGCTGATCAGAACAGATTGGTTTTGGGCAATGATTTGAGCTATGGCAAAGACGCTAGGTGAAGACGGTGACGTGGTGATAAGTTCCACAGACAAGGTGCACTTGTGTTGTGAAGTCTGAAGCAAGTGAGTCCTTTGAGCTAATAAGGATAGCTTCACTTTTATTGCCATTTAGTTTGAGTTGATTGACTTTCATTCAAGTGGTAATGGCCTTGAATGACAATCAGGAGATAAGGATAGGAAGGGGAAGAGAGGCTCCAGGTTTTGCCTACTGAGACTACAATGACTACTCAGACTACCAAATGATAACCCAAAGTATTCTGCAAAAGCAGCCCAAAAGTTTCTCAAAGCAAAGAAATTGGATATTTTTTTAAATAGCCGCTTGACCTTAACCCAGTAGAGCAGTTACAGAAGACAAAACTAAAGACAAAGAGAACCACAACCAAGCAGCAACTAAAGGTGACAGCCTCGTAGAGCATTTCAAGGGAGAAAACAGCATTTGTTAATCAGTGGTTTCTAGACTTGAGGCAGTCCTGCAGTCCAAAAAGGATTTTTATCCAAGCATTAAGAATGATCCCATTTAAAATGATGTTAGACTTTCCATTTGCTTTTGAGCATTACAAAAATCGAATCAGCACAGAAAGCAGAGATAAGCAGAACTATAACTTGGTAGATAGACAAAGGCATATGGTTTCTGCCACAAAAAAAAAAAGCAAGTATCCATAACTCGAAATCCATAACTCGAGAAACATAATTCGTGAAAAATACTCAGCAATCTGAGCATTCATGACTGGATGTAATACTGGTAGCTTAGCTAGGGCATTTATACCTGAGGGCTTCAGCTTCCGGGTAACAAGGAAATGACATCATTCATGTAGATTAATGATTGGCAGCGCTGACTAGAAATTTCAAGTTACTTTTCTCAAAATTTTGAGTTAATAAGTCGAAATTTCGAGAAAATAAGTCGAAATTTCAAGTTATGGATCCTTTTTTTTTTTTTTTAGTGGAGGAAACGGGCTTCCAGTTGGTTTACTGAAAAAAAAATTATATAAGCAAACCCTTATATAATAATGGATAACATTGAGTTCAATTATTAAAATTTACATTAAAAAAATATATTGTTAATTTCAAACCTACAATAAAAAAAAAACTAGATTTTTTTTCTTTAAAACACTTTTTTCTGTTGTTTTTCCCTTTTTTTTATTTAATGCTTCAGAAGTTATTCTTATTTTCCAGTTATTTCATTTACTTCCTTGAGCTAGGATTTAGCTCTGTAGCTAGCTCTCAGAACAACTAGCTAACTATCACTCAAAACCAGCCTTTTCAGCGAACTAACATATAGATACAGTCAACACCTGCCTATTCGCAGATCAGTATTCACGGATGTTTCTGTGGAACGTAACTCCAAATTAATCACAGAAAATCAGCACATTCTTTCGTATCTAAAAAATTTTCATTTTATTAATTTATTTTACAAATTTTTAAATATTAATGTGAAGAGCAAAATCTCAATTAAATGTGTTTTTTTTTTCTTAAAAAACATTAACCAAATGATGCGCAAACTCCAAACACAAAGTTCCTGGGAAAATTGAAATAGGCAGTTATAAGCGTATAATCGATGCAAATACCAGGGGTTGACTGTATAGTGTTACCCCATGGATACAGTGGGCTAGATGTATTAACTATTCACTAAGGTTTACAGCCAGTTAACCACTAATAATACTAATTAATAAGATAATAAAATTATGCTGTTCAGCTTTAAGCGCATTTTTATTCACTTTATCCATGACCGCAAAGGGTAAAAAGTCCTGGATATTAAAGTCTTGGAAGTTAAACTAAAAAAAGAAAGAAAGAAAAAACACAGTGGTAAAAAGTAAAAGGGTTACACAAACACAGAACCCTTTATGAGACCAAGGATTCAAAAACCCCAGACGACAGTGAAGTTCAAATGAGGATACAACTAGGAAGTCAGTCGAGGGAGATGAGCCACCCATCTCAAAAGGGCGGTTTATATCTGTCATTTGTTTAAAAAAATGCCTCTGGACATGGAGGAATTTGGCACAGTGGAATTACACAGAAAATATGCTGTGGAGGGGGGAAGAGAAAGGGGAGTGATGGGAAAGAAAAAAGAAAATGTCACAGGCTGAAACAGTGTAGCCTGTTTTGACACGTGTCAAACACAGCAACAATCAGAGTGCTGCGATGAGTCCTACGAACGACGGCTTTGCGAGAGAAGAAGGACGCAGAGAAAAAGAAGTGATGAAAAGTTGGGCAATGAATTACAGACAGAGAGGGGAAAACTACAGACAAGAAATAATCCATCCCCTCAATTTTATTACAAATTCACACACATCCTAAGATTGTGTGCAAAAGGAGAATTATTGCAGATTAAAAAGAGCGAACAGGAACACTACATGAATACGAATCATTGGATAATCTCCTCATATTGTGACCATAATTCATTTCTCACTTTCCTCAGTGGCTATATGTGGAATTCTGCTGTCCTGCCAAAAGACAAGACACTCAATTGAAACCAGGAGGAGAGCAGTGTCTATAAACAGAGCATCAGCATCAGGCTTTTGTCCTTTGCCAGGAATTGTCATCCGGAGAACGTGAACAAATAGCTTTATATGCGCTACAGCAGAACAGAGTCTAGCACTTCATGAGGTGTCATGAAATTAAACTGCACCGACTCTTCCAAACCACGGATAAATATTTATTTGGTTTTCTGGTGTCGCCCGTCCTCATGCTAGCCGAGTTGATCTGAGTATTTGATTATCACTGTTGTCTTTTAGTAATAATAATATAATTTGGGGGGGGGTTCTATTGGAGAGGATTTTGTTTCAGATGGCTGGGATGGTCTGCTTTTTACAGTGTGTGTGCCAACCCTCACCCCTAATGAATCATGCTTTTACAGAAAAAACAGAATTCATAATTCATGAGAAATAAATCAAGATATTATTTTTCTTTTGTCTGTAATGTTTTTATTAAGTTATATTCAACACCCAGTCATAATAATATGATGTAAAGTGAGTGAAGAAACCTTTATTCTGAACCATTTAAAACAGGCTCTTTCGTGGACATAAAACACTTTTAGTTTTTAAAAGTTATTGGTTATAAATGACATATTTAATTTTTTATACACATGGTTTTTACTGATTAATGTTCACAGAACACATTTTGGGGTAATACCGTTTTGTGGAGCTGAAAATTATTCTTTTGTAGGTTTGTTTTATGTGCAAAACAGGCTCATTCATTTTTACATCACTGAATAATGAAGGAAATATTGAATCAGATGTCAAATTTCTGCAGCAATCAACTCCTTCCACTTGCTGAGCTGTTTAAAAATGCTACAATATGGATTCACACAGTAAATAAAAGCCCTGCATCCTGGTTATTGAACCTCATCACTCTCAAATTAATTTAAAGGACTTAGTGGAACAGCTGTGGAAAAGCTCTGAGACAGCTCGTGTAAAATATTGGTGCTGAGGGATGAAGGGGGTCGCAGAACTCATCAAGTTTCAAATTCCACTGGTAGTAGCTTAAATTAAATGACTTGTTAAGGTGGATATTTTGGCATACAGGCAGACAGAGCTCAACATGTGTACATACAGTATATAATATTGACTGATGGCATTTGCAGGCACAGACACACTCTCAGTGGTGGCATGGACATAGACTGTAAACTGTCAAATGTCACCAGCCACTCTACACCGTGACACCCAGACATGTCTGCATAATAAAATAAAACGACTCGATTTCAGGCCGTAATTTAGAGTTCAACTAAAAATAGATCAGGAAGAGCATTTGGACTAACAGGTAACCTGATTACCGATTACCGGTAGTTACATTGGCTTAAAACATGATTATTTTTATTAAGTGAGTCTCCTATAATATGAAAGAAGTTTAGAAAGGTTTTTTAGGTATTTTGAAAAAAACAAATATTGCTGCGCATAGTAATTAGGGCTACTCTAATCTCGGACTGACTGCATAAGGTTTGCAATTAATTACCATTAAATTTATGAAAACAGACAAATTGCCAATATGTTGAAATCAGTGTGACTCAGTCTGTGCTGATGAGTGCAACTTCTCTCTTTGGAATAAGGGACTATAGTCATGTAGTTTCAGACTGGTTGTGTTCCAGCGATTTTGCTATGTGTGTCGTTTTGCAGTTAAATTGACATCCTGCAGCAACTACGTCACCATTTTTGGAGGAATTTCTGGATTTGATGTAAGTAAGTAGTACTGTAAGTGGGCTGTAACAGATTGCATTTTTATACAGATTAATCATTAATTAATGTAATTGGCAACTTATTGCAATTTTCTTTCATCGTCTTCATGGACCAGAATTATTTTGAAGATGACAACTATAGGTGAGTTCAATTCAATTCAGTTTTATTTATACAGCGCCAAATCACAACAACAGTCGCCTCAAGGTGCTTTATATTGTAAGGTAGACCCTACAATAATACATACAGAGAAAAACCCAACAATCATATGACCCCCTATGAGCAAGCACTTTGGTGACAGTGGGAAGGAAAAACTCCCTTTTAACAGGAAGAAACCTCCGGCAGAGCCAGGCTCGGGGAGGGGCGGGGCCATCTGGTGCGACTGGTTGGGGTGAGAGAAGAAGGACAGGATAAAAGACATGCTGTGGAAGAGAGGTAAGTGGTCACAGACCTGGTCTCCATCTTTGAAGCAACCACTTCAAAGGCAAGAAGATCACAAGTTCATAAAACACGGTTGTGTAAAAATTACAACTGTAGGTCGACTAACTGCAGTGGAGAAAAGTGGGAAACGATCAATCCACAGCTGTGAGATATTTACCTCAAATTTGCTTTGTCAACATAATTTGTCCAACTGCAGCAAAACCTTCATATTTGAGGACTAGAAGAGGATTGGTGTTAATACTATATGCAACATTTGATCACAGATCAGAACAAAAATCATACAAACTCAGTTGAAAATCACTGAATTATAATAACATGATGTATTAAAAACCCCTCACCATCCACCCCCGCTGGGCCTTAGCACTGGGGACTTTTTTCACATATGACACCACAAACAGTTAAGTTTGTTAATCTGTATTATTTGCCTACCTTTAACCATTTTACACATATAATAAACAGCTTCAAAGATTATAATGAAGTTTTAAGACAGAAATAATAATTGAGGCAGCAGGTGGGGCCAGTCAAATTCTGGCAGAACTCACACTTCCCAAATATTCCCCAAAATTACCTGTTGTAAAGGACACTCGGATGAAAAAGGCCAATTACCAGCAAAGTTTAATACCAAGATGAATGCAGTGTGACACAACAGTGCTGTAGGAAGTGTTGATTCAGTTTTACGGATGTCCAGATTATAAGATTTGAAAATATTGGATTTGTGCCGTTCACACTGTCATACCATGATCGGATATGGGTCGCATAGGGTCAAAAAAATCGGATTTGATGCGCTTTTTGTGAACGTAGCCTTTGTCTCTTACAAGCTTCTTTATTAGCTCCGTCTTATCTGGGGAGTAAGATAAAACATGCATTTGGAGTTCTACCAAACTTTGCTGTGTAACTTTCTCCACGCGCCTGCTGCAGTTATTAATAATTTAACTTGAGTGCTGGGTCATAAACAAGCTGGAGAGTAAATCCCCGGGTGTCAAAACAAGTCAACCACACCTCAGCGAGGTCAAATATTTCATCGGATTGTTACCTGCGTCTGGTTCTGTTTCCTATAGGAATTTCGGATAAAAAGAAGCAGTTGCAGCAGTTATTTTAATATAGCTGCTCAGAGAGAAACATAACTCAAATGTCTCAAATACAAACAGACACATGCCAGCACATGTGTAAAGTCTATACAGCTGAATGATGACTAAATCAGTTTGAAAAGCGGGAGAGATGTAAAGAGAGACGACTTTGTTCCCATAAACGAGCAGGCATTAACTTTATCAGTATGGTTGAAGGAGCCTGACTAGAAGGACTTCTCCAAACACACACACACACATAAGCGCACAAAACCTTTCCAAATGAAGGTTTAATGAGGAAGACATGGGTCGGAGAGTGAGTGAGATGTGGTTGTAATGTCAGAGACAGTCTGTCCCACATGGTTCCCATAAGTGTGTTTGTGTGTGTGCATCTCTATTTCTGAGTGGATGTTAATGTGCGTGTGTGGGTCTGTGTGTGTGTGTTTTGCTTTAGTGGGATGTGACTTTAAATCACCATCATCCTTCAGAATGAAATGAATGAAGTTTGGGGGGTCTGGGAAGCGACGGGGCGCGAGTGCAGTAGATATTTAGACGCCAACACGCACATTCAAAACCCCCAAACACACACACACACACCAGTCAACTACATCTTGATCGTGTTGTCAGCGATCGGTGCCAGCACTCTCATCTCCCTGTCCAAGTCCATATTTCACTCTCACCCTGTCCAACAGCATACACATATATAAATTTATCCACAAACATGCACGCACACACAAATATCATCTCAGCTCTGTACGGGTCACACTTTGCTGCTGATGATTTGTCTGAACATACATACTAAGCTTGTTCATTAATAATACGGTGAAACAAAAGGAATACTTCCCATGATCCTCACACGCTACTTTTCTTTATGTTAATGATTGAGCTCTAGCTACATACGGTGGCTGTTCAGAATATAATGGCCTTTTATGTGTGGCCTCTTTGTAAGAAAATATAACTACAGGAACTCAAGGGAGAAATTTCCAAGAGGAAAAACACTTAAAGATGAGAAAGCACTGCAGAGACATGCTGATGTGGCTCTTTGGTTTTCCTATCATTTTATTAGTTGCAGGCATTACTCTTGATTTTTCTTTAGTTGTCCGGCCAGTGCCTTCATTCAAAGAAGTTACTGAAACAGTTGAGACTTCAAATGATGACTTTTAGCCATGTTTGAGTTGGAGGATTTTTCTATTTCAGTGTTATATCCTGTTTTATCTATGCTCCCTATTGGCGATTACTTTGGCTCCTATCAAATCTCTCCGATACTTTGTGGCTAAGACTGATTGCTAAACTACTGGTGTAAGAGATGCTGTCGTAACCATCTAAAAAAATTATAAATAAATACATAAATTTAAAAAAGTTCAGGTTTTATGTTTAGTGTTATGTTATGTTTAATAGATAGACTGCATATAAAAGATAAAAAGTCAGATTACTCATTGGTTTTTGGATCATTACTGAGAAGCCCGACTTTAGTATTATGGTCACCGCCATATTGTTTTTTGGTGTTAGAGCTAAGTTATTAGCTATGAATGTGTTGCACAGACATGTGTACCTGCTAATTAGGACTAACATATGTAGTCCTGTGAAAAACTAAGTACATGTAGCTATTAGAACAACTTTTAGCAGCAATAACTTGAAGTAATCATTCTCTGCACGACTTTATCAGTCTATCACGTCATTGTGGAGAAGTTTTAGCCTTTTCTACTTTACAACATTGCTTCAGTTTAGTGAGGTTTGTGGGCATTCATTATGCACAGGTTGTTTAAGGTCAGGCATTTGAATCAATTTGAGGTCTGGACTTCGATTGGACCAGTGCAACACTGTGACACCACCACATTTCTTTATTCCATTATAGATTTGCTGCTGTGTTTGGGATCATCGTCTTGTTATCCTGGCCTACATCTATATGCTTTAGCCTACAGAGTAGTCCATGGTCTCAGTGACTGCTGGTGCCCAATCAACATCCCTCCACCACCATGTTTGACAGTTGCTATGAGGTGTTTGTGCTGATATGCTGTTTGGTTTCCACCAAATGAGGTGTTGTGCATGGCCAAACCCTTTGTCTGTCCGAAGGACACTGTTCCAGAAATCTTGCGGTTTGATTATATGCAACATTGCAAACCTAGGCAGTGCTGCCATGTTCTTTTTAGAAAGAAGATATTTTTTGCTTTCTTCTTTTTTCAGTTTCTCTGAGTATTTAATGCTACTTACCCTGTTGGCACAAAATGCTTGGAATAAATTACAATCTGAACATTAGCATCACGCCCTTGTTACACTGAAGGAGTTTAAAGTTATGGTGAGATCGTAACAGTTAACTTGTCGGTGTGCAGATGTTTTATGTGAGTACATTTTAAGGTTGTTGACGGATTCTCGTGTTTGTTTCTATGTAATTATGTTCTTGGCCTGGTCTCCTTTAAAAAAGAGATTTTGACCTGGTTTCATAAAACAAAATAAAATGGCGGGCTGACTCACTGAAATCAGCCCCCAGTGGCCATTTGAGACACTGCAGTTCTGACACATTTGCACTGGCTTCATTTGTCAGCTTAAAAAGTTGCTGCCTTGTTCAATCAAGCATTTAAGTAAATGAATGCCCTAGTGTCCTAGGTCAAGACAGTAAATACCTACTACTGAGCTACTGCTGTAATTGACTCTGAACTCTAACCTTGCAGTTCAAGGGGTGCACGTGATAAGAGAATCTTCACAGTCAGTTCATTAGAAAGCTTTCCTCAGACGGGAGGAATTTGTATCCTCTTGTCTTTGGGCCTGCACATAGTTAAGGCTGTATGAGCATGCAGAGAGCTACATGTCAGTTTGTGTTGACCTGTGCCTGCTTGAGGCCACTTCTACCCCATAATTAAGTGAATTATCTTGCATAGGACAGCGCCATACAGTCCCAGTGGCGGGCAGAAGGCTTGCTGGCTGCTGCAGAAGCCGCCCTGACAAAATGGCCTCTCTGTACATAGATAATGAGGCAGGGGCCTGACAGGTGGGCCCTGATTAGGAAGGAAGGGTCCTTTGGTGGGTGGGGAGGCAACACACATCCACCCACACACATACACACGCACGCCACACATATGCACAGAGCTCACCCAGTAAACATACTCATCAGCGGGGAGGCTGTCCCTGGAGAGGGAGAGCATGTTTGACATCATTAATTGGCTTTTTCAGTGCAAGGAGTCAGGGAGATGAAAAGCTTTATCAAGCTGAAATAATTAATTTTGCCCTCACCACCCTGAATTCGCTGACACTTCACTTCTCTCGCAAAATGAAGAAGGGGCAAAAATGACTACTTTTTCCCTCTCCCTCCCTTTTCTCGATTCACTCCCTCTATTAGCCTTGCTTTTTTCTCACTTCGACTTGAGGAGACATATTTAATGGAGGAAATATGCGTTTTGTGTTAAAATACAATTAAAAGGAGATTTAATTAACTTGAACCTGTATGAAGAGGGAAAAGGTTAGCTTTATCTCAACCACTAACAAAAGCCATAGATTAGAGGGCCACACTATGTGCCCAGTGCACCGTTCATATTATTTCCAATTAATTCTAAATAACCACGAAAATTATAAGGCTTTGATAATACACCATCAGCAGGACTAAAACTTTAATCACTCTGACAATCTAGCTCAGCTCTGGTCGAATAATTAGTTTAATTAAGCTCTTTGAAAGGCACCCGCATGCTGAAGTTGTAAAAGTTTAAACTGCACCTGAACTTTGACAATGTGGCCAAGAGGTAGACGCAATTAGTCTGGGGAAAAAAAGAGTGGAGTCCTGCCCGGGACCATGAATGGCAGTGAATACACTGTGTTTGTACATCACCCCATCAAAGGGAGAAGTATTGTGCTTACAACTCCATATTTTTTATTTTTGGACTCCAGTAAAATAGCTTTGACTGAGTGATCAGATCAAAAATAATCCATATTTATATTAGACTGGACCTTGGTGTAGTGGTTTTTTAATCCACTGTCACAAACCAAAGACTGTATATAGAAGATGGCTATACCTCAATGAGACCTTGTTACCTGCTAACTGCAAGTTTGGCATCTTAGTTGCCAACACATTGTTTTTCAAGCAAAAAGTCCCAACATTTGGATGAGAGCGTGACGTGCTACATTATTGGTAAACATTAGCAAGTTTGGTTAGCGAGCTACATTTATTCATTGTACAAATGCAACACGCAGACGCACGCATTTATTAATTACTGCTGAGCAACAGGTTATTTAAAAGTAGACTTTTACTCATCAAAATTAAAGCACAAATTTCTTGGATGGTCAGTACTCCACAGGATGCCATGTTGGTCAGATTAACCAATTAAAACACTCAGAAATGCTCTAACTGAGAGACATATTCACCAACTATACAGTTGTTGTGAAAAAAAAATGTACAGGCCAAAACCATTTTTGTACAAGGTTGTTTATAACTAGGTTGTAAAACTGCTGGAAGTCTATGGGGACTGAATCAAGCTCAAGTAGCCATCATTTTTTTGTACGTTCGCAGTGTCTGTCATTTTTTTGTTGTCCCCAGATGTTGCCATTTTCCTGAAACAAACCATTTTAGTTCCATTTTCCCTGCCTTACAACCAGCTTTCTTCTAAATCAATATCCTTTGGAAATAGGTTTGAACATTGAAGCTTATTGTGTACCCGAGGTGGCAACATTGGGGATATCTCTTATTGACATCATACATTTCTGAAGCCTGAAAATCAGTTTTTGCCGTCATCTTTGCATAATAGAAACTTTAACCTGTTGTTGACATATAATACTTTGTGAAAGTGTTCCTGAACCCATGCAGTGATTTCCATGTCAGACACTTGCGTGTTTTTAATACAGTGCCACCCAAGGGCCTGAAGGTCAAGGGCCCAAAGATGTTCAGTCTTCTCCCTTGCACACACAGATTTCTCCAGATTCTCTGAACCTTTTTCATGATTTTATGTAGTGTAGGCGATGATATATTCAGAGTGTCTGTTTACAATTTTATGTAGAGGAATATTATTATGAAACGGGGCAGATGAACACCTGCCCAATCATCTTACCAACCTGTTGCCAGGTAACCATGTTCGTTGCTCAGTGTTCCTCTAGCTGTTTCTTTTTAGTACCATTTACTTTTCCAACCTTTTGCTGTCATCAAATTCAAAAAGACCAAATATTTTTCAAAAAATGCTGAAAGTTTACGTTCATGATTTTTTTCTATGTTCTATTCTGAATAAAATATGGGCTTATTGTACTTGTAAATCTTTGCTGTCTGTTTATATTTACATTTTACCCGGCATCCCAACTTTTGGGGAAATGGGATTAAAGTTGAAATTGTGTTGTCAATAGCAATAATAACACATAAAAAGTGTCACTGGAGTTGGAAAGGGAGAAAAGTTGAGAGACTCGCACAAGGGGGAGGAGGGGATTGCAGGTTAATTTGTTGCACTGTCCTCTTGCTACAATAGAATTAGCAATAAGCTACATGCATTATAGATAAAACAGCTTTGCTCTCCCTAAAAATGGGCTTCTGTGATCTTTGATGGTCCCTAGCTCCTCCGTTGTGGACACACAAAGAAGGGAAGGACTACTTCCAAGGGTTACAAGAACTCTGAAAGTGGTGCCTGTGCATTAGCATTAGCATCAGGTATTTCTAAGCAACAAAGGCTTTTTCAGACTATAGCTATATTCTTCCAAGACACTAGCTGTGAGTTAATCCCTCAGTAAAATACAGTCAGACTTTCCAAATATTTTTCTTTGTGGATTCCACCTCCTCTAATGTTAAATAACAACAACAATAAGAAGAAAAAGAACACCAGCTCCTACAGTCCTCCGGGGCCTGTGCCACTTTTCCCTGCTGGAGCAATTTGAAGAATATGAAGAGACTGAATAATAGAGTCAACTCTTAAGCATACCCACACGCACACAAACATACACACAAATACACAGCCCATATTCTCCAAGCCTTCTGGTGGGAGAACAGCAAGGGTTCTGCTTCACTTCCCAAGTGGAGAAGCTACATATTAAACCAAATTCATGTGTGCTTCGTGTGTGTCTCTGTGTGTGTGCATTTGTGTTTTTTTCCCTCTCCTTCTCAGTACCTCTTTAGGCTACTGCCTCGCCTCAGCAGCTCTCAGATGTACACAATATTTACCCTTCTCATTCGTCACACGCTTGCACCGTTATTGTGTTTGCTGCTCTGTGGCCTGAGTCTCCCACACTGTAAAAAATGGAAAGAAATCTCTGCTATTACAAATAAATTATTGACACACACACAGGCTTCCATCAGGAACAAAAGCTGCTTTAGCACGCGGGTTCAAGCTATATAACCTACATGACTATATAATGACATGCACATATAGCCGTGTGCTATTAACATTCCTTGATTAAAGTCTAACAGTTATTAATGCTAAGATCATAAGCCAATTAGGATAAATATGAGCAGCTTGCATAAAGCTACCCCCATGGTAAATGTAAAGCCACTACTCAATAAAGCAAGTGGAAATTATTTATTTATGCTCAGTGTGTGTGCACCGGCAGTTTATTACTTTGAAACCACACAACGGCATGCAGCGATTTTAATTAAGACTAATTGTTTTCTTTATACACACGCTAAAGAAAGCTAATTAAATATAATGCTGGCAACATTTCCCATAAGAGGACAGGCACCGGTTTATTCGCAGTGGGATAGTATCTCCAAGTTACGCTTCATCATGCAGCAAAGTTTCGCACAACTCGCACTCAGAGCACCGCCAACACGTTCGACTTATTTCTAGTTATTTATAACATTTTTCCACATTCTCCTTCCAAAACATAATTACAAAAATGAATAGCTGCATCTTTTAAATACCTGATTATGTTTCATTTCTTCTTTTTTGTGCTTTAATAAATCAAAGAGTGCTGACTCATGCTCCCTTTTCCACAACATTCTTCTTAACTCCACACACTCTCAGCTGAAAGGAAAACCGCAATCCTCTGCCGCCGCAGCTCTGCCGGAGCTGGGGTTAAGTGCATTGTTGGTTCAACCTTGACAGAGAGTGTTAAAGAGGAGTTTGCAACAAGGGATTCGCTCCAGAAATCGCCCCTCTGAGAAGCTCTCAAAGCGCTGGGCTGCTGCCACCCCATTTGAATTGAAATGGCGTGGAGGTCCCAGATCCTCTGAAGTACAACAGGGCCACACTGCTTCAGTTTCCTGCTTGTCTCTGTAACCTTTTAATGTGTTAATAAACTACTTCTACCATGTGCTTCACATTTGCTTGGAAATCACTTTAATGTGCAAATGTGACGTTTATTTAGTGTTTCAAAATGCTCAAAAAGAACGCTGAGGGTTTTTCAATCAGCATTCAAAAAACAGTTGCACTGTCCGTCACAGAACTAGAGCGCTCGACCGGAAACTCCTCACGTAAAAAGTTCCAAAACTTACCAAAGCCACCAGCCCACGTGGTCCGCATTCCCATGATGCAGAGGGGCTGTATTCAAATGCAAACATGTGGTTTCTACTGCACGGACTGCAGCTGCAGTTTGAAACAGCGAGGGCATTTTGAAAACAGAGGCTGTACACCAGCTGCATGCTGAAGCCTTAAAACACCTCGACTTGAACTCGTATTTTTCTGTTTACAACTTTGAGCTGATAGCTCGCAGCAAAATGTTGCCGCTTTATCTTTATAGATTAAGAAATGAAATAAGAAAAACAAACGTTTTTCCTTCGTTCACTGAGATCTTAATTTTGAACATTGTATTTCAGATATGCAGCATAATTCCTTTGTTTTAGCACAGGGATCACTCCTGACCGCAGGGTTGAAGTGGGCTGGAACGATATGGTCCAGCACCTTGATGAGCAATTAAATCTGATAAGCAGGTTAATGCGTATCACCGTCAGACAAGTTCATTCTTCATGTGCTGCAGCCTTCCATGTGCATTGCTACTAGAGAAGATACTTCCTCAGTAACAAACATATAAACATATAATGTCTTCCCATAGCCTTCAGTATACCCCGTTCTTGTTCTCATCCCTGTGATATAAATATAGTTGTGGTGGCAGTACTCATTTTCTAGCAATGAAGCATGAACACAATAATGGTTTTTGTTTTGTAATTAGTTGGGGGGGGGGGGGGGGGGTGTTAAGTGGAGGTTTATTTCAAATACAACTTTTCAGACAGCTCAATGAGTGCCACCAAACACGCATAATGTGTCTGCTAGATCAGCGGTCCCCAACCCTCGGGCCGCGGACCGGTACCGGTCCGAGAGTCGTTTGGTACCGGGCCACGAGAGTTGAGGCTCAGGTGTGAAATGTATGGTTTTCAGGGTTTTTATTGGTTTTCAGCGTTATTTTGTTATCGTTTTTATCGTTAACTCGGTTTTCCTGGGTCTTTTCGCGTGTGTTATGAATAAATCTTCTTTTTTTCGGTACCGGTACTAGTTTTTTTTTTGTTGTATTAATCCGCGACACCTTAAAGGACGGTCCGTGAAAATAATGTCGGGCATAAACCAGTCCATGGCGCAAAAAAGGTTGGGGACCGCTGTGCTAGATAATATAAAGTTAGCTAGCAGTTAGCTACATAATGTAGAGTTAGCTAGCACTTAGCTAGATAATTTGCAGTTAGCTAGCAAACAGTTAGCTAGATAATGTGCAGTTAGCTAGGAGAGTAATTATTAATGTTTGCTTTGTTATTGATTAATGTTTGAGAAATTGAGATGTAAGAAAAACTGGATGGAAAAAGATGAGATTATTTTTGAAGGTAAAGACTGCTCAGCAATTGAAACTGTATAAACTGGAAAATTGTAGCGAGCTAAGGAGGAGACAGAGATCTCTATTTTGATTTGCAGTTCCTGTTTTCCATACAACTGCCAACTACAGGAATGCAACTTTATTAGCATAACACCCCAAAACTCAAACGTGACCAGAGCAGTCTCATTTATGTTGGGCATTGCTTGCCCCACTTAATACAGAACAAGCAGTTATGTTATAAATTAACAATATAACAGATAACTGGAATAGCTGTTATAACACTGTAACTTAATACTTGAACGTCAGCATGAACAGTCCCGTGAGGCTTTGGGTTAGTGGCCCCTCCCATCACCCTCCCCAGTACAATATCCTATTTGGTTTAGAGGTTTTAAATCATATATTGGATCGATATATGATGTGTTGTGTTGTATTATGTTTGAAAGGTCTCACAAAAAAGTACACTAATTTTGTGTGGTCCAAATCTTGCAGTTTGGTGCATTTTAGTCTAGACTAGTTAGGCTAGTTTGCAGTAGTGTGAAGTTTGCAGTGATGTGCATTTCAACATAGAGTTGACTGGCACTGGGCTGCCTGTGATCTTCATGGTCAATGCTAAGTTACATGGAGAATAGGGGAGGATAGGGAACATCAATTTATCAACATCTAGACCACATATCACCCAAATATTTCATGCTGTTTATATCTTTTTCGCTAAATCAAAAAAAAAGAAACAAAAAAAAAAAAAGAAGATCCAAGCTCAAAAAACAAGTCAAGAATAAGTAATCCCCCCGCATGCTGTATTGCTACAATGGATCTTAGGTTTCCTCAACTGCTAAAACCCACTTTAGCTACTTAGTGCATGATGTTAATGCACAAGTGCAACTACTTGTAATGTACCTTAAATGTATATTTTTTTCAATATGTTGCAAATTAGCCCAAAACAAATTCATAATTTCAGTTACACCAGAGAAAAGTCAGCCTAGCTTGGCAATGTTTTGACAGTGAGTGTATTAATATATACACATATGTGGCACATTAGCTTAGCTTACTCTCTCTCAGTGTAAAACTACTATTTCTTTAAAGAAATTGTTCAGTGTATTGTGGCATAATTTTATTTTCTTGGAGATTTGTTAAAAATGTTGTTGGACCTCATTTCTGTGGTATAAATACAAAATTATAATCAGTTAGAAGTTAGCCTAGCTTCACGTAAAAATCTGAAATCAGAGGAAATTTGGGCTTGGGTTTATCTTGTCCATTTGGTGAATGCTCAGTTAATTATAGTTTAATGGTCAGGCACCAACAGACACTCAGTCCTATTTAACACACTTATATAAAAAGCTATATCAGGTCCCGTATACTAAAATTCAAAGGCATTTTTTAACATGTTAAAAACTATATTTAAGGTTTTACTGTAACTGCAACAGGTGCGGCTACAATCAGCATCATTTTGTGCAGAGAAGAGGAGAAGCTTTTATTCTGGATGATCAGCCTGTGAATTAAAAAATTAAGATTAATCTTGGCTTGACAGAAAATAGCTACATCCTCTGTGGCCTCCATGTCCACTCTGGGTGACAGCTGCTAATTGAAAACGAAGAAATAATTACTGTCTTAAAAGTGATAGAGGAGACACTGGGGACTCTGGGAAATATGGGACTCCACCGAGACTGGAAAGTCTCACTGGGAGTCAGAGTGCCCACTGGGAATTCCTCCATTGTCCGTCAGTCAGCACCCAGTGGGACTTACACACATGCATGCATTTATTTCACATTTGTTTTTCCCTGCATGCACATATATGAACACAATTTTTCATCACACAGAAGTATGTGGAATGCAAAATTATTCTTCACACTCACAGCAGACCCTTACAGACACACTGTAGTCCTTGGGGACCGGGACTATAATAACCCCACCAGGCTGTGCTGTGTGTGTGAGAGCTGATAACAAATGGCGATGGACTGGCGGCTCTGTGGTGTTGTCTGAGGAACAGTTGGTCCTCTGACCATCCTCATCAGCAGATTTCAATTGGCAGTGCAGCCTAGCATGAAGACCCTAATCTCTCTGCAGACAGTTATTTACATTTATTACCTTGCTAAGGAAGCACAAGATACATAAAACATATACACAAGTATGCAGATCCACAAATAAAATTTCCAAAATATTTACTTATTATTATTTACAGGCTGATAGACTGATGAATAATAACCTGATACTGAATTATTAAAGTATGAATAAAACAGAGATTTAACGAGAAAAGAGTTGATGAAAACACCCTGTCCATCCATCTTGCTTTGCAGACACTCGACTCGCCCCTTTTGATTTTCAGTTGGCCCCGCCCCTTATTGCTCATGTCAAACAAATCCGTCTGATACAAATGAAATCAATGCACCCGTGTTAGACCCTGCAAATGACGTTTTGCACGTAGCGTAATCATCTTAAAACACTAATATGTTGAATTTATTTACATTTTTTATTTATTTAAAACACTTTCAAGCCCTGTAGATATACAAAGGGTAGTGTGTATATCTATTAGGCAAAATCGTTTTGCTATATTTCCACACACGATAGGCTGAAACAGAGCAGTGCACAGTGTGTGTGTGTGTGTGTGTGTGTGTGTGTGTGTGTGTGTGTGTGTGTGTGTGTGTGTGTGTGTGTGTGTGTGTGTGTGTGTGTGTGTGTGTGTGTGCGGATCCAACGCGGGGGACTCTAAGCGAGGGAGTCGTGTATAATCTGCAGAAGAGCACTTTCTAGCGGCGTGTTCAGAGCACAGCAGTGAGCTGCTCAGCGGGAGCAGACTGCCTCTCAGTCTGTTGTCTGTCGCTGCTTCATCCTAGCAGCCAGGCTTTTCTCTCTCACAGACACACACACACACAAATATGTATCTGAGAGCAGGCTGTCTTTTCACAGCAACAACAAACACTGTACTTGCGACATGCCGCTACATGGGAGACGCCACAAATAACCGACTGGTTTTGGAGAAAACATGTTTTGATGTGGAGAAGTTGTCACGGCACTGGTCTAGATTCTGTGAGGTTCTGCTATAAGAATAACCCAAGATGACTTTTGGTTTTTATATTCAACCTTTGACTGCCCAAAGTTGTCTATTTTCCCATTATATTTTTAGGCATCTTGCCTTTCTTTAGTAGAGCAGTGAAGAATGGACACTTGGAAGAAAAAGCATGTGGGGGAAGATTTGCAGCAAAGGGCCCCACCTGGACTTGAACCCGAGCCACTGCATTGAGCCTTGTGGCATATGGTTGCCTGCTCAGTCAGGTGAGCTGAAGCAGGACCCACTCCCACAGCATTTTACTGGGAAGAGAATTTGTCTCCATAAAAATGAAGATTATTAGATGTGAAAACACTGCACCCTAATTCTCCCTCTTTAAAGTGTCATTTAGTATCCATTACACCATCATCAAACCTCATTGACCTCAGGACTAGAGGCAGGGTTATCCTTCAATAGCCACCATTTACAATGGCTAACAATAGGACCAAATGGCCTGGATGTTTGCATCCACAACAACAGACCACCAGCATCCACCATCCATCACAGTCAGGACGGTCCCAGTGTCCCGGATGAACTGGATGATATAACTCCCTATTTAGAGCACAGTCTAAACAGGCAGTTGCTACTCCCTACACCATTACCAGCTACAAATATACATTTGTAGTTGGTCATGGTGGATTTATGATAGCTGCTGCAGCACTAGGATACATGCTTATTAATAAAAAACAAAAAAGGTTAATCATTAAAAGCAAGCACTATTAACCACTCATGTCTTGCTTTCTTGTTTAACTGTTATATTTCAGATGAGCCTTGATTGGGCTCTTCAAAGGCGCAGCATTTGTGTTGCCTAACAGATGTCTGTGCATTTCCCTGTTATTATTGTCCATTTAATAAAGTCCTCACTTCAAAAGGCGGATTAAAAAAGTGCTTTCATTGCAGTCCTCGTGTTTTCACACTGGAGGAATTCCAAGAGGGCGCCAGAATGATCATTGCAGAGGTTGCATTTCAGCCACATGCCAATTGATTGCAGTTTCAGAAAGTGAACTCTCTTACATGTATCTTGGCCTTGCATTTCTTTAGGACGATGTCATAAGATCTTTTTCTGAGTTTTACAAAAAAGGTGAACTTAATCCTTACCCTGAAAATGTCATCACCTATAAACCTTACTTACCTGTGACCATGAGCCCACTGAGCTCTGCAGAGTAATTCTTAAAGACAGGACATAAACATACAATTAAACTATTAATAATCACTGAGCTCTGTAGGTTTTCATGATCACTACTCAGATAGGAAGCTTTTTTCATCTGTAGATGAGTAGGCATTATTGTGGTAACGACTATTACTGACTAAAACTGATCTATAATGATGTTCTCAAAACAGACAATGGGGAGGAAAAAGATATATCAGGCTTTGGATACACACCCAGTAATTGTTTCACTTGTAATATAATTCCACGCTCAACCATAATATTAGTCAAGCATCTGAACTAGGAGACAAAAGACTCTTTTTTCTCACTTTCCTCCTGGTGCAGCAGCCCAAGCCTGAGCCAATCTGTAGGACAGCCGGACCCGAGGGACCCTCTAGCCACCAGCTGACTGACCAAGCGGTTTACTCAAAGGCACAATTAGAGGGTCTTTGTTTCACCCGGAGTGGCCCTTTGTGCCGTAATGTCGCCTGGCACTGGAGGGGAACGTCATCAGTCACTGGCTGAATGGTGTGAGTCAGAGGAGAGATCTCACACATGCAGGTTGGAGGTTTGTGGTCCTATCAGAATGAAGGATCTGATGGCACCCTGAGGCACTTCAATAGGCAGCTCTCCTAGCTCGCTTCTTCAATAAAAGTGGGTGCTAATGTCATGCGGATGACGGTTCATCAATAGATTCTTGGCTGTCACTTTCTAGCTTTGTACATGCAGGATTTGCCAGACTTTTACTCGGGCTTTACCACGTAAGTGCTAATTATGCACCCAGCTCTAACTATAATCCCCTTCTTCTCCTCACCACTGTCCATTTCTTTGAAAACACTTAGTTGTAGAAAATAAATTAGTGTAACACGTTTGATGGAGGACTTTGCAAAAACACAAAAACACTAACATCGAAGCATTTTTTGTCCTGGTTCTTCTTGCAGTCCTGGATAAGCAACATTGTGCTCCGTAGGGTTAGAGGTTGGAGAGCTTTAGAAACCAGAAAAACCCCAAGTCATCATCATCCCTCTTCTCATCTTCCATCGCTCTGCAAAAATGACACATGACCTGAGCCAACGCTGTCAGCAAGCTCATAATCACAGACCAATTGATCCCCAATCAGTGTCAAAACCAAGCATGATGTTGTGGTTACAGAGTACCAACTTTAAAAGATTGTGGCTTTACAATTCATCAGAGAAAAACCTTAGGGAGCTACTTGTGAGAGCAAGACATCAGACATGGATTGTAACAAGGAGACAGAGACAAAAATATCTTCGTTTTAAGGGCTCGAACGCGGTAATTGAAGAGCAAAGCCGTTTGTTGAAACACTGTCACCCAGCTGCTGGTTTTGTTTGTACAGTGTTTCATTTGATTGAAAATGTCTTTTTCTATAGGAAATGTAGGACAGTTGAAGCTGCAAATAAATAATAACCCACTGAGGTTTAAGTCGTCACAGGTAACCCTACCCTAACGTCTACATTTTGGAGTAAAGCAAAACAGACTTTTTTGAAAGCATGAACAGTTTTTCAAGTGTGTCAGAACGATTATTTTATTTGTTACCTGAATGCAAAGACTTGGTAGGAAAACAAAGACAGCATACTGTGAAGGCCTAGGGTTAGGGGTAGGTTTGGGCTTTTCACCAGTGATGGCTTAAGACCTCAGAGAGTTAACCTCCTAACATCTACCAGGTCACCAACAATCTGCTAAAGGCTAGGGCTGGGGTGCAAATTCTAAGCAATCTCAGTTTAATAAACTAGAAAATGCTGCATTTTGAAGCAGCTCCCTTACATGCATTTTTACCTTCCAGGTCTTCTTTTGTCATTGTTTGGCACATCTTTATATAATGAGCTGAAAGTTCCCTTAGTCCTAACCTTAAACTGGTCACTAGCAACCTTGTTATTAGGTATTTTTTTGTAAATATAAGGCAGGAAAGGTCTAAAATTTCTTTCTCTTAAAGTAAGTTTCTAAAGAAGCACTATGAACAAATCCTTACATTTTGATTTTCCAGACTGTCAGGCTGACCATGATTTCCCCGGTCATGTGTATCACACATCACAGATGTCAAATCAGAGAACTTAAGATAAGAGCTCTGTGTCAAGGGCCCTGACCAATCCACACATCTCTCTCTTAAAATTGTAGTTTCTTCAGTGGAGTCCAGCTTGGATTATGACATGGTTGACATCATTTGATTTGCCTTCCCAGGAGCTCTGAAAGTGCTCCATTAGAGTTATTGCTGGTGGGGCGGCATGCCAACGCCAGCAGCCTGCCCCTGTTACCCACAGACTTACCTGCTGAGTGTAATCTGTCCTGTTAAGGTTAAGCCAAGTTTAAATTTACACATACTTTGAGGTCTTTGCGCTGTCTCAAACAATAGAACAAGTTTATTCTTATTCACATTCATCCACCAGGCACGGATCATTGTTCCATTGAGAATCGGCTCGGAGTAGCAAGAGGCAGGCTCATAAACACAGGTTTCTAATCTTATAATTCACTGGTGTCTGTATTATGGATTCAGTCAAGAGAGAACATATTCAATAAAGATGCCCAAAAATGACAATGTGACTTAAACCAAAAGTCAAGCCTTGAACTCTCGACAATGGGTCATGAAAGCTGAATGAGCCCTTTGCCAAGGCATGGATTCAAAACCGAGCTGAGAATAGAGC
The DNA here is from genome assembly GCF_057381845.1 of Rhamphochromis longiceps. NCBI lineage: Eukaryota > Metazoa > Chordata > Actinopteri > Cichliformes > Cichlidae > Rhamphochromis > Rhamphochromis longiceps. The sequence goes on along the minus strand of NC_140578.1, from coordinate 35,424,730 downwards.
AGGACAATAAATCAACAGGGAGTCCTTTTATTTTCTTCCTGGTTCTGGTCTTCATATCTTCCTAGGACATGTTGTTTTTCTCAAGATGGAAGAAGAGAGGGTGTGGTGGATGTAGGAGGAGGAGGAGTGTGTGTGTGTTGGGGGGGTGACTGGAGAAAATAAGAGGTGGAGGGCAGGCGGGCAAGCAGGACAGTGACATTCACGCATTACGACGTGGCGACACTGACAAGGTGTCCACCCTGCCGTTCGGCCAAGCTGTTATCACAGTCGGCCCCCGTTTCCAGGTCGCAACCCTCAGCGGCACCGGCATTATTGGGTCGCGGCTTGGTGCCACCAGCCAACCCCGGTGTGGGCCGACCATGCTATTGTCCAACGGTGAAGCGTGGCTTTGAGATACTGAACACACACACAGGCACACACACAGGCCCACTGATCCGCCCTGGCAACCTCCCTAGCAACCATCTGTCCTGCTTTGCCATGCTCAGGCTTGGGCACAGCTAGCAATGGGCATGCCTTGACACGTCTGAGTTAATGGGACAAAACGGAGGCACGCAAAAGGACAAAAGGACTCACAAATGAAAGAGCGTAGCCAACAGAGAGAAGTCAGAGAAAGAAAGATGGCCTTCATGAGAGTTTGGCTCGAAAAGTCCAAAAGTAAGACCGATGTTGTTTTGTCCTTTGTGTTGATTTAAGTTCCGCGGAAGCTAAAATTATCCAGGATTGCTTTCTATGAACCAATTAAAGAATACATAAACGGCACATTGTACATTTGATTTGTAGATAAATGAGAATCAAATTTGCCAAAAATCTTTGACATAATAGAAATTGTCCAGGGTGCGAAAATGTCTTTCCCTCATCAAGTTTTCTTCTGTATTCAGCATCTTGCCCATTTCGACATCATCACTCATTTCAACTATTCAGTTATGTTGTCATTGTATTGACGGCTATTAGCATTACAACCAACAGCAAACTGGCGACATGAGAATACGTCAAGCGTTGACAAAGACCTCACGTTTGAATGTGTAAGGCTTTCCTGAGAAGCATAAAGGGATTATAGCTGAATGTGCATTTGTAGAACACAGAAGAAAGTCGGCTGGAAAGGAGGTGAGCAATTTGAACAATAGGACTTCTGACCGTCCTGATTTGGTTGTTCGACTTACTTTTGTATTAACAGCGTCGCTCGCATTGTGATATCTACACGGAAAAGTTCGGAACGTTGACGCCCTTGAGGTCAACGTGTCATTGGAACGGCGCTGGAAGAATGACGGTTTGCTTCCTGATGCTATAGATTTGAGGTTGGCAGGGGGTTGGATAAGAGTGGGGCAGGGTGGGGCAGGTCTGGGTGCGACGCTATATCACAAGTAGATACATCTTCCTCTGTCTAACATGCTCGCTTGTGTTGCCTTATCAGCATCGCGCCAATGGCCCCAGAAACAACACAGCAATGACCTCACGTCTTTCTCCCACCCAAAAAAACAGCCTTTTCTTAACATGCAAAAGCGCTGCCTTTGTCAGCCCTCGTAGACACAAATCAATTCCCCGCCCCTTCTAGCACCCAAAACCTCGGGCTCATCCAAGAAGCAGAGGGGAGCCTCAGACAACTCGTGATAGAGCCTCTTTTGATGGGAACTACATTTTGTAGCATCCGTTCCTCTAGAGTACGATTTATAGTGCAAGCAAGCTTGGAAAAAATGTTCTTAAGAACATAAAGAACAGCCTGGTTTATTCTAAGGTGTCCAAATTATAAAAACAAGATTACATGTTTACGCCGAGAACTCCTCTGACGACCATCAACCTTTTTGCACCAATAAGCCTGTTCAGAAGTAGACTAAAGAGAAAACACTTCATTGGGTCGTGAAGGCGAACTGATTGAGCGGTCATCGTTCCTGAGTTTTTTATGCAGCTTTTACTTCTTTCCGCTGAGGCCCTGGGTTCTGGCCACAACAAAAAAAGTGGTTTAGAAACAGGTTGGAGTGATGGTCAGAATTACAGGGTGAATGTAGCAGATAAAAATCAGGGGGAAATTATGTGCCTTGCCAGCTCTCTACTAAACAGCCCCCCCTTTCCCTTAACCCCACAGCCCTTCCCTTTTTCTTTCACCGTCTTGCATTTTCAAAGAGCTGAGAGGCCATAGCGAAAGTGAATGAAGCATGACCGCAGGCAGATGCTCCCCACATCTTTCTCTCTCTCTCTAGTCGTACCCTTCCCAGTTTACACCCTCTATTTCCCACAACTACCTAAACACTGCTGTTTCAAAGGGACACACAGCTCATTTACCTAAACACTGCTGTGTAGATGATTACAATTTAAAGTGGACTTACAGACTTATGAGGTAAAAGTTCAGTTACAATGATTTTACAGTACAATAGTATAAAGCTGGGAGCTACATTTTTACCAAATATTTATTTTACATTTAAACTGTTTTTTAATTTATTGTCATATGTGTGTGTGTGTGTGTGTGTGTGTGTGTGTGTGTGTGTGTGTGTGTGTGTGTGTGTGTGTGTGTGTGTGTGTGTGTGTGTGTGTGTGTGTTTGCTTATGTGTTTTTTGTTGTTGCTGTTGTTGTTGTTGCAGTGCCATTTTGAATAAATGCCATTTGTTAATTTCCCCTAATTCCCCCTGGGCACTTGAAGGCTAAATGAGCACAGATGGGACATTTTCAGTCCTTTGGAACAGTTCATTTGAGTGATTTGGATTCAGATTTGTTGTTTCACAGTCTACATATCACATTGACTCTTCTTGTGAGCTTGAGTGGAGAAAGTTGCTGAAACCATACTAATTGTGATGGTATACAAGTGCAACTTTAAACCCAAGTAGCAGTGAATTATTTGATTTGCATGCCATAAAAATAACAAAAACAAGTCTCTTCATGGTCACTGCAGGAGCTTCTGTCTGGAATGCATCCTCTAAACACTTATCTGTAGTAAACAACTGCTTTTTTATTCTCTGGGTCTTAAAGTGGAAAGTCGGAACTTTTGAAGAATTTCAAAATGTTTTAATTAGACGACAGACTGTTTGTTCATGTTTTTGAACACAGAATTTAATTTAGGTTTTTATTTGACAGCAGTAACAGGATATTATGAACCAAAACTCATATATAACATGGATAACATGTGTACTTCATAACAGCTGTTGTAATATATAGTTACTATTACAACTGAATAAATCAAATAAATAGTGATATTTTAATATATCTAAATATCATCACATAGATCATGTAATAAAATATTATTTTAAACTGGACTTTGTTTGGTTTTTTGGCATCAGTCCTGCGCATATATCGGGTCTGAAGAGAAGCTATTGTATTTTAACCCAGATCACATTTTCCATAAACGAAGTAAAATCAAACAAATAAAAACAATGAGAGAGAAAAGACGTACGGGACACTGCCGCGCAATCTGCCTACTCATGAGGGCTTTAAATGAAGTACATTAACCATCATTCATGAGCATCCAGATTGGTTATTGTATAGTAGCAACTGTTTTCCAAACTATTTACAGTTTAAAGAGTAGTATAGCCTTCATCATTCATTACTAATTATTATTATTATTCACTATTATATATTGTTGCCAATCGGTAATTTATTATGTTGTATAAATAATCTTTTTTTTAAAAATAGTGTATAGTGAACTTGATCTGTGAGCTATTTTCCATTAACTAGTTTTGATATTTAATATATATATATATATATATATAGATATAGATATAGATATAGATATATATTACCTTTTGGTAATTTAAAGACAACCACAACCATCAGTGATTCATTTCTTGGGCTTATTTATCAAATAAACACACACACATTGTGTTTGCACAAAATTTATAAACATTGTTTATGCAACAGTATATTATAAGAACAGCTACAAAAAGGAAGTGTTTTTCATATCCATCAACTGTACTACTGTGTTAGGCATAATTTTATATCAAAGATAAGAAGATCCATTCACTGTGTGTGTGTGTGTGTGTGTGTGTGTGTGTGTGTGTGTGTGTGTGTGTGTGTGTGTGTGTGTGTGTGTGTGTGTGTGTGTGTGTGTGTGTGTGTGTGTGTGTGTAAAAACCACATTTCTGAGGCAGGAATGAGGCCAGTCACTGGCAAGTGACGGGGCAGTGAAGCGACCCAAAATTCACTCTCCTCACTCTCAGTAGGCTTGTTTTCACCATGGAGCCAACAGCTCTGGCTCATCAGCCCGCTCTGCCAAAAACAATGTTTGTCTTAAGAATTTCCATTCCGAGGTGTTGCCTGGAATGAGAAACATAACCCGACCTGATAAAAATGTTAGCAGTTTGGCAGCTGAGGACTAAGATTACCCATTATTCATAAACTGAGAGCGCAACATTGTTGTATTTGTGCCAATAATACTATTAATACCTGATTGTACTGGTTTAATCTCTCAGTCTGCCTTTGCTGTGTTTTTTTATTTATTATTTTGAGTGATAGGTGTGTGCTATAGTATGAAAAAAAATGAAAGATTTATATAGTGAAGAGCACGTTGAATGTATTCTAAAAAAACAACTTTGTATATCTTGTATCGTGCTCTTGCTGTACATTTTCATCTTCTATTTAATTTTAATCTTTTAATCCTTTTATCCTCTTATTAAAGTGTTTTTATATTAGCCTGCGCATTTTTAGATGCGCTCGTAATCCTTACTTATGTCTTATGTATAGCCTTTGCTGTTGAAATGTGCAATATATGAGCGCAATAATCCCAATGGTCACATAAATGATCTTAAAACAAGGTCATGCTGCAATATTTGAGGTTGTTTTTATGTGTGTGTTATTTAGAACTACAATTTGTACCAATTCAGTATAAAAGAAGACCTTTATATCCACGTAGTTTCTTAAAAATGAAAAAAATTACTACAATAATACTTTGACATATTTCTCAGCATGTCATTTGGACTTTCAGGCATTTGAAGGAAAGAAATTCTATAAAATCGAGATCTACGTTTTGCATTTAAGCATCATGGCTAATTACAGATCTAGCTTTCATAGAGTAGTAAATGTGCTTAGTAGTCACCTGAAAAAAATGTTTTTTTGAGACTTTATATTTCAAAATCAGGGCAATTATCTTTCATAAAAAATATAGCAATAAAGAATAAATGTAGTTTTACTAATTACTATGAGAAACCTGCAACCACACAGGAGTATGGCGGACATGATATATGCTATAATCCCTCCTTAGAAAAAAAAAGAAAAAAAAAAAGCTCGGAAATCCGTCACCAAATAATTCTGTAAATTGAAACTACTCTATTGCTGCGTGTATCGGCTCTAATGTGTACGGCATGTTATTGCTGAAGACAACTTCTCTGTTTGGAGACGGAGAGGAGGCTCCTTCCTCTCGCTCCTGATAAAAAGGTAGAGCAGATGAGGAGGAGGAGGAGGGGGGGGACGAGAGGTGATACAGCGCACAGAGAAATTTCATTTCCTGCCTTGTACGGAGAAAATAGTATCAGCTGGGAAAACCTGGCCAAGAGATGGGAGATTTCCCCTCCGAACATTGATAACCATTTGTTCATTTCCTGACAACAACAGCGCAAAAAAAAAAAATTACACGACTCTTCTCTGAAATGGAATAGGTTGAGTTTTCCCTCTCATTCTTGTTTTGTTCTGCAGGAGCACAGGAGTCTATTTCATCAGCAACATGCAGCAGAGGTCCTAATCACAGGATCAGTTATTATTGGAGGGAGCGCACGCTGCATCGGCTGCATAGCTGAGAGACGAAAAAGAAGGGGTCTGCGGTCAAATTCTCCCACTTTTGTGTCGCTTAGCTTCTCTCCGCCAGGTCGGATTTGCATTTTAATGGAAGGCTTTTATAGACTTCTCGGTGGCGTTCGCAGCACCACAAGTGGCATCATTAAGTGAACTAAGCCGGATTAGAGGCGATGCTGAGGTCAGATACCCATACGCCAAAAACAGAACCCAAGCTTTCACCTCCGGGATTAGACAGAGACCGAGAGACGACAGGGGAGGGGTGGGTGGGGGCGCAGGGGTTTAGAGGCGAGGGGAGAGCAGGAGATTTTTTTTTAAGGACATAGGCGAGCGGAACAACAAGAGAGAAAGAGAGAGAGATAGTTTCTTTTTTTTTAAATGAGCAGGAGCAGTGGAAAGAGAGGGAAATGGGAGAGAGACATAAGAGGAAAGAGGAGAGACAGGCCACAGCGAGGTGATGAATTGCTTTTAAAGTGTCTCCCCTTCAGCTCGAGGGCCTTGCACATCCTCGGCTTGGCTTTAGTACCAGCTTCTCACAGTATAATATTAAACACAAACATGGAAACGGCAGTGTTTGGGGACAGTTCTTGACTTAGAAAGGGGTGGCAGTACTTTTCATGCTATGACAGCCAAGCGGTCAGCCATAGAAATCAGCCAGCATTGCCCAGTGCTGGCTGTCCATGGCAGGACAAGGCCAAGTATGGCACCAAAATGAAAGTTAATTAGTTGTTCTTAGGTCACTTTAAATACTTTTCACTCATGTTGTTGTCAACCTCTCACCAACAAGTCTAACCCTAGATGGTGACCCATCTAGGGTTAGGTTAACATCCACCTCTACATTTTTCACCAATTAGAAATGGAAAAGCTGTAAAAAAAAAAAAAAAAAAGAAAAAAAAAAGAAAAAAGAAAGATTTTATTTCAAACACTTTCTAGTTTCTGAAGTTTTGCCTATTTTGGAAATGCAGAGGTCACTAGCGAGCTGTCCCGTGCCAAAGCTGACAACCACATGAAAGTTATGTTGACGTCAATGGATATCAGTTTGAAACGGTGATCCAAGAGATCCCCAGACTAACTGATTGTGACATTCTTATCTGTTACTAATAAATGTTTCACTCACTTCATGTGGAATTATTACTAGCAAGTTTGAATAACTGATAGTGTGTGAAGCCAATCCTGTGCAAGTCTGTCATGGCCAAACAAAGAGGCCTATTCGCCCTGTCTGTCATTTCACTGTGCAAGACTTATGGATTCTGCTTTGATAATTACAGCAGACTTTTAGGAAAGCATTCAGGAGAGCTTGCACTGCTACACAGCATGGAGATCTATTCATAGAAAGGACAACTTCAGGTTCATCTGCAGTAAAAAAAAAATCTCAAAGTGTGCTGAACATGCATGGACGTGTTGGTATTTGCTGTTTTTAAACAGGCTTAGCAGTTACAACGTGGCAGCCTATTAATATCAACCCTGACTTTACAGCTGTTGACCATAGATGTAAATAAATCTGAGTAAAACATAGACTTCAATTATCAGGTGTGAATGTGTCACACGAACATCAGATGCCATTTCTATATCACACGAAGTCCTCTGCTTATCATAATCAAGAAAAATACAATCATCATCACAGTGGAGTGATAATAAATAAATAAAAAGTGGATTAATTTTTCATGTCAGAGTCTTTCAGCAAACCTTGTATTTAATGATAAAAGCTGTAAAACTCTATGAGGCGTGTTCTTGGGGTGGGAAATGTCATACTTAGAAATTTTGATTTTTTTAGGATGTGGTTAAGGTCGGCCACATGAGGTATATTTTAATCCAAACCAAGAACTTCTCCTACATGTTGTCAAGAACGTGCAGTTCCTCTAATGGCCACTTGAGGCTTACTCCATAAGGAAGTCAGTCTGCATAGATGCTTATGTTAAAATGCCCAATTTTAAGGTATAAATAAGACTTTTTAATAATATATACCAGTATCTATATTTATAGTGACAGATAAGTGAAAAGTGTCTGTAAGAAAAAAAATCGATATATCCGATTATAGGTTTTAAAAACCGTTTATCAGTCAGACTCTCTTTGTTAGGGCTTAAAATCAGGGGGAGTGGCAGCTTTGACTGGCAGGTTCATAGACAGTTCTGATGTGAGAAATTCTAATTTTTTTACCACTTTCTCTAAAATTAGATATTTTACTGTTAATGTTTTAACATGTGCATGTCGAGATTAAGTATGCGGTGAAACACCCACCTTTTTATTTTATAGAACGTACTAACTTATTCACCTTCATTGTCCACTAGAGCGCCAGAAAACACACTAAATCTGCAAACTTTCAACTGTTCTGCTGCCTTGTTTTCCAATTAACCTTTCCAGAGGCCAACCTTTGCATGGAATGACATGGATCAATGCCCACAGTGATAAACATCTGCAGAGCACCTATAACTGACTGGAAAAGTGGCTTTGTAAATGCTGTGTAAATATTAACTAACGGGTGTTTGCTGTCACTTCACAGGTCTGATGCGTGCCAGGTGCAGATATGAAGGGGAAGTTGCTGAACCGTTGCGTTGCGAACGTCAAGGTTGCAGGTTAGAGTGAAGGTGAACTGCTGGAAATGGGAAGGATTTGACAAGCGTCCAAGCTTACATCCGTCCGCTCCGGCCTCGTATTGTTCTTTAACGCTGTTAAAAGACTGAAAATGCAGCCATAATCTAAGAAACCACAAAGCACTGCAGAGACAAGTGACACATTCAGCAGAGGGAATATAAGGATTTGTTTATTTAGTTAGAGAGCTGTCGATGTCGTCTTCTCACAGTAATGGAGAAGGATAAAGGAGACATTTTCTGCAGTTAGCATACAATTCATGACGCTGCTGAAGTTTTTAAGCCATGTCATCCACCATCAATGTGAGGATTCATTTTTGTAAGTAAACTCGCATCTGAAGTTCACATGTGAACTCAATCTATACGAGTGAATAAAGCTCAAAGTGCTAAAATAATTATTTGCATCTGCTTCTAGACAAAAATATATATATTTTTTTTTTCAGTCATCGGTATTGGATTAAGAAAATATGAACACACCAAAGTAAATTTGCTCATAAAATGCTAGCATTCAGCTAATAAAGCTAATCCCCATTCATTCTGGCTCATTTGATCGCTACAAGGAAACATTCAGTTTTAAAAGAGACAGTTCTTCACCACCAAAAAAGTCCACACTAAATTTTAATTTTTAATATTTATTTTTTAGTTCTAATCATTTGAATATTAAAACACTTTAATAGATGAACACTTGTGCTTGTTTTGACATTTTCAGACCGAACAAAACAGCTTGAAGTACATTAGCACAACCTTCTCAGCTTGACTAGCACTCATTTGCACGTGTCGGATTTTTCCCGCTTAAAAATTTGTTTGTACCCCAGAAAAAGGTTTTAGCCAAAACCGTTGCATTCATGAAATGGCAGAAAAGATTCTCTTAAATAATGTAAAACAAATGTATCATTTTTATATATGTGGACTAATTATGCTTACACAGAAAATAACCTCCAAAAGTCCCATTCAGAGGCAGAAAAAGCCATGGACGGGGGGCAGGGTCATGTCCACAAATGATCGGAGAATCTGGATAGTTACATCTTACTGAAAAATGTAAACAAGGTACAAAAACACTGTATACCACTGTTCTGTACTACATCATTTTTATTTAAATGATTAGTTAACTCCAACTTTGTTCTTTGTCCCAACTGTGCCTGTTTACCTCTAAATAATCTATTAACCCAATGCTGCAAATGTTGGGACTCTTAGTAAAGTGTCAATAAAACCAGAATGCAACACTGGAGATCTCATAAACTCATATTTTATACACAATAGAACATATTGTCCCCAGATGTTTTCAGACTGCTGTTAAAAGAAGAGATGCATGCCACACAGTGACAAAAACCAACTTTCTGAGACATGTTGCCACCATCAAATTCAAAATGATCTTTATTAAAATGATGTATTTTCTCAGTTTAAACCTTTTGATATGTTTTTTTATGTTCTATCGTGAATAAAATATAGGGTTTTTTAAATTTGCACATCTTTGCATTCTGTTGTATTGACATTTACAGACTGTCCCAACATCAGGATTGGGTTCAGAAATTGGTGGAGTCAGCACTCAAAATCTTTGATTTGGTGTCTTTACTGATTTAAATACCATAACGTGACAAATTCGAGTGATTTTAAGTCATGCGTGTCATAAAAGATACCCACTTCCCTTGGAATATGGACAGAAAGCCTCTGTGTGATGTTTCTAAATGTATTCGAAACACATTTTCTGCCTGCAGAGGCTGCAGATTGGTAGTGGTAGAGTGGGAGGGGTCACTTTAGGTCACTAACTTAAAAAAAAAAAACATCAGAAAAAGAGTAATCTAATATTTGAGGGGAAAAAGGGGAAAAAAGTAAAGTGTTGTCTGGTTTTGTTGTAGGTTGGAATTCACCACCGCACAAAATAACTAGATGTTATTTGTGGCTGTACAATAGTGTGTGTACGCGTTGTTCATGTGCCTAACACAGCGTGCTGTGCAGAGATGAGCGGCCCGTCACTCAGCAGGCATCAGGCCATGGAGGTCACACCCCAACAGTTGCGGGAAGAAGAGATTACGCCTGTGTGTGTTTGTGTGTGTGTGTTTTCTAAAAAGCAGAGATTATGCATTGTGATATCAAACTGGGTTAATGTAGCGGACTGTGTTTGCATACAGGGGTGCCACGGACTCGCGGGTTTTAGCTTTAATCCCCACACACAACGGAATGCTCACCGGCTGATTTGGCACTTTTTCAGAGTATTAGGCGACCAGGCGAGGAAGCTTTGTTTACCCGACAGACAAGTCATCATGATTCATAAAATCCCTACTAGCCTGCGTTTTCCTCTACTCTTACACTTTTATGGGACTTTTGCTTTCTTGGTCTACTTCAGTAACCTTGAACCCTAATTTTTTCATGTTTCTGATCCTCATTTCAAAAGACATGTAGTCATCCACGCGGTAAGATAAAAACAAATATAAAGAAGTACTACTGTAGTACTTCAGTACTGCAAACCTTTTCACGAGTTAAATCTTCTATTAGAATAACAGACTGCCATGATGGGTTCATAAAATACAACACCAACAGTTATTTCTATCCAAAGTTTGAAAATGTGTGTATTTTTGTTTGTTCTCCAGTCAAACTAGGCCGGGATTACGCTCTCTTAAAGGACATGCTCACTGCTGCCGATACAGGGGACGCATACACATTCATACACAGCCACAACACAACCGCACATCTTTATGAAACAGGGAAGTCACTCAGTACACCACTAAATTCTACACTGATTTTACATTTCAGAGCAGGAAGCTATGTCCATTTCTTATATATATCATCTATTGTAATGCATACACATGCATACACACATAAAGCGTAGATATGAATATAAAATAATGAACAAAAGAAAACATGTATGGTTTTAATAGTTCACCGATGTAAACTAGTGCTATCTATGCTCCAAACGTCAAAACCAGAAGGCATCATGTGACGTTTGAGTCGTTCCAGGGAAGCTTTGTTATAAAAATAGATCAAGAAATTTCAATAATCCAATGAAATAAAAGCGTGATGACAAATTCTAATTCAGAGCACGACACAATGGAGCTCAAGTTGGAAAACTGAGTAAAGAGTAAAAGCCGAGTCAAAAATATACCCCTGATAGAAGATTTAGCAAAAGTGTCAAGTGACTCCAATTATCAGAGGTGAGACCTGCACTGACCTTTCAACAGCACAATGGTTATGAAAGGGGAAGTCAGCTAAACTGGTTTTTGTACCAGGCTATAAACCTGAGAGACCATTCGAAGAACTATTTGTGTTAATACATGTGTTTAATTTTTAACCTGGAGGTTGCCGCGGGCACTGACCGCCTGATGATGAAATTTATGTCACTTAGAGCAGCGGTCCCCAACCTTTTTTGCACCACAGACCGGTTTAATGGCAGACAATATTTTCACGGACCGGCCTTTAACGTGTGGCGGATAAATATAACAGAATAAAATGATACGTCTTATTTCTTTGAAAATAAGACGCACAACTACAACACGGGAAAAGAGCCAGGGAAGCCGAGTTAACGATAAAATCCCTGAAAACCACAAATTTCACACTAGAGCCTCAACTCTCACGGCCCGGTGCCAAACGACTCACGGACCGGTACCGGTCCACGGCCCAGGGGTTGGGGACCGCTGGCTTAGACCATAACGTTGTCATGTATGCAAAAAACTGGATTTACTTGGGTTGAATTGGGACGGGTTGGAAACCTGTGGTTGGATAAATGTAATACTTTTTAAAGACCCTTTCACAGATGCAGCTGCTAAAGATTTCAGATCATGTTTTCCACCTTAAAATGAGAAATACCATATCCTTTAACCAAAGTCATTTTTGACCTTCACCAGCTTTCTCCAGACGAGTAAGCAGACCTTTAGTCAAGGCCATTTTTACTGTTAAATGACTTATATTTGCTATAACATTTCCTTCTGCCATGTTAAGACGACTTGTGATGAAGGATGTACATGTGCATCACATCAGTGTTTCACTCGATATTTCTATATTTTTCACCCCTGCTTGTTGCTTCAAAAGTTTAAAAATGTAATCAGCCGACTCCAGCCACTGGCATACAAGCATATTCCATTTGTTTTTCACATTTGAAATGCAGCAGGTCTATTTATTACCAGCAGCAAACTAAAAGCACAGTAGTCTGTGTGGGAATTAACTAAAGGGATTAAATAATAGATTGAAATCAATAGGAAAAAACATCACTTTGTGGTTGCTTTGATTAATGGTCTCTCCTAAAATGATCAATTAAAGTTGAAAACTTTCTGTACACATTATTAACCCCCCGTTTTCTAACTCATTTAAAAAGCTGCAGGCTTATTTCCCATTATGTTGATAATATGGGTATGGTTAGCCAAAACTCTTTGTGATAATTGTGTGTTGGTTCAAAAAGCCATTTTCTGTTAGAGTGCACAAATCCATTACGACCTCCTCCTTAGGCCTGATAATGGGGATTGGATTAATGCAGGGGGTAAAATATGTGGCCCAGGACTCCTAAAGATATGATTGATCACCTTATTCCTGAGTATTCAACCAGTTTGGTTTGTGTTAATCAATACCATTACCTCTTTTGGATTAAACAGTGGCCTGTAAACAAAATAGAGTCAAAGAAATCTAGATGTGGGAATGTTGTCTGATGGTTAAACTAGGTAATACACATCTCAGACCATCAGAGACTATTTTACATCAAGCACTGGCAGCTGAATTGGTTCCAGTTAGAATAAGTATATTCAACAGCTTATGCCATAAGTTGAAGAATTCCCATATCGGACAGTTATAGAGAGCCAATATTATCTACATTTTTATTCTTGAACCCTGATAGACTAGATCAGCAAGGAAAAATACTTCTGCGTCAAATCACTGAGGAAACAGGTATTTGGTATTTTATATTTGATACTGCGATACAATATTATTTGATACAGATATTCCTGATGCTAATTCATTGTTTATATAAAGCACACCTGTCCACAGAATCAGTCTCTTCTATTCCAACCTCTCCACCACGATGGGAAAGACCAAAGAGTTGTCCAAGGACATGCAGGGACAGACGTGCACAAGGCTGGAATTGGCTACAAGACCATCAGTGAGAAGTTTGGTGAGAAACTAACAACTGCTGTTAACATTATTTGGAAATAAAGGAAATACAAAATAAGTCAGCCTCAGTCTGGAGCTCCATGCAAGCTCATCCTTACCCCATGAGGGTGAGGTGAGGATCAGCCCCAAACTACACAGGAGGCGCTAGTTAATGATGTGAAGGCAGAGCATCAGTCAAGCATGGAGGTGGAAGCATCGTGACTTGAAGGGTCAATGGATGGAGACACGAACCAAAAATCCTCGAACGAGAACCTTCTTACAGAAAACAGAAGATGGGTCGTGGACGGGTCTTCCAGCATGACAGTGGCCCAAAACTGCAACAAAGAAGTGGCTATAAAAGAAGCACAATAAAGGTCATGGAGTGGCCTGGACCGTCTCCAGACATCAGTCATATAGAAAATCTGTTGAGGGAGCTGAATCTTTGAGTTGCCAAGCAAAGAGAAAACCCTAAAGGATTTCGATTTTTAAATACCTGTAATGTAATCCATCTGTGGCTTGTGGACGTTTATTGGAAGGTTTGGTAAGATTCCTATTTACCCCTTTATATGAGATTTTAATATGTACAGTATACAAAAATAGTAATCTCATGAGGAGAAATGCATGCTAGTCTGAAAGACAGCATCTTCTAGTTTCTGAAAACATGATTATTTGGCATGTTTCTAAAATGCTACTCTAAGCCTGCCCCTACCTTGTTGTCATTATAGGCTGAGGGACCCTGTATTATTTTCCAATCACCAGGTTTTACCATCCTAACAGAAAGGGCAACCTATCTAGATCTGGCAATTTACAAAGAAGCCAAGCAAAGGTGCAGCAATCAGATTACACAGCAGGTAGTGATGACATATCGCCCACTGAACAATTCCGATCATGATTGGATTGTGTGTTGCAAAGATACGCCCTTCTTTCTGTTTGTGTCTTTGCTGCCAACTTGGTCACAGCCAAATGATCTGTAATGAATAAATAAAACCCAGAAAAACAACAGACAAGTCACTGCACTGTAGACTAAATGAATAACCTCTTTTCTCTCGCTGTTTATTTTCAGATGATAAAGCAAAATAACAAAACTGAGCTTTCAGAGCATTCACGAATGGAGCTATTGAAATGTAGAAGAATGTGTGTTGGGGGTGAGACAGCAGGGCAGGTCATAGCAGGAGGGGTGAGAGGTGTTAGCTAATCTGCTGCAGGATGATATAGATAAACAGAGATGCCTCCCAGAGAGCGGATGTTGTACCCAGATGGCCACAGAGCGGTTGGTGGCAGCAGGAGAGATCAGATAGTCAGAGAGAGACACAAAGAGGGGGAACACTGCAAAAAATATTTCATGGTTTTATTTTTACGAGGTGAATATTTCAGGTTTGTAAAAACATAAATAAATCTATGTTTAGTGGAACATTTTTGAAAAAAAAAGTATTTCATCATTTATTTCATGTTGTTGTTTTTTTTGACTACTTTCTACATTGTAGAGACATACTGAAGACATCAAATATATAAAGCAAGATATATGGAATTATGTAGCAAAGAAAAAATAAATAACTCTGAATATGTCTTATATTCTAGATTCCTGAAAGTAGCCACCCTTTACTACTTTCAGGGTTGACAGCACTGCAAACCCTCTCATTGAGTTTCATGCTGCAGTCACCTGAAATGGTTTTCACTTCACAGGTGTGTCTTGTCAGGGTTTATTTGTGGAGTTTCTTGCCGTCTTAATGGGGTTGGGACCATCAGTTGTGTTGTGCAGAAGTCAGGTTGGTACACAGCTGACAGCCCTATTTGAAAACTGTTGGAATTCATATTATGGCAAGAACCAATCAGCTAAGTAAAGAGAAACAGCAGTCCATCGATACTTTAAGAGCTGAAGGTCAGTCAGTTCTGAAAATTGCAAAAACTTTGAATTTCTCCCCAAATGTAGTCGCAAAAACAATCAAGCGTTACGACAAAACTGGATCACATGAGGACCAACCCAGGAAAAGAAGACCAAGAGTCACCTCTGCTGTTGATGATAAATTCATCCGAGTCACCAGCCTCACAAATCACAAGTTAACAGCACCTCAGATTAGAGCCCAGACAGAGTTCCAGTAGCAGACACATCTCTACATCAACTGTTCAGAGGAGGGTGAATCAGGCCGTTATGGTCAAATAGCTGCTAAGAAACCACGACTAAGGAAAAGCAACAAGCAGAAGAGTGTTTGTGCCAAGAAACACAAGGAATGGACATTAGACCAGTGGAAATCTGCTTTGGTCTGATGAGTCCAAATTTGAGATCTTTGGCTCAATCGGCTGTGTCTCTGTGCGATGCAGAAAAGGTGAACGGATGGTCTCTACATGCATGGCTCCAACCGTGAAGCATGGCAGAGAAGGTGTGATGGTGTGGGGGTGCTTTGCTGGTGACACTGTTGGGGACACTACCACAGCATCCTGCAGCGATGTGCCATCCCATCTGGTTTGGCTTTATTTGGACCTTTTATTTTTCAACAGGGCACTGACCCCAAACACACCTCCAGGCTGAGTAAGGGCTATTTGAGCAAGAAGGAGAGTGAAGGAGTGCTACACCTGATCGCCTGGCCTCCACAGTCACCTGACCTAAACCTAAGTGAGATGGTTTGGGATGAGATGGACCACAGAGTGAAGGCAAAAGGGCCAACAAGTGCTGCATCTCTGGGAATTCCTTCAAGACTGTTGGAAAATCATTTCAGGTGACGATCTCAAGAAGCTCATCGAGAGAATGCCAAGAGTGTGCAAAGCAGCAATGAAAGCAAAGGGCGGCTATTTTAAAGAATCTAAAACAGTTATTTCACACTTTCTTGTTTCTTGTTTATTGTGTTCAGTATTAAATGACTAAGGGACACTTTTTGCAGCAAGCAGCCATGCACATGGAAGAAGAGAAAGCAGGGAGATCCGACTCCCTGTCCAGGACTCCTCGTGTGTGTCATCTCGCACTAATAACCCTCCTCTGATCTGAATCTTCCTCCTTTTTTTTCTCCTCTCGTCTGCTTTTTTCCTCATGTCTATCGCTTCGCCACCTTCTTTTCCCTTCCCCTCTCTATCCCCCTCTTTAGATGTATCCTTCTCTTTCTCTCTCCCATCTCCTTCTCATTAGAGCTTATCTGGGCTTCCACATTCAGTGCTGGTTTTTATCTGTCTAATTATGTTGCTCTTCACCTATGGAGGGAGTAAAAGCAGCCCTGTGGCACGCTGGGAAGACGATTCTTGTCTGGTGCTCTCCTGTGTCCTGCCCCCTTGACTTTTGCACACCCTCTATCACCCACCTATAGAGATGAGCAGCTTTTCCCTATCCTCTTTTCAATTCCATCACCTTTTCAGCATCACCGGGGCCCTTTGAGCGGGGCCCCCGGCCTCTAAGTCCCCCGAACAGCCAGGCTCAATGATAAAATTCCCCAGACACTTTTCCATTATGGAGCAATGATATGAGGTGATGCTGGGAGTAACAAAAACATACACACACACACTCACTGCCATCGTCATGCACATGCAAGGATCAGGGCATGCACATTCAAACAGTATACACAAAAGCACATAAAGCAGTTTTCACTCCTCCCTGCTTCCTTATCGAGCTTTTTCAGTGTGCAGTGCGTGAGCTGCATGTGCTCATCTCCCACACAAATGTGTGAGAATGCAGCAGTCATTGATAGAATATTTATAATGATACTGCCGGCCTGTGATGTATCAGAAAATAGGATTGGTAACGACTGTACTGGTTGTCTGCATGTTTTTTATTCATTTTTATTCACACCAATAACAACAGGCCACACACTGCAGTTATTTTTGATGCTTTCGTTTTGCAGAAAATAAAAAAATCCAGTCTACAATATCATGTTTTAAGGCATTGTAGGTAAAAAAATAGAATAAAATAAATAATAGTTATGAATGAATGATGTCTTTAACTGTGAACTACAGACTGTATGAAAGAAGGCTGTATTCATGATGATGTCACCATGCTGGTGTTGGGACTCTTGATTGGATTAGATGAGATGTTACATGATCAGCTAATGCTAGCAAGCTAACACTAAAAGCATATTTGGTGGTCCTAACATCATCTATGGCAATGAGCTTTGAGTGAAGCGCCTTGAGGCGACTTTTGTTGTGATTTGGCGCTATATAAATAAAATTGAATTGAATTGAGTAGTGACAAAGAAATGAGACTACAGTTAAATGTTGATGTGGGTTCTCAGTAGCTAACTGGAGAAAACTGTTAGAGAAAAGTCTTTGCAATCCAGGAACAAGTCCAGCTGTCTTCTTTTCAAGCACTCAAGTGTACAGTATTAAGGGGCAGAAATTAATTTCCTCTGTAGGATGTCTGGGCGCTTTCCTAGAGATGAAGAAGCCTGGTAATATGGAAAAGACTTTGGCTTACAAACACCAAGATGAACTGGGGATGGATGGATGGATGATAAAATACTAGAATTTCCCTCAGCAATTTGAAAAGCAAACTTGGACAGTATGTACCTCACAGCAGGCCTAAATATTGGTAGGTTAATTCCATTAGAAAAATTCCAAAAGACACCAACAGCACAAGCACAACGGAAAGCTCCAGTCAGCATATTTTAGGCCTAGTAGACACTGATTGGCAAAAGCTACCCTTTTTTTTTATTTCACTTGTCAATTAGAGTAGCCATTCTAATAATTCTGAGCCTCTGCAAAATCCACCTGGATAAATTATAGTTGATTTATGATTTGATTTTGCAGCCAACCTCAAGTGGCCATTATAGGAACTGCACTTCTGAGCCGACTTAATTTGTTCAGTTCAGGAAGTTAAGGATACTCTAAAGGTAAATGTGTAGAAACTTGTAGCTGACTTCATCTAAACCTTTAGACCTTCATGTGTTGGAAGTGAGCAGCATATGTCCTTTTTTTCATGAAGTACACTCTAGTCTAATTCATTTCAGTTTCTGCTGTTCACTCACGGCTTCTCCGGACATAGATTGAACTGTACTGTGAAGTTTACAGACAACGTTGCCCAGATTCCAGACAGCCAAGAGACTTGATATTGGAAGGAAATCTATAGTTTTATAGTTTGGAGCAAAAAAAACTGACTGCCTGATGGCAACAAGACTAAGGGATTTAGAAAGAAGGAGGCAAAGACACACTCCGTGAGACTGCACCCAATTCCAATGCTTCACCCTGGTAGTGTATCCAAAGCACAGTTTAGGTTGTGCCTGGAAGAGCCCCAGAACTGCAGGTCACCCACCAGACGCTCCCTGGTGAAGTGCCCTGGCAGATTCGGCTCCTGTCCTTAGCAAGGTACTAAACTCATATCCATCTGATTCATCTAGTACCATTTTGCCTTCGGAGACCGTAGCAGGGGCTAATGCATCAGACCACACAGCTTCCAGTATCACAAGGGCACAAAAACCCGTCTTCCATGTTAAGGTGGCAATTTTTTCAACACTATAATTTGTAGAAACAGTGATCAGAGCCATAATAAGGAAACACAGCTGCAGTAACACCTTCTTTTATGTTTTACACAACTGGTTTACAGCAGGTGTTGTTACATCTCTGCTAGAGGGTCTGTGTACCTGAGGCAGGACAAAACTTCCTTAATGTTTCTTCAGCACTCATCTCAGCAGGTTGTTTGCATGTCTGCGGCACACTGTAACAGATACTGCTTACTGCAGTCTCTTGGGGATGAAATGACGCACAGAGGGTGAGTGGGGTGGAGGTAGGGTGGGGCAGAGGGGTCACATGAATGTGCGCATTTGTGTTAATGTGTGTGGTAGACCTACAAGGGGATGATAACCCCAATAACGGTGGCCCTTACCTTTCTGCTCCCTTGATCCACACACACATGCTACACACACACACACACACACACACAGACACACAGACACCATGCCACTGTGCGTACAATATGTGATTTTAATGAACCTAATCTCCAGGATCACCAGGTCTCTGAGCCGGGAAATTAACGAGAGCAGGTTAAACACACACAGTAGGTTCAGTGAAACCCCTTTCAAATCGTGTGTGTGTGTGTGTGTGTGTGTGTGTGTGTGTGTGTGTGTGTGTGTGTGTGTGTGTGTGTGTGTGTGTGTGTGTGTGTGTGTGTGTAGGGGTGAAATTGGTTTTCCTCAGGATTAAAGGATTAAAAAGGCTGTTAGTTCCTCAAAGTGCTCCAAATACCCCCCTCAATATTCATTACAGCAGATACAAAAGGCAGAGAGGAGCTCATAATGGGCCCCAACCTTCTAATCATTTCAAGCAGGGACGCTCCTGATCTTGCACGCCGCCACACATACACCCATACGCTCTCTTTTATTATCATTATCCACACTATTAGCATGATATAAGAACTGTCTGGAGATCACAACAGGGCGAATTTGATATAGAAAAGAGATTATTGAGGAAACTGTGGCTGAAAATGATCCAAATATTTGTACACATTTGAAATGCGTGCACCCCACCCACCCCACCCACACACCCCACCCACACACCCCACACCCTGGCTGCTTTTAAGCAGACTTCAGTCTTTTCCAATACTCCAAGCTAATGACTCCCTGATGCCAGCAGGTCTGGTGCGAGGTCTGCCAGCCATAGAGTTTGTTAAAGAGGATAATAAATCAATATCAAAGTGCCATCACAGTCAGGAGGTGGCCTAAGTGCCTCCTTAAAACACACACCCCATGGAAAAACTGTCCTTTTAAAGTCCCTTCAAGCACAGAGGAGGGGGGAATAATTGAAAGTGATTGAGAGCACTCTTCACTGTGCCCTTTTTGCACCCAGCAGGTAGCCACTTGTTCGCTGACAGCAATGGAGGATTGGTTTACATTGTGTGCTGCTGGCCCGCCACCGCGTGTGTGTTTGCGTGCGCACACAAGCTCGTGGAAACCTAACAAGGCTGAAATTGATGGTGTTTTAGCTGGGGAGTCATTTTTGATGGTCGCTGACATTCAGCTCCAGAAAATATTGCATTGGATGTGGAAAAGGTCAAAACCAAGGGCGAGAGAGTGAAGAAAATAAGAAAAAAAATGGAAAACAGAATGAAAGCATACTTGACGATTGAACCTTCTCAGTAAAAATAATGTGTATGCATTAAAACTGAAGCTGTGGAAATCAAATGTATTGTTTGTCTGCATTTATGCTGCTTCAGTTTGGAGCCTCGGCGTTTGTAGTTTGGTGTCGTACAGCACAGAAGAAAAGTCTTTTTATTATTTTTTTTCAATTCTAAATATGCAAGACGCTCATACACTCCTGCTCAAGGCTTACTTTTTGTGCTGATTATCCATGGATGTATCCAGAAAAAAGTACTTGAGAACTCCCACTGTGGATTTCAGAGTCAGGAGGTGTGTAAGAGCCAACGTCGATGTTTATGTTTTATTTATTTGTTATGGTGGCACAGGTGTTTAGATTTTGCTGCATCTCAGGTGATTTCATGGGGGTGTGGTCGCATGTTATTTACCTGACGCCAGTGTTCGCAACAGCGGCGTTGGGGTGAGTGGTTTGTGGGCAAACTTTTCTGTTGACCGTCATTTTAGCACGTCAGTTAATGCATACGCTATTTGTTTTGATTCAAAGCGCAAAAGTATCTTGTTTCGTTCTTAAAATAAATACTCAAAATACGAATACGACTCTGTATGGATCATTGGAGACGCGTCACAGCAACAGGACCAACTCAGCCCGCTGCGATTTTGTTTTTGCATGGAAGGTGCAAGGTGGTTCCATACTGCAGTGGTTAGCACATTCGCCTCATATGCAAAGGTTCAGGAGGAGACCCAATGTAGAAGTCAAACACCTGAATTCTTCACTGCTACATTGTGGATACGGGAGCAGCCGAGGATCAGAGACGTGACCCCAACAACAAAAATCTATAAACAGTGTCAACACCTTGTAATAGTACCCAACACTTTTTTCACTTTTCATACATATAATAATAATAATAATAATAATAATAATAATAATGCAATTCAATTGTATTTACTTATATAGCACCAATTCACAGCAAAAGCCACTTCCCTGTGCTTCATGTTTTAAGGTAAAGCCCCTGCAATAATACAGAGAAACCCCAACAATCAGACAACCCCCTTTGGCAACAGTGGGAAGGAAGAACTCCCTTTTAACAGGAAGAAA
Source organism: Rhamphochromis longiceps (assembly GCF_057381845.1). NCBI lineage: Eukaryota > Metazoa > Chordata > Actinopteri > Cichliformes > Cichlidae > Rhamphochromis > Rhamphochromis longiceps. The sequence continues at coordinate 35,403,262 of NC_140578.1, read as the reverse complement.
CCTCCAGGTGCAGAGAGGTTTCTTCTTAAAATGCAACCCCCAAATGGCTGCTACCGTTTGGGGGTTGCATTGTGGGAGATAGCACAGAAGACGTGCATAATGATACATAATGATACTAATACTAATAATAATCAAAATCATAATTCTGCTTATCCAACAGATCACATTAGCAAAAATAGGTTTTCTAATAAATGTGATAATGAAAAGAAGCAAAGCAGTCAAATAGATTTTCTTCCTTTAAAGCAGCATTGCTGTGTTTAGTTTCAGTAAATGTTTCACCCAAAATGCAACATATGTGAGAAAATGTCTACTGTTTTTTCTCTACAGCAGCTGTTGCATGACTTTAGTTATTTTTGCATGTATGTATGTTATTTATACTATTCATGTGACAAAGTGCATAATTAGATCGCACGGGGCTAGGATTTAGAGTTGCTTGGACATTTGACGGTCTCTGATTTGTCATGGTTTTCAAAATTTCAGTGAAATCGAGGCAGAAGGTTTGGAGGAAATGTATGCTGTATACTTCAAAACTTCAGCACAAGAAAAAGCGCAGTTCCTAAGTAAATTTTATGCCACATTTTTTAAAATTAAAAAAATAGCAGAATAAAGTATCCTTTAAAAAATGGCAGCACATACAATTAATGGTTTTCCATAAATGCAAGATATTAACAACTTTTCTTTTACATTGTTTGGTCAAAAAAAGAAAATAAAACATTTAAAAAATACAGGAAGACATCAGTTTAGTGAGTAGGAATTTCTAATGACCCGCTAACAGGTTATCATTAAACTCTGGTCACCCAGCATTCCACAGCTCAATGGTTTCACTGTCCAAAGAGAAGAAAACCCTCCAAGTTTGTTTTCAAAGGCACTCTTTAGGCACAAAACACCCCATCAGCTACTGCAGGAGACAGGAAACTATTATGCACATCATTTTTCTTTGTTGCTGGCACACTGAAGCAATCACAGTAACCCCCTCTCACAGACCTCCTCCTGTATCTTCTTCCCCCGGTAACAGCATGGAGAAACACTCCAGACAGAATAAATTCTGCTACCTCGGCCCCACAGCTCCTCGGCTCGGTTTTCTTTCCCCGACTCCCCGTCCCCCTGCCCCATCAGCCGTTCAGAAGGGATTTTATTTTATTTACTTTTTTTTTTCTTTTAATTTCTAAATCCACAAATGCATGTCAGCATTTCTCCAAGTCAGCTCGTATTTCACAGATTTTTTTACTCTGTGATTAATCTGAATTTTTCCATTCTGCGAGGGGAAACTGCTGCATGTATGAATTAAGTGTAAAAATCTGAACAATCTTACACATGGATTCCACACTATTGCTGTGCCGTACTGCAAATTTTGGTATCGATCAGATACCAAGTAAACACAGGGCCGATATATTGTAAACATATTTTAAAAATCCGTAAATCACTGTGATTTTAATTTTACACTATAATTAGTTAAGATACCTTCCAGCTTTTCATGTATTTTGCCTGGGATGTAAATCTGTCACTAAAGCACTTTGGGTCCACTTCTCTTGTTTAAATGTGCCATAGGCATTATTTTTCATTTCTATGAAATTTATTCAAATGATTAATTTAACAGAATTCAATGGACTACATATCAAAATCAGAGGACAGTCCTATTGTGTTAGTATCGATTCAATACAATACTATCGATACCATATATAGATACTGTCCGGCTTTTTCAGGTGTTACACATTTATTTCGAACATCGTGTTACAGAGAAGTTTAAAACATGTCCAGTCCAAACTAATTGCTGCACTGGTAACTATGATTGAAGCTTTTTCTTTCTAAGATACCTGGAAAGTTTTCCCGCCACTGTAAAATTGGTGCGATAGAACAAATAAGCAACAGCAAATGTTACTGACAAATGTCATTTTATTTGCAGACGTTCTGATATCAGTCAACATGGCCGATGACGTGGAAGCGCAGAGGAGCCGACTTGAAGGTTTCTGCATGCTTATTAAAGCCATATCGGTGCATGGAACTTATTTTCATTCCTCCTTTAAAGATAGTAATCCTGTTTCTCGTTGGTCCTAAATCGAGATGAGGGACACCGCTTGACGGTTCTTTACCAAAATATAAGTTTTTTTATAAACCTGGCCTGTTGCCACGCCGGCTCATCGGCTACGTCTCTCAGCAACAAGTTTACTCGAGCTAACAAGCTACATGCATGCAGAACATCTGAATTTGACTGCACAGCAAAACAATATTTAACAGGTAAATGATGGGATGTAGATTCTGTCTTTTGGAGGGATTTTGTTGCTACTTTAAAACACTGATGTTCAATCCAGTCATCTGTCATTTTATTATTTCTTCACATTGTTTTTCTTACTTTCCAGATTTCTCACTTTCTCCTTGCTACCCCCTCTCTTTTCCTTCCCTCTCTTTTCCTTCCATCTACCTTTTCCTCGCCCTCTATCTTGGTTCTGCCGAACTTGGCTTAATTAAAACGCTAATGAGCCCCATTAATGGACCCAGAAATCAATTCTGTTTGCGATTACTTGAGCCTCTGCTAATAAGGTCTAATTTGTATTAGTTTTATACACCTCACCTCTGTGTGTGTGAACTCTGACCATTACTGATTTTCTGTATGGTCCGGAAATGCCTGAGCGGACTTTCTCAAATGATTTCTGTCACTTAAAGAGACAATTACAGAATGAGTCCCAGCAGCCGCTATCAAGCTTAACCTAAAATAGTGTAAAGTGCACCAGTGACAGAGAAACATTTTTCTTCTTGTCCAGCGCCTCTTTTTTGTCTGTCTCTCCCTCTCTCCCTCTCTCTGTGTCTCCATGTTTTGCATTATCCCCACCAGTCTCTGTGGTTTTGAAGTGTCAGTGAAGGCATGGACCTCCATGGCTGAAGCATCCCAGAGGTTTTAAGGAAATCACAGTTTGATGGCATTCCCATATGCTTCCAGCTGACTGGGACAGTCCACTCTACGTCGGCTGTTCCGTAATAATTCTTTGAATTTGTTTTAACCATTAAAGACAGCCAGATGTTTAGTGTTTGGTGCACAGAATCAGCAGTCGCGCAGAAAGGAAATGTAAGAAAGTGTGAAAAATAGGAATTAAGGGACACCTACAGGTATTATTATTGCATCATTACCAGCAGGGTTTGCTCAGCTTTCACTGGGAGGATTCATAGAATCTAGAAATTTTTATCTATATTTTTTCTGCACATGTATAATTAACCATAAATATAATTATACAATATGCATTTCATATTTCAAACTTTAAAAATTGTCCCTTTTCTTTTTTTTTCTTGTCTGCTACAGTTAAAGCGCAGACTTACAGTGTTAAACAATGCCATTTTGAAGCAGTTACTCTAAAGCTGAGTTCAACTTGTAAGCTGTAATTTACTGTAAATTTACAGTAAAATCTTTTCCAACGTTGCTTGTTCAGCTATAAATTTGTTGAGTAAAAGTAAAGAATGACAGAGAAAAGAGTTGGAATTTATTTAACAGGAAAACTTGTTCTGAATTCGTTGTTTCGTGGTTGGAAATAGGTAATTAAATTATGCTGAAAAACGACCGAGTGAATAAGAGTTTGTGCAGGACTCCCTACTTTCATTGTCTGATGTTATCTGTGCGTCTCTTGCAGACGGGGCCTTTGAGGATTCCCCTCTGAGGGCTGCGGATGATATTGTTCTCTGCGGTTTGCATCTGCTGGTTTGATAATCCAGTGATTCCGCCGTCAGAGGGGGATTCTGGGAGCGCAAATACGCAACAACACACAAACTCCTGGACTGTGACGGCAGCCATTGTTCCTCCCAAACAATGTCTTCACTTTGATGTCTGTGATGCTTGGCCGGCCGAGGGAAGTTTTTCAGCACCCAGTTCCCTTTTAAGTCTTTGCTGCCGAGAAACCCAGAAACTACAAAAAATCAGATGAATGCATATTTATATTAGCTTTAATAATATATCAGGTGGCTTTGTAGAATTTTAAAACCAAAAAAAGGACAGTATATTTTATAATAAATGCACAGCAGACAGGATTAGATGATTTCTACATTAATATATGTTGGAAGTGTCTTTAATGTCAGGCTGTGCTCCAAAATTAGCCTCTGCTGAGTTAACACACATATAGGCGTGATTTTTTTCCCCTCTTCAATCAAAGTTCTGTTCTTAGAGATCTCTAGATTTTTTCTCAGTATTTTAATTCATAAATTATATAAAATTGATGCTTTTTTTAGCTTAATCTTTGTTAGCAAATGCAGACAAAGTTATGAATTCAATTTCAAAAGGCTTTACTGGAATAAAATCTTCCATATCGCTGTACAACATGATGCATCCTCTGTGGAAAGGGCTTCGTTTTTGTTTCACTGAAGGCCCTTCAAAGGCTCCCATAAAGGAATTTTTTTTCATTGTCCTGCTGCAGGGGCAACATGCTGCTGCGAGTCTTGACTGACAGCTCGAATCCTCCAATGTTCTTTGGCACAAAAGGCGACAAGCAGAAAGGAAATTGGCTTTTGTCCTCGCCTCCGAGCTCCTTAACCTGATGCCTGTTTTCTCATTTATTAAAACTTGAACTGTACTAACTAAAAAACACAACTAGTACGTCTTTGGTTAATTGTCCTGATTGTGGGTTTTAATAGGCTGTCTGCAACAAGATCTTTATTTGATTTGATTTGATTTTACTTTAGTTTTTATTTTGTGTGTGTGTGTAATTCACAGCAATTATTAAAATAAATCATTTGAGTCATTTTAAAAGAAAATCATAATTTACAACTAATTTAACCAAACACTTTATTTTCCTTTAGCATTTTATTTTCCTTTTTTATTAACTTAATTATATTTATTTCCACCAAACAGCCCCCCTGCAGTCATTGAAAAGGTGTTTTTAAATGATTCTTTTCTTTTCTTTCCATTTAACTAGTCCAACAACCTTAAAAGAATATCTTTTCAAACAGAGTTTAAATTGTTTTCTTTTTTTAAGACGATAAAAAATTGACTTTTTTCATTTTTCCAGCTCTTAAATTTAAAAACCCAAACCCTAAAAATCAAACCCACACAGCCGAGCGAGTGAGGTGGCCAGAGGTGGAGGCCTCTCTGTTTGGCCTGTAATGACTCTAAGCCAGTAGTTTTGTGCCCCCTTCTGGCAATCCTGGCAATAGGTGACCAGCTGATATAGTTGTGATAAACAAAAATGAGACGCTGTGGTAATATCATCTCTCCTGCCGCCACATGGCCACAAACACCCTGGTATTATCTCCTTTATTAGATGTCCGAAAGAGTATGAAAACAATATTAAGGAGTATAAAACCCAACTGGTCTCACATTGCTGATGATGTCAGCGTTGAAAGCAGCTTAATAAAAAAAATTTTTAAAAAACTTTCAGTTTAATGAGCCAAATTTGGGATGGACCACAGAACAGATTCATGAGTCTTTTGTTAAACTGTCACATAAACAAGTCACCCCTTCCTAAATGACCCGACTTCAACCCTTCAGCATCAAATAGGACTGTTTAAAGAAGGCCAGCGGTGATAGAGTCGAAAAGAAGCTCAGGCAGAGCAACATAATCAGAAGCAAATCAGCCGTTTCCCCTGTCACTTCTCTGTACTCGGGAAACTAACAAGGCAGCGGGGTCTCCATCCGCTCCTTCGCTCCCTCCCTCTCCTTTGCGACTCCATAACTTGTCACATTCCTTATTAATTTCCAAGACAGATGCTGACTTTGCCTCTCCACCTTTCTTTCCCTCACTCCCCATCTCTCTCTGCTTGTATTCCCCATTTCTGCCTCCTTCTCCTCCATTTATCTCTGCCTCTTTGCCTTTATCTGCGTCTTCCATCCTTTCTCCTGCTATCTTCACCTTCCTTTCAGACTCTCCACCTTTCCCTCTAAGTGCTCCACCTGCTCTCGCCTTTCTCGGCTCTCCTGTCATTATCTCATTCTTTTTATTTCAACACCATTTTCAAGAATTCGTTTCCACAAAAGAGATGCCGACGTTGCAGGGCCGGTTCTGAGATGAGTGCGAACACGTCACAATTAATGTAGATTTTTAACTGTGGGGAGAGAGCAAGGAGATCATAGCCCGATATGTTTAAGCAACTGATGGCTTCCAATTAAGGGAAGGGAATGCTGATTTCTTATCATGGAAAAGAGAAGAGAGATTGGGAGACGAAAGAAGAGGGGAATAGAAATTGGGAGCAAAGGAGAAGACAGAGCAGATAGGAAGCAAATTATTGACAGAAAGAAGAAACTAGAAAATGATGAAGCAAAAGGAATAAAGAAGGCGAGGAGAAAAAGGAAGGAAGATGCGTGTAAAGGAAGATTTCAAAAAGAGGGGGCCAGGTGGAGGATAAGAGCGAGTGATTAGAACAAAGGAAGAAAGAGTGGAAGCTAGAAACAGGTTGTAGATAAGAGAAGGAAAAATTTAAAGAGCAAGAAAGTGTTTGTTTCAGTGCTCGAAGAGATCACTTATGTCTGCAACTAAACTCATTCTGAAGCCCGAGAGCACTACTAAAAATATATTACAGAAGGTGCTTTAGGTACGTAATAAATCATTTAATATGACGTAAAGCATGAGATGTTTCTGGGTGTAATAAGCCAGGAAGTGCTCCTGTGCTGTTTTAAAAACTGCATTCATTATTCAGGCATTTCATTTGGTGCATTAACTATTTCTCAAAATATTTGCCATAAATGTTATGCGTGATATTAGATGATGGATGTTATCCATATCATCTCCCTCTAAATAAATCTATGCGAGGTTTGGAGTGCTGGACGTGCTGTTATTGACTTACAGAGTGATGCAAAGGTTGCTGTTACAGAGCAGCTTCTCATTTCAGCTGGACACACCGCTGAGTGTCATTGTAAACGCATACTGATGATAGCAGTGATATCTGAAAATGATGTGTCAATATTGTGTCACATATAAAACTGCAACTGACTGTGCTGCTTCTATTTTAAATTTACCAGAAAAAGACAGCACAAATATATGTCTATTTTTTAACTCTTTGTAGATGTAATGACACTATTGTGAGAGATCTTGAAATATGATTTTCGATTTGTTCCTGTAGCTGTTTTTTGGTCCTTTCATGCAATATGTCAGGTTTATGCTTGCATGGGTATGGAATCAATGCTTTCCATAAGTCTCTATGGAAGCATTCAGTGTGGGCGGCTATAGCTTACTTGGTTGTCCAGGTATGGAAATACTGAAAAGCTACAGGGACGTGAGTCTGACTCTGTCCCAGACCCTTTTCTGCCTAGTATTTCTCTCTGCCCTCTCCCACTGTTCTATCCATTAAATGCTAAAAATGCCTGGGAAAAAAAGACTTTAGCTAATTGCTAATTAGACGAAGAGCAGGGCTGATATATGCAGTGTATCTCTGTACACAGAGAGAGATGAGCGAGACAGCAGGCACTTCAAGCATGAAGAGAGAGTAATGTGTATATGTAGAGCATCAAGAAAGCCCAGAATCACATTTAACCTAGTCACATACAGTAATGACTGATCTAAGCCAAACTAATTAGTAGGCGTATCATTGTTATTATTAAAATGATTTATTTCATTTATTTCAATTCAGTTTAATTTTATTTGTACAGCACCAAATCACAACAACAGTCACATCAAGGTGCTAACAAATGCTAACAGGTTGTCTCACTAAGATCAAGATCGTTTTTACAAGCAATAGCTGTGTGCAGCAAACATACGCAAAAATTGAGACATGCATATAGTGACGCAACATTATAAATGATCACAAATTAGGAAAAATGCAAAAGTTGTTGCAGATAAAAAATATATACTTTTTCAAACGTCGTGGGGTTTTGCAGCTCATTGGACTTACAGGCAGTGTGAATCTGCGCTACAATAATGTTAAAGTGTTCTGAAACCTGACATTGTGTTTAAATTCAAACAGCAAGAAGCATTCGATCTTTTCAGTAGAGCCTTGTAAATAAACAATATACAGCGCTCCTTTCGTCAGTTATGGAGGACCATCCCAGTTTTTAATATAAGATGTGATAGTGAGTAAGGCTCAGTGTGTTGGGATTTATCGTCTGTGATAAATTCCAACACACTGAGGCGTCAAGGCGGACGAAGATGCAGGCATATAAACAATATCACCATAATCAAGTGCAGACAAAAATATGAAGAAACAAGATTTGTTTCTATGTAAAAATCCAGCTTTAGTTTTCAGTTTTCTTGAAAGGTGTGAGAGTAGCATCTAGGCAGAGTCCAGAGTATTTGTAACAATAAACAGTTTCAGCTTTATGACCATGAAGGGTTTGACCTTGTAAATATCATGCACACTGAACTTTTCAAAAATTTGTGTGATACGAGATTTCTAGGATTTATAAAAAAGGGATTTGCAGATTTTAATTGGCCTGATCAAGAATCACGAGGAGCCAGTGGTATTTAAAATAGTGTCATCAGCATAAAAGTGTACAATCTTGGGTGGCAGAGACAATATTGTTTTATGTACAAGGTGATTGATAGAAGTCCAAAATTGTATCCCTGTGGAATACCTACACATGTCTGTCAGAAAGATAATCGTTAAACCGTTTAATGCACTGTTCATCTAAGACGACTAAGACTAACTTTTCTCGTATTTTTGGGAAAGACTGTAGTAGTGGGGGACTTACTTGGATCTTTTGTTCAAATTAGATCTGTTGAAGTGAAATTAAGAAGACTTTCTTTGTTTGGCCAAGTAGCAGAGAGAGCATCTGATACAAGTTAAGCTCTAAGTAGATTTCATTTAGTGCCGCTGAGCTCTCTTAAAGTTCAGCTGTAGTAAAAGAAGTTGTTACATTAGCTTCATTCTTTTATTGTTTCATGAAGCTGTTTTATGCACAAAACAGGAACACGGGGCAAATAAGACACATTAACTAAGAGTTAATAAGGGTTGTGTCTTGTCTTGAAAAAACCTACATGTAAACCTGCAGGGAATAAACGATGGTCTCCCATGCCACCGACTTAAATACCCACAGAAATACCAGTAAAAACGGCAACATTGACCGTGTGGATAGCTGGTGGTGATCTCTTGTGTCACGTTTAATTTGGTCTGACTACACTAATTGTACAAGCATTCTGTGATAAAGAGCTAAGGGTCTTTCATGAGGATTACACAGTTTCCCTGCAACAACAACCAAAAACACAAAAAAGGAGATTTAAAATAACAGGAGTGACTGAATCTGCACTGGGAGATGCTGAGTATTTTTCTGTGTACAGCTACGGTGTACTCAGGTCCGTTCTTACAGAACAAGAAATAAAATCTACATTAATAATATTAATAAAGAAAATTCATGTGTATTTGTCATTTTTATTACAACTCCATGTACACAGAGTATTACTACTATACTACCACCGTTCTTTCTAATGGTCACCAGGGAGGGATGACAGTGGTTACAAAAGGAATTCAATAGACGTCTATGGGAAAACAGACTTGAGCCCTGACCTCTGCTAATACTTTCCACTCTTACTGGATAAAATTTGTTGGTTTGTCGTGTTTTTAACTAGTGAGATTTAATCTACACGGTTTACAAAATGTCTTATTTTCCTTCACATAAAATGCAAAATGTGTCCATTTCTTTTTCTCCCGAGGGTTCACGTTTGGTCATTTTTTCATGAGAAACAGGGAGGATGGGAGCTAGTTGCACCGTTTCCTGAAAAAAGGTGCAACTAGCTCCAATGCCCGGGGACAGATGAGAGGTGCACATCTAACCTTATTGCACGAGGAGAGTCCTGATTGGATCACCTCCAAAATTGTCCCGCCTTTCTGCACAACTTAATTAGCTCTGATTGGATCTCGCCTCTCCAGAATGTTTTCACCTCATTTGTATTAGCTGACAAAAGTGTCTTCATGCATTTTGTTTTCAGCAGAAAAAAAAGGTCACATGTGACAAATATGTCAAACACTTTTGGTTAATGAAATGAACACTGCTTCAGAGCAAGAGGTTCATCTGTTTGAGATTCTTGAGGTGAGTTACCCTTCCATTATTTTTCAGCAAGAAAAAAAACAGTCTGGTTATTCAGCTTAAAAAACGGTTTTCATTATTAGTTCATTCCAGGATTTCTAAGATCAAAATTGTCCAGTAAATTTTCTGTTGTCCAATGTCCATCTTTTCACAAATAACCTTCACGCCTGGCTTGCTGAGTTCACCGCGGCTTTTCTCACGGTCCTGGGCGGCGGCCCAGCAACGGTCGGGTCGTATTGTTTTTGTTGTCGCCACGTGCAAGCGGGAGGGTAAACAAATCCAGTTTTAATAAGGCCTTGTATCTCATAATCCCCGCCCGCCAGCAGGTGAGGACCAACATATGGGGCGAGACTACGACGAAGGGGCAGCACGAACTCGTGCACAAATACACACCCGCACCATGCGCACGCGAACACACACAGCAGCTGTCGCTTGTTTTCCGAGGCAAGACCGATCCAACAGGAACATGGTGGGTCTTTGGGAGCTGGGCCAACATCGGGGGGAGGAAGGGGGGGAGGCATATTGATGCAAATGACAGAAGGTGAAGGGAAGGAAGAAAGGCGGGAAGGATTCCAAGTAGAGTTTATCTGCTTCTCCCTCCCATTAAAGTCCACTCGCTTCCTGCCACTCTTACATTCCCTAAGCCGATAAATGACACAGGGTTAAGTACTCCACGGCTATTATAACCGAACGTGGAGCGAAGCAATAGCACAATATTTTTCTGTGCTGAAGCCAAGAGTGTCAGAGCTCAACTAATTTACCACTCTGCTGTTTTGTAAACATAATACGTTTGAGTAGCGGGACTTGTTCATGGTTACTTTGCCCTTGTGTACTTTACAGCGATAAAATTCTTTCAGTGAGAGCGGAGAGGAAGGGGGAAAAAAAAATCAATTTCCCCCCTGACTGACTTGGTTACACACGGCTCGGGCACACTCTCCCTACAACTTGTTGTCTTGTTTTAAAGCTTAACAAATGTACTTTTTTCTCTCGTTGTTGTTTTGGCTTATTTCATAAGAGAGGTTCTCATAAATCACCGTAGGTCACTGTAACCTTTCAGTCCGAGTTTAAACATAAAAATCAAAGCAGAGCTGAGGTTTTAATGATTTTATGTCCTCTTCTCCGCAGGGCCTACTCAGTATGGTTTATAACTCTGCCTTCGCCTTTCTTCTCGTGCCTTCTTTTAGCTTCTTCTCTCCTCCCTCCTTTGTTGACTGTATTTCCCTTCTCAATCTTTCCCCTTGTTCTTTATTCCTGACCTATTCCCTTCCTCCTTCTCGTAATCTGCCTCCCCTCTCTCTCTCTTCTCTCTCAGCCCATTTCTGCTTCTTATGAAGTGTGAAAAATGATTGTCTGCAGGATGAAGTGGACAGAATTCGCCGGCGTAATGGCCTGACAAAATGAATCGCGGCCTTCCTCGCCATCCATCACCACTCCGAGGCGACTGCTGGCTTATTGATTACTAGTTGTAACTACAAAGTGTCTGATTCAGTGCTTGTGGCGTTGCGTACAGAGGGAGGGGTGGGAGTTTGAGAAAGGTGGTTGGCAGCGGGTGGAAGGGAACGCAGGCAGCTGTAGCACTCTCAAAAATCCTCCTTTGATAGATTTTAAATGGTGAAATATTGATTTCTGTCTGGTCCAAGGCCCGGCCGAGCTGGCCGCAACTATTTGTCGGAGGTATAATGCTGGACACCCGTTTCTGCTGGCCACCATAAGTCATACTGACACCGGGAAAAATGAGGAAGGTGGAAAAGGGGGGAAAGGGGGAGAGAAATAAATACGTGGCTCACCCCTTTACCTTCATTCTAGTCTAGTCCAGCAGTGTCTCCCATGTTAAATCGCACATACGAAAGCACAAGCTGAATAATCTTGCTTCTATTTAATTCACTTTTCTATATCCTTGTTTTATACAGATATAAAATTATGTAGATGTGATTTGAGCAGTGGGTACATAAAGTGCCCTCGGTGTTTCTCCTCTACATAATTTCCTGAATTCTGGTGAATTTTTATCACACCAGTTTATGAAGGAAATGTTGTATTATCTAAAGGGAAAGAAAAACTGGGCACAAAGTGAGATTTCAATTCTGGATTAATTTACTGGGATATTATATATAGATATGGAGAGGTTGTGACGATGATGCAGTGAGATGAGAGTAATACCCTGCACTTATATGGTGAAACATACATTAATAAACATACATCAAACATATGAATCTAATCCATGCCCTTCAGTCTAGCAATATGACAACGATCCATGTCATCTTTTTAAATCCAGATTATAATCAACCCCCAGAAGTCCCCGTGGTTTCCCCCATTTCTGCTGAAAAAGATGAGTCCCTGCATTCAGATCAGATCGAATGGAAATACAAGCAGGATCTCTGACCCACTACACCATATGTCTTTCCTTACTAACATCACAAAGGCAGACTGGGTCACATCCTCCTTTCCCTTAAGAGAGGCGGGAACCTCTGCAAGCAGACGTAGAAGTGGATTTGCCAAAACCTCATGATCTACTGCTGCACTATACTGCTACCCAGATGATTTGAATTTTCATGCATTCCCACAAACAATGCAACCTGGTGCCTACATGAGATTTCTGTTTGGGACAGTTTGGCGAGGTTGCCGTTCTGTGCTTATGATAGATGTGTGCATATATGCAGATGTAGTGCAAAATATTGTATTGTGAACTCAATTGTAACATTTCGTCTTTTACACATTTGAGCCTTGGCCATGAAAGCGAACCCTTGTTCTTTCACAATTTCATGTTCCTGCTCATCACGCAAACATGTAGTACATGTAGTATTTGTGGGGGGTTTTGGAATCATCGATTATTAAGACTGGCACAATAGCCAAAACACTTTTACACCTGAAAAACTTTTATGAATGCCCTTCTCTTTTATGGTTATCATACTGCCTGTGCGCTCGTGGTACCACAGGCTGCAGCTGCTAGCTGAGATGATAGCATGCTCTCGGTCCACATATGTGTTAGTGCAAGGGTCTCGAACTCCAGGCCTCGAGGGCCAGTGTCCTGCAGATTTTAAATCTCATCCTGGGTCAACACACCTGATTCAAATGATTAGTTCATTACCAGGCCTCTGGAGAACTTCAAGACATGTTGAGGAGGTAATTTAGCCATTTAAATCAGCTGTGTTGGATCAAGGAAACATCTAAAACCTCCAGGACACCGGCCCTCGAGGCCTGGAGTTCGAGACCCCTGTGTTAGTGTGTGGCCGGGGCGGGGAATATTACATTTACCACAAAAGACGAATTCACATTTTAGGATTGAAGTCCTACAGTATTAGAGAGAGAAACTTAATGAACAAAAAATTGTTTTGAAAGCATTAATGGCAACGGTGGAGAGGAAGAACTCCCTTTTTAAAGGAAGAGCCCTCCAACAGAACCAGGCGCAGGAAGGAGGAGCCGTCTGTCGTTCCTGGATGCTAAAGGTTCGGGAAAAAGCAAACAAATACATCTGAATATTCTGCATATTTCCTAAAGTGTTGACTCATGCTAGCGTTTAGGAAAACAAAACAACGCCCATTAAAAAGCAACACACAATAACACCGACACCCTTTAAGACCTTTCTCATTACCCTGCATTTGAAAAAGTGGTGTGACTGTGTGGAGGGTGGGGGCTGTTATGAGGATAGTGACCTACTAAGAGAGCAGACCATGAAAAGGTGATTATTGCTCTTAATTGCCATCTGCAGAGGCTGCCAAAACGCAGGCAGGTAGCATTAATCTACATTAAAGACATTAGAGACAGCGCACACAGCACTTTTCTGCCGATTCACACTTATTTAAGGCTGCGTATTGTTCCGCCGATAAGCTTCAATTAATAGCATTTTTAATGCTGAGCTACTGAGTTCTGCAGTTAGCGCACTGTGGTCTCCGTCTCAGACAACACCAACAGATATTCTGATGACCACTGCACAACAGGAGTGAACAACCTAAAAGAAAAGAAAATACTGCACCTGAATTTATTATGTTTGATTTATTGTATAAATAGGTGCCATTCTTGCATGTTTGCATTGCATGATGGATGAATAATACACTGTTACAATACTAGTTTTTGTAACTATTCTAATAGATACACACATACTGCCCATAATCCTATAAACCTATATGAGATTAAATATACTTTGTGTTAATTGGGAATTCTAAATTGTCCATATGTGTGATTGTGAATGGTGGTTTGTTTCTCTGTATTAGCCCTGCAACAGACTGCCAACTTGTCCAGGGACTACTCCACCTCTCGCCCTATGGTAGCTGGGACTGACTCCAGCCTGACGGAAGGTGGGTGGATGTTAATCTGTCATTTTGCATTTGATCACCTTCAGCTCATCCCAACATCTCAGTATCTTTCAACCTGGTATTTGATTTTCTTCTGGCATGCAACTTTTCTATTTTAATTCATTCTTCTGCTTCTTCTTTGATTCATTAGACCCTTCAGCAGCCATAAGTTTGACTTTAGAAAGGGTTACAGCCCACCTGTGGCCCAAAGTTGGAGGAAACTTTGGCTGAAGTTAGCTAACGTTGCAATAAATATTATTTATCCCTGAACTATCTGACTTTATACTTGTTTACATAGTAACATATAAATATGTGATAATTAGAAAACTTTGCAAGTCACAAAATTCTTGGCTTCTTACTATAATACATCAAATCTCTGTCTGTCCATCTGTCTGTCTGTATGTTTATCCCTAAACTCCTCCTATGTGATCAGGAGATGAGCAACAAAACTTTCTACACGGGTACATTTGAGGCTCCTGAAGGTTCTCATCTATATCAGATGTTGTGCTGTCACCATATTGCCTTGCAGCCACGTTCCACTGGGCTAAAATGATCTATTTTTAGCATTTATGCACCTAATACCTAATAAAAACATTCCATCATTTAAATTTCACAACAACAAATTTATACCCACAAAATCTACTGTTATATATATATATATGATACTTCATGAGGCCATCACATTTACCTAGAAATTACCCAGCAATAACATTCATTTAGTTTTGAATTTTTACATTATATTATTATATAGTTTTTATATTTTTTAGTTCAATTTTTATCTTCTATTTATTTCTATAAACAACATACACCAACTCTATTATTTTTAACTTTTCTCAATCTGATATCATAACACCACAAACAAACCGCACAATACTGTACATGGACATGCACCCACTCAACATTTACAATACTAAGACTCAATATGAATTTGTTTATTTCAATTTTGCTCTTTAATCCATCATATTTTCGTTTTAACGCCATGCTGGGTGCGTTGCAATGTTTTGGTCCTGAGAAAAACTGAAATTAGGTTTAGAGCAGGTGGTGACTGCCACCCACACACCCTCCACCCGACAGACACACATACACACATACATATGCAGCACAGAGGAAGCTCAGTCCTGGTGGGAGGTCTGAGGTCTGGCCCTCCACATTCCACAGACAAGTGTCTAGCACCTGCTAGGCCTCAGTCAGCCTTTACTGGCCAACAGATTAGGACGGGCGGACACACTCCAAATCCATTTACTTTACAGTCTGTGTATTTGCGTGTGTGTGTGTGTGTGGGGGGGGTTCAAGAGAGAAATCATTCTGCAAAATTAAAATGTGAGGTGAATTATACTGTAGATTTTGGCATTTCAGTATTAAAGCCTCACCCAGACAAGACTTCACACACACACACACACACACACACAGTATACAGTATGTCCATATAAATGCGCACACACCTTCAGCAGGCCATGTCTGACAGGTGCACATGTCAGTGGTTAGTTCAACCTGGATCAGAGCATTTGGTCTCACTCTGTCGCAGCCAGGCCTCTAGGGTGTGTGTGTGTGTGTGTGTGTGTGTGTGTGTGTGTGTGTGTGTGTGTGTGTGTGTGTGTGTGTGTGTAAAACCCAAGGACCCGATGCTCAGTACCCAGACACTACCCATATTGTTTTCTTCAGTGGAGCTAGAAAAAAGGAAGCTGATTTACAGAGCTGTCTGGCACTGGAGCACACGGATGCATGACTGACTCTGCCTAATGGAGTTTTCAGCCCTGGATTTACACTTCTCCATCTCTGTGCGAGGAGCACAGCCCGGCTGCTTCACGGCTCCCTGGAAGCTATGTTAGCTCACTGATCTCGTCCCGCATCCAAGTTTGCTTCATCATCAACCCCACTTCAAGCTTCCTGCAGCCATAAAAATTTACTGAATAAAAAGACATTTAAGCATATGCACGCACTTACTTCATATATCACGTGCACAGGAAAGTGTCATCAAAGCCTCTTTACAATTTTCAGTCCAGCGTGTTAGCACATTTACTGTCAGTGTTCATTAATGCTAGCTTAGCAACACTGGCTTCACTCGATACACGTCATGCTAATATAAAGAACAAGTCACTTTGAGGTCAAACTAGAGTGCCTGACAATAAAAAGAAGGATGAAGGTCGGAGGTTCTGAAGTGTCCAAAAAGCCATCAAAAATGAACAAAGCGCTGTGAGCCGGAGCCGATGATGTGGGAATTCAACATTAACGTGTTAAGTGGACCTAAACCAGTTTGGTCTGTGTCGGATTGCTGGACTGCCATCAGGGCAGGACTGCGTAACTGCCAGCAGCTGCCCCTGAATACCGGCCTTAACAAATTATCTATTTCACAGCTCACAAAGCATTTAGCCTTCAAACTATGTGAACTAATCCATTCCCGTGCTTTTAGAAGGAAAGCCACCCAATATTTTTGATCAGTGATCGTGATGTAGTGGGCACGCCAAGACTGTAAACGCCATGTTAATAAATATGGCGTTATCACATCTACCTGATTGACCCAATATCAGTAGCTGAAAAATGCACATCCAGGTGTCAGTGCTAGCATCTCAGAAAACAAAGGATTGAAAATGAAATAACTGATTTTAATCAGCCACAATGACAATATAATTATTTTTTTGTTCATGGCTATCCCATGGTCATCATCACTACTGAGCCTAAATGCTATGGGTGTTGAAAAGAATAGAGAGTTTGTTAGCTTGAGCTTTAGGAAACATTAGTGAAGAAATGCACAACCCCTACAGGTAGTGCATTGTTCCACTACATTAAAAAAAATGGAAATAAATTCAGTACCCCTCAAGATTTGATTAAGACACATCACTACAGAATAGCTTCCTCCTGCCATCAGATTGGCTCCACCCACAAATCCCACCATTGCCATTTACAATAATTTAACAAGTTCTGTGCTAAGATCATTCTGTCTTTGCTCTGTTTCTGTTGCCATTTAATCCAACCATTTTGCATACATTCTAAAGTCTCAATCTTTAAGCCAAAATTGATATGATACAACAGAGTATATGCAAGTATTGGCAATCCTCATCAGTTATTGTGCTTTGAATTGCCCATTAGCTGACATCGGTCAACAAAGTCAATACCAAGCCAATGTCTGGTTGATATATCAGTGCATCCCTATAGTAGATGATGCTGATCAATAAGATTAGCACTGGGTTGTCTTTATTTTAAGGCCTAGGAACTGGTCACTTACCAGTAATCACTGGTCGTTAGAGACAATTTTGTCCCAACCAGCTAGTTGTCAGAGGTTTCTTGCTGTCAGTAAGAGAAATGAATTGTACAGATTTATGTATTGCTTGACCTATCATCAGGTCAATATTATTAGCTGATTCTAGGCATTTGATGATGTATTGATCTCACCATTTAAAACAGCCAATATTAAAAACTAAAGAAGAGACGGTAGAGACACCCTTCAACCGTGTTATCAGTGCTGACATTGCATAGTTTGTCCACTAGAGGGCACTCTGCTACTTTCCTTTCAGCAACACACCCTCAAAACTCCACAAATACAATAACCATCTGATCTGGGCAGAGTCAGACAGAGTTTAATGAGAAAATAAATAGCTGAGCATAACAAATGTTAGGAAATCTGTAATTTCCCTAATAATGTGTCTAAAAAATTAACGAGTCAATATATAGGAACATTACATTTTTAAATCACTAAATATTGGCATTAAGCTTATGAATCCTATCTCAGTGAGGCTCTAGACCTTACAAAAGAAATTAACTGTCACCTGATCTGACACAGCTCCTGTTCATCAGCAGAAAATGTTGCCCGGCCATTCAGCGAGCCAGTCAAAGACTGAAGGACCAGCCCTCGACTGTGTGAGAGCAAACCATGAGCACCAGACATTATTTCCTCATTTTGCAGGGTTTGTCAGGGGACCTTGAAGCATTTATGCCAGAAACTCAGGGTGGAATAGCTCTCATAGTGGAAGCTTTGGTCCAACATCAACTGTTGGCAGTGGCTAATGAATGGTATATAAACTGGAAAACTGATTTCCTTAATCCACTTACGTTTCTTTAGATTCTATGGTGTGGTAAGCCTATTAGGCCACAGAGCTGTGGAGAATCATGCAATAAGTGTTGAAAGTAACAGCAGTGGGAGGCTGAGGAGGAAGGAACAACTGTGGCACAATAGTCTCCTTAAAGAAACACCCCGAAGAATACCGTATGAAACATTTGATCGAATCGTGCTTAATATAAGCCGCAGAAAGAAAGAAACCAAACTGATTTCTTCATCGCTTACATCCAGAGCGGTAAGCTCGGATTTGTCTCCTGGGTTCCTTCTGCAACATTTATCGAGGATAAAAAAAAAGAAAAAAAAACAGGAGCGAGAGAGAGAGAGAGAGACCGAGGGAGACAGAAAGTGAGCGAAGGATCAAGGTCTCTCCGTATAATTACAAAGATAGCACGGTCTCCACTCTCCCCAGTGGAGGCTCCGAGGCGTCACTCCCCGTCCCTTCATATTGTATAAAGACTGTTCTATCAGCCCACGAACGGCATCATTGCTTGTAAATTAATTTGGGGTTCCTGTCAGTCGGGCCCTTCTCCTCTCTTATCTGGAAGTGTAATATGGGAAGCTGAGAGGCTTGGGAGATACTGCTGAGAGCGCTGGAGGAGAGGAGGTGAGGGGAGGTGGGGTGGGGGGTGAAAGTGAGTATTAAAGAGAGAGAGAGAGAGATAGGAAAGAGAGAGGCAGGGACAAAACAAGAGAAGCGAGTGGAAGAAGCAAATGGGTCCCTGTGGATGTCAGGAGTGGATCCGATGGAGGACCTGACTCAGTGATAAGTGAATATGGTCTGGCTTCCTATTTTACACACACACACACACACACACACACACACACACACACACACACACACACACACACACACACACACACACACACACACACATGCAAGCCATTTGTCATCCAGACTGGACTCTACATCGAGAGGCCTTCACCTAGCAGCACTATTTGTTGCCGTGTCACAGCCTGCGGATAAATCTTCTCCCAAGGATCCTTGTTTAAATCCGCCCCCTATTACCAAAGGTCCGGCCCTCTCATGATCACATGAGCTACACACACAAGCACGCACACGGACACCTCTGACCCCTTCAGTTGTTTGTAATTAACCCCTCACCCACTGTATGTTGCCTCAATTCCCTAATGGCAATAAATAGGCCTGACTACAATCCCATTAGCCGACTGAGTCATGATGGTGAATTAGGGGGGACACTGACTAAACGCTGGGCTGAAATTGAATATGAGCGTCGTTACTTGAGCTGACATCGTGTCCCTTTATTTTCCACAAAAGCTCATTTACACGAATTGTCCTTTTTATTGTTCATTTATTGAAATATCTATTTGTTCGAAACACATTTCTTTTGTTAAAACACTCCAGTTTAAATACAGCTTATTCTGAGTTAATTGCGTTTGTGTATACTGTATCTGTGGAAATAATACGTGTTGACAGAGCAGTGTTTATGACAAGTAGTTCAGGTTGGGCTGAAGTCAGTTGTGGGTGGTTAAATGAGGCAGAGGCAAAATGAAAATACAGCTCCAAATTAATAGAGCTGTGTTATATCAGACAGGACTGCTTTTATTCTGAAGCCAGCGGGGACTGTGGTTGACACAGGCTAACTTAATAACTTAGTGGTTTCTGATGTTGACAAAAGCTCAGATATTAAGTAACATGGATGTTTTTAGCTGATAGGCTTTTACTAAACTCAAATACAGTTTTAGATGATTATTTTCATTTTACAACATTGTGCATTTTGTCTGTTTCATTACCAGTATTATTTCATCACCTTAAAAAATATGATGCTTTGTCCTGGATTAAATAGGAATGCACCAATCTTGAAGCTGTGAGTGAGTACAAATGTCACTGTATAAATGACTTGCATTTGGCCGAGAGTCCCACTAAAAATGCTTTCGCTTAGTTTGATTTGTTGCCATTCATTCTAGATTTTTCTGCCAAAACAGATTTTCATTTTTTTAAGAAACAAATTTTTTCTGTTTGTATCGACTCACTGATATCGGCCGATATCTGTCAATGTTCTGTCAACACATCGGTGTATCCTTAAAATATCCAGCATCATATGTAGTCATTAAAACTGTCTCAAGCTTGAATTTAACAAAAAATGCTGCTTACAATCAAATGCACCAGTAATATTATTATTGTAGAATACGTGTGTTATGTACAGCATTTTTACTAATTAATTTTGAGCATGTAATGCTACAAATGTGAGCAATAATTTAAAAGAAGCCTGTAGATGTTTATAAAGATTTTCTTTAATGAAGTTTGAATAAAATAAAAAGCTGTTTTCCAGCATATAGTAATGTTAATCATTTACAGCAAATTGTATTGTCTTAATGGTGTACATGACTATACTGCAGGACATCACTTCATTGTGTATTATGGCTAAAATCCTTTGTTTATGAGTAATCGCATTCATGTTTGCCTGTGTGAGCAATAATTATTTCCACTTCCCATTAAACAAAGAATATCTTCTTCTTCATGTGGAGACCCACGGCGACCACAGCAATAAAAAATCTTTTTACAAAGCTTTGTTTTTTTTACACTCCATCATTTTGAGCATTCACACAAAGCAACAATGAGCAAAACAAGCTAGGAGTATGTGAATGTATTACATTTGGCAGGCCTCCAAAAGTGGCAAAAACAACAGAGCCTTTTTAAGCAAAAGAACAATAAGACATGAATCATCTATTGTGGCCCGCTCTGCAGGGTTGGAACTGAATCCACATGAAGAATTGGTTCATTTCCAAACGTATGAGTGTGGAAGTAGACGGGGCACTGAAGCACTCCTGATGGATAAATCCTGTCAAGTTCAATTCAACAGTCACAGTAAAGCTTTTTTGTGCATATTTTTGTTTGTTATTATGTTGTCTAAGTAGCAAAGATGAAGATTAGATTATAAAATATAAATATTAAAAAATTTAAAATTAAAAATAAAATACAACCTAATATAAAAATGGAAATACACACGTAGTTTATTATATTTTCAGCATGTAATTATCAAAAGAGAAGTATACAACTGATTCTTCTTTTTCTGTGCAGAGTGGAAAGCACATTTCTGGGTATCTACCGCCACCTGGTGGCTACAAGCCGACAGGCATGATTAAAGCGTGTGCAATACGGGAAAATTCTACAGTTTTGATATTAAATGCTACATTAAATATAGTATTTCTAGACAAACAAACAAAAAATACTTTATTTATTTATATTAGGCGTCAGTGAGGTCAATTACAGTGTGAGCCAAACCAGCTCTATAAATATTGGTCTCCCTCTAGGAAACAGTGAAAAGCTCAAAGGGTAAAATTAGCATGCTTTTGAAAATGTAAAACGAATTTTACATTTTAACTGTCCAAAAACTACCAAACTTTCTGCTTAATTTTTACTTTTCTTTTTCCGCTGCAAACCAAAATACTAAACTTGCTTAATTACTTTCTTAATTTTTAAGAATGAAATCGTTTCATGTGTTATTGTGCCATGTGTTATTTTGTATTCATGGTTTCGTAAGTAGGGGCTACCAAAATGTTAAAATGAAAGATTGCAATACATTAAATCTTCTTTACAATAGTATGTGGCAAAAGTTCATTTCTATTCAGTTTTATTTATAGAGTGCCAAATCACAACAACAGTTGCCTCAAGACACTTTAAAAACGGGGGGAAACAAATCTCAGATTTCTAATCAATTATGGCAGTACGTTACCTAAATATCTTGTGTGTGCATAAAGATTAAATATGAGCATGTTACATGTATATTTTACAGATGTGTGTCTGGATTTGGGATTTTTCAGGGTCCAATCTTTCGCGTTTACTAAGATATTGCAAACACATATCCATCAAACACCCATGCATTGTATCTACAATATCTGAAAACCAGCTACATAAAAGATGAGGTTAATTTGCAAAGAGATCAGAGATGAGATCTTTAGCAGAATAAATATCGCTCTATTACACATATATTCGACAGATGGGTATCCAGTCATGTCCAAAAGATCTCACCAATTTGTAAAAATCTCAAAAACAAATCAAAGCTCCAGATCACATTGTTCAGGATATTGTCCAGATCTGTGACAAATGCAAATCTATCCCTACCTTGGACAGTATTGTATTGTAGCGCTTTAATTCCATATCATGTTCTGTTGCATTGATTATGACTTGAAATCAGAAACCATAAACTCAGCACGACAAGGATTTGCTGAGGCCACAGGGCAAGAACGACACTGGAAATTTTTATAGCCACCCAAGTCACTATTAAAAGAATGCAGGCTTAATACAGTTTGACTTCTCCTTTTAAAGCTTAATGCCATATCCATCTTTTATATACAGTCTATTCACCACAAACTGGGCCACCTACCCCAAAAAATACAAACAGACGTACAGGCCAGGAGAAAAATGTACTGTCCCCTTACAGAATCTTCAAATTGATCAAAAAAGACTGATATTATGACAAAAAGCTCTAAGGAATGTAGATTCATGTTCACGTACATCTAGGAGTGTATGTGTGCGCATGTGTCCACCGTTTATTAACGGTTGAAGACACAGATTAATCTCTTTGCATGCAACAGAGGATAAATCAATTGCACATAATTAGCAGGGGCAAGGTTATAACTGACACTAGGTTTCATCTTAATTACAGAAGTGGTTGCATGAACACGTCTCAACTTAATCACACCTGCCACTGTTCTCACCACAGCTTGATAATTTATTCTTATGGGAGCTTTTACTAATAATCATGTTTTAGTTTGTATAAAATTCATGTGGAGTTACATATGTTAGTAGGAAAGTGCAATGTTGGCCACTGATCTGATGAGTCACCAAAATTTATAACAAAGAAAATTCATATTTGTGGGGCTGTTCATTTGTAATGCTAAATATGATACAGAGTACCCTAAAAGCAAAACACACACACAGATATACAAAAAAGCCAGCAAAAACATCTAAGGCAATCCACTCTCTTGACTTCCTCCATGTATTGATGATGGTTTGAACCAAAAACTTCAAATTTGGATTCATTAGTCCAAAAAGTTTCCACTGGTTTTCAGTGTAGTTCAGTCAGTCTGGCTTCTTGGCAGTCACTCTTCTACTGAGACTATTTCTGATTAGAAACTGCACGCCATGCTGCCAGGTTTTTGGCTAATAGCTCTATGGGAATTAGCCAAAGTAGAAAAATACTATTTTATGTCTGGGAAATGGGAACAATGTGACCCACTAGTAACAAAGTGCCGTAAAATTGGTTCTTTGCCAGTGTGTTGGTATGTAGACACCACACTCCTTAATCCCTTGAGTTAGGCATTTTTTCTATACCTGATGATAGATCAGTGTTAGGCGGCTTAACAAACAAAAAAAAAGGTGTCCAAAGAAAACCTTAGACACTGGCTTTGACCTTCAGAGAACCTGGAGAACTGTTCCTCAAGACCACTTAAAAAAAATACTAGTAAGTCTGAGTCTTTGGAAGCAATATAATAAGTAGTGGCTCAGGTTTTTTGCACAGTATTGTATATGAAATTGATTAAATCAATAAATGAAATGTATTATTCAAATTTGTCAGTAATATTAGCGCAAAAACTTTCTGGCAATTCCAACATAATCCTGTCTTGCTGTTTTCTGCTTAGGTTTCTAAATGTTTTTATTTTAGTTTATTTGCTGTTGCTTTCCATATTAGTTTCAGCCATTTTATATAATGTTAGGGTGTTCTTGAGGTATCCTCCAGCTCGCCAAGGGGAACGCCCCTTCCCAGGCCAACCACGAGATATATGTATTAGATATGAGAGATATGTATTATTATTATTATTATTATTGTTGTTGTTGTTGTTGTTGTTGTTGTTGTTGTTGTTATCGCCAGCAGGCTTATGAGATTTTATTTTGAAAGTTACAGCCGGAAGTTTAGATTTTCCTAAGACTGGTTCTGTCGCGAGCCTCCCGTACTGTAAGCCAATCACAGAGCAGAATAAGCTTTGCCGTATATACGCGCGACTATTTCCACGTTTTGATCGCAAACAGCGGAGGGCTTCGGAGTCGTTTTCTGAACCTGCTTCTCCAGGTCGCATTAAAGTAAGGAGAACATGAGTTTAGCTTGTTTTCTATGCTCCCTGCACAGGAGCTTCAGTTGGCTACATTTCATGTCATCTGTAAAAGCTCGCATTACATTACGTTATTTTTACTTCACGTTTCACTTTTTAAGTTAACTGAATAAGATGGTCTGAATCTCAACATATGTAACCATTATCTAGGTAAAGCTAGTTATCCTCGGTGGTTAGGATCCTGCTTGAGGGGACACTATCTTGATTTAAAGAAACACATCCGTTAAACAAAGTATATAACTTATACCCCAGATAAGACCGAAATAATTGGGCAGCTTTGGGAATTGATACGAAATTTCCCTTTATGCACTTTTATTGTGTCCAGTGGTACTAACAAAAGAAAAAAAATGTCTTTAAACTTGTTTTTCTCGTTTTTTTGAAAAGCACTGATTCAGTTGTGCCGTTACTAGTTGTTTTACCTCGAATAAATAAATACGTTTATTTATATAGTTTAACACACAAAGTATTTACTGCAAGGCTGCTAGACTCCATTGCTCTGAAAGGGTTTGTCCACATTAACCTGTGCTCCCCCATAAGCTTAATGGTGGTCTGGAATATAGATAAAGAGGTCTATATTTAGACCAAGTCAGCAGGAGGCTGTTATGAAGCTAATCTGAGATGGGTGTTGGGGGTCGGGCAAGGCTTTCACATGTTAGGTTTATTTTGACAGTTTCAAGTTGATATATGCACAAAATGCCCCTTATAAACTCATCTTTCTTAAAGTAGAGCAGGTAGAAAAGCATAACATGCCACAAAATGTCTACATTTAGAAATTAGACAGCAGTAATTTGCCACTTTCCAGTGGTTGCAGTCAGTTCAAGTCAGACTGCAACTGTCCTCAATTCAGTTCAGTTTTAATTATAAAGTGCAAAATCAAAACAGCACTCACTTCAAAGTGCTTTATATTGTAAGGTAAAGACCCTACAATAATAGAGAAAACACCAACAATCATATAAACCTGTATAAGCAAGTACTCAGCGACAGTGGGAAAGAAAAACTGTCTTTAAACAGGAAGAAAAGAAACCTCCAGGATGGCGGTGTAGCCATTTGCTGCAAGCGTTTGGGGGTGATCGGAGGGAGACGTGGCAAAATACTCGCTGTGGAAGAGAGCCGATGTTAAATAATAACTAATGATTGAATGCAGAGTGTTGTTATAAACATGCAGAGAGTGAAAAGAGGTGAGTGAAGAGGAAACAATCAGTGCATCATGGGAAACCCACCCTTAGCAGCCCTATTCCTATTGCAGTCTAAATAAGGAAGGATTTGGGTCACCCCAACTATATACATTATAAAAAGGAGTTTTAGGTCTAATCTTATAAGTAGAGAGGATGTCTTTCTCCCAAATCCAAACTGGGAGCCAGTTCCACAGAAGAGGGCCCTGGAAGCTAAAGGCACTGCCTCCCATTTTACTTTTAGAAACTTTAGGAACCACAAGTAATCCAGCAGCCTGAGAGTGAAGTTCTCTATTGGGGTGATATGGTTCTATGAGGTCTTCAGGATAAAATAGGACCTTATTAGTCAAGACGCTGAATGTGAGGAGAAGGATTTTCAATTTCCCTGTCAGTACTCTTGCATTTTGGATCAGCTGAAGGCTTTTCAAGGAGTTTTTAGGATGTCCTGATAATATTGAATTACAGTTGTCCAGCCTAGATGCAGAAGAAGCAGTAAGGTATGAATGATGGTCTACTTTTTCAGCATCATTCTGATACTAGAGGTCATTCAGGTATTTATGTCTCTGAGACCTGTAGTTTAACTATTTGCAGGAAAGTCGCCTCTTGTCAGCTAACCTGTGCAAGCTTGCCATCAAAAATGGTCAAGTGGGAAACACCCTCAAATTCTGGCCAACCATTTAGTGACTACAAGTTCAAAACAGATGTGAAATTACAATTACGAGGCATCACCAATTTTTACTTTTTTTTTTATTTAAGGAGCCTGCTGTCCTATTTTTACTCATGTGACTGAGCCATTAGATGGCTCTGAGGAAGTAGCTTTGTCGAGCTAAGTGTTGGATGGTTTTTCAGATGAGCTGATTTAAGGTCAGTTTAACTAAGCCAACATTATCACAGGATGATGGTGTTAAGCCTGATAATATGTGTGTCCACAGTAATAATAATGTAACCCCACTTGGTTATACTAAGGCTGTGGATGCACTCAGTGTTTTATGTTAATATGTGCTTTTGTTAATAGGAGGTGTTATGATGCCGGTGGTTCAGTTGCTGAGAGCTGCATCGAAGCATGCTGGGAACAGGCCCCCACGCTGTGTTGTGCAGACGACCTCTGCAGCACATGGCGTCAGAACACATGCTTCATCCTGCACTGATAGTGACAAACCCAAAGTCCTCATTACTGGTTAGTTTTTGTCTCATACCTCTTGTGTTACTTAAGCTCTGTAATGGGAAATTTCTAGTTAACCCTCACATTTAGATATAGGTGGTTAGAACTTCACTGTATGATTTTTGTGTAACCTTTGCATGCGTAGATGAAGTATGTGTATGTGTCAGTATGACCTCGTGAAATAAAAAAACTGCTTAGCTAGGCCTTACAATGTTTCACTATGTTATCTGCTAAGTGTTTGGCTCAGAAGGATGAAGGTCAGGGCCAGCGCCAGGTGCTGGCCTGGGAAAAGATAGTAGGAGTCTTCTCTGTTCAGCAACAGCCCAGGGTGGACAAAAGACTGTTGTAACTGAAAGATACACAGAGTTTGACGATGTCATAAGCTTATTACTATGAACCTGTGATGTTTTGATGTATGTTTCCATTCTCCTGCGCGTAGTAATAAATAGTGTGACCACAGCTCTTTCTGTGTTGCAGACTTTATTTACAAAAATTCCACGACAGTTCTTAAAAGTGCTTAAACTGCTTGGTAATTTGCTTCTTTTTCTCTAATTTATCCTTGTAGGAGGACTTGGACAGCTGGGGGTGGGGCTTGCTAAGTCATTAAGGTAAGAAGTTTAAATAACCTCTGATTTCCGTTGTTTAGCTATTTCCATATGTAGAGTAGTTTTCTTTGCGTATACGTGATACTGATACTGGGTTTTCAGACTGATACCAGTAAAAAAATCTGTCAATATAAACATACCAGTCACTGTATTAGTTGTGGCCACACCATTTTGTACATTCCTGCTCCAATCTGATCCCAGAAACTAAACAGGGTTGTGCTTGGTCAGTATTTGTCTGGGAGACCGCCTGGGTATACCAGGTGGTTGAAGCTTGGTCGTGGCAGATGGCTTCCCCTCCCTGAGCCTGGTTCTGCTGGAGGATTCTTCCTGTTAAAAGTTTTTCCTTCCTACTTTTGCCAAGTGCTTGCTTGTAAGGGGTCACCTAACTTCTGTAGCTATACTGTAGATTTTTTTGATGTGTAAAACAAACAGCGATGGATGCATCAGGTTGTGTGACGAAGGATTCCCGCTAGCTTTATCCCAGTAAAGGTTATAATGGTGATTTACGGGCACAGAGCTGCTGTTTTGGACGCTAAAAATTTTTTTTCTTTCGCTCCACCTGAGCACACCGTCTCAGTAATGACTCCGCGTTTAGACAGACCCCGGCTCAACATTAAACTATGACATTAAACCATCCTCTTTACTGCTGCTGTTGTGTTATCAGTCTTTTTGTTGAAACACTGGAGGCTGTGTGAGCTTAATGTTGTCATACTTTTAATTCACACGCGCTCTCCTATTGCAGGTCTATTTTTGATCACAAATGTGGGTGAGCACCACAGGGTCACGCATTAGACAAAGCATCAAAGCAAGGAAATAGTTTTTTTTATAGTCGAGTTATTCAAATTACTCAATGAATCGTTGCAGACCTCTTTTAAACTGCTGTGGTGAACTGTGGTGATGCCAGTCCTAAATCCAGCAATTTTATTTACAAGAAAAATTAGAAAAACTTCCAAAAGGTGATACCTGTGAGCCAAACCTATATGGGGTGTAATGTGTGAGCTGTTGAAACAACTGTTAAAATGATATATAATGAAAGAAAGCTTAAAGACGTCATGCGATCATGTCATTTGTACCGCAGACCAGCTTTTTTAGTAGAGTTACCAAAACTAATGTTTCTTTTTCAGGAGGAGATTTGGAAAATTCAATGTGATCCTGTCTGACATCCGGAAACCCCCCAACCATGTCTACAAAAACGGTGTGTGCATTGTTTTTACCTTCTCCACATATTCTACAAGTTAGTAAAAACCCTACAAAGGCCATGCGGTCTTTCTGTTTAGGAGCTCCATTCTTGCTCAGTGTAAATGCAAACCACATGTCCATAAAACTGCACTCCACTTTCCAAAGATGAGTGGGTCGACACACACAGTCTATTGTGTGTCCTGCACAGGTCCATTCATCTTCTCTGACATTCTGGACTATAAGAACCTCAGGCAGATTGTGGTCAACAATAACATCAGCTGGCTGGTTCACTACTCAGCTGTGCTGTCCGCTGTGGGGGAGCACAACGTGGCCCTGGCTAAAGAGGTCAACATCACAGGTAGACACCTCTGTAACGCGTGTACCATAGCATTAACATAGCAGACTTATGCACAGCCTCTCTTTCTCTCTAGGTTTCCATAACATATTAGATATAGCCACCGAACATGGTCTGCGTGTGTTTGTCCCCAGCACAATCAGTGCCTTGGGTCCATCCTCCCCTAAAGACCCCACTCCTGATCTGTGTGTGCAGAGGCCACGCACTATTTACGGTGTATCCAAGGTCCATGCGGAGCTGATGGGTGAGGTGAGACACTCTGTAGAGACTTTAAAAACGCATACCCGTATTTCTTCTCCGCACTTACAGCTGTTGTAGCTCCAGTCCTCATTCTGACCTCTATTCATCTTATTTCTGGTGTTTTTGAGTCTTTTCCTCCCATTATCAGTACTACCACCAAAGGTATGGGCTGGATTTCCGCTGTCTCAGGTATCCAGGCATCATCTCGGCTGACTCCCAGCCTGGAGGAGGAACCACAGGTGAGTAGACCTGAGATACATATACCCAAAGACCTTTCAGGAATAAGTGTTGGCCCTCAACAATCACATTTGCAATATGGTTAAAGTTGTGGTTCACTTCCTTTTTAAATGAACGGGTATAGAGGCTCAACAATAATTTTGATGGTGATAATATCACCATCATCACCTCCACCACTTATCTTGTATAATGTCTCTGGAAATACTAAAGGTGCAGGCTAACTGACAATGTAAGGAAGATGGCGCACCGTTTGGAAATGTTTGTTTTTTTTGCTCCATGTCTTTGATGCAGTCTGATTCTGATGGTCTCTTTTCACTGTTTTCTAGACTACGCTGTCCAGATCTTTCATGCTGCTGTGAAGAGCGGTCAGTTTGAGTGCAACCTGCGCAGCGACACACGGCTGCCTATGATGTACATCGGTAAAGCAAACTTTGATGCGTTTTGTTTTGGCGGCACTGAAGCACTCCCGTTTCGCTCATCTCTTCCTCCGTCCACCTCTCCTACCCAGATGACTGTATCAGGGCCACTATGGAATTCCTGGAGGCTCCAGAAGACGCGCTCGTCAGCCGCACCTACAACATCAACGCCATGAGCTTCACGCCACAGGACCTCACCCGAGAGATCCAGAAAGTCCTGTCTGACTTCAAGGTTACCTATAATGTGGATCCTGTCAGGCAGGCGATCGGTGAGACTGCTGGGATACCAGTGTCATAGTTTTATCCTTTCAGAGTGTTCACTGGCTACTATAATCTTCTTCTCTGCTACATCTTTTCAGCCGACGGCTGGCCAAAAGCACTGGAGGACAGCGCAGCGAGACAGGACTGGGGCTGGAGGCACGAGTACAACCTGCCGGAGCTGGTGCAGACCATGCTGACTCACATTACTCTGGGAAACAAGCTAGCGAGCGCCTTCTGAAACATTTGCAGCATTTTTGTAGCTTTATTTAAAAACTGAATGTGACAGTCTTCAGTGGCAAAATCTTAAAACATTTTTTTTTTCTTTTTTAATCATCTAGAGCCTGCTGTTCGTATGTGGGTTGATGTTTTAGTTGGGAGAAATCCCTGGCACTTTAGCATCCTCCCACATCTTTTAGCCCTTGATAAGTTACCAATAGCCACAAATTCAACCCTCGACAGGATGGGTGCCCTGATCATTGCTTCAGTTAGAAGGGAGCGCATTGTTAGCACCGGTAATAAGTAATATTATGTGGGATTTCCTGCAATTGGCTGTAAAGAATTATGAATGAAATCTGATATTTCCTCACAGGAGGATTCACAGGTACACGTTTTACTAGCGTTTCATCCATTTTGAATGTCATGTTATCTCAAAAGAGAAGTTCAACATGTCATGGGTACTTGTGACTCTTCCCTGCAGAAACTCTTGTGAGGATGATTTCTTTTTTCAAATTCCCCTCCCAGATGACCTTGGATCTTTCTAGCAGTGTACAGAGAACAGGCCACAGACCCAACAAAGACTTTGAAGATGATAGGCAGAAAGTCTAAAAAGGAGACTGAAATTGAGATTTACACAATATGTTTGTTAAGAAGCAAAACAAAAGGCTTTCCTACTGAACCATCAACCTGATGCCTTTCTTTTCCTCTCTGTGAATCCGTCCAGAATTTGTGATTAGTTTGCTGCTAGAGAGCGCTGGATGTTTTCACCAAAGCAAGATGCTGAACTTTTAAGAGTTATGGTCTCTTTCTGAGTGTACACAGTATGTATGTGCTGTCTCTAAGTGTGCTACCAGTCTGTTGCGGTGTGTCTTAAGTAGGGCTGAACGATATATCGCATTTGCGATAATATCGCGACATGATCAAGTGCAATTTTCTAACCGCAAAGGCTGCGATTATACTGCGATTATAAGGCTGTCCAAATTACTACCATATCCCAGAATTCATAGCGCGGCCCAGCCAAACTCCAGTTTCCAGCAATGGCGGCCGCTACTAAGTTTTAAAATTACTCATACTAATCTTTCTGGGTCACAAAATAAACTTTTAACATATTTTCAGGCGAGAAAGTAGTTGTGTAAACATCAAATATCTGCTCGGTTTATCAAGATATCCCATATTTGCAAAAGTGCTTCGACGTTTTCAGAGGCGTCTGCTACCCACCAGCTCGACAGCTAGCCGGGAGCTCGAGGGTTACTGATGCGGCCGAGAACGGCACAACTCCCGGCACATCATTTTCAGATCACCGCGGAGTTTCGCTGCTCGGGTTAAACGTAATATATAAGTCACTTAGACAACCTAAAAATGTTATTGTTGGGCTTTTTTCAGTGTTTTGTTTGTTCGTGAGTAAATCGGTTTGGCTGAGATTAAAGTTATTAGATTAGATAAAATAAAACTTTATTAATCCCCCGGGTGGGTTCCTCCTTGGTTTTCACACAGCTGACTAAACGTCAAACAGAAAACTTATTAAACAGAAGTATGAGACAGTCGAGAATTTACACCAGTGTCTGGTTATATTTTAGATAGCAAGAAGCAGACGGCCGAGTTTAATAAACTCCACCGAGACAGCGGTGACGCTAATCAGAACTAGACCGTCCAATTTCACGCCTTTAAACTTTAAAGGCGTGTTTGTGTGTGTGTTTATACAATTGCTATTATGTTTGCACTTTATGTGTAATGTTACTGACTGCAGAGATCAGTAAGATGTGTGTATTTTTTATTTATTAGTTTTATTTATTTAATATTATTTTTTAATTGAATGACTGTCTAGTAGTTCACAGATGTCGAAAAACTGAGTGTGGTAAAGCCACTGATTTTGTTAATGTATATTTCTGCAATCTGCACATTGTACTGACTTTCATTTTAATGTTTACACCAGGGTTCCTTGTCAGCACTTTATGCTCAGATGTTTGTAAGCTAAAAATAAACTATTGTGTATGTTCAAATATACTGTTGTGATTGAAGAAGTTAAATAAAAATGTCAGTCATCAATTCATGCATCACCTCATGTCATCATAACAGAGGTCTGTCTTCCAGGAAAGAACAGTTTAAAATTAATGTAATATAGTATTGGCCATACTATATGATGTATTGCTTGTCTTTGTTTAATAATACAGAAGACAAAGACCTTAAAAAATAATCGCATATCGCATCGTAATCGCAATATTGGGGCAAAAAATCGCAATTAGATTATTTTCCATAATCGTTCAGCCCTAGTCTTAAGGGGCACGTCTGCCACACTTGAAAACAACCTGGCTTTTAGTAAGAGCTTCACTCCCACTGTTTACTAGTGTGAACTGTGTCCTGAAACAGTGGTGCAGATAACTGTGGAAATAGTGACCCTACACAGTACTGCTGCAGGGACTGCACAAGATGGGTAAACAGAAAAGGAAACCTAGCAGTGCTTGAGGCCTTAAATTATGTGCAGCAAAGGAAATTAGCTTATAGATGCTGCTTGATCTTTGCACTGGTGTGTTTTGGGCATTTTATTTATTTATTTATATGTTTTGGGGTTGACTGAATGGATTAACATGTCAGCATTAGATAAGCAGGGCTCTTCTGTGTGGAGGTACAAAAAGAAAGGACTGGATGTTCTGTTAATGTTTGTTTTTTATAAAGCTATTATTTCAGAATTATTGCTGTTTTTTAATAAATCCTTTTTTTTTAAAAACAACAAGTTTTTCTGAATTTTCTTTGTAACTACGCAGTACTGAAAACTGACCCAATGCTGATGAGCCATTACAGCTACAGAGGGTGAATTTTAGCTTTCTTGAAAGCTTTGTTCTAGGCCTCACCTCCACTAATGCCATTCACTGAAGGTAAGCTAAGTTCAGCAGATTTTAAATTATTAAAAAAATCACATTCAGAAAAAATGAGCATCACAACATAAAAGGAAAAATAACCAAATGTAACTCTTAAAACAACAACTAGAAATTGAGAGTAAAAGTTACCAAGTTAAAAGTTTTTTTAGGTGTTAGCATTAGGTGTCTGTGTTGCTAACTAAGCTTGCTAATGCTAGCTGACATCTTAGCATTCCACCCAGTTATGGTCATGTCTGTCTGGAGAAAAGCAACCTTGCAGCAGCCAAAAAGCTATCCCTGGCTTCAAAATGTGGAGTCTAGAAACCAACCAGTGGCGTCAACTTGGCTATGTCCATTTTTTATATACAGTTCATGGTAACCATGTTGCTGTGGCTGTGAAACTTGCTTTTTACCCTTTAAAGCCTAAATCATGAGATAATTAGTAGAAAATTGTAATTTCTTTGAAATTGTATAACCAGAAGGTCTTTATTGAACCTTCTGGTCATTTCTACAATGAAATATTAATTTGCATATCCATCCATTCTCTTCTGCTTAGAGACAGACAATTATTCACACTAACATTTCCACCTATTGGCAAATTAAAATCACCAAATAACCCCACTAATTGCACATCTCTAGACTGTGGGAGGAAGCCACAGTACATGGGAAGAACAAAAAAACTCCACATATATATGGGCTCATATATTTGCACATATGAGTTTTAATTTGTTTAATGTGTATTCATTACATCCAGGTTTCTTTTTTGCAATTTGTTGCTAAAAAATGTGCAGTTTATTCAGTTTTTTCGAGGAGAGTGGGATTACACCGATCATGTAGAAGTTTAAAAACTCACAAAAATTCATGTATCAAATATGACATAACAAGTGTTAAGGGATACATTTCAAATACAGAAATCTTCAAATTATAAATATAAGATGTGCAATAAAATAATAATAATAATAATGATAATACAAGCTTGAGCATCCAAAAGTAACACAGTTAGCCGAAACTGTGACTGTTACTAAATGGTTCAACATTCTTACTTCTGAACAGGTTTATTCATTGACTTCCTGCCCTCTGCTTTTCCAGACGCCGTCCATCCTGTTTTAGTTTTGGCAGTTTGTACCTTTGCATTTGTCTCTGTATTGGTAGGAGAAGTATTGTTGTGCCTCCCAGTGGCCAGAGCCTCCTGCTGCAGTTTCAGCTGCAGGATCTCACTGAGCAGATCGACCTCTTGGACTAGGCTTGCCACTATCTGGCTCTCGGTAGCCCTCACTGCTGCACGAACCAACTCCACAATGCCCTACTTGGGGAGCCAAAAACAGTGACAGTCAGTCAGTCCAAATAATTTCACTAAGGGAAGTACCTCAGATGGCGTAACCATAATAATGTTTTGGAGAGAATTAAAAAAAAGGGCTGGTTTAGAAAAAAATATTTTTCGTCAAGGAGAAAAACATTTAAAACACAAAAACCACATATTCTCGTAGCACACTGCATGATTAGATATTAGGGTTAGGGAACATGAACCTGTTTATCCAGATGCTTATCCTCTAGAAGAGTTATGTCCTCCACAGTGACCCGTGACCCCTGTCTCAAACACCTCAGCTCATTTTCCTTCTGCTCCAAGGTTGAAGTGAGACTTGCTTCATGCTGCTGACTTTCCCACTCTTGCAGATCGACGCCCTGCAGTAAAAAGGAGTCATTTTCTAAGTTTGAAACAAATTGGAACATATTAAATGGATTCCAGTACCATCAGATAGCAGCCCTGAATCTGCATGATGATTATGCAGTGCACGTTCACTAGCCGCCACTTAAAGAGGCCTCCTTACCTGTGCTAAGGGAGGGGGTGTGGGTGGCAGTTGCACCTCCAAGTGTAGCTGAGTGACAGACACGTTAGCAGCTCCATCGACCACCGCCTGGAAAAGCTTCCGCCGTGTGATGCAGGTGTCTGTGAGATACCTGGTGAAGTCATGTCGATGGACGGGGGTGAGGTTCGGTAATCCCTCACACAGCACCTCTCTCAGTAGTGACAGCAAGTTGAGTACATCAGGATCTGATGGATAGAAAACAGTCCAGAAGTTTTAAACGAGGTTTACTGAACCAAACCCCAGCAGCACATGATCCTGCACACTGTGAACAGGTGGGCCTGCATTACTAACACTGCATGAGTAATGTTTTAATAGGGCACACAGGGAATGACTCAGAGTCAATGAATCACTCAGTGTGGTATGCTAGGGTGTCTGTATTGCTTTATGCGCAATGAGAGCTTTACATCTGATAGTAATTCTCTGCTGGCCATGTAAAGGGCCACGACCTCTCGGTTAAGCAGTGTGTCCTCTAACAGGCCACTTTATAGTACACTGCTGTTTGACTCTGACCGTCCAGCCGTGGAAAGATGTCTCTGGCGATCACAGCTGCCCGGATAACGTTCGGCCAGGAGAAGCCACAGTCTGCAGCGAACACGACCACGTCGTACACAAACTCTTGATGGAAGCATCGTCGCTCGTCACTGAACTCGGGCCACGAGAAGTAACGGCTGAGCCTCTGCACACCAGCATCTCTCTGACAAACACAATCACACAGACACAAAAGTGAGAAATGTTGAGCAACACGTAGAACCAATTTTACAAGTTGTTTTAGTTATTTATTCATAAACGGTGTGGTTATGTCTTTATTTTTGCAGTTCTGCTCCAAGGTTATTACATTAACTAAAACTAAACTATTTAAATTATTAAATTTAAATAAACCAGTGACCAATAATAAAATAATGTGCGTGCATGACTTCAAGCTAACTCTCTAACCAGTCGCTTACTTTAAGATTTAGGTCAAATTATAGATTTTAGCGCCATTTTTTTTAAAAAATGCTGGGACACAACTTCGTCTTTATATCGCTTAAATTAAATGTCTGGGTGTTAATTCAGTGGCCGCCTACCTGTAGCCTCGCTATCTGACCTATTTCACTCTCTGTTAGGGAATCCATCCTGATAAACACAAAGCGGAGCTCGGTTGCCATTGGAGACTGACGCGATGACGTAGGGACGTAAAGCTGCTGATTGAACGTGTGAAGCGAATTCAGTGTTACTTGTAAATATCACACGTAATTACTCAGTGCTTGTTTGTTCGTAGGTTTAATAGCGACTGTCTGATATTAAACCACACAGTCTTCATTTATGGGGCTGTTTCAGGGTTAAGAAAAGAGCAGGCTGGTAATGTAACTGGGCTTATTATCAGTCTGTGGCCACAGATGGCGGAAAGCTCTAATCCTCTTTAGCACCAACCCCAGCCCTCTCCCTTCTTTTCTCCGTCTCTCTTCTTCTGCCTTTCCTCTCCTCCTCCTCCTCCTGTTCTCCATCAAATAATGTCAAGGTAACGGCTGTTAAAATAGTCGGTAGTGTCCAATTTCCGGTTGTGTCTTTAAAAATAAAAGCTTTATTTCAGGTGCGATTTTTACCATCAAACCTTTAGGGTTTGGTGCAAATGTAGTTACCCCTTTTCACATTTTCAGAGCTCAGTTCAGTTGCGTACACACTACAATTTTGCCTTTAATTCAATTCAGTTTTATCAGTCACCTCAAGGTGCTTTATATTGTAATGCAAAGACCTACATACAAAATAAGCGTCCTAATTAGGATTAAGAACCATTCATAATCAGTATTCACAGATTTCAATATAATACAATAGTTTTAGGGTGGACCCTTCAGTTATTAAACCCAAGGCAACATTGTGTAGACTCATCACTGTGCATTACTGTGTGCAAGCAAGAGCTACGCCTGCTCGTCTACTAAGCTAAACTGTCACCCTAGCAGCTCCACTTTTAACAAACAAATACATTCTGCTGTTAAAGCCAGTTTCTTCCAGCTGAGGGCCCTTGCAAAGATTAAGACAATTCTCTCATCTGCTGATTTTGAGAAAGTAATGCCAGTGCCTTCCAGAATTTTAGGATCCTTTTGTTTATTATTAAGGCAAAAAATAGATCAGCACTTTCTTACATTTTTGAACTTTTAACTCTATGCACACTCCTAGATCATTAAGGTTAACTGACTAGATGCTTCTAGTTGTTCTGGTTGTTTAAATCGGGCCTTGTTCTTTAGTTGCACCTAAAATTTGGAACAGTCTTCCTCTTCAAAGTAGGACCTCACCAGTACTCAACATCTTTGAAGCTCACTCGAAGACAGATCGTACCTCCCTTGTGTTTTTCTTTTATTTAGTTTAGTTTATGTTTTTTTCCTGTATTGTCCTTACTTTACTTTACTTTATTTATTTATATAGCACTCTTCACAGGATAAGAACCACAAAGTGCTTCACAATAATATAAAACTGATATACATAAAATAGCACAATCAAATATTCAACACAAATTTAGTTAAAAGCCAATCTAAATGAGTCTTGTTACTTTATTGCTTTCACAATAAATAAACTGATTGGACTTGATTTTCCGAGCTGTGCAGTTTGTGTGTTTACGTTCAATCCTACCGTTTTTACTGAAAGGCTTTCAAGTCATTACTTTGAAAGTCTTAATCGCTGTACTTCCGGGTTTTCATGCCGCGGACTTGCAGCGTGCGTGAACGCGCGCGCCCGCAACCTGTGCTCACTTCTCAAATCTCAGATAGCGAGCTCGCGGCGCTGTCTGCCGCTGACCACACCTGACTTTATTATCACTCTGTTATCAAACTGCTTCTTTATCGGGATCTACACTCGGACACTGATCTTCACTGGTTCCTTCCAGCATGTTTCCTCACAGGTAAGATGAACCTCTCTTTCTCACCTGTTGCTTTACGAACACCTGCTTCTCTGAACTTAGACAAAGCTGAACATCTGTGGTAAGGTTCTGTGTTTGTGTGTTTTCAATTTAATTTAATTTATTTTAGTGAGAATACAAACCCCAATGAGCAAGTGCTCATATATCCAGAAGGCTTGTGTTTGTGTATGTGGTCCAATTGTGGGAATAAGGTCATCACATACCTGCTTATAGGATAAGAGACAAAAGGGATTGAGCAAAGGAGTGAGCGCACTTCCAAAAATAGGCCACCGCATGCAGAATAATCTCTGCTCTGTTTTCATTTTCATTTTTTCTGCTGACTGAAGTGATCACACAAGAGCAAGAGCAGAACTTCTCTCCGTTTTCAGTCAGTTTTAAGGTGAACATGTTCAAATTCAGTGATTCACTGTGTTCATATCACAAAGGAAAGTACTCCTGCAGGACTGAAGCCTATACCCATGTGTAACATCATCAGGCAAAGCGCACAGGTGATGAACTGCTTGATTTATCCTCTAGGAATACACATTAGTACCAAAACTTTCTCAGAGAGCAGCATCCTGACGCCTCACTGTGATGCCTCAGGTTCCTGTCAGCACCGGAACTACTCATCCTTGACTTCCTGTCTACCCAGAATCCCCCTGAGGGCCACCTACCTCTCCTCTGTCTCTCATTAAGGCTGTGAAGCAGATACAGATTGATGAAATGAGGAGTTACATAAATTTTACTTATGCAATAAGACACTTCTATAAAACCAAGACATATTTCAAGGACATTTTGAGCCTGTAGATGGAAATAATAAATGTCCCTGGTGTTTTTAAAAGTGTAAAAAGACGTGTTTGATTCTGTTTTTCTTCTTCTGCTCTTACTAGAGATTATTTTTAACTCCACAACACAGCATGCCCCTGAACAGCGGTACCAAACACTGCTCTGATTAAACATCTGTAACAAACCAACCTGTTGAGTAATAACAGCCAAAATATATAAATGATGATTAATTTTAAACAGTTTACCGTTAATGGCACCTAACATAAAATATATATTTTAAAAAATGTATACAGAAATTTAAATTGATGTTTTCAGATGTTTTTTTTTTTATTATTTCCTTAATTTATTTACTTTTCCATTTAATTTATTTTTACATGTATTTATTCCCTTTGTATTTCCCGTTTGTTTGTTTGTTTGTTTGTTTGTTTGTTTGTTTGTTTGTTTGTTTGTTTGTTTGTTTGTTTGTTTGTTTGTTTTGGGGGGTTGTCTCTTGCTTAATTTCTTTTCTGCTTGTGTATAAACGTGATGTGGCTGCCATTCAAAGGGTATCGTGGGGTTTACATGGCACCTGTTGGCTCATGTATACACATCTTACGCTCCACACTGTCAGCTGGGGAAGAGTGTTTTGAAAATAATAAGTGATTGAGGTTGTTGTTGATGACGTTAGCTTGACCACATGCATGTTTTCTTTAAATTATTATTATAAACAAATCAGGTCAGCAGCTAAATAGGACATATCCAGAACAAGGAAATCGCAGACTTACAACAGCAACACTAACAGAAAAACAATCATCGGAACAGGAGTTTAGTAGGAACAGTGTGCAAAGGGGGCCATTCTCATTCCCAATGTGCAACATACCGCCGATTTGTCACGTCCCAAGGCGTCCCATAGGAACACGAAAGGTAACTTTCCGAGTCCCTGTGATACGCGCCGGATTGTGGATGCAATCCAATAGACTCCCGGCAGTAACACACATTCCAGCCGTGTATTCCAGCCCTAACCCTAACCTTAATCCTAATGATAAACACAGTCTTAATCATATTAGATAGTGTTTTCCAGAGCTATTAATGATGAGAAAGTAAAATAAATGTACATGTGTTGATTCATTCCAAAAGGTTCTCATGTTTCCGAACGCGTAACGTACAGACGGATGTGGTGACTGAAAGCGTAACATACTGAGGATTTGTCACATAGCGTCGGTATGTTACACTTTGGGATGAGAACGTGTTGGTGCAAAGACCCACTGTGTGAGGACGCTTAACCATGTTGCCTCACTGATCAACTAAAGGATGGGATAAAATAAATGCTAATAGTATTTATAACAATACTTTAAGTAATAACTATAATCCTTGTCCTGCTATATGCTGGCATCATAAGTATACATATAGTATTTTAACACCCAAATACCCACCTATGACAAGAAGAAAACAATATGTGTATACATTTATACATGTGCCAATGCTATAAGGTTCTATGGGGGTGATTAAGCTTGGTGATCTAATAGTAAATACATTAGAGGATTACCTAGGCAACCATAACCTGGAACATCAAGTGTCTTTGGTGAAAGTCTTTTCCACCAGTGCGATATTTGAATGTGCTCCAATCAGGGCCGGCCCGTGGCATAGGCCGTATAGGCAAATGCTAAGGGCGCCGTCCATCAGGGGGCGCCACGCCAGTGCCACAAATGTTTGGGGGGAAAAAAAAAAAAGTTGGTACTATTATTTCTAAATACAAAAAATAATCCCACGTTAATTAAAATGCAAAGTAAAGCTTATTTAATAGAAATATTATTTGTTACAACATTACGCCCCCCCCCTCCCCGCACGGTGCGCCCCCTCCCTTCCCGTATCATGGTTCCTTTTGGACGTCACCACATCAAAAAAATCAACACAAGATGTCAAAACGGCCAAAACTGTCAGGTGCCCAGGGAAGAAAAAAGAGAGAAGAAGAGGAGGAGAAACGAGAAAAAGACAGAGGTAGGTAACGTTAGCCTACATGAAATTATTTGTCTGAATGTGATAGTAACCTAAATTTTTAGCATTAAGCTAATGTTACATGATTCGCTAATTGCTAATCAATAAATAGCTAGTTAACTGTTTTAACGTCAGTTAATATTGTGGAGGGGGCTAAATTGTTATGGAAAATAATAATGTAACGTTAGGTAATTACAGTACTCCCACCTTTCCCACCATTCCTCATTTGTATTCATCTTTTAAGCAGGTGTTTTTTGTTTACATTGTTATTGCCTTCTGGTTAGCTAACGTTTACCCTGCAGGTAATAGTCACTTTTCCACCCCTGTATATATTATAGTTGTAAGCCTAGTTGTTAAAGTGCACATCATTAATGTTAATTAAGCAATATCACATGAGAGGGAACGCTGTTTTTTAATATGAGCACTGCTGTGATTCGGTCAAAGATAATCATAACATAACATTCTCATATGATATTATACTGTTACTTTGCATTCTGCTATTCAGCATTTCACTGTAATGATGACAATAAATTGAATCTAATCTAATTTGCATATCAGTTAAGATCACGAAATTTCCCACGTGTGGGACTAATAAAGGTTATCTTATCTTATCTTATCATACATATATCTCTTTGGTTTTTCATTTATATTATATCATTTCATTTTATTCCTGGAATCATATGTTTTTATTATTAGACTTTAATACTCAGTGGTGTCACATACTCCTCTCTTCAGATGCACTGTTGAAGTTTCTAAATCCCACCCCTGGGCCATCTACCACATCTACCGCTGCTGCCTCCACTTCAGCAGCACAACCCACCAGTGATGCAGCATCAGCAGCACAACCCAGCCATGATGCAGCAGCATCAAGCGGTCTTCCTGTTGCCTTATTTATATTGTATTTTTAATTTATTTTATCCAACTTGTTGACACGTTTTATTGTGTTTATGTATGTAAAATTTATTGTATTTCATATATTCATTTTTTATTTTTTGTATTCATTTATTTATTCATATATTTTTTTATCTTGTTAATTATTCTGATTGTGAATTTGCTTTCTTTAAGTAAAAAAAAAAGGTCAAAGACAAAGCTATTCGGTTTCTTGTGAGTACATACACTACACTGCCGATGTAGGGGGGCGCCACCTAAAATCTTGCCTAGGGCGCCAGATTGGTTAGGGCCGGGCCTGGCTCCAATCATATTCATATGCAAACGGCAGCTAAAATGACCATGTGTAATGTGGCCAGCGTCACTTATGAATCTGCAAATAATTAACACTCTGTCTCTAACACACTTTATATGCATGTTTGTGTGAGCCTCTTTTCGCTCAGTTTTGTTCACCCTCATCGTTCGTGTCAGTACCATCTCCCGACCACAGTGGGCAGTTCTTTTCCAGATAATAAAAAACTTAAAATATGAAAAAGCTGGCAACAGGCTGTTGAAATTATCGGAGCCAATAGCAGCTAAAGAGCTTGTTAAGTTTGGACGTGTTCTTTAGGTACAGATATAGACCGTTAATCCCACTAAAAGAAAAGATAATGGAATAAGAACTGTGGATATAAATAATATGCCATCCGCTTACCCACACTGGGAAAGCAATACACAACATTCATATTTATCATTTAGAATACCTACTAGACAAATACTTTTTTTTTTCTTTCTGCAAGCTGCTGTGCAACCCACCTTGCCCTTCAGCTCCTCCTTTCATGCTGTGTCCAGCCTGATCAATGCCACAACTGTTGTCTCTGGTGCTGGTTTTGTGCTAGGTCTTGCTGCTGCTCTTTCCCCTTCTGGCTTTGTGAGATGGTGCTTTGCCAGACTGAGACAATCAGCTGGTCGTGATTGGCTCATTACAGATTTACTGCTACTCTGTCTGTAGTATTAGAGGGTTTTTTTGCCAGGGCAGCAGTTGGTGGTTTCAGGGGTTTCTAGACAGGAGGAACCCTGCTGTTAGACAGGTTGTGTGTAATTACAATCCTCCAACTAGATCCCTGTGTGTGAGGAAGACACAGATAGAGGCCGTTATATGTGCTAAAACCTGTGGCCTCTGCACCAACTCTGCAACCAGAATGTGAAAACCGACTGCCTTTATCTGACTTTATCTAAGTCAGACTTTTTTTAAGACTTTATCTACCTAACTTTGTCCTTCGGCGTCCTGTAACTTTCATGTTGACATGATTCAAATTATAATTTCACTAACAATCTAAACATCTTTGATGTATTTGCCACTTGCCTATTAATATTTCTATTCAATCTCAATAATTCAACCTCACAACTACAAATTAGCATATGTGTCTTCTGCTGCTCAGGTGCGGCATGCATAAGAGCATCACTTGCCTTATTAACGTCTTGGCCTCACCATAGCAACCCCTCCTTCTCCCACACACACACAGAGGTTCTTAAGCAGGCTTTTCATTCTATCCTTAGCCTCACCCCTCCTGTCTTCTCCTATCTCCTCAGTTCTCCTCTCTCCACCCCCACTCCCTTCCTCCCTCCTCTTGTCCATCTGCCATTTTACCCTGAGAGCTGGAGAGTGG
This sequence comes from Rhamphochromis longiceps, assembly GCF_057381845.1. Lineage (NCBI taxonomy): Eukaryota > Metazoa > Chordata > Actinopteri > Cichliformes > Cichlidae > Rhamphochromis > Rhamphochromis longiceps. Next base: position 35,360,187 of record NC_140578.1, on the reverse strand, counting down.
AATCAGGGACTCTGCTTTATATGTACACTCGGGGATCGCCACCATACACACTTGCACAATTACTGCAAACCAGTCTCCTGGTCTGACTAGATATCCACAAATTTCTCTTCAGCTTTTCCATACCTCTTTGGACCATGCTTCCTGAATATGTGAGTAGTGCAACTAATACATATGGCATGGAAAAAGTGGTTGTTAATTAGTGGCAGCAGTCATTCTCCTGTTCTTTTACGACAACGGTAAGCATCTTCAAATCATTTGAAAAAGATTCTAAACGAGCAAAAACATTAAATCTGCTATAATAATGCTTTCATGGGAAAATAATAGAGCTTTATGTTGAAAAGGCTTAAACCTACAATGCTGTTTTCTGTTAATGGTTTGCTTCAGTGTAATGTGTTAAAGGCTAATATATGTGAGTCAGAGTTTTGTATTGGAAAGAAAAATCTGTGTGTTAGATATGAAATGATCAGTCCATCGAGCAGTCCGTCCACAGCTTTTCATTTAACAGATGAGTCATTTATTCTGCTTAAATGTGAGAACTTTAAGCTTTGTTTGTCATATATAAACTGGGACTGTTGGTGTGCTTCTAAAAAAAATAGTTTTTAAGAAGTATTTGTAATTCATTAAGTCTAAAAATAGCACTGAAGAAACTAGATGAGATTAACAGAAAGTGAAAATATTCCTTTATTCCACTTCTAAAATCTGATATATTGATTCCATTAAATCTTGAATGTCAGTGAGAAAGAAGCAGAGGGTGATAATGAAACACTAACTGAATGTGTTTAAGTGTCTGAAAGCTCTAAGCTAACATTTGCTTGGATTAACTTGCCTCTTTGCTGGAAAAACTTGCTTAGTGCACATGGACATCAGCATAGCTGTAAGCCTGAGACCTTCCTTTAGTCCCACAGCATAATCACCTTCCCACAGCTTCAGTGGTTGCTTTTCATGTTGCACATCAAAAGCAACTTTGTTGTCCATTTCAGAAGAAAGCCAGAATAAGTTATATGAGATCGACTGAGTTAGTTTCAAGTGTAAAATAAACGTTACAGTCAGTTTTATTTATGCTGTTCTACACTGAAAACCTGTTTAACATGTCCCTAAATGTTGGGTTAACTGTGCCCTTCATAGAATTTTAAATGATATGTTTGATGTAATGTTATTAGGAAAGACTGAGCTAAAGAGGCATTAAGAAGCAGTGTCAACACTGATTTGGCCTCGTGAGACTTAAAAGCCTGCTAAGCCCATCAGAAGACATAACAGGAAACAATCAAGAGGCACATTGTGACCACATGCACTGAGTAGAAAAAGTGATATTTGTCTTGATGCTGAAGGATTTAAGGGTCACCACAGCAGATCTCTCAACATACACGTGAAATTAGCTTGTGGTTTTTATAACTATTATATAAGCTAATATGTGTGTCGATACAGACCTGAAACCCATCAAAACTCAAAACTAACAAGTAGTTATTTGCAGTGTTCATCTATGTTCATCCATGTGTTGTAAAACTAGAGAAAAAAGCTAAATGTTTGAAATACTCAGCATATGTTATGTAAGCCGATTGATGCTGCCTTTCCAGAAGCAGGGCAGAAACTTTTTACGTCTGTTCCAAACAGGATTTCTATACGTGTCCTAGGCCACACTAATAAAAATAGCTCCCTGTGCGAAGCTCCGCCTTTAACATCCATGTAAATATAGCATTTGTCTACAGTTCACAGTAAAGTATGTGGCTTGTTTTTGTTGAACTTTTGTAGGATTTGCAGTTCTTATTCAAAAAACAAATTGAAACTGATCAATGATCATCAATGATCAGGGGGGGACTGCACAGAATATTTTGAGGGGATCCAGGTAAATGTCTTTTTCTAGAAAATCATTACAGAAACAAGACATTCACCTCAGCAGCTGGAAAAGTGACAGCTTATTATTAGAATTTAGTTGTAAACGATACAGAAGGTTTTTCCCACCAATGTCAGCTAGTCCTTTCAGCGGATGTCCTGTCCTAAATCCTCCATTAATCATCCTGATTAAGACTTGTTCTTCTTGTGAGTGTGATTAGCACGCACGGGATCAGAAAAATAAACAGAAACCTGCAGAAAAAAATAAACATGTTCTTATCTTTGTGTGTTTCCCAGGTGTATGTGAGACCACAGCATGCATTCGGTCCAGACAGGGCTGTGGAACCCCCGGCCCCCATTTAAACATGTCTTCCCCATCCCTGCCCCGCCCCCTTCCAACTCGCGCCCCGCTCACGTGAGCTCAACCACCCCAGCCAAACGGATCACATTCTACAAAAGTGGTGACAGCCAGTTTGGGGGCGTCAGGATGGCCATCCACAAGCGCAGCTTCAAATGCTTTGACGCCCTGCTGGACGACCTTTCTCAAAAGGTTAGATGAACTGTAGTAGAGACTTCTTTTGAAGCTGAATGCTTAGATGCATGCATATAGGTCAGGGGTGTCAAACATTAGGCCTGGGGACTAAAACTGAAGAGTAAAAAGACTCCAATATGACCCTTGGACAGCTTTGCAAAATGTGAAGTAGGATATAAATGTATAAATTTTAGACTTTTAACTGTATTTAAGCATTTCCTACTGATAAAGACCTCTCTCGTGGCCATCCATATGACACAAAAGTAATATCACAGTGTAAAAAACAAAACAAAAACACAAGAACAGACATTTTCTGTCAATTAACAAAAATGTTATGCTTTATAATTACAGGACAGTCTGAGCAATGAACTACCACAACATTTTCTTTCATTTTATACATTTATCAAATACTTTCACTCATCTGGCCCACTAAGATATAAGGTGCGGCATGCTGTATGTGGCTTTGACTTTACTGATGCAGGTCTTTTCACCTCTTAACATCCACGCTAATCAAAGGTTATGGTTGGGTTTTGCTTTAGCCACATGATAAATAAGCAATTTTTCAGGAACTGTTGATTTCAAATTAAATCCCAATTATTTTGTCATTACATGTTCGAAACAACTGAAAATCCTACAAAATGGGGTGGATATTTAACAAACCCTAGATGGGTCATCTAGGGTGGATGTTAAGTGGCTAAAACGGCGCTTGTCCTGATCAGCAGTGCTTTATACAATGTAGGGAGAGCAATACATGGATACGAGATAGAGACAGATTAACAGTCACATTTGATATTTATGTACAATTTGTCCACAGGTGCCGCTGCCATTTGGTGTGCGGACTGTGACCACCCCTCGTGGCACTCACACCATCAAACACCTGGAGCAGCTCCAGGATGGTGGCTGCTACCTCTGCTCTGACCGACGCCAGGCGAAGCCAGTAAACATGGAGCTGGTCAACAAACACTCAGGCATCTGGTACCATCACAACCGGAGGCCCCAGAGGCCTGAAACGTCATCCGCAACACCACCTGGCCATTTGCATATGCCTTACAGACAGCGACGGATCTTGCTCGTGAAGAACAGCGAACCGGGGATGAGGAGGAGCGTGGTCCTGAGCAGAAGGACAGCCAGGAGCCTGAGAGCTTTTTTAGATGAGGTGTCCGAAGTGATGCAGTTTCATGTCCGCAAGATCTACACTGTAGAGGGACGCAGGGTAAAAAGTTATATTTATTTGAATTTGCATAGTAAAACTTTGCAAAGGTTGCTCATTTTAGTGAAAACTGTTGACTCTAGTGAATTGTTTCCAGATTGACAGCGTTCAAAGCCTGATGACTTGTCCAGGTGTTCTGGTATGTGTTGGCCGGGAAGCCTTCAGCCCCTTGCTGATAAACTTTATTAGGAAAACTTCAGAAGAGAAACTCCCTGGTCTGGGTCCCCGGACTCCTGGAAATGGGGCACGATCCCCTGCTACTCAAGGAATAAGGTCCCCACCTCATGGAGCTCAATCCAGAGCCAGTGAGTACAGCGAAGGACATGAAAGCAAGAAAAATGGTGAGTTTTTTAGACAACTGGGCAAGTTAACAACCGACAAGTTTTAAAAGGTACAAGAAAAAGAGGGAATACATTTTGTTAAATATTGTACTTTTCTCTTTTCCTTCAGTTAACTTTGGTCTGGAAACCAAAAAGAGCATCATTCACCCTCGTTCTGATTCCTCAAACCGCTCGGCACGTTTCTCTTTTTCCTCTGAAAAGTCATATGGCAATGGTGTCACTGCATGCCCCCAGGGAAAGCCAGCCATTATGAATGATGACATTGAAAAGCGTGTTCTGGTAAATAAAGATGGCAGCCTCTCGGTGGAGATGAGGGTGCGTTTTCACCTCCAGAATGACGAGACCCTCCAGTGGTCCACTCAAATTAAAAAATCTCCATCTCTGAGCAATGAATGTTGCCCTCTAAGTCAGGCTCAGCCTCATTATCTCCAGCAGGGCCAGTCAGAAAGTTGTTCTGATCCTGATTCAACATCCTTTGATCAGTACGGTGTGGACTATTCCAGCCACCCGCTGCAGTGCGAGTTGGAAGGGAACCGCTGCCCGTGTTGCCATCAGAGGCATGAACAGCATTACGACTTATGGGAAAACCCTGCACACAGCCATAAATCAGCTCCTGTTCCACCCCCACATGCACCCAGCCACACCCACAGTATGATGAGACATACGCACTCTTCTAGCTCTTCCTCATCGTGCAATTCAAGAAGGGTGGTGCGCTGCAGAGCACGGCTCTCCAGCTGCGGGGGTGGCTCAGGTTCAGAGCAGAGCAAACTGGTCCAGGAGGAAATGTGTGTAACCGAGCAGGTTGAGCACAGATTAGAGGTAGAGCAGGATGGGGACACCCATATTGAGGTACACAAGGTGAGCCGGTGTTGCAGTCGAAGTGAAGTGGTTGTCGCGGACAGTAACCTTCAACCACTCAGAAGAAAGTCAGCTGAAGACGAAGAAGATCGCCCGCCATCAGCAGTCAGCAGCTCCTCACATGTCCTTCAGTCGTTGAAAGAAGATGAAGATGATGAGGACGATGATCTGCCACCAAGCATCTCACGGTGTTACCATAGCAATGAACCGTCCCCAACCCCTGAAACTCAACTGCACGAAAAGCCAATAAATGACGTCTCAGCCAATTCTTTCCACTCTACCAAACACAAGGAGCAGGAAGAGCTAGGAAGCAGGGCAGTGTCTGCAGCCTCTTCCTGTCTCTGTGGAGGAGCTGCCGCTTGCTCAGCTGGCCCAGATGAGGTAGATCAAGTCCCTTGCAACACATCTAAAATAAGCGTAACCAGGATGTCAGAATCAGAGGAAGGAGGGGCCTGTGATGATGATGAAGGGATAAAGAGGGCTGTAAGTGACTTGTCAAATCACACAGGACTCTCAGCAAGCTCTCAAAAGTCAGCGACTTCCAGCGTGTGTCCGAATTGCGGGGGCTGCAAACGCAAGGTCGATTCTGTTTCCGGTGGCAGGGAATCACAGAGAACCAATCGTTCCAACCAAGCCTCTCCCCTTCCTAACAGTGATGATGCTGCCTCAGATGTTTCTACCCAATCCAACAAAACCAACCTCACCAATAATGGACGCCTCTCTGCCACACCAAATATCTTGGAGGGCAAAGTATCCAGTGCCATGTCTAGAACATCCAGTCCTCAGGCAACACAAAAAGAGAAAGAAAGGGCTCCCAGTGCTACTTCAGCTACAAGCCACAGGTCCAATAGATCACACAACTCTGGCTGTAAGGGCAGCACTGATATTCGTGCAAAAAAAGAGGACAAGAGAAGCTTCAGCGTAGTGTCAAATCAGTCTGCAAAGTCCAGCAAGTCTGAACACACAAGTGAAGCTCCTGATATCAGTTCAAGGGAGACAGCAGTCAGCGAGAACACTGTAGAAAGAGCAGTCAGCTCCTTGTCAGCCAAATCTTGTGTTTCAGCTCAGACTGATGCATCAGTCAAGTCTCGTAACTCCACCTGTCAGTCAGGAGCTAAAGGCACATCCCAAAGTGACAATCCAGCTGTAGAAGAGCATGACCCAAACAACAGAGCTCCCAGTAGCCTCTCTGTGAAGTCAAATGTGTCTGCAAAGGCTGAAAAGGCTGAAAGACCTGATAGTGCTAGATCAAAAAACTCAAATATTTCTGTAAAGTCCAGCATATCTCAGAGGTCGACTTGCAGTAACTGTGTAAAAGCGACAGCAGTTGAAGCTACCATAAAGGTAACTGGAAAAGGAACAGAAACAGAGGTAGAGGAAAGACCAACAAGTGCAATGTCATCAAAGTCCAACCTGTCTGCAAAGTCTATTAAATCCCATAAGTCCACTAAAGCCTCAGAGCCTGGGGGAGAGGGAGAAGAAAGGGCACCAAGTCAAATGTCTGGCACGTCAGTTAAATCGAACAAGTCTGCTAAGTCTACAAAGTCGTTCAGGTCTAAATGTGATGGCAATGAAATGGTGACATGTTCAAGCTCAAAGACAGCAGATGAAGCTGAAGAAAAAAAGAACAATCTTAAACTGGTAAATAATGAGAGGACACCCAGTGCAGAGTCCTCCAAATCTCATGAATCTGACAGTAATCAAAACACAGAATCAGACTCCGAAATAGTACACAAAACAGAAAAAGCTGAGAAGCGAACTGCTAGTATTTTATCCCATAAGTCAGCTTCCTCTGCAAAGTCTCACAGTACAAAGATAGAGGGAGATGACATGGTGGACAGAGCCCCTAGTGCCAAGTCCTCCAAGTCCCAGAAGTCAAATCACACAACTGCATCTCCAGTTCCAAGTGAAGCTAAAGAGAATCAGGAGAGGGTGGAAAGTGTCATGTCTGCCAAGTCAAAATCTTCAGTAAGGTCCAACATTTCTCATAAATCAAATTCAAGTGCAAATGTTGTCACCATTAAAACGCCTACAGTTGATGACGAGGAAAATGTGACGAATGAGAGAGCACCAAGTGCTGCATCAGGAAGATCAAATGTTTCATCTACAGTGTCTCAAAAGTCAAATTGTAATGGAAAAACTGATATTTCTATTATTGAAACAGCGGATGGAGACAAAAAGGTAACAAATGAGAGTGCACCAAAAATTAAATCTAATGTCCAAACTCTCTCACCTAAGCGAACACGTTCGCCGCGGATGCGCTCTCCCGATGCTTCAGCCGCATCCACCAAAAGTTGTAAGTCTCCTGTGCAGCAGTTGTTGAATGGCTCTGATGCTGGAGACACAAGAGGGCCCAGTGTCTTGTCAGTTCACTCCGTGGGCTCTGCTAAATCTGGCAAATCCAGATGCTGCTGTGGAGCCACTTCAGAATTTGATGAGGCAAAAACGGAAAAGGAGAACAAGGATAAAGAGGTGAAGCTCAAGGTGAAAAGTGAGAATGTTTCTGAGCGAGCAGGCAGCGCAGTGTCATCAGGAGGCACAGACCATCCTTTGAGTCAGAACTCAACAGAATCGGTCTCTCTTGGGTTACCTGAAGAAACATCTGCCTCAGACAGTGGGAAGTCTAGCGTCTGTGTTCACAGAAGTGCTGAGAGCAATGACGAGGGCCAGGCAAAGACCTCAACTCCCAGTCTCCCAAAAAGCCCAGAGGTTTCCACCATGAAGGAGGATGTGGAGATAACGGGGTCCACCGTTTCTCAAAAATCCAACAGTACTGGCAGGAGGAGGGGTTCAGCAGTGGATATCCCAACTATTGAAACTCCATCAGGTGAAGAAAATGGATTGCAAAAGACAGAAAAAGCAGCAAGTACAATTTCAGTCAGAAGCAGCAGGTCTAACAAGTCTTCTTGCAACTGTAAGTCTAAAGAAAAACATGCTAATGCTAGCTCGACCAAACTTGGAAATGGCAGTGAAACAGAAAATGTGAAGTCTGCTCTGGTGACAAATGGTAGCAACAGCAGGAACTCATCTGCAATGTCATTAGCAGGTGCGAAAGTCCAGATAAAATCCTCTGCAAACACAACAGCAAAAACAGTTCCTGGAAACTCAGAAAATAATGGCACGGAAAATCAAAGAAACCCTAGAGCAGCTAGTGAGGCCAAACAGGAAGAAGACACTGCATACAGTAAAGTAATCTCCTCCCAAAGTCCCTGTTGCCTCAGGGCTGAGTCGGCAGATTTAGCTTCAGATCAGAGTAAAGAAAAAGATCAGGTCGAATGTAAGTCCAGATTTAGCACAGGGAGCGATTGTGGTAGTGTCAAAATGGCCAGCTCTCTGAAGAAAGGAACCCCTATCAAGTCCTCAAGCCCTTGTCCCTTACACAGCAAAGTAGAGACATGCAGTGAAAGCACTTTGTCTCAATCTCTGTCTGCTGCTGACTTGCTAAAGGAAACAATGGCTGCAGCACGCCCATGCAGCCGACAATCTAAAGCCAGTAAGTCCAGTGACAAGTCCAAGAGCAAGAAAAGTGGAATGTGTCAAAGACGCAGCAATCAGATGGATAAAAGAGAGGAACTGACACCTGCCTGTTTGCCCAACACGTCCCCCAGTGAGGTTGTTAGTGACTGGCTGCGAAGTATTCCTGCTAACAGCAGCATGCTAGCACTTGGCGATGAGTTTAATGAGGAAGAGCTGACGCCAAAGGAAATGGAAGAGATGCCTGGAGGAGAGTTAGCACAGGAGAGTCCTGAAGGTGAGAAGTTAGAATTGGAGGAAAAAGGTGACCCTGAAGAGGATGAAGAGAAAGAAGATGAAGCTAAATGTGAGATAGCACAGGAGGAGAAGGGCTCAGATCCAACTTCAGGAGATGCAGAGGGGACTTCTGGTCGCCCTAGTGCTCTACTATTACAAAGTGAGGCTCTGCCTAGAAGCTGGCAGTCTTCTGCAGCTGTGATGAAAGTTCTTCTAAGTTCTTCTCTGGGTCGATGTAGGAGTATGCCCGAGGTAAGCCAGTTACTTTTTTGTGACAGAAAATTATTCTGCTATACAGAGCTATAGATAAAAAGTTGCCAGAGGTGTGGACTCGAGTCACATGACTTGGACTCGAGTCAGACTCGAGTCATTAATTTTATGACTTTAGACTTGACTTGAAAAAATGTTCTAAGACTTGTGACTTGACTTGGACTTTTACACCAATGACTTGGGACTTGAATTGGACTTGAACCGGTTTACTTGAAAAGACTTGATATTTTACCCCAAATATAAAATTTAACATGCATATTATATAGAGATTGAAAATGTGACGTCATTCACGGGTAGAACCGCAAAGGATTCTGGGAACTCGTGGCAAGCGGTACTAGCGGCTTTCAATTAAAATCAGTCACACAGCGATAAAAAGAAACACAAAAATGGCAAGAAGCTGTTGTATCATTAACTGCAATAGCCGGTCGCATGACAGCCACGGGAAGCCGACGGGTAAAGAGATCGGTTGTTATCGGATTACGTCGTTGAAGAGAAATTGTTCAGCCATGTTTCCGAAGTAACAAAGAGGCGACGGATGGCCTGGATTGCAGCCATTCTAAGAACGCCATTCCCAGAACACTCCAGCTCACAGGTTAGTCTGCTCCAAGCATTTACACGAAGGTCAGTGTTTTTTAGTAGTTAATACGTCATTTTCATAACATAATTGGTGATATAGGTTACAAGCAAGTCTGGCGCTGAACAGAAATTGTCGCACTATGCTCCTTTATTTATTGTGCATAAATAGTGAATTGTCCTGACACAATATTGCGTTTCGCTTCTGTTATTATGGTACACTGACAAAAACATATACTTTTATTCACAGGATAAAACAGGTTTTTTGTATCACTAATTGCCCAGTACGATTACAGCATACAGTATTATTGTCACTGCTACATTTCTGTGATGGGTACCAGAAATTATTTCCACTGCTAATTAATTACCGTTGAGCTCAAAGGTTATATTAATAAACGGTTAAGGAATGTGTATTTATGACGACAATTTGTGAGACTGGTAAACTTATGATATGTACAATGGTCTTTCGTTCTACACGGTGCATTTCAAGGTCCTGCACCCATCCGTCGGTAAACTGTACCTGGACTTGTTGCAGTGACCTGAAGTTACTAAACTTCATGAGTGTATGCACTCACTCCAAGAACCGTATGATTATAAATATGCATATAAATATGCTACAATGAGATAGCTGACTTCATCTAACTAGCAAATGTTGTCCAGGCTACGTTGGTGATACAGTTTTTTTTTTTAATGTGTATGATATTTTTGTCATGCGATTTTAAAGCCGGTCCTACAACCGCATCCAAGAATAACATGCAGCTTATCTCAGAACTGTCGGTGAAAATTATTCTTGGAGCTAAGTTTAATTGAGCTGCATTTTAAAGAGGTGCAATTTCACAACTTGTGTATATTTTCTAAGTTCACTATTTTGTCATGTGTTGAGAAAAACACAGATTTAAAATTACATGGTCTAATATTTACATTTAGCATAACTGCAACATTATTTTTTCGTTTTTTTTTTTTTTTTTTTTTTTTTAAAGACTCGAAAGGACTTGAAATTCAAAGTTTCAGACTTGTGACTTGACTCGGACTTTTACACCAGTGACTTGAGACTCGACTCTGACTTGCCTGACATTACTTGAGACTTGACTTGAGACTTGAGGATAAAGACTTGAGACTTACTTGAGACTTGCAAAACAATGACTTGGTCCCACCTCTGAAAGTTGCATCACCAGAGGCATCTGGAATAAAACTGCCAAGTTTGTGGCAATCACTTGTGAGCAAGTGAGCAACCAAAAGTACTTGACTTGCTAGGAAATGTACCATGTTCATGATCCATTTGACCCTACATAATTAACATGCAAATTTTCAAATTTAGAAGTTATACGTTTTGGGTTAGATATGCCAAATAAATGGTAAATGGCCTGTATTTATATAGCGCTTTACTAGTCCCTAAGGACCCCAAAGCGCTTTACATATCCAGTCATCCACCCATTCACACACACATTCACACACTGGTGATGGCAAGCTACTTTTTGTAGCCACAGCCACCCTGGGGCGCACTGACAGAGGCGAGGCTGCCGGACACTGGCGCCACCAGTAGGCAACGGGTGAAGTGTCTTGCCCAAGGACACAACGACCAAGACTGTCCAAGCCGGGGCTCGAACCGGCAACCTTCCGATTACAAGGCGAGCTCCCAACTCTTGAGCCACGATCGTCTGATGACGAATATGTGAAAATGACATGAAAAGAGGTGGATGTTAACATAAACTACCTTCAGTCCTAAACAGGCAACCTGTGTCCCTGCAGATCTTAGATGTTAAATCTAGAAATCCTAAAATTCTGCTCAGTTAATTTCAGGATTTTGAAATTCCTTTTTAACCAGTTGTAATTATTTGAATTTGACTATAATTCCTGCATTGAACATATTCTACATTCTCTGAATGTTTTCTTTTTGATCTTAGGTGTCTCCGGTTTATGGACGCCGACTAAGCACATCAGCCAGGGGTCTTTTGGACTGTTTGGCCCAGCTCCAGCTCATTGAGCCTTCATTGGGCCCTGGCTGTGATGTACAGAAGGGTCGCAGCCAGCAGTATGAAGACATAATGGCTATCCTTCATTCCCTGTGGCTCACTGAGCCTGGGAACATCCAAGCCAAGGAGACAAAGGAGAACAAGAACAGTAGCCCAGAGCAGGTGACACCACCAAGGTCCTCATCTGGGGTGGATATGAGCAGTGGCTCTGCAGGTTCAGGGAAGGAAAATGGCAATCAAGGAGGAGATGAGACACCTCCAAAAGAGAGAGAATCTCTACAAGCACACGAGGTAGCAGAGAACATTGTAGAAGAGGAGGAAGAGGGAAATGAAATGGCAGGAGATACAGATATTGAGACAGAACACAAGGAAACATTCACAGACCAAGCTAAGGCAGACACAGCAGAGGAACCAGTGCAAAGTGAAGAAGCTCCTCAAAAAAGCGAAAGCTCCAAACCCTCAGAGTCATCAGACAAGACCTCTGCCAAAGACAGTTCCAAATCTCCCACCGATAATGAGCACGAGACATTGGAAGACTCTAGTACAGGCACACCCCCAACTGTTCTTCGAGCATCTTTGGCCAAAAGACCATCCCAAGACCCTGACCCAGTGTGGGTACTTCACCTTCTGAAGAAGCTTGAAAAACAGTTTATGGTCCACTACATTAATGCAGTGGCAGAGTTCAAAGTTCGATGGGATCTAGATGACAGTCACATCCTGGACACCATGATATGCGAGCTGAGGGATGAGGTGAGCCGACGCATCCAGGGCAGTATTGAACGTGAAATGAGGAAGATTCAGGGTCGAGCGGGGAGAGGTGGTAGGTCACCTCGGCCGCCACAAGGAACACATCTCTCCAGAGAGTCCACTACAACAGAGAAGAGACGTCAGATGTTGAAGGTAAATCTACCACAAACTGTCTTCATAGCAGAGGATACTGCTTGGATGACATAAATTGTTGGATTTAATTTTTGTTTGTTTGTTTGTCTTTTTAGATTATGAAGAAACAGTCGGTGAAGACCAGCGAGTCCCTCAGCGACGGAGAGATGACGGGGGAGTTCAGCGACCAGCGAAGTGACGACGAATACTGTCCATGCGAAGCTTGTGTTCGCAAGAAAATGGCTGCACGGCCTTTCAAAATCAACCCGCTAGCGGCTGAAGCACCGGTGATGAAGGACTTTGACCTACTTAAGATACTTCAGCTGAAGAAAAGCCCAGCGGCAGTGGAAGACGAAAGCCAGGCGGCTGTAGACGACGATGGGAGGAATTTAGACGTAGTCCAGGAGGAAGAGGAAGACGAGGAAACCAAAGAGGACATCAGAGCTGTTGTTGTTTTAGAGGAGACGATTGCAGAGGAAGATGAAGAGGCTGAAAAAGAAAACGATGACGGTAAAGCAAGGGAAGAAGAGGAGACAGAAGATGAACAGGAGGAAAATGAGGAAAGTGATGCAAGCAAAGAGGAGGAGGAAGAAGAAGGAACAAGTGGTGAAGAAGTGAGAGAAGATGAGACATCAGAAACTGGAGGGGAGGATGAAGAACATCAGTGTAAGTGTACCAGAAACGAGGATGAGAGTGACCAAGAGGAGGAGGGAGAGGAGCAAACAGGAGAGGATGAAGAAGAGATGGGAGAAGATGAAACAGAGGAAAATGAGGGAGACACAGGAACTGGCGAAGAAGAGGAGACAAGCGACCAAGACACAGTAAAAGAGGCGTCAGTGGGCAAAGGAGAAACCCCAGAAAATGAAGAGAGTGATGAGAGAGTAGACGATAAAGAAAAACCCACCGAGGGTGAAAGTGTGGAAGAGGGGGAGGATAGTGCCGCAGAAACGACAGAAAATGAAAAGTCGACATTGTCAAAGGAGGTTGCAGAGAGGGACAGTGCGTCAGCAGAGGGTGAAGATGACGAGGAAGACAACACAGGAGAGGGTGAATCGAGTGAGGAACAGGAAGGGGAGGCATCTGAAAAGGAAAGAACCTCGCCACAGGTAAATGTGAACCATGTTTTTACTGAAGTTTATTCAGTAATTATTATGTATAACACAAAGGATAGCATTGTTTTCTTTTTTTTCTTTTAAAGGACAGTCACTTTCATGTTAGTAAAACAGCACTGCACTCATGGAAGTTTAACCGCATTGATTAAAGATGTCAAATAGGCCAACAAACATGATCAGACTGACTCTCCAGCTTAATTTTGACTCCCCTTTAGTGCCGTGCAGTACCGCAAATTATTGTATCAATCCAATACAAGTGAATACAGAATACAAAGTGAATACAAAACACCACTGAGTCCCTGAACAACAAACTGCGCTGTTCCTTAAAGAGGAATCTGACCTATTGCATCCTCACCACTAATTCTAAGCCTGTGGGAAAAGATAATCTCGCCATCCAATTAGAGAGCCTGAACAAATCTGTTTTGTTTGGCACCAACATGAAGCTTCCGCTGATGGACGTATGCTGCTTTTGCCAGTTACAAAAAAAGCTTCAACATGTTAAAAATACTTTTAAACTGTGTATTTTTGCCTCCATCGGAAGCTGAAACCAGTTAAGGATCAGTTTGGTGATATTATTTACTGGCACCTCCCTGCACTGATTAACTCATTTTAATCTCACACATTAATTTGGTGGTACTATGTAAGCATCTTGTAGATGTAATTACAGCACTCTAATGCCCAATTCATCTAATTAAAACTGCTCAGAAATCATTTATTGTTATCTCATTTAACCCTACAGGGGCAGGACGCGATTCCAGCTGCCTGCATGACCGAGGGAGAGGAGGCAGACGCAGAAGACTCGGACATAGATAGCAAACGTTCAAGCGACACCACTGCTGACAAATCGGGATCGGAGGAGAAGGAAGAGAGTGGAGAAGACAAAGATGAGGAGGAAGATGCTGTTAAAGAGTTCAAGCCAGAGGAAGAGGAAGAGGATAAGGCAAATGGAAGCAAAAGAGAGGATGGTGCTCTTCTGCATCAGTTCACCAGAACCTCAGTGGATTCCCAGCCTGGCTCATTGGAGGACATCAACGCTGAGTCCCCACAAAATCCTGTGGACTCCACTGAAGTGTCCAAAACGGCTGACAGCATATCCACAGGTGGTAGCAATGGCCAGAGAAGGAGCCGGTCACCAGCCAAGGTCAAGCAACTCAAACCGAAAGAGGGTTAAGACAAACTGGACAGTTTTTGGATACACCTCAGGACACTTTCAAAGACTATTCGCCAGGTGAATCCCCAACTTAGTGACATAGTTTTAAAAACATAATTTGCTCTTCCTGGGACTACACTGGATCAACATAGGCATTTTTATAGGTTTAAAGACTCACTTAAAAACTTGAAGCACTTTATTAATCCAGATCTTGTTTAGGAGGAACAAAACTGATTTATGTTACAAAAGCAAAATGAAACTTGAAACCAGTCTATCGTACATTTATTGTGTTTATAATGGATCTGTGTATATTTTTGAAGTTAACTGTATGTAAGAAGGCATATGAGAATATATTTTTGAAAAACTAACACTTGGTATCTATGGGTGACTTATCAGAACTCAGTTTTGTGCTCAGTGGACAGATTTATTGCTGTATTGAATGGAATAGCTTTTTATATTTACTACACGTTTGCTCAGCCGTGGCAGTTGTATTTACTTGGGTTATCGGTTCAGTTCTGCGATTATTTCTTGGAGCTGTATCATTGAGTCAGTGCTGGATTCTCAGGGTTTTGGTCACCCAGCTTGCTTTGATTTTTTTTACCCTGAAAAACATACTAGAAGTAATCCTTGAAGGTCTTTTATGAACTGTGGGTTTTTTGTCATATTTCACCCTGCTTATAAAACAAAGTGACTGGGTGTGCATCAGAAGTTAGTGAGGGTGGTCTCTGCCGCTGCAGCTACGGAAAAACCCCAAACTATTCTACTCTACTGCTCTTCAAACCATGTCTTCATTATATATATATTTAGTTGTCAAAACTTGTCATTAAGTGTACAAAGGAAGTCATAAAATGTCATTGTCGTGGAGATTTAAAAAAAGGTTATTTCCTAGCTTACCTATTATTTAACTACTTGTTTAAATCTTTAACCTGTTAAATCAATTGTTTAAACCTATACAAGTCTGTAATGTGATTACATTAGAATCTTTTTTTTGAAAAATAGGCTTGTTTGCTTTCTTGCTGAGCTAGTATGAAGACTTATCAGCACTATCAAGCGTACACACTTAAAAGCTAGAATTAGCTTAGCTTAGCATAGCTAATTACTGACCTTTAGAGTGTCTAATAAACTAATGTCATTTTTATTGTCCTCTAAACAAAGCTAGCTCACAGTTTCCTTTTTCTTCCAGTGTTAAGTTAAACAAAGCTCATTAACTCCCAACTTTGTATTCATTTAGCATTTAGCTTGCATATATAAATGTTTTCTTAGTCAATTCTTAGCAAGAAAGTAAACAGCTGTATTTTTCAAAATGTCAAAGTATTCTATTTTCAGGTACCTTCAAATAATACATACTGTACTTTAATAACAATGTATTATCTTTGAATTCTTGACAGTTAGAATGTGTTTTAACTGTGCTGTACCTCACTGTATTTATGTAATCCTATTACTGTGATCATACCATAAATGCTTTTTGTCCCAGGAGAAACAGTGTGCAGCATGTAGCTGCAGGAAATTTTAGGAGACGGCAGCCTGACTTTAAGGTTGATGTAAACCTTTCTCTGCTGCTTTGGTAAAGGAGTCTCCTTAGGTGTGTGTTACATGCTGTAGATACTGGCGGAGTTTGCACACCAGCCATGTGGAACAACAGCGGGAAGCGTGTTACTGATGCCTTATTGTATC
Source organism: Rhamphochromis longiceps (assembly GCF_057381845.1). NCBI lineage: Eukaryota > Metazoa > Chordata > Actinopteri > Cichliformes > Cichlidae > Rhamphochromis > Rhamphochromis longiceps. Next base: position 35,344,035 of record NC_140578.1, on the reverse strand, counting down.
CATGGTTACATAGAGGATGATCGACACAAACAGAGGAGGAGATCACACTTAAGTTAGTGGCTCTCCATTAGACTCACAAAGCCTGTTAAACAAGCTGGAATGAGTCAAAGCTGCTGGTAAAGGCTTCAGGCTTACTCTTCAACTGTATATTAGAGCAGGGACACTGCACACGGTCAGTGTGTGCTCAGGACAGTGAGAATGAGGCGCTTATCTCTTACTGCTTAGTTTGACAAAAGCCTCCTATTTTGTGGCACCAAGAAGGTGTGTGTGCCTATGCTGTTACTGGTCTGTCTGTCCGTCCACTAATCTTAAGCATCACAAAGTGAACATCATGTACTTAGAGCAAATGATTATATGAATGTAATGATACTGACAGAAATAAAATAAATGCACTGAATGGTAATTCTCCAAATGTTCTATAATAATCTGGACACATTTCTGTAACTCAGCAGTGTTTGATGGAGCTGAAACTCCAAGTCAGTTATGCAAGCATGTATCGTGGAAGTACGTCTATTAGTCAGATGAAATGAAACTAGAGCTCTTTGGTCATAGAAACATTGATTATGTTTAAAGAAAGATTGGAGAGTGGTCTTTTCTTTAGTCTTTAGTTTCTCCTACACCATGCAGCGCATCGGCCAGCTATTGATGTCCATTGTTGTTGATCAGCTGCTATTGCTTCGGCTTCATCCAAGTTAATGCTGGCATGCTCCAGATCATCTATTATGGTCCGGCACCAGGTGGTCTTAGGACCTCCTCTTTTGCGTTTCCCTCTATGTGGAAACCATGTCATGGCAACTTTGGCTGGCCGGTGAAGGAGTAGGCAAAGGAATTTTGCTGCAAACCGAAACAACAACAAACAAATTTCCCACGTGTGGGACTAATAAAGGTTATCTTATCTTATCTTATCTTATCTTATCTTAAATCAACGTTGAGCAACAATATCGGCTAGGGGAAGCATGTCTGCTCTTTGTAGCACCTCTTTGTTCATTATCCGGTCCCAGAATTTGCCGGAGGCCACGTTGTTGGAGCACGTTCAGCTGACGGATTGTTGCATTTCTTGATTGCCATGTCTCGCTAACGTAGAGGGTGATTGGGATAGCAATGGAGTTGAACAGATGAATCTTGATCGGCGTGTTCAGTAAAGTTGAGTTCCAGATGTGCTGTAACTCCAGACACCATGCCAATCCTGGAACAGACATCTCGATCGGAGACATCGTCGTTTGAGATAATGCTACCTAGGTAGCAGAAATTCTCAACTTCGTCAACTTGTTGCTGTCTGATCATGACTGGTACTCAAATGTAAGCATAACCCACACGAAGTACCTGTCTTCTTGGCGCTTATTCATAATCCGGTCTTCGCTGCCTCTCGTAAGTTCTTGTTGAGTGGAGCCTAGTGCGATGTCCACACTGACAAGTTTCCGCTCTTCTCAACAGAAAATACCAGCGTTCATTTGATCAACCAATCCCCACGTGTCCGGCAGGCACTTATTAGTTTCGTGCTGTATAACCCAATAACACCGCAATCCCCACAGTGAAACACGGTGGTGAGAGTATTATGATGTTGGGATCCTTCAGTGTGTCTGGAACTGGGAATCTTGTCAAGGTGGAAAGAATCATGAAGGAGAAAGGATATGTGAAGATTTTTAAAGAAAACCTCAAGCAGTCAGCAGCAAAACTGTGTTTGGGTCATCACTTTATTTTCCAACATGACCATAACCCAAAACATATGTTGCTTCTGGTGAAGAACAGTGTATCTAACATGCCTGTTTTGGTGTGTTAACCTCGTTCCAGGATCAACATTGCAACTAAGCAATCATGTTGTCATAGCTTCGCAATGTGGATAAAAAAAGAAGAAAAATACCCTTCTTTATATAAAACTTTCTTGTCAGACAAATGGTAAGAATTTGAAGTGTTTTCTTTATTAATTTTATTGATATAATGAATATATTATCAAGTTTGGTTTCCTCTTAGCCAAATTTAGGTTACTAAAGTTGGTTTGCTAATGATACTTTTTAATAGCATTAGTTAACTTCTTGACTAAAGATAATTGAATGCTCAGACATATTGGTTAGTTGCGATGTTGATCTGGGACTATTGTTATTATGATGTTGGGACAACGCCAACACGGAGATATCAGATCTTGCGGTGTGTGTGAAAAACTGCCCCAGAAGACCTAAGTGAATGTGACTGACTGGCCAGCACAAGGCCCTGATTTGTTTAATAATTCTGTCCTCATCTGTAAATGATTGTTAAATGCAGTGAAATGTCTAAAAATGTCAGTTCCTCTAATGGCCACTTGAGGTTGCTCCAAAAGTGAGTTATACCCACAGACCACCATGTTAAAATGCCCAGCTTTAGAGTACTGAAACGCAAACTTACATTAATAAGTCTAGTTACATGGTGATTAGCTTAGGTTAGCATGGCATCTAACCAGAAAGAAACAGCTAGCATGGCTAAACGCCTATAAACTCAAAAGCTACAGGTGAAAGGAACTTCCACTAGTAGCGGTTTAGAGACAATTAGACACTTTGATTGTGTAACCAATTTGTTTCTGTGTATAGATCGAAACCCAAGAAATGAGAGAGAGCAAGATGTGTCCTTCTACTTTCAGGTTATTAAGCTACGCTAATCACTTCCCGGCTTTAGTCTTACACATAATAAAGTGCAATGATCTCAGGCCCTTTACTTCCATTTTTTCCTGCACTTGTTAACATCATGCTACAAAATCAAACAGCCAGTAGTGTAAGTAATAAATGGTTTATGAAGTAAAATCACTGTGATTTTATAGGTGGCAAACAGAAATGCTGAGAATTGTGTCCTAACGCTTTCTGATCCAGACCTGATGTGCACTTCATCTTCTTGGGACCTCCTTCTCTCTCGGCTTCGCCGCTGTGTTTGGCTCTCCTCCAGTGGAGTTCCAAAGCTGTTCAACCTCTCTCTCAAGATACTCACACATAAACCACGCTAATCCCCTACCTGTGAGTAAGTTGAGCAAAAGAGGGATTGAGATTGACTTACATCACACGGACAGATCCTGCTGAGCCTTTAAATTCCAGAAAACACTTACAGAACATAGAGTGTCAGGCTTTCTAACATAGTTTAGTGAATTTGAGTCAAAAAGGCTAAAACTTTCATTATCTTAGAAAACACACTTTTTTTAATTTACTTATTTTATTTCAATCACATTAAATTAAAACAGAAGTATGTTCATTTAAGAGTGAGATAAAAGTGCTCAAATTTGTGTTTTGTATGTAAGATTTTAACTTAACGGCCTCCGTTACCACATCCACTGAGCCACGGCTTCCCTAACAATTGGCTGCTGCTTCAAATGTGACTCCGCCTCCACCAGTGACCAACCGGTAAGTAAAATGACCAAAGCCAGAGGGACCACCTTAAAAAGAGGGAGACAACATGATACAGCCGTTTAGTTCCTCTCTCTTCAGTTATTCAGCTCTTTATGTGATTTCCGTACCAGAAACCAGATTTTTCTTCAACCATGTGGGTCATTCTACATAAAGTAATTTATTCAATTTAATTCACTTTTATTTATATACTGCAAAATCACAACAAAACAACAACAGTGAGACAAACCCCTACTAGCAAGCGCTCAGCGACAGTGGGAAGGAAAAACTCCCTTTTAACAGGAAGAAGCTTCCAGCAGAACCAGACACAGGAAAGGGCGGCAATCAGCTGTGACTGGTTGGGGGTGAGGGGAAGAAGACCAAAGTTAACTTCTAAACATGATTCTTTCTATGTCACAAGCATCTTTGGATCAATGGACAATCTGACGACGAGCAAAATCAAGCAAAGAGATGAGGAGTGCCACAGCAGTTGGCACTTCCCCTCTGAAATGGAGTAAAATGAGTAAAAGTGAATGTGATGTAATCCCAAGAGAAAACTATCACAGCCTGAGACCCTCTTGATTATAAGAACTTTGATAAAAACCTCCAACCTCTTACACAGAACCAATGAACAGCAATATAGTAGTTTTCACAGCTATAGGCTAATGTGTCAAAATAATATTATTTTAAAAAGCGGTTGTTTTTAAATTCTAAAATGTGTTTCAACATATGTTTGTAAAGCTTTTTAAAGCACTTACGTATAACTGAAAGAGGTAATGACAAGAAGAAACCGTTTTTAAAATCGGGTTTCTGGTATGGATCTGTCAGCAACATGCACATCACCTCTTTACCTTGGTGCTGTTTCTGGCAAAGCACGTGTGTGTGGTGATGTCAGAGGATGTCATCTCCAGTGTCAGCATGTCTACTCGGTAGATTGCCTTTAAAAGAGCTTCCTCACATTTTTCCTCTGGACATGTAGAAAGCTTCTGAAAATAGAATGATTAAGCCTTAATTTACCTCTAAGTTCTAGTAAGTTATAGTCTTCTTTGCTGAATGTGCTGCACGTAAACAGAAAGAAAAGTAAGAAGATGGACTTATTTAAAAAAACAAAAACACTTTGCCCTGTGGGTTCCCATCATGTTGTTTATTGGTTACTAAAAAAAAGGGCATAGTGTGAAAATTGTAGTCAGTAATCATGAAAAGGACGGAGCACAAACAGTACACCCTGTAATGCAGTGTTTAAGCTTTGTTAGCGTTTTACATCACAGTACCTGGAGTAAACGCGTGGCCCTGCGGTACAGTTTAGTGTTGGTGACCTGCAGGTCAATCATGTGGTTCTGGTATATCTTCCCCTTTAAGACATGAGCTCCAGTGCTCACAGCGTTCAGCACCAGCTTGGTGGACAGCTCCCGCTGCTCACACAGAAAAGTTATTGATTTTCCTTCCCCTGCATTTATAAAAACCACACTGAGAGGAAACATTAAAGAAAATAACCTGCCATCCAAAATAAGATCTACAGAAGCAAGAAAAATTGAGAATCAATAAAGACTACTTTTTTTGACACTCCCTCCTTATACTGTATTTATCTCTTTATATGGGTGCAAACGTCTCTAAGGAAAGAAGGTGGCAGAAATATAATGGCAGAGGCAGAGCATTTAATATTATATTATTTCTCATGCTTCAGTGAGTTGTTGGGCTAATGTGTGTCAAAGTGTGTGTGTATACTGTACCATATGCTGCAAGGTCCCTGAAACAAGTGCTTCTTGAGGCCAAGTTATCTTTAGTGTAGATAAACACAGTTTTTTGATGTCGTCCTGCAAAGAAAAGATACCCACATTAATACCCAAGTACAGTTGTTATAAAAGGTTGTGAACCTTGATTTTTGTATCAGTTAATGCTAATATGTTATCTGATTTTCATATAAGACACAATTGTAGCCAGACACCATCTGACTACACTATACCCAGACACATTCATGATCACTCATGGTTCAGGCTGGAAGAACTTAGTCAGACGTTTGTATACAATACAAACCCACTAATGTCCCACAGTAAGCTGAACCACGACCAGGCCCTTTTGGTAACCATCAGCTTCTGGCTTAATATTTGATCAGTCTTCCTGGCAGAATTCATAGAGTTCATTTAAATTGGTAGATTTACTACCACAGACCTGACTTTAAACTAATCTTTTTTACACTGGGAAAGAGAAACTACCAGTTGTAGTCCATCCAAAACATTCCCTCAAGGAACTCCTGAGACATTCAAGGTTAAAGTACAGGTTTGAGATCAAAGATGTACTGAAATTTCATCCAGGTGTTCCTCAGATGTTCCCAAATTGGAAATGGAAAGAAAAGAGAACCTGAACACATAATGCCTCTAGCAACAGCTGTCACTGGCACATCCCAAGTTTGCAACAGAGCACTTCGGGATGTTGTTCCGTTGACAGATGAGAAAGAATTTGTTGTGATACCTCAGGGCATGGAAAACCTGTAATTACTGAGGGAACAACTGATTTAACAGTCTATAAACATATTTTAAAGAGGGCTTTGAGTGCAGCAGTACATAACCTGAAACAAAATGGCTAATGAAATGAAATTCATATTTTTAAATGCCAAAATACTGATGAACTGAAATAGTTTTGTAGCTGATGGAGGTTGTTATGCTAAGACCCCCAAGGTCTTACAACATCTTGGCTCATGCTAATGTCAAAGCAATGCAGTTAAACCTTGAACAGGTGTTCATACATGCAGTGCGCACAGCAGTGTGCATGTTTGTAAAATCCATCAGTCAGCACTGTGCGTGAAACACGATTCAAGATTAACGTGTGAACACAGACCTCGCTGTAGGCTGAGTGATTGTCAAGTCACTGCCAAAATGAAAAATACAGCTTATTTTTTAAAATGACACTTAGTTTGGGCTGGACATGTGAATAACAGTGCAGTTTGTGTGTTATTAGTTTAGCTAGATCCTCTCTGTCTCTAATTGTGACTCCATAAAGATCAGACAATAATATTGCAGCTCCAAAACTTCAGACATCTACTTGTTGTAAAGAAGCTGCTGTGTCTCCATCAGCCTGGTGATAAACAGCATGGAGGTTGGGCGTCTTTTCTCTCACTCTGCGGGCCATGTTACCCACTTCAGTGGCGTCATCTGTGGAGAGAGGCTGTCAAAACACTTGCTGCTCTGGAAAAAATCCAAGTTACAAACAAAGCGCCGTCTCACCGGAGTGCGTGTAGATTAGCAGCACAGTGTCCGTATCAGTAAGACACGGCAGGATCAGATGTAGGAAGTCCTCATGTGCTATGGAGAACTTGGGGCCCTACAGGAAAGACATAGTTTCAGAGAAAACTATGGTATAGCCAGGACCACTGAAGAAGAAGAAGACTGGTATTAGCATCTCTCTGCCCTGTCACATGTTTATAATGAAAGCAAAGGGCAGCGTGGCCTCAGCACAGAACAGAACGGCAACGATGACAGAAGATGTGGAGCTGAGCTGGAGGTGGGTTGGAAGGTGGCGTGCAGCAATAACAGCTGTGGAAAGCTGTTCACCGAGGCGTGCCATGGTTCAACTGTTTTGGGGGGGGTTGTATTCTTAGTCAATATTTGAGTTTCAGTTTTACTGTTTTTACACTTCAGAGAACTTTGGGGTGTTTTGCTTGTAGAGGCTTTGAATCTTTTTTATTTTAGTATGTATTCTAGTTTTTGGTTCTCTGTGTGTTATCCATGTCTGTCACTGTCATGTCTTAGTATTTATTTGTTCAAGGTTAATCTTTATCTATTTAAGTCAGTTCGACTTCCTCCCTTTTCCCTCATTTCCGACTTTCACTCTTCCCTGATAGTTTCCACCCTGTGTCCTGTTGCCCTAATTAGTGTAATAGGACACGCCTCTCTTTGACGGGGTGTCTACTAATAGTATGTTTCCCCTTTTTTTCCATTGTGATATTCTTGTGATTCTTCTGGAAGTTTCTTCCTCTTAAAAGGGACTTTTTCCTTCCCACTGTCGCCAAGTGCTTGTGCAAAGAGGGACATCAGATTGTTGGGTTTTTCTCTGTATTAGTGTAGCGTCTTTACCTTACAATATAAACCGCCTTGAGGTGACTGTTTTTGTGATTTGGCCCTTTAAACTGAAATAAAATAAATTGAATTCAACGTTTGTTCTCTTGGACTGCCTCCTTGCCTCCTGTATCTTGGATTTTGGGTCCTTTAATAAGACTTAATGATTCACACAGTTTGCAAAACTGTAGCAGTATGGCTATATCACATTTTCCAGTTGAATGTGTAGAAGGATGTCAGATGATGCAGGCTAAGTTTGGCTCTGTTCCTTGCATTCAGATTATTTTGCTAATACACATTTATGACTTGGTGGTGATCTGGTCATAAATGTTAGTAGAAAAACATCTGGAGCCATAAGTTCGGTCTTGTAAGATCCTGGGGATCCACTGAGGCTGGGATGCTAGGAAATCAAGTGTAAGTCAGAACTAGTCAGAGACAATAACCCCTTGTACTACCTGCTAGCTAAATTTGTGGCAACAGGCACCTCAGCATGCACTTGCTAGCTGTAATGCTTTATAAATATGTTAATTTTTCTCTGTTTTCTACATTAATCTTGCTCATTTTTTTTTTACATTATTCCGAGGGGGACACAAAGAAGTAGTTGTATTTTAGTCAGCTAATCTGTGTAGAATGAATTCTTTATGTTTCCTAACTGGGGACCTAGATGTGGTTCTCTGTTCAACATTCATATTAGCCCATTCATATAATCCCTACCCTGAAACAGGTGAATGCTGGAGCAAACATGTAATTTTATGTCTAAATGACTGATAGAGTGCCCTGTAAGTCCTACCGACACTGATATGAAAATCTAATTAACACCAACAAGCGGTATAATTAAAAAAAAAAGATTAAGGAACATTGAGCAGATACAGCAGTGTGTATTTTACTCTAATCCTGCTCTAGTCTCTGCTCTGCAGAGACAGATGTGTCATTGCAAGGTACACAACAAGACCTGGATGTTAATGTTAATTGGATTTTACAGGATTTCAGACATGTTATTACTTTGTGTGGCCTTGTTTCAAACCCACAGACATGTTAGAATAGAAATCTCCATGCTTGCAGTCAGCTGGTAGTGGCAGGATTTCTGTAGAAGAAGAATCTGTGCACTTCACTGTGAATTGATTGAGCATTGTGTGAAATGAAAGATTTGATGCAGTAATTACTTAATCGTTTATCTTTTGTCTAAATAGATGTTATTACATTGTTTTCTTTCACACACCAGTGAAGTTAAGGGACCGTCATTGTTATTCAGCTCTCTGTATCCTCCTCTGATGAAGCCTCGAACGTCTTCATAGTCTGTGCCCCACACACACACACACACACACACACACACACACACACACACACACACACACAGTTTCCATCACTAGTTGTGATGCGAAACAAAAAGAAAAGACATTTTCTTTATGGCAGTGTAGTTTGGCTCCTAATGAGGACATCGCACTGCGCTTACCTGCACCAAATGTGGGGCTACACTCACTGGCATCAATGAGGCCCAGCAAAGCCAGCGAACCCCAGCCCAGGTAATACACGTGCCTGCTGCACCGCAAACTGAAACACAGCCAGACGCACATCAGACTGAAACTGCCGACCCGACATGAAAAATGTCACGGGGGGAAGTTCAGAAGCTTTCTCTACTCACAGCAAACAGATTGCCAAAGGAAGCTGTGAGTATGGCAACATGTTAAGTATCTGTAGTCATTTTTGCTTCTATGCTTTTTGTGCTGATTCATTAACTAATTCAGTTGTAACCTGCACTAACTGCTAGAACCAGTGTGCTGCTATAAATCAACATACTTCGTTTTCTTTTTCAGTGAGTTTCGAGGCGTCAGTTAAAGATGTCGGATGAGATGTTCTACCTTTCTCCCGCTGCCTCCACCAGAGTAGTGATGCCATCAGGCTGAGAGTACGTGACAGCCAGAGTTCTCTCATATTCCATCATGTGCTGCAGAACACCACTATTGAACAGACACAAAAACAAAGCACAGAGTGCAGATTTTTGTGTCTATCATCATGCCAAACAGATTCTCTTTTCTGTAATGACCTCTAGAGGTCAGCAAAACCCAATAAAATACGCTGTGGTGTCCTCCAATACACATAACAGCTTTTCTATAGGCTCAAAATGTGGTCATCGTGGCTCAAGAGTTGGGAGTTCACCTTGTAATCGGAAGGTTGCCGGTTCGAGCCCGGGCTCGGACAGTCTCGGTCGTTGTGTCCTTGGGCAAGACACTTCACCCGTTGCCTACTGGTGGTGGTCAGAGGGCCCGGTGGCGCCAGTGTCCGGCAGCCTCGCCTCTGTCAGTGCGCCCCAGGGTGGCTGTGGCTACAATGTAGCTTGCCATCACCAGTGTGTGAATGAATGGGTGGATGACTGGATATGTAAAGCGCTTTGGGGTCCTTAGGGACTAGTAAAAGTGCTATATAAAATACAGGCCATAAATATTTTGTACTTGTAAATCAGGATTTGTATGTGTGCGCGCGTAAAAAAGATTTTTCCAAAAAAGCGCCCCTCCGACAGCCAAACCCATCTGTTCTCTGATTGGATTGTTACATTTGTGATTGACATGACATTGACCAATAAGATGAAAGGAAGAAAAATAGGGTCAAAATTGGTACTTGTAATTTGCAGGGTTTTTTTAGCTAAGTCCACACACAAATCTTTTTTACGTACACACAAGTTTTTTTACACATACAAATCTTTTTTACACACAAGTTTTACACATACAAATCTTTTTTACACACAAGTTTTACACATACAAATCTTTTTTATACACACACAAATTTTTTTTACACATACAAAACCGATTTACAAGTACAAAATATTTATGACCACATTTTGAGCCCATACTTTTCTGCTTAATCTCAACTTGCTGGTGATGTCAGCTTCAAGGACATTTCAGTAAATTTTCTGTGGGTTATGAGAACATGAGCAGATACTAAATTGATACATGCAACTGACAAGCACACAATGTGAGTTATTGTGAGTAAAGTTGGGTTATTATGGAGACCCAGAAGTAACTGTACATTCTGTCTTTTTATTATTTTCTTAAATACACATGAAACTATTTTGGTTCAGCTGTTCTTGTATAGTCTTCCAATCAGTATCAATCAATCAAAAATGATAAAAACCTATAAAAACCCTGAAAACCATAAATTTCACACCCGAGTCTCGACTCTCACAGCCTGGTATCAGACGGCCCGGTACCAAACGACTCACGGACCAGTCTCTGCCTGGGGGTTGGGGACCGCTACTCTAAGCGACTGGCGTGAATAACGGGCAGAACAATTACATTCTCCTCCACTAGAGGGCAGTACAACTACCTGCTCTAATTGAATGGGTTGCCAACTGCCAGTAAAATAGAAGAAGATGAAGAAGAAATTACATAATAGTGAGACAATGCAGCGCATAATAGCAATAGATAAATATTTGAAAAGAAAAAGTAGCCAGTCTGACCTGGGTCCTGGAGAAAACTCCGACCCAGATGAAGGCCCTAGCATGAGTGCTGATCAGAAGAAAGCAAAAAAGGTATACTGGGGACAAACTGAGCCAATTCCGCTATGCCTGGTGTGAGGGGAAAAATTATCAATATGCTTTTTGTGACATTTTTGTTTGGTGGTGCGGTTCTGAAACGCTGCACTAGATGGACTAGGCCTAGTCCAAAATGTATGCTCACTTAAAGCTTGTGTTATTTATGTGGTTATTTATGTGGTTATTTATGTGGTCTGTGTATTTGATCGAAATCTATTGTTTCACTTAGTAGAATTTCTTTGCAACACAGGAAACTTCCATAAACATAAACTGTCAAACAAATGACACAGACTGAGGAATTTCTAGCAGATGAGAAACACGGCAGTTCATCCCCCAGGCCTAAGGAAGGCTTTAATATGTAACTGGTAATATATGAACCAGTGGCACCATCATCTAAATCCTTACTTGTAGGCCACTTTGAAGTAGGTATACAGTGGTCCCTCGCTGTAACGCGGTTCACTTTTCGCAGCCTCGCTGTCTCGCAGATTTTTTGGGGGCAATTTTGCATGCTGCTTTTTGGGGTTTTTTGACAGCACGTTGTGTTCTGCGTCCTGATTGGCTGTAGACCATTGTCAATCAATCTCCTCCGTGCCGTGCTTCCAGTGCAGTACAGAATGTGTTCAGCTTGTCAAATTTACATAAATCATTGGTCACTAGCAGTGTGACTCTGAAGTGCTGCACTGTATGTTTGTAAGTTTTCTGTCCCTTTAGCTAATCTTGTGGCACACTTGCAACAGCAACATGCCAAGAGTTAGCATGTTCATGACATTACATGGCATATGACACATGACATATGTCTTCCAGCTTACTTATGTGTGATAGGTGTGTTGGAGGAAGTGGCAGCATGAGCAGCAGAGAAGGCAACTTCCAGGAGAATCTTAGTTGCACTGCCTCCCTTCATCCTGGAGGACCCACTGATGGCTTCGGGCTGAACAGACACACACAGTCACCAGCCAATCATAAACACACCGCTCACTTACTTTTTTGAATATAAATGCACATCGACCGTAATGTGTAGGGCATCAAGTTCAAAAGGTACAAGTACCCCAACTGCTGGGTTAATGAGGAAGGCCTTCTGGCTTTTTGCAAGTTCTTGCATCCTTTGTACCACACTGTGAAACGTGAAGGTGCAGTCTTGTATGGGCTCATCTCTACATACATAAAGACAGTTTGTTTCAAAGACAAAATGGATATTTATTCACAACTTATCACATATCATACATTCATTGCAAATATTTAAAGTCCTGTACCTGGCCTGATGTGCAGGGTTGAAGCCAACCAGCACAGGTGTGTAGACTTCAGGGTGCTGCAAGCAGAAATCCAGCTGCCCTGCCACAAATGGAGCCTATGGGGGCAGAAATCGCACACACGAGAAGTTAAGAGTTGTGAACGCCAAAACTCAAAAGGTTGATCTCGAGTTACCTGCAGATTGAATTGTTTCTCAGGTATGAGCAAGGTAAACCTTATTTGCTATACACTATTCAAACTCTGACCTCAGAGCTGAGGCTGACTTACAGACAGTCCACAGGAAATGCCAATGAACAAGACTCGCTTCTTTCCCTCACACACCTGCAGAGAACAACATGCTGTGGTCAAAATGCTCTCACAAAACACAAGACACACACTCCAGGATGTCCCAGACCTTCTTCAGACTGAGCACGCCCAGTCTGGGGTCGTCTTCAGGAGCCTCTTGAGAGGAAAGCAGAGCTCTGAGGACATGATACCAGAACATGTATGTGTGCATATGTCAGGTTAATTACAGGATTTTAATCAAGCAAAAAAATTGCTGCTGGTTATATTCTGTTTACACAACCCCAACTCACCTGTCTCCTCCTGCAATGATGTATGAATACACTTCACTTTGGTTCAGCTGACTCAGTGCTTTGTTGAAGCCTGACTAACAACACAAACAGACAATAAACACACAATACAGGAAGCATTTTTTTTCCATGAGCAAGAGAGATCTGATCACATAATTTAATTAAGAGCCATTTTCCTCATATTACTGGCAGGGTCTGTTTCGTTCTGCTCTGGCTCACTGTGCACTTGATTTTCCATTATGAAAGTAACTGATACGCTTTCCAGAAGCCTGAACAGCGCAGAGAGTATTTCAGGACAACTTTTACCGAGATCAGGAAAGCCAGCCGACCAGAAGTGCCACAACCGCTCATCACAACACAGCTCTCCTGAGGATCCTGTTAAAGACACAGAAGGCACAATAGCCTATGCCCGACTGACCGACGCAAATACAGATCCAAATATTGAGGGAGGAGAAAAAAAAGGCACCTTTATTATGACCTCGACCCTTTTAGCAACCTCCATTAAGGTTTTCAACACTTGGTCACTCAAAAGCCTCTGAAATGAGATTTAAAGAAAGAAATTCTCAAAAGGAAATTTTGAGAATACATTTTCCCATCATGAAGGCTAGTACTGATATACCTGGTAGGTCGTTCCTGCCTCTTTCTGGAACATCTGGGAATCACAAACTTGTAACATCTTCACAATGCTATAGGCCGAAGCTTGGTCGATGTCACATGTCAGGGGGTTAGACTTCTCTGAAACAGGAAGTGAAGGCTCATAATCTGCGGACTAAGAAACAACAAATTAGACTGACGACTAACTGACTTCTATCTTTGAAAAGTGAATCCAACATGAAAACAATTGCATCATTTTGAAGGACCATCAAAGCCCGATCGCTGTGACTGACCTCAGGCTTATATAACAATGAGAAAAATGGCCCTCTGCCTTGACCTTCCTGATGAGTTTATGAGTTCAAATCAATCATTTCACCTCATGGTGTATAAAACATGTTCATTTTATACATGCCGGTCAGTCTCAGTGTCACGGTATCCTCATTGACTAAAGACCTGTGATTAATAAGTTGTTAGCAGTTTCACAATCACTTCTGCCTCATGCTGGTCACATCCAGTTTTCAAACAGCAAGATGGCGGCGGTAAAAGTTCTCAGCACTAAGCTTCAAAACAGGACTTTTATAACTGTTATAACTTTAAAAAAGGTGGCCAAGTAGTTAGGTCCATCTTTTATAAGGTTTATTACGTACCTAGAATAAATAGATGGCATGAAGCAAACTACGTTTACCTGAGCTAGCATAAAATGAATGAAGCAAGTAAGATCCAGCAGTCAACTACTTTAGCTAGCATAAAGTAGCTAACATGAAGCAAGGATGAGCCAAATGGGGAAAACGTAAGGTTGGTTACCTTAGCTAGAATAAATACTGTACAGCACAGTGTCAGCACCACGGAAATACACGGATACATCCGTAGGCTCGAGACACAATGCATTTTTGGGACTTTCAGGTGTATGGACCAATGTTTTATTTTCTGAACAAACCAGAAATCTTTAATGAGCAGCTAGATTTGTCTCGCATTAACTGGCTGAGTTAATGCCAGTTAATGTGACATCGAAGCAGCTGTAATCCACAGCTGTGTGTGTTCATGGAGCTTGCATTTTCACCTGCTGGACATCACTACACCTGACAAGTTTAACTGTCTTCAGAACACTGCAGAGGCCTTATTGACAGTATTTGGCTCTAAATATCTGTGTGAGCAGATTTTCTCTCACATGAGTCCTCAGGTAGCCGTCTGAATGCTGGACACTCGGAGACCTGGGTCTCTGAGTGGGAGACCAGAGATCACATAACATGTGTGTCTCTGTATTAACAAACATGCCATATTGGCTTAGTTTATTTTTCTTATCATTGTTGTGAGGAGGCCATAAATAGCATTTGTATTTTCTGTTGTACAGTTCATTTGATGTTATGGATAAAAAGTCTTTTTTTGTTTCAAAATAGCTGATAACTATTTGCTGATAGCTGCCAACATCTGCAAATAAATATAATTCTATAAAGTGGTTCTATAGATAGTGTGTAACTGTTCATATAGAGCGTTATTAAATTTATTGCTAATGCAATCATATGGCACACTGACCTCTGAGGAAATTTTAAATGGCACTACCCCTGATATAGCACCTTTCAAGATAAAATCACAAAGTGCTTTACAAAGGCAGAAAACAGACATTAAGTCCACAGATCTCAAACTCAAAGGGAGCGAGTTCCAGAGTCTGGGAGCCGCTGATACAAACGCTCTGTCACCTTTTGTTTTTAACCTTGTATGCTGGACAACAAGCAACCCCTGGTCACAAGACCTCAGGGACCTGCTGGGGTGATAAGGAAGAAGAAGATCACTTATGTAAGTTGGAGCTACACCGTGCAGGGCCCTATAGGTCATGATTATGATCTTAAAATGGACCCTGAACTTGACAGGGAGCCAATGCAGCTGAATCAGCAGGAGAGTGGCATGGGAGTATTTGTGATGCTTTATCAGAAGCCTAGCAGCAGCACTTTGAACACCCTGCAGTCGTTCCAGGGAGGCATTGCTTAAGCAAGTAAACAAGGAATTACAATAGTCTAAGCGAGATGAAACAAAAACATGAATAATCATTTCCAATTCGGAACGTGACACAATGGGACTCAGCTTAGCGATAAATGGTAAAAACAAGAGCGAACCAAAGATTTAACGTGTGTGTCCAGCGTCAGAGCTGGATCAAATGTAACACCAAGGTTCCTAATGGAGGATTTAATATAAAAAGCAAAAGGGCCTATATTATTAACCACGTGGGGAACAAATTTCTCAGGAGCAAAGACAATGACTTCCGTTTTATCAGCATTTAGTTGAAGGTAATTACCAGCCATCCACTCTCTAACGGAATCTAAGCAGGACTGCAAGATTTGGAGCTTAGAAACATCAGGTGGCCTAAAAGAGATATATAGCTGAATATCATCTGCATAACAATTATATGAAATATCAGAGAAAGAGCTAAGAAGTTGCAGAAGAGGGAGTAAATACAACAAAAACAATAACGGTCCCAAGACAGAGCCCTGAGGCACCCCATAGGCAAGAGAGCTGACGGAGGATCTGAACTTAGAGGTAGCCACAGAGAAAGATCGATTTGACAAATAGGATTTAAACCATTCCAATGCGGTACCCGATACACCCACCCAGTGGTTTAATCTATCTAACAAAATAAGATGATAAACAGTGTCAAAAGCAGAGGTCAGATCCAGCAACATCAAAACAGTGCACTCTCCAGCATCACAATTCATCAAAATACCATTAGACACTCTAAGAAGTGCAGTTTCGGTAGAGTGAGCCTTACGAAAGCCAGATTGAAATTTATCAAGAATGTTATGTTCATCTAGAACAACTGTGAGTTGCTTGGCCACAACCCTGTTGTCTGATATTGAAATTTGTTTGATGATCTGAACTAAGTGTAACAAATATGGACAAAAAAGAAAAACTTTTTTACAGCACTGCATAAAGAAATGAGATGTGGATCACGATTATAGTTGCCAACTGTCCCGTTTTAGCCGGAACATCCCGTATAATGAGCAAAATATAATATATTGACCTTACGAATATTAAATCTGATTTGACTGCAATTGTATCAGACGAGTGTTTTATAGTGTTTGTGCCCAGTTAGCGACGGTCCCTGACGAACAACATGTATGAGGAGTAATGCGTGATTCGTAAAATTAGGACTCCGTTTGGTCTCCGTAGCATAGAAACCTGGCTAATTGATGCCTGTATTTGCAGTATTTGATTTGAATATTTTTTTATTTTTTGCTTGTTTGTGATTTCTGTCGTCATTTACTGCATTTTTCTTTATTGATTTAGATGAGGTATTGATTAACCGAATGCCAAAGTTTTACTGTATTTTTACTGTAAGAATATGAACACACAGTGCATATTTACACTATGCCCAGCTGGCTGTGCACGCCAGAGTCTCCATTATTTGATAGTTTAAAAGTTAGCAACCCTAATCAAGACTTTTTCACAATAATGTATCAAACCAAATCCTGTCTGTAGCTATACACAATATTTACCACTATATTTACTGTCAAAAGCGGTGTTAACCTTCTCATCTAACTCTTTGCAGGAAAAGAAATCACTTCCCTAAATAGTCCGCCGATTTCTATAAACTTACTTCCCATTGACGTAAAGTGGAAACACCATAAGTCCAGTCTAATCCTGCCATTGTCCACTTTATCTGGCAAAAGTGGTCACTGGTAACGATTTGCAGAGAAAACAGAAACTGCGAGCGAAAGGGGGAAGTGGGCGGGACCCGATTTAACTTTGCTCAACTTCCAGGCAACTGAAAAGTGACAACGAATGAGAATGAAGAATGCCGTTGATTGACACATGACCTGGTAGTAAATATAATAGAGCAGGGGTCACTAACAGGCGGACCGGGGTCCGAGTCCGGACCCAGTCGCCATCCTATATGGACCCGGACCTATAGTTAACAAAATATTAAATTATATTTAATTTTGACGGGGCGATTCAATTTTAAGCGGTAACCTTACATTGTATTAGACCAGGGAACATACAAACCAATTGTGTGCGAGTTAAGCCACCCACGTGACACTACTTAGCCAATCACATCTGCGCATTCAAGGCGATCGCAACTCTGAGTGCAGACTAGTGATGGGATTTCCGGCTCTTTTTAGAGATCCGGCTCTTTCGGTTCGGCGCACTAAAAAGAGCCGGCTCTTTCGGCTCCGAACCGGCTCTTCAGGTTGTTTTGTTGCTTTAATTAATTTATTATTAACAATAATATAAAATTATGCACAAAAGGAATTACTAACGTAAAAACAAGTGGTTTTATTTATATATGTTTATATATAAATATATGCGGTGGCCCCTAGAGACAAAACACGTACAAACTCCAAAACACATTTCTAGCATGAACTGAACTTCCAAAGCAGAGCTACTAGATCACTTAAATTACACAATTGAAAGCATGTGTGTATTGTTTGTGTATTTATACACAGGCACTCATATATATATTCAAATAATTTAAAAAAAAAGTTCATTTACCTGTTATTACCACACACCAAATCCGGTCGTTGGTACTTGCTGGCTTGTGTAGCCACAAGATAACAAAGGCTCAACACTGCGCCCAGCATCCTGGAGCACTTCTGTTCTCTTTTGTACGTGTTTTGAGTTTTTATGTGCTTCTGAGTTTTTATATGCTTCTGAGTTTTTACATGCTTCGGAGTTTGTACGTGTTTTTACATGTTTTGGAGTTTTTACGTGTTTTGGAGTTTGTACGTGTTTTGGAGTTTGTACATGCTTCAGAGTTCGTACGTGATTTGAAGTTTGTATGTGCTTTGTCTCTAGGGGCCACCGTAAATATACTTTTATTTATTCACTCCACATAAAATGTAATAAATGAATCATATAATACAAAAATCAACTATTCACATTTCAAGTTTTAACTATTTAAATTTTCAGCTTTTTCCTTTCACAAATTTAAAGTGAAAAGAACACAAAACACTGCAAACCACAACACAATTAAATATAAATTATAATATGAAAACTAAAAGAACATGCATATTCTCTGTCATATGGACCTGCATGAATAAACTTTCTCAATCCTTTATCATCTGCAACCGAAAATAGTTGTGGATGATTACTATACCTTTCTAATGTTGTTGTCCCTGCCTCTCTTTCTCTCTCTCTGGCTCTGTTCCTGTGCTACTGAGTGTAACTACCGCCCCTCCCCCCTCTGCCCAGCGTAAAGCACAAGGCCCGCGTGCAGAGTGAAGCGGGAAAAAAGTGCGAGAGAGAGGCTGAGAGAAAGAAAAAAAAAAAAAAAACCCACGTGACGGCTCGCGATAAGGAGCCGGCTCGCGTCGTTCACGTCAAAGAGCCGGCTCTAAGAGCCATTTCGTTCGCGAACGACCCATCACTAGTGCAGACACAGACAGACAGAGGAAAGACATGGTGAGAGGTGAATGACAAGCGAGACGATTAACGATACAGTGAGACAAGACGTGAGCGGGAGTCACAAGAGGTAAAACAACTATGGCGCTTTCAAAAAAGAGAAAAGTAGACACCGAAAATAGAACTTTCAAGACTGAATGGACTGACGCATATATGTTCATTCTTCCGGCCGCAAGCAGCAAACCAGTGTGTCTCATATGTTCAGAAACCGTGGCACTGATTAAAAGTGGCAATGTCAAACGCCACTATGAGACAAAGCACAAAGCTTTTGAACAATCATACCCACCCAAGTCTGAACTCAGGTCCCAGAAAATTAGCAGTCTCAGAGCCCAATATGATCAGTCCACAAGGATCTTAACCAGTTCTTTCACCGCCCAACAACGTGCTCATGAATGTTCCCTCAGAGTTGCTTGGATTTTAGGTCAACACAAAAAGCCCTTTGCAGGTGTTGTCAAAGAGTACATGAGTGCAGTAGCAGAAACATTACTTGAGGGTAAACAAAAAGAAGAGTGTTAGATTTGTATTGTTGATTGTCATTTATGCTTAGAAATATTTACTTATATATGCTTAGAGTTTTGTAATTAGTTGTAGATTGGTAGAGGTTTTGATCCTTGATAGTCTGCAAACTTTGTGTGTATTAGACAGCACTTTGGGAGCATGAGAGGTCATACCGTGTCTTATTATTTTATGGTAGGATTAACGTAGTTGCGTCTGTTCTAGTCTAAGTGCTCTTTGTTTAGATGAACTGCAGGACTTCCTCACCGTGTTATCTAGGATGAACCATCTAGGGTGAGGGGGAGGCTACCCTCTTCCTGACCAAGAATGTTTGACCCTTTGATCAGCAGTCCCCACACACACACACACACACACACACACACACACACACACACACACACACACACACACACACACAGGCAAGGTACTCTTTGTTTGTATGTAGACGTCGTATGTTAATGAACCTATGCATATTCATGTAACCTCAATAAAAGGACAGTGTATGGGAGAACGGACGAGAGCTACTGGGGTCAAGCGAAGGAACGGCGTTTGTCCGGTTCTCTCCCGTGCACGAGTACCATGAAGAAGTTTGCCTACTTGTGTCTTGCTTAGCAGTGTAATTATATTGTCTTCAACGTTCCAGCGGATGGGTTCAAGCTACAAACCTAACATTAATTGGTCCTTCGATGCCGGATCCCTGGGATCGCATTCACCGAGGGGGGGGAGGCACGCTGAAAGACTGACGTCAGCCAGGAAGTTCCTGTGGATTCGCTGTCTGTCTTTCTCCTCGATGAATGGCGATCGGCGGGATTCAGGCTGATATTACACGCTAAGCAACGCCAAGTAAGTTTAAAGAGGCCGACTCTATAACCGTGTCGTTGTGCAGTCTCCGCCATTTTGTGAGGCGTTGAGAAGTTCGCTGCTTTGTGGAGCGATAACTGGGTTAGTGTCCCGAAAAAGAAGTTTTGGTTAAATCGCCCAAGGGTCCCAAGCGTCCGGTGAGTGTCCGGTTTTGAAATCGCCCTGGGTGTGTGTCCCGAGCGTCCCTTCATTGGGTTTTGTTGCGCGAGTGGGTGAGCGTCCCACAACTGGGTCAGGGTCCCGAGCGGTCCGGTGTGAGTCCGGAGTAGGCCTATTTTGTGTTGTTGTCATTGTTGTCGTCGTCGTCGTTTTTGTTGTTGTTGTTGTGTGAGTGTGTGCGGAGCAGAACACGTGGTCTGTAACACCGACTGTTGTTGTTATCATGGGTTTCTAAGCAACCAAGAGTGAGTTAGAGGGAGAAAGACGTTTGTGCTGGACTTTGCTCCTGGCAGCACAAAGTATTTATGTATAAAAGAGAGAGAGCGAAGGCTCCACAGCTGCGTGGGTGCACGCGAATGCGGTCGCGCGGGTTTCACGCGGACCTGAGCCGTGCGGTTAATCGCAGGCTTATAAATGGAAGAGATTCAAATGTTAGAAGTTTTCAGAAAACACACCAGCCTTGAAGAGTGTGTGGAAAAGGCCAGCCCACATCAGCAGCTGTGCTCTGGTGGGTGGCTTTCCCCCCACCCCTTCCTGACACAAAATGTTAACAGCCTGTGTGCCAAACCATTGAGGTGGATAGTTGTTAAAAGTAACCTACATTAAACTTGTGGTTGCTTAAATTCAGTACAATGACATGTGAGGTGAAGTGATATAGGTAAATATTTAAACTAATGAAGTGCATAGAGGCACTTGACCTGTGTGGAAGACGGTCGTCTTATTATGAGCCATTGTTGAGATATAGAGCACATCTGTGAAAACAACTAATATGCTCAACCCTGTATGAAACATCTAAAAATACATGATGGAGAAGCTGTGTTGAATATGAAAGTGTAAGACTTTGCCACTGTGGGCAGAGCATGCAACTACTGTGTGATGTCGCGTTGCAGTTTTGTTTTTGTTTTTTGAGCTGATGAGCAAGCTACACATTATCAGATCAAGAGCTGTCTGAGAACTACTCAAAGAGAGGGAAACAGAGAGTGTGCAGCGTTTCCATGAGCAGTTTTTCTGCACCTTGACTCGTGTGTGTGTGTGTGTGTAGCATCAGCATCATGTTTTTGTTTATTTGTTTTGTTGGATTAAAAATAATTAAATAAACTGGTGATCATGCTTATGGATCACCATGGCACATATCTCCAGCCATATGGTTTATTTATGCAGATGAAAAAGTGAGTGTGAATGTGTCTGACATCACAGTGTTTTTGTGCGCTGTGTAAAAGTAATTGCCTTTGATTGTGAGTGAGAGCGGTGATTCTGCAGGTCACCAGCTATTGTAACGAGAAAAAAAAAAGAGTGAAAAAGAAAAATCATAGGAAAAAGGTTTTGTGTTGATCAGCCAAAAACAACTACAATTTCATTTTCTGCTTTTAAGAAAAGACTGTTCACAAAAACACACACAGAGAGAGATGTGTGTTGATTAAGCAGTGATGATAATAATGAAATGTCTTAGTTTGTCACTTTCAGGTGAAAAGCAGACCTGAATCAATTTTCCACATGCAGCGGTCGGAAGGAAGTTATAGTTTAACATCATTGGAAACATGCAGGCCAAGTTTCTGGCTGACTTATTTACAGTGCCATGTGTTTCTCAACCTCACAAGCGAGCTCACTCCTCCCTGAAGATAAGGAATGCAGCTCCAAAGCAATAACATGATAAAGAGACAGCAGCAAGTCCTGAGCACAAAAAGTCCCAGCAAAGCAGCAGCAATGTGGATAAACAGCAGCAGAAGAAGAAAGCAAACCCATCTTCCTGTCTGATTGGTTGAATTTCACGGAGGGGCGAGCAAGATGGCAGCGTGAAGAGGAGTTTTTGTTTGAGTTCTCAGCACGAGACACTTATTTGACGTCTTTCTGGCCTTCGGGACTTTTTTGGAGATCAGCGCGCTAAACTTGCTGGATCTGAGGCCAGGGTCTGCGGCGGCAGCATGTTGAAATGCTCAAAAAGGACTGAGTGACTCGGGCAAGCCACATGCGGCTAGCGACATGAAAGAAATGGACCCTTCATGATGCGTTCAACGTGCCAGCGCTGTGGTGGGAAAGGCTCCATCATAAACACGCCCTGCGCCGAGGTTCAGGCCAAGAAGAAGAAGACGATGACTTCCAAGCCCAAGAAGGTCGGCCTCAGCGTGGGCGAGCTGATTGTGAAAGCCGTGGCCGCTTCCAAGGAGCGCAACGGCCTGTCTGTGGCCGCTCTCAAGAAGGCTCTGGCTGCCGGAGGCTACGATGTGGACAAGAACAAGGCCCGTGTCAAGACCGCCATCAAGAGCCTGGTGGCGAAGGGCACCAGGACCTCCGGATCCTTCAAGATGAACAAGGCTACTGAGAGCAAAGCCAAGAAGCCCGCCGCAGCCAAAGCCAAGAAACCGGCAGCAGCTGCTAAGAAGTCGCCCAAGAAGGCAGCAGCAGCACTTCAGCTACTAGACAGGACAAAGCTGAAGGAGAACTGCCGGGACTGTTGAAGAGGGAGAGGACAAAAGAGTGAGAGGACAACAGAGTGAGAAGACTAGGTGAGAACACATAGGAATTATTTAATGTGGGAAATCAAAATTTGGGTTAGCAAACCTGGGGAAAAGAAAACTGACTGCTTAAGTTGGAAAATTGAGACGGAGTCTGAAACATTGCGAAAATAGAAACATATACAAAATCACACACACACAAGCAGAACATGCATTAACCCTACTAACAATTCCAAACACAAAATGACTCATGAAGACTCATAGCACATTAGTTAAGAAATGATTAAATAATAGCAGAGAAATGTGTAGGAAAGGCAGCTTTAAGAACATGCTCTGCTGGAGATGCAGCTCCACAGACATGCATTAGACCTGCCTAATAACACAAACCCATGCAATGAAAATTAGCTTGTTATCTTTCATCAGTGTTACAATAGTGTCAATTTAGCAGACACTTGTTATCAAATGCTGAATTTATCCTAAAGAAAAAAATTGACTCTCCAAGTTGCAGGACAACAGTTTAACTTTTGTGAGAAAAAAGATCCTGGTTTGACCAACCAGTGATCAGACAATAAATTTAGTTGTTAAAATGGTAAATTGGGAGAAGCTTCCTGTTTGATTGAGGCAGCACATGTAATTTACTGTATGAGGGAAATTGTCTTTTGTGATACTATTTTGAACATGCTTTTCTGTCGTCCTGTCAACTTAGTGGGTTAATAGCTGATATGCAAATTAGTTGATCAGTTTTAGATTAATGAAAGGTGACTGAATTCTAGTATGAGTGAATGAGATGTGTTGGAGTTTGTTGTGTGTTGAGTGGAGACTCTAAAACACTGAGTTTCCTGCTTTGATGTGCGAGTGAATCCTGTATTTAGATACACAACTCTGAATACGTCAGAACAGACTGTTTTGTGAAGTGCATGACAGCATGTCACATGTTTTATGATGAAGGGAAAAGGAAAATTGAATAAAATAGATCTGTGGCCTAAATGAGTGAAGAGCACAGACCTGGTAATTAAACTCATAGCTAATAAGACATTAGGATTATGTTGTGTGTTGTGCAGCTGATGGTTGATTTGGAGTGAATCTAGCTGATGATTTTTCTTTTGGTGTGAAGTTGAGCCTGCCGATTAGTATGATGGTATGATAAACCATGCTAATGGTATGATTTACCCTCCTGAGATGAGGAGTTTGTGTCATGACTTAACAAGGCCTTTTTATTTTGATACTTTCACAGTGCACTGAGAGTTTGGTTTGATAATCTCTGTTATTTTTTATTTTTCATTTTTGAACAAGCACTGATTTTTGCTTGTGAATTTCTTTTCTTTGAGCAGATCTGCAAGTCGGGAATTAAAAGCGTTACACGTCGTCAAGAAAATTGTTGCAAGTGAGTTTCTCCACATTTAAAATGGGTTCAGGAGAAAGCCACTTATTTGGGACAATTAGGAAATGAGAGTCTCCCCCAAAAAGGATTCAACGAGGAAATCCAGTCTAAATTATTTTTCTTTTTGAAATGACGTCGTTTTGCTGAGCGTGGAAACGAATGCGATGATAATTTCCACAATTAGCAAAAGAAGGAACCACTGAGTGAATGAGTAAGAATTTTAAAATATCTGACTGACTGACTGAACATGATTGTGTGAAGCTAACCCCCACCTGACAAAGGTGCAGATGAACCCATGTGTTTCCTTTTACAGGAGCAGAAAGATGACAGCAACACTCGAGGTTGCATGATGATTTAACCTTTTAAATGCCATTTTCTGTGTCTGTGCATTTATCAGGTGTGTTATTCATAGGCTTGAGTTGCTCACAGAGATATCTGTGACAAAGTATGCATACGCCTGCGCAAGCGCTAATATTTGCATTTTCTTTTCTTACAGCATGCCAGTTCTTCATGTGAATTGATGATGCGATTTATACCAGGACAACTGGTTGATGTTTTTTCCTACTACAGGATTTCTGGGTTTATGTGTGAGGGAAACTGTGTTTACAGGTTATGAGTGGTGATGCTGTTGCATTGTGTTGATGGGAAAATGTGAAGGTTACTTTGATAATGTGAATAACCTGTGTGAAATTTCCTGTGTTGAGAACTGGTGTTACTTCTTTCCACAGCTAGGGTTGACTTTATGGTGTTTTTATGGCACCTCTGGAACCTGTTGACCTGTGTCTGACCTCTGTCTGACTACAGTCAATGTGTATTGCTAATGTTAGTTTCTTTGAGAATGCTGTGGAAGATTCAGCTGAAACGGACAAGTGACATGAGTAAAACAAATAAGAGATACAGTGTTTCTGGGATAGTTTGATATGGGCTCATTAGCTGGCCACTTTTGAGCCCATAGTAATATATAAGTGGAGTGACTTTGCTTAAGAGCAGTCACCGATTACATTAATGTTGCCTGAGTACATGGGATGATCCATGTCTGAGGCGACTTATGAAAATAATTGTAGTTTACTGATTTGAGAAAACCTGCACATGACACTTGTCTTGCTGATGTTGAATGCTTCTTGTCCTTATGATACAATTGTTTACAGGTATGAAGTTTGATTTTACTTCCAGATTTTGTTTTCCAGGCCATGATGGTGTGTATGCAGGCTCCTGGGAGAGCCAGGTGTTAAGCAAACTTAATATGCAAAGCACACTAACATTTTCATTGCAGGATTATGGGTCCAGGGTGGTGCTGCTCCAGGGGAGGAGATGCCCTGATGTTGCCTGGGATATGATCTAGCTAATCTTTTTCTTTAAGACTGGAATCCAGGTTTGGTGAGTTGACGCAGGGGTGTGTCCATGCGTCAAGAGGAGGGGTCCAAGGATTAACATTAAACAATGTTTTTTATTATTGTTGCAGTGATTTGTGTGATTAGCCGTTTTATTTACAAATATTAAACCTATGCAAGTGGTGCACCCATGTTCAGATGAGGCTTTGATGGCCTATAAGTGAAGTTCACTGAACTAAAGAATGTGGTTTGATGATTGTTGACATACTCTCCAAATAGTTTGTCTTCCTAGCAAGGAAATACAGGTGCAGCAGTAATCTCCTGAGAAATCTTCAGAGGCCCAGTGAGAAGCGCATAGCTGACAGGACCAGGCAGTGGTTGAGGTCAAAGATCAAGCTGATTGGGGCCCATCATGAAATCAGACCTTGGAGCCACAGCAAGGACCATGAAACTGCCTGCAAAATAGAGGAGAGGATTGTCCACAAGATGGGAGAGAGGCTTCAGGAGGATCAGAGATCATCTTCAGCACAGCAGACATCACACAGAGAGCTGTGCTACTAAGCTTCCAGGAAATCAAGAGGAGACTTCCCACAGCAAGATTTTAAATAAAATGAAAGATTCAATATTGACGCTGAGGAAGACGACTAAGGTGTACGACGTGCTCTGCCTTAAACCTTCAGCAGCGTTGGAACATGAAAACTCGTGGGATGAGGGGAGCGTGCCAAGCTCCATCGACAGCGCAGAAGGAGTTCGAGGATGACATCATGATTCTGTGAAAGCACAGGAACCAGAAGCTATGGTGGTGATGACAGCAGTTTCCTATGAACATCACCTAATGCTGTGCCACTATACTGTGCATACGATGACACTCTGAAGGCTGCTGGGATCATAACAGCAGTAAGATGACGGAACCCAGCACCCTTTCCACAGAGGTGTTTCTCTGCAGAGCGTGGACAATTAAGGAGTCATAAATATCCCCCTCACAAGACGAAGGTCTGAAGTCAGGTGATGGGGGCTGGTAAGAGGCCATAAAACTAGAGTGCTGAGAGGTCTGCAGCTTGGAAATAGCTGAGACCCATGTTGACGAACAACAAAACCAACTAGTATGTTTGAATGTCTATTCTACATACATTTGGACTCTGGTCCTATGGACAGTGATGGAAACAACTGGAAGAGACATTCATGACGCCCTGCAGAGCTTAAACCACTCTGCAGAAAGACATGTGATGTGCACACCCGGAGGAAGCACCACCAAGTTGAGATGTTTTTCAAAATGTTACTTTTTTAGTTTCACTATTAAATTAACAATTTCTTTGGTTGCTCGTAAGATGCAGTTTGCCATGAGATGAGCTCAATGAATGGGGTAACTGCTAATACATTTATTAAACTGTGTACCTTTCAGTAATTTAGGGTGATTTGACATATGCTGAGTATAAAAAGGTTTGCATTGAAACTGTCAGACATGACGTATTCATACCTGGGAACTTTTCAGGCATAAAGGTCAAAAAGGGGGGAAATGTTAGATTTGTATTGTTGATTGTCATTTATGCTTAGAAATATTTACTTATATATGCTTAGAGTTTTGTAATTAGTTGTAGATTGGTAGAGGTTTTGATCCTTGATAGTCTGCAAACTTTGTGTGTATTAGACAGCACTTTGGGAGCATGAGAGGTCATACCGTGTCTTATTATTTTATGGTAGGATTAACGTAGTTGCGTCTGTTCTAGTCTAAGTGCTCTTTGTTTAGATGAACTGCAGGACTTCCTCACCGTGTTATCTAGGATGAACCATCTAGGGTGAGGGGGAGGCTACCCTCTTCCTGACCAAGAATGTTTGACCCTTTGATCAGCAGTCCCCACACACACACACACACACACACACACACACACACACACACACACACACACACACACACAGGCAAGGTACTCTTTGTTTGTATGTAGACGTCGTATGTTAATGAACCTATGCATATTCATGTAACCTCAATAAAAGGACAGTGTATGGGAGAACGGACGAGAGCTACTGGGGTCAAGCGAAGGAACGGCGTTTGTCCGGTTCTCTCCCGTGCACGAGTACCATGAAGAAGTTTGCCTACTTGTGTCTTGCTTAGCAGTGTAATTATATTGTCTTCAACGTTCCAGCGGATGGGTTCAAGCTACAAACCTAACAAAGAGCTTCATGACAAAATAAAGCAAATACCTATGTCAGCATCAACAGCCACAAAGAGAAGTGAATTATTAGCTCAGGATGTGCTATCCCAGCTGGAAGAAGCTATTCATAAGACACCACGTGTAGGCTTGGCTGTAGATGAGTCCACTGATGTGTCTGACAATGCTCAGCTGTTAGTTTATGTAAGGTTCTTCAACAATGATAAGAAAGAGTTCTGTGAAGACCTGCTAGGTGTAACTTCCCTTCACAGCACTACAAGAGGAGAGGATATTTACCTGGCCATTAAGGAAATGTTAACAAAGCGAGGAATAGAGCCAAACCAAGTGGTTTCAATAACCACAGATGGAGCCCCTGCTATGATGGGGAGAGAGAAAGGAGCTGTAGCAAGAATGAAAGAGGACAATCCCGAGCTAATCTCTTACCATTGCATTATTCATCAGTCAGTGTTATGCTCCACCCTGTCAGACGAGTATGCTGAGGTGATGAAAACAATGATGAAAATGATAAATTTTCTCAGGGCATCTTCTTCTTGTCAGCATCGCATGCTCAGGGAATTTCTCAGAGAAGTTGATGCACACGCTGATGATCTTCTGCTTCACAACAATGTGAGATGGCTTAGCAAAGGCAGGGCATTGGAGCGATTTTGGTCCATCAGAAGTGAAGTAGCAGCTTTCTTGGAAGAGCTGGAAAGTCAAAAAGCAACAAACTTTTCTCTCTTTTTAAATGATGGGAAAAACATGGATATTGTGGCCTTTTTGGTTGATATCACTTCACACCTGAATGAACTGAATTTGAAGCTGCAGGGCAAGGACAATTCAATTTGTGAACTGATGACAGCTGTCCGCTGCTTTCAGAGGAAACTTGAAGTGTTCAAAGAAGACCTGCAAGGAGACTATGCACACTTCCCAACAGTGAAGGAACAGGTTCAGGGACAGAGAGATGTGTCCTCTTTTGTTGACTTTGTTGATAAGCTGATTGAAAACTTCAGCAAACGTTTTGATAGCTTCAGCTTTGGACAGCAGCTCACCATGTTCATAAAGAACCCATTTGCCATCACTGATGTCAGAGGGTTCTCAAAGGAAGTCACACAGCACTTCAAGTGGGCAAATGCTGGGCCTCTTCAAATGCAACTAATTGATCTCCAAGCAGATGTGGCCCTGAAAGAGCAGTTTGGAAGAACTGAACCTGCCACTTTCTGGCCCCAATTGGTCTCTGAGACAGCTTTCCCAAATCTGAGGAAAGTAGCCCTGTACATCTTGACCATGTTTGGCTCCACATACAGCTGTGAGGCAGCTTTCTCCACAATGAACATAATAAAAACTAAATATCGTTCCAGGATCACCAATGAGCACTTACACATGTGTATGAGAATGGCCCTGACACCATTCCAGCCCAGATTTAAAATCCTAGTAGAGCGAACTAAAGCTCAGTTCTCTCACTGAACAACAGAAAGTTGGGACGTGGAATATAAGGGGGTGAAAGAAAGAGAAACTGTAAAATTGTTAAAATGTTTTGATGTTATCTGTTGAAAATGTATTGAGACTGTTTAGTCGAGATGTAAAATGTAAAGAAAAAGGGAAACTTTTTTTTCTGAAATTAAGCACTTTGTTTTAAGATGCACAATTTAGCCATTTTATTTATTTTCTCTAATTCATTTTAAACAGCAGCCCTATTTCTAATGTAGGCCTACTGTGTGTTTCAGTGTTAACAATAAATTTTGTTGAAATGTTTTAACTTGTATTTTCATTGATTTGACAGTCTATTGTTCATACGTTCAGATATAAATTTAAAAAAAAAAAAAAAGGTTGCTTCTCTATCACAATCATAACGTAAGTTAGACATTATGATGTCCCGGACCTCTGCTTGAGAAGATTTTCTCCAACTGGACCTCCTCAAATTTTAGTTTAATACCCCTGTAATAGAGGGTCACCCAGGCAACAGCAGCTTGGAAAGTCCGCCGTCAGCTTCAAAACGATACGTGAGGAACGAATCGCTTCGTGCGTGGAGGCAGCTACAGTCCTAACAAACGCTCCAGCCTGTCTGTTTGTTTACAGCATCTCAGAATAAAAACCACAAAGGGCACCGCTCTGTCTGTAGTAGCAAAGTTCACCTACTTGACCTTTGAGACCGGGAAAAGGGAAACACAAACACACACACAATCACCACTATGAGCACCTGTGTGTTTATCTGGCAAATGTCATTCCTGAAAATAAAGTGTAGCCGTCTCTCTTTAACGGAACCAACGATCAAACATTTCCGATCCCTGGTTTTAAATCATGCTGCCACAGTAGCAGTTAACATGGAGATCAAACTGAAAGCTCAGCATTAGAAAGTCTTTGATCTCAGCTCCGAGAGTGCTGGCGCAGTTTAAATAAGAACCTCTTCTTCCATCATTATCCAACATGCTTTTCAACCCTACAACGTACCAAAAGACCCAACTGATTCTCAGCAGTGAAAATATTTACACCACAGCAGATTGTGGAGTCTAATATATTTCATCACTCCTCCAAACTCCCACCAGTCTCTCGTGGCTGCCGGCTAATTGCTGTCAGCGACACTGCAGAGAGGACATTTTTCACATCATGTTCCATCAACAAAGAAAAGACTAATGTTATTTCTCCTCGCACTTCATAAATCGTGTCGCCTCTTTTCTCTCTCTCTCCCACATGAAATGAATTAGAATTTTCAGTGAAGGCCTGTGACTTTGTAGTGATGCATTTGTACTTCTCATTCTCACACCAGACATCTGAAGCACAGTTTGACTCAATCAAATATGACTCAGTCCAACACCAGAGCTGTGCGTGGGACTCTGTGGGAAGTCACAACCAGGACATGTCTCCACCATAGTTTGTTGGCTGCACCAACTCAGGATATTGAGGGGTAAAACCACAGCTACAAACAGCAGAGCTCAGCTGTTCAAAGGAAAAACAGGATTACGTGATTTGATACAATCAGGTAATTTAATCTAGTTATCTCAATCAATCCTCCAGTTTCTGTTGTTTAAATAATTTAAATCGGATAAGGGTTACTGTAAATAACCCTGAATGCGTTTCCTTGCACCTTATTTTGGCACTCATTCCTGTTTTCTACTACCAACTTCCTGTCCGTGTGTAGAAGCTTTTATTTTGATGGGACGATTTCCTGTAAAACTGTTTTTGGCGCAGTTTTCAGCAGCAGTCGCGGGAGTTTAGAAAAGTGATGGCCTAACGGAGCCTATGGTGATTTCTTTTGTCATTAGCAGCCCCCTTGATAGAGGCACAAGGTATGGTTATGATGTAAATAAGGAGACGTTTAGATGTTTTTGTGACAGTCGCTACATTTGTTAAATGTTACGTTGAAACGAACTTCATGTTATAAGGTTTACGATTGTAAGAGTGTGGATTATTTTGCTTACACGCTGTTTCTATGTATACATCACCAGCTCTTACGGTGAGATTGATGGTTTACTGCCATTAAACCTTCAAAACGTCATCAGTAAAGTGTCATCCTTCATTCGGGGGGGGTTCGCTACAGTTACTTTGATCCAAAATATTAGGAGTACTCTGATCCCAGCAGAGGGCTGGATTCAGACTGGATTGCAAAGGAAACGTGAAATAAAAACTCAAAATGTTCTCAGCAAACGGTGTAAAAATAGTGATGCAATTCTCTTAACTCTGACTTTCTACACTGCTCAAAAACTTACACTTCGAAAATACATCAGCTCTAAATGGGAAAAAATCATGCTGGAGACATTGAGGGCTAGCAGGAGAGACCATGCGCTTACCTGCTGCTCTCTGGCAGGTAGCTCCATGCCCTCCTGGGTTTTAAATGCACCTTAGAACACACATGCATCAACACTACAATGAGCGGGTGGAGGGAGGTTTGGAGTCTTCTCCCACCCCCATTCTCTGCGACCTGCTGGAGCGGGGGGGCTAGGAGGAGGAGTTGGCCGTCCGACTGCGGTCTGGGGTGTGGGGCCTCCCTGCTGCTGCGGAGTCGGGGCGGTCTGCCTCTCCCCACCGCAGGGAAAAGGGTAACACCACCTGGGTCTGGGTGCAGTTCCCCCCTCCAGGGGCAAGGGTACCTAGACCCGGTTTGTAGAGTACGCTTGGGGAGTGTGATCATGTGTACAGCGTCTCTTCATGTCTGTCTCCACGTTGGTTGAGTGTGGAGTAAGTGCATATGAGAGCATGAGGGTGGGAATGGATGTTTGTGTCTGTGTGTGCCTGTATGTCTGTGTCTATATGTCAGGTTGGGTGTCAGGCGCCACCTCTCTGGGGACACCTCAGGCCCTCCAAGGTTTGGAGGCCTATCTCCCCCTACCACCACTTCCCCTGCCAGTGGCGGACTCCCTCAGGTATCGGTGCGTTGGTGGTTCTTTGTGTCTGGGGATGGGCGTCCGGGTACACACCGGCTCACTCCTTGGCGGCCGCTTATCGGGGCCTGGAGCCTGGGGCTCGCTCGGGCCACTTCGGAGGTGGGGTGCCCCCGGCCTCTCGGCCTGGGGCTCGGTCACTCAGGCACAGCTGGCTGCCGGCGGAGCTCACGGGCGCGTCACTGCAACTCCCCCTGGCTTCTGCTCCGCAGCTGCTGAGTGAGCCCTCATCTGGGACTCTCCTCAGCTCTTACTGAGACAGTGGCGCGGCTGCCCCTCTGTTGGTCTTCCTTGGTCTCTTGTGTTCTGGGGGCCTCTGGATGTCTGGAGTTTTGATCTCCTCCATACCTGCTTCATACCCTGGAGGACGGGGCTGTGGCTCCCCACACTCCCTAGCAGATCGTTACATGGAGAAACCTTTGGAATGCAAGCATGCTGATCCACACAGGTATGCACTCAGGTGTACACACGGGTATTTACAGACGCGGACTACAGCTTTCTTGGCTGCTGCCCCAAAGCACATTGTGCACTGTCTATCTTGCGTGCTGCACAATATAGTTTATTATTTAGTATCTACTGATATCTGCTGCTAGCTAGTTTATTGTGATGGTGCTGTTTTTTTTATTATGTTGCTCTTTGTTGTTTGCTTTCTCTTCTGTTTTTTTTCTCCATACAGGTGACCCAGGTGTTTTGGGTTTTTTTTGTTTGTTTTTTTTCTTTCTTCCCCCCCTTCTCACCATCTCTTCTCCCCTTCGGTTTTCTTTCTCTCCCTCTCTTTCTTTCATTCTTTCTCCCTGTCCTATCCCCCAGTCATGTCTGTCCTGTTTGTAGCAACTGAAAATAAAATAAATTCATAACTATAATAAAGGGTCAAATGGACCAATATGGCAAGGCCATGATGATCCACTTGGTAAAATAAATCCGCTTGGCATCTTTCTTGGCCTTAAGACAACAATTCTGATGGCTAAAGATCCAAACGGGACACAAAAAAAAAAAAAAAAAAAAAAAGGATTTAGGTCAGATGAGCATTAAGAACAGTCAATGGTATCAATTCCTTCATTCTCCATAAACTGCCTGCATATTCGTGCCACATGAGAGCAGGCTTTGCTGAACATCAGGAGGAACTCAGGACCCCCTTCACCAGTGTAGGGTTTGACAATTGGTCCAAGCATTTTTATACCTATTATACCTAATGGCTCTCAGGGTGTTGTAGCTTAGCTTGTAAAGGTCTGTGTGTCTCTCCAAGGATATGCCTCCCCAGACCATTACTGACCTACCACCAAACCGGTCATGCTGAACAATGTTACAAGCAGCATCTCAACAGCTTCTCCAGACCGTGTCACATCAGTCACAAGTGCTCAGGATGAACTTTAACTCAAGTGTGAAAAGCACAGGGCACCAATTTCAATTCAGTTTATTTATACAGCACCAAACCACAACAACAGTTGCCTCAAGGCGTTTTATATTATAAGGTAGACCCTACAATTGTCGTGGTCTGGGTGAGTGCTGGGGTTTTTCCACTGAGTCACAGTTCCACCCCTGGGAGCAGTCGCTGCTTTCCTGCATGTCTCCACACCTGCTGGCAATTGAGCTGCCAGTACTTAAGACCAGTGCTCATCACTCCTCTTCACCAAGTATTCAGCTAAGCACAGTTAGTGCTGGTCACCATAGTGGGTCACTGAAAGAGATTTTGTTTGTAAGAGGATTATATCCAACCTGTGCTTTTTCTTCCATCAGCTATCCTGTTGTCTGCCACCTCCATCTCCTGGCAATACACGCTTTCATCCTGAAGCTGGTTTGTGCTTGGCAGCTCTTTGCGTCACAACACCTCTCGGATTCACCCACCTGCCTGCCCTCCTGTCACAGTACTCAATCGGACCACCATCTCCTGGAGACCAAAACTGCTCACTCGGACCACTCACCCCTTCCTTGCCATTCCTCCACCTGCCAAAGTAAGAATGTTTCTTTATGGTTCATACTCACCAGGATTTACAGATTCGGTCACTAAAACTTGTCTCCTCTCATTCTAGTGTTCAGAGCCTCCAGGTCATGTTTCCTGAAGGCCAACAAAGATACCCAACTCATTTACTTTACCGGGTAAAGTAAATCCAACCTCCCGGGACTGTTTGGGGGCAATCTGCTAATTCTGGTATTCTGTGGCAAATGTCAGTCATCCTCCATGGTGCTGGGCAGCGACCAGGGTCCACTAGAGGACATTGGGCCGTTAGGCCACCTTCATGAAGTCTGTTTATGATTGTTTGGTCAGAGACATTTACACCAGTGACCTGCTGGAGGTCATTTTGTAGCTCTAACAGTGCTCATCCTGTCCCTCCTTCACAAAGGGGCAAATATCGGTCCTGTTGTTGGGTTAAGTACCTTCTCTGGTCCTGTCCAGCTCTCCTGGAGGAACTGTCTGTCTTCTTGAGTCTCCAAAATGCTCTCGAGACTGTGCTGGGAGAAACAGCAACCCTTCTGGCAATGGCATGTATTAATGTGCAATCCTGGAGGAATTGGACTGCGTGTGCAACTTCTGTAGGATCCAGGTATCGCCTCATGCTACCAGTAGGGACACTGACCCTATCAAAATGCAAAACTAGTGAAAAAAAATAGAAAAGATGAGAGAGAAAATGTCAGTGGTCTCCAGCTGCAAAACCATTCCTGTTTTAGAGGTCGTCTCATTGTTATCCCTCTAGTGCCCCTGTGGTTCATTTCATTAACATCAAAGCAACTGAAACTGATTAACAATCCCCACTGGTCCCTAAATAACCAGTTCAATATCCCAGAAGTTTAACTAGCTTGATGCTATACTCTGACTAAAAAGGGTTCCTTTAGCATTTTTAAGCAAGCTATTTAGAACTTTAGGAGTTTTTATTCATTGCTATCATAAAGAAATTAAATATACAATGAACTGTGAGCATTGTGGTAAGGTTGAAACATGCAAGTTTTACAGTACATGCTTTCTGAGGATCTGATCTCTGATGATTAATGAATGTAAAAGTCTCTTAAGAAATTAACTAGTTTTGCATTTAGCTAGGAGTGAAGACTTCTTCTCTGGAGAGAAGAATAATCTGGGTTTGACGGTTGTCAGAACGGTATCTGTCTGACTGCAGTGCGCCAAGTGCAAAGTTTAATGGAGGGGATATAATGGTGATGGACTGTTTTGTTTTCAGGAGCTGGGCTCAGCTCCTTGTTCCAGTGAAAGGAACTCTTAATGCTTCAGCATACCAAGACATTTTGGACAATTTCATGATTCCAATTTTGTCGGAAAAGTTTGACTCCCTTCCTGTTCAAGCACAACTGCACACCAGCACACAAAGCAAAGTCCAGAAAGACATGGATGAGTGAGTTTGGCGTGGAAGAACTTGGCTGGCCTGCACAGAGTCCTAACCTCAACCCAACAGAAAACATTGGGGGGAGTTGGTTTAGGGCCCGGATGGCTTGGGGATAGAAGCTCCTCTTGGGTCTCTCTGTTCTTGCCAGGATGATGCGGAACCTTCTACCGGATTGCAGAAGTTGGAACAGTTTGCCAGGATGGGACGGGTCCTTCAGTATCTGCGCTGCTCTAGTCCGGCAAATCCTGGTGTAGGTATCCTGAAGCGATGTCAGACTTGAACACAGGCTGGTATGTGGTTGCCTGCTCACCAACTGAGCTAAACTGGCACCAGAGTCAGGACTTCCTGACCTCTTAAATGTACTTCTGAACGAATGGTCAATGGTTCCCATAAACACTGACTTAAGCCTTCTCCGAAGGATTGAAGCTGTTATAACTGCAAAGGGGGAGCAACATCCTATTAAACCCTGTGGATTAAGAATGGTACGGATAATTTGGAAAAGGCAATTCTTAGAAGTCTTGACTAGACTCATTTTGATTCCTGTGTCTTTAGGATTTCCCTCTCTTAAACTCTATTTACTTTCACTGTCCAACTTCCAGATGCGTGCCAAAGAGCAGCCATTGCAACTCATTGTGTGATCACTTACTAGCTGTACTTCCTGGTGTGCTGTGCCTAGCAGATGACTTTAAGAAGGAAGCCATGAGCTCGTCACAAAAAAAAAAAAACATTTACCATTTTAAACTTTGGCCGTATTTTTGTTTGAACATCTAACAGTGTGAGGTACTTTTGGCTGTTCTGTTATTTCCCAAGAGGTCATCACAGCAGAGGAATC
Organism: Rhamphochromis longiceps; assembly: GCF_057381845.1. Taxonomy (NCBI): domain Eukaryota; kingdom Metazoa; phylum Chordata; class Actinopteri; order Cichliformes; family Cichlidae; genus Rhamphochromis; species Rhamphochromis longiceps. Next base: position 35,307,941 of record NC_140578.1, on the reverse strand, counting down.
CACATGTTTGATTTTGCACAGATTTAATGGTGCTGTCCTCCCATTTTCCCAGGCTTGGGACCACCATCGGGAGTATACCAGGTTGTGACCAATAATGCTAGGGTTATGTTTCCCAGACTAAAACTGGATTTCTTTCGTGTGAATGACGTAGTGTAAACCACTACACCACAGAGCCATCTAAGCATCAGACAGTGTAGCATTACAAATATGCTAAAAAAAATATGTCCTGCTTCAGTCCTTGTTCAAGACTCTCATCCTTTTGTAGGGTGGCTGTAGCTCAGGCGGTAGAGCAGGTCATCTACTGATCGAAAGGTTGGTGGTTCGATTCCTGGCTTCCCCTAGTCTGCATGCCAAATATCCTTGGGCAAGACGCTCTCCAATGCATCGGAGTATGAATGTGTGAATGTTAGCTTAAAAAAAAAAAAAGCACTTAGACAAATGTGCTTGGGTGAATGCACAAGTTGTATAAAGCACTTTGAGTGCTCAGAAGATTAGATAAGCGCCAGTCCATTTACCATTTTTGCTTTTACTCGTGGATATTCCTATTAAATAACCACAGCAAACCTGTGGGATGTGGCAGAGGTCACATTACAAACAGGGTTGTGAGAACAGGAAGTTAATGAGGAGCCACCAGTTCATTTTTCCCTTGGGCCACCCTATCAGGTTAAAAAATATAGATTTGTTCTGCTGCATATTTCTGTGAATAGTAGAAGTTCAATTTGGTTGCCAGATAGATAATTTACTTCTCAGATAAACAGTCTTAAAGGAACAGGGAAGTGTCAGAGGCTTTATTTCACACACTTAAACTAAAACTAACTCAATTTTAATTTGTAGGAACCCAAGGATCAGTGGTCAGTCAGAGCTGACTCTTTAATTAACCTAACTGATGATGATCTTTCCCCACAGAGCTGGAAACAGATGGTGAAGGAGGCAGAAATGCACAGGACATTATTACATTTCTTATTCTTGCAGGACAAAAACGGCCTTCTAGTCTATCCAGGTCTCTCTTTACTGTCTTGAATTGGCACAAATCTAACATGCCACTTAAACTGTAAATGTCTGCATTTGTGTCTGTGGTGGCAGAGTAGAGAAGCAGCTGTGCTGCATTTTTCACAAACTGAACACAGCGTCCCCACTGAATGAATCAGCAGCAGACTCGTTGACCAGCTGATAACAGTGTCTGAATTTGTACATCCTACAGTCTGAGGAAATCAAGCACAACGTGTCTTGTTCTCTTCTTGCCTCAGCTGCTGAGTACAGTCAATTTCCTTCTATGTCTGCTCATATTGTCTCTCAGCAACTACAGGATGTTTACTCTGGCTTTCAAAACTGACATGTTTTCGAACCTGTTCACAGAAGCACCTCGTAAATAGTAAATTCACCTGAGCTAACCCCTGCATTCAAAACAGAGGGGTTAGCTCAAGGTCAGTGTGCACTGTCTGACTGCAGTAGGCAGCGGTTCACTGACCTTGACAGCAAACCATAAAAGGCCCTTCGATTTTGAAGGAGCTGCAGGATCTCCTTCTCATCATACTTATTCCCAGTATGATTCTTAATTCTTCACAAATCATCCACCCCGGAGGAGCAAGAAAGCCATCAACACGTAAGTGGCTCTTCATATTATCAACCATAAAACCCTGGAAGAGAAAATTGTTCGTGTGGAGGGGAAAACATGTTGTTTCTTGGAGCTCTGCTGTAATTTCTTGTGTGATGTTGTCACCAAGTCAAACACAAACCAGTGTCGGGTACTGTAGAACCTCCCTGAATTATAATGCAACATTCTTTATTTAAAATACTTTTTATGGATGTCTCCTCTCTAACTTTGCCTTTTTTTTTTTTCTTCAAGTTCAATTAGGAGCCAATGGAATGAAAGCAAGATGCAGTTTTGTAATAAAAAAAAAAAATCAGTTTCAAACTGCTTCTGTAAGGCAAACAGAACAAATATGAAGTGATCAGCTATGGCTGTAGATTTACATCCACAAAAGGTGTGTCTCTAGATGTGCTGTTTTTTTTTTTTTTTTTTTTGTTTTGCATTTTTTGTTTGTTTTTGTTTTTTTTCTCCAGACATCTCTCTCTTGGCATTTAAGAGGTTTACATTTTATACAGTCATCCTGAAATAGTGGTATATTTAAAAAAAAAAAAAATCCTACACAAAATAAACCTTTACTTTATTCTTCACTATAGTACAAAGACAATTATGATGCTTTTTAAACTTTTTTTTTATTATTATTATTATTATTATACGGTCCTTACAATACAAAACACCTTAAGGTGACTGCTGTTGTGATTTGGTGCTATATAAATAAAACTGAATTGAATTTACACACTGACACCTCGAGTTATTGTTGGTTTCACCTTAATCAGAGACTTTATTTGCTTCTGTACACATGTCAGAAGGTTTTTGAGCAAGACTCTGAATTCCAAGAACCAAAAACATTACAGATTCTGCGAAATGAATGTTCAGGATAGATAGGAGGGATAAAGAGATGCTTACCCGTGAATTTATCTGTAATAATAACCTTGTCCTAAAATGGATAAAACAGAAACAAGACACAAATTTGTTTGGCTGATGACTTCTGCTCAGGCTCAGCAGTGAGATCGAGCTACAAAATTATGGTGCGATGGCATGTGCTCCTGTTGGAACCACAAATCTTTAAACTTTGTTTGTTGTTTAACAAAAAAGCATTGTTGTGGGCCTGGGTACTGGGACCTGGTTCAGCAGAAGAGGGGCCTGTGAACTGAAGACTCTGCCTCCCATTCGACTTTTAAATATCCTGGGAACTACAAGTAAACCTCTCAATCTGAGAGCAAAGTTGGATGATATGGTACTACGAGGTCCTTAAGACAAGATGGGGTCTGATTATTCAAGACCTTGTCTGTCAAGAGAAGAAATTTCAGTTCAATCTTTTCATTGACTCAACAGGGAATCAATGAAGAGAAGCTAATGTGGGAGAAATATGCTTTCTCTTTTTGTCCCAGTTAACTAAAGATGCTGTCTTTCAAATCAATTTCATCTTATGGTTCTTCTTTTATAATATTTCCACTTGGATATGCCATAAGTCAAACATGTAATGGGATGTAAACCTGAAAATAACTCTGTAGATGTTAAGAGGTAAAGTGATATCTTGAATGCAGAACATTTATGTAAATTGAGTCGATATGCATAGCTACAGAGCAGGATTGCCACTGGATCTGAACACAGTTTACCACCACTGTAGGATTCTATTTAGAGGCTGAAAGTTGTTAGCATCCTCCCCGGTAATCCTCCCTACTGTGCAGGGTGATCTCTATCTAGAGCCAAATGACAACCCACTTTGGATGCATTTTTTTCCCACCGGTCTGTGCACTGTAAGCACAGACCGGTGGAAACTCTGTGCTCCCCACTGCAAACAAGCGCACGTCTCTTGCTGTTAGATTTGTAATCAACTTCATTTTCCGACTCAGCTTTTCCTCTAAGCTGCACAAATCACTGTCCTGTACGCTGAATGGAATGAGCTGAATTGTCTAATTACATCTATATCTCATCTAGCTCCCTCCACAGTCACAGCCACATTAAACTTCCTATTTGTGTCCTCATGATTCCCATCAGCTCAGAACAAGGCCACTGTTTTGATCTTCAGAAGTTCACTGCTGATGTAACTACCGCTTCCTCTCCTTTGTCTCGAGCAAATCATCGGCACGCGTTTGATCTCAAGTCTTCTGGCATCTTTGCAAACTCATTGGGATAAATATTGTATAGGAGGCTGCAGCTGCGACCTCAGCTGATTCTCTGCCCTTTTCCAAAAGACCGGGTGGAATTACCCTCGAGTCCAGGTGTTACGACCTGTATGACTAAATACCTCGAGTGTTGCTGTCACTCACTCACTCCTATTGCTCACATGCAAATGGCTTTACAACCATCTCCCTGTCCTTCAGCCAGCCACGGTTGTCATGACAACAGAGCGGCTAATCTCCAGTGGACAGAGAGAGAGAAAGAGAGTGCATGAGCTCGCACAGAAACGTGCTTCTGGGGACGCGGAAAAGGCGTGCGAGTGTGATGAAGAGATGCAGTGCACGCTTGCTTAGGTCTGTGTGTGTGTGTGTGTGTGTGTGTGTGTGTGTGTGTGTGTGTGTGTGTGTGTGTGTGTGTGTGTGTGTGTGTGTGAGAGAGAGAGAGAGAGATTGTGTGAGCTTTTTTTAAAAATAATAATGGAGTATGATTGGAAAAAAACACACATGTTCTCCATCCCACTGAGAATTCCTAAATCAACTGTTCCCTTCTTCCTTTTAAAAAAAATTCTCTCCTCCCATTTTCCCTTCTCCTGACCTTCATCATCTGTATCTACTTCCCCATCCTAACTTCTTTCCATTTAAATCTGCTGAATGTGCTCATTTTTAATGTCATTTCGTTGTTTTGTTCCACTCCGTTTCACCATACATTTTCTGGCCTTTTCCCCCTCTTCTACCTCTGACACAACCTCTTCATCCCGTCAACAACAATTCCTTAATCTTCCACACTCATCCTCTCTCTCTTGCATTCATCCCGTCAGCCTTTTCATCCTCTCAAACTGCTTCAGCTAAACCTTCTTTTCTATCTTTGTCTCTCTCTCTCTCTCTGCACACCTCCTTTCATCCATGCTCTCATTTCTACCCCCCTCCGTCTCCGCGCATACATATACAGTGTCCATCCATTTCCTCGTGTTCCTAAATCCTTCCCTCTCTGGCACCATGGTTGCCTAGCAGGGATCTCTCAAACGCACATATGTTAGGGCTGATTAGGCTGGCACAGCCACTGGGCGCTCGGCCCACTGGAGGAGATGATGGAGAGATTCGTGGAGAGTGTGAGGGAGTCATGGAGAGCTGTGTGTGTTGGGGGGGAGGGGGGGTATTGATTGATTGAGCGTCAGGTGTTGGGAATTTTTTCTTTCCAATGAAAAACTACTTGGAAAAACAGTCCATATGTTCCCATACAGTGCACGACCATAGTCCGTGTGCGCGCGCTCGCTCGAGCGTGTGTGCGGATGTGGATCGGGGGGTTTGAAGTTGTTATCCGGTAGAGGGCGGAGTGAAAGCGTAAGAGAACGTGAGGAGAGGGGAAGCAGGAGCTGCAGAGGGCTGGAGCTGCGGAAAGGAACGGAGCGGACATGGGTGGCAGCGGACGCCGGGCATCTGCAGCCTGAGTGCTGGGGGCAGGAGGAGCAGGAGGGCCTCCAGTTGACTGAACAGGAAGGTTTACATTAGCAGAGCCGCAGTTAAAGAGAATAGCCTGCTGTCCGTTTAGCGCCCACACACACACACACACACACAGTCACTCACACATCTTAAGAACAGCGGGAGATGCATTACGTCATAGCCTCTCATTGCCCTAGATGACCGCGCGCGCAGGACGGGGAGGATGCGGGGCTGCCGGACTAGAACGGTAACAGATTCCGCTGCTGCTGCTGCTGACCGCGAGCCCCCGGCGGGTGTGTGTCGGCCGGTAGAGAAAGAAGAGGAGCCGCCGTCGCGCGGCCGCCGGCTCTGATGGCTCCTCGCGCCCAGGGCGGGAAAGAGTCACAGCAGTCGCCGCGGAGCGAGAGGGTAGGGGACAGCAGGTATCTGGGAGGTGACGTGGTGTCCGCGCCCCACAAGAAAGCAAAACGGTGCGTTTGTCGTGCATCTCGCAGGAGGGCAGGAGCGGGAAGGCGAACATGGCCGCACAGTCCGACGGCGGCAAAGCCGGGGTCGGGTGCGGCGGCGGCGGGGGTTTCGCCCAGCTCTATGATGTTGACGCCGAGGAGCCTCTGGACTCCGCGGCGATCCACATCTGTCAGTGCTGCCGCTCTTCCGCTTGCTACTGGGGCTGCCGCTCAGCTTGCCTCGGCTCTCTGCTCGGCGGGAGTCCGCCTGCCGGAGGGGTCGGCATCCGGGAGACTCACTGCCCGCCCCGGGAGCAGCTGTGGCTGGACTGCCTCTGGATCATCCTTGCCCTCCTTGTCTTCTTCTGGGACGTCGGCACGGACCTGTGCCTGGCGATGGACTACTACCAGAGGCAGGACTACCTCTGGTTCGGCCTCACTCTTTTCTTCGTACTGGTGCCCTCGGTACTGGTCCAGATTCTGAGTTTCCGATGGTTCGTGCAGGACTACACCGGCGGGGGGCTCGGGGAGGTCGAGGGGCTGACCAAGCGGGGCACGGTGGTTCTGGGGTGCCTGTATCCTGGAAGGGACCGCCTGCAGCTGGCCACTATCTGGCTGTGGCAGGCCACCATACACATCCTCCAGCTGGGACAAGTGTGGAGGTAAGAGGGGGAGGGGGGGGCAACACAAACACACCTGATCCTTCTCTCGCTCTCTCTCTCTAACAGGCTCACAAAAACTTAATGCTCCTAATGAGCAGAGCAGGGTGTCCACTTGATGTGGCTACTAGAAAAGACAGCTCGCTTCACAGTGACAGGCAGGAGAGAAAAGCGAGAGGAAGACATGGAAAGGCTCTCTGCGACTCCCTCTGTGCTTCAGTTGCTGTCTGGGAATGACAGGAAGATATTAAGAGAGACAGTCAGGAGAACAGAGAGCCTGATTTCACACACAAACTCTGATCTGTTGAAACTTTTCATTTCTGACTCATCCTATGAAAAGCTAATTCAGCAACTCGCTGACCGCCCTGCAGTAAGAAAGAGTAGAATTCAGAGCCAGAACAGAACCTGAGTAAAGCATCTGCAGTTGCAGAGTAGCTACAGTTAAGCCTTCACACAGTGTAAAGAAACAAAGTGAGCCACATCCTTCAGAGTGTGTGTTTTAAGGGCTGTCCGAAGCGCTCTCCATGGTGCTGAACAGATTCCCAGCATTTCCAGCTTTTGGTCAAGGCTCTTCCCTTCTGAAATGTCAGCATGCCTTTGCGTGTATCTGTGTGTGCGCTGACACATGTCAGCACGTGTGTGTGAACAGTGGAAAAACGGTGTCAAGGCTCTTCCCATGAGTGTCAGCATGCATGGAGAGTACAAAGAGGAAAAGCATCTGCGCTTTTGGCAGCACATCTCTTACTCTCTCTCTCTCTCCCTCTCTCTATTTATCTCTCTCTCTCACACACACAGACACACACATATATTCCCACAGTTGGACAATGTTAGGTGTTAATTGTGCTAAAAGCACTGTTGGGGGAAAAACTGAAATACACACACTTCTTTTCATTGTGGGCTTCTTGCCTCATATAAGCATGCAGCTTGGTCTACACACACAAACACACACACTGTAGTTATAGAAGTAACACGAGTGCGCTGGTGTTTTTTTTTTTCCTTTCCAGCTTCCCAGTCTATGTAAGGACAACGTTTGCTCTCTTCCCTCCCTCCTCTCTCTTCTCTCTGAGAAGACTTCTTAATGGTGTCCACTTGCCCCTGGGTGGGCAGCAGGGAGAGTAGAGTAGTGTGTGTGTGTGTTTACGTCCTACTATGCTGATGTGCTACACAGCTTCTGTGCTTTGGTTGTAGGGTTAAATCAACCCCTCTCACACCCATACACACTTACCAGTATTTGTCCCCCCTTGGCCCTCAGAATGGACTCTCCCACCTGGAGGAAGGGCCGGATGGGAAGGAGCATAGAGAGAGGGTGGGGGAGAAGAGGGCGAGAAAGGGTGGTTATAGCTGGGGAAATTGAGAGATGGAGAGGCCGTGGAGAGGGAGAGATGGGGGGTGAGGACATGCACAAGTGGAGTGAAAAAGAAGGGGGAGGGGAGAAGAAGGAGACGTGAGAGTGGTGGGGGCAGGGTGGGCTGGATGGAAGATCAGCTGTACTTGGTTTGAGACCACCTCCTTCCATGTCAGGCCATTAAGGAGCTTGTCTGCTACACTCAACACTGCAGACCAGAGCTCCTGTTTACAGAAGCCAAACAAATGATACTGATTATTTATCCTTCACTGCTCTTGAGTCAAGGACACACATCCTTCTGGCCTTATTTTAAAACCAAAACATCTCGAAATGGTTCGTTTGGGAGGGCCGGCGTGCTGTAAATCGATGCACATGTGGGCATTTTCTTCCAGGGACGCTGCATTATTTATGGGGCGTGAATTAACCTCCAGCTCTAATAGGCGTACTGTACATAATGTAGAAGTGCACGTCTGCATGGAGGACACCCATGCATGGACTGCAGCCATGCACGGGGAAGCTGAAGGATTTTATTTTTACAGCACGTTTACATTTGTGTGCATACTCCTCTCACACACACACACACGCTCAGTGTGGCAGTGAGGCAGTTTAATTGAGATCACTGCCTACATCCCGCCCACATGTGCTGTAGTTTCCCACATCCAGCACGTATAGATCAGCATCTCTTCAAGGCTGTTTATAGAAAGGTTAAATTCAGTGTAATGAAGTAATGAAGGCTAGAAATATTCACAGCCACCAATCAGGTGAAACAGGAATAAGTCAGAGTGTTGGTTTTGATTTAGTTGCCCGATTAGGCGAAAGAACGCAAGGGAAGATGTGACCTATTAGGCTCATTTCCAGCTCCTTATTCTTATTCCTGGACTCTGGTAGAGTTCAAAATAATCCATATCTGTCTGATACGGGACCTTGATGAAGTCCACGAGTTTGACTGCCGTCTGAGACCAGCTCTTTTGGCTCCCTTTAAACCAGCTTTTTCTAATTGGCCGGCCCTCCAGCAGGCGGGAAGCTGCTCGTGTGCCTTAGATGACCATATTAGGGAGATCTGCTATCAGTGACAGCATGCAGATTTTTTTATTTATATTTTTTGCATCTAAAGGAGGTGTGTTAAAAATAAGGCCTGAGGGCCAGAAGTGGCCCAGCACAGGCTCCAACCCGACCCAGTGGACATCTTTGGTGGAGTCTGAAGGAGGGCGTAAATTTTGAATTTATCTATATTTTAATAAAGTTGACATCTTGTTCACCATCCATACTACATCAAAGTAATGAAGTAATAGATTTTTTCATGATCTACTATAGAAATTTAAGTTTTTTTCAGTTTGTCCTCAGTAAAATATAATTAATTAATTAAAAAAGATATTTTCTGTGATTTAACAAAAACATTCTGCTTCAAACGTACAGGACAATCCAGAACTTTTACTGTTATTTTTACACATTTATTTCTTACATTTTAAGCCCAAAGAGTAATTTCTTTATCATGTAGAAAAACTAACATGTACTGTTGAATTTGCACTTCTTCTTTATTACATTGTGATATCGCAGAGATTTAATGTGCAGATAAACTGCTTTACACTTTGATCTTAAGTGAGTCTGGCACACTTAAGATCAAAGCAGGCCGTACATGGCCCACAACGTGAAATGAGTTTGACTTCCCTGATTGAATGTGTGTAGAAAAGCCTGACATATGCGTGTTTGCCCCTCTGAACCCCTACAGGTACATCAGGACGCTGTACCTAGGCGTCATGTCGCGTCGGCAGAAGGAGCACCAGCGGCGCTGGTACTGGGCCATGATGTTCGAGTACGCTGACGTCAACATGTTGCGTTTGCTGGAAACGTTTCTGGAGTCGGCGCCTCAGTTGGTCCTGCAGCTCTGCATCATGATCCAGGAGAACCGAGCTGAGACGCTACAGTGTAGGTGGTTGGATGGATTTACAGACTGCACTGTACCGGCGTAATAGCATGTTTTCGCGTAGCCGGCAAACAGCATGCAAATGAGCAGCTGCTCAAGTGCTAATTATCAATTTGCACCTATTGTGCTTGATTATGTGTAGCTGCAGATGGCTGCTGGATTTCGCAGGTTTTTACTGTTGTTCAGGTTGTCAAAGATAGAAAGCGATGTGCGAGTCAGACTCCATCATCCTCCTCTTCCGTGTTGCATGCATCATCTTGGGCGGCCACCCACTGGTGTTATTCATCGCGCTCACTCTGGAGTTTTGGGACACAGTTTACCTTAATGGAAAGATGTGACGAGTACACAAGGGGGCGGATACACACGGCAGCTGGGACATTAAAAATAACTTTGTATTTGAGACTCGTCATTACCAAATGTCTCGGTCGTGACACGCACTACCTCTTACTTATTGTATGCTCACACCATTACACAAAACAACCTTCCCCCCTCTCCCTCCCTAGTGAGTCATTATAATGTCGTGTTTATACAAAACAGGAGAAGCATGGAAATCATCCACCCCTGTGTCTCCCTGCAGGCATTTCCTCCTTAGCCTCCCTCCTGTCTCTCGCCTGGGTTCTGGCCTCCTACCACAAACTGCTCCGAGACTCTCGTGACGACCAGCGCAGCATGAGTTACCGCGGGGCGCTGCTGCACCTCTTCTGGCGCCTCTTCACCATCTTCTCCCGCGTCCTCTCGCTCGCCCTCTTTGCCTCCCTCTTCCACATCTACTTCGGCATCTTCGTGGTGCTCCACTGGTGCGCCATGGCCTTCTGGGTGGTGCACGGAGGCACTGATTTCTGCATGTCCAAGTGGGAGGAGGTGCTCTTCAACATGGTGGTCGGCATTGTCTACATCTTCTGCTGGTTCAACGTGAAAGAGGGTCGGACGCGATACAGGATGGTGGCGTACTACACCGTGGTGCTGGCCGAGAACAGCATCCTGACCGGGCTGTGGTGAGTTTAGCGCCGTTTGCATTCTTTGATATCCCTGATGCAACAAGCGTAAAATCGTAAAATATGTTTTTTCACATAAATATCACAGAATGTATGCAAGAATATCCAAAAACTATAAAAGGTAGGCGTACCTCTTACTTCACAAGGAGCTACCGTAAAGGCACGCAGGTTCATCCAGCTTCACAAAGCTAAATGGCAATGATCTGTATAATGATCTCTTTCTAATTCTCTTATAAATGTTTTCTTCTCCTTCCTTTGTAATTTTGGAGTTTTTTTTATCTTTTTTATGCTGCCTGTGTTCTCTCAGGCTTTCCTTTCATTCTTTACTTCCTGTTTTATTTTGAAGGTTACTTGTTCTTGTTCTGCTGAGTATTTAATCTGTATTGCATCCTGCTCAGACTTCAAATTTATTCTGAAATGAACAAGTAAACAGACACATTTAAAGTATACCATAAGTGCTTACCAAGGCTTAGCCCATTTACAACACTAGCAAGGTAAGCCTATATCACAATATTCATGTAATAAAAGGCTAGTAAATGCTTTCGTGATGAGTTTACTGCCATACTACTTGCAATATAACTAATGGCCACATGGCCCAGGGCCAGTAAGTAGTACACCGAAAAATTGTTTTGCCAGTTGATGACAGTGTTTCTGGCAGCCAGAGTTATCACAGTCATGGCTTTATTGAAATTCATCCATCTTTTCATGTGCTCTCATCCACCACCAGCATGCTTTACATGTTTGTGCAGTCGTTTTAATATGCTAAAGCAAAAAGCTGCGTGTATGCAAACAAACTGCTTGGTTAAATTTGACAGATCGCTTTAAAGTTTGGTGCCCTCCTCCTGTCCCTCTAGCAGTGCCACCTGCAGCATGCAGGGGCTTGTCTAAAAGAAGGGTTACTGAGTGTACGACTCTACATTTATTTTAAAACGATGATTAGAAATTATTTTGCCGATTTAGATTATTAATATTAAGTACAACTCCACTAATAAACCATGTTTTAAAATACACACTGGGCTACCCATCAGTAGATAAAACAATTATAATCAGATTTGGGGGACCAGTGGGAAAGATGGTTTAATGCTATAAACACGTGTAGATGTACACCGATTAATTTAACCCCTGTACTGTCACCTGTCATCCTGTAGGTATGCCTACAGAGATCCAGTGCTGACCGACTCCTATGCCGTCCTGGCACTGTGCAGCGTCTACCTGACATTCGCAGGGGGCGTCCTGGTCATGCTGCTGTACTACGGTTTCCTCCATCCTGCCACTGCCCACCTCCAGCCAAGTCCCGCCTCATCCTGCTGTGCCCAGCTGCTCTGGGGTCTCCCTCTCCCCCCGTCAGCCCCACCCACAGCCCCTCCCACACCAGCCCACATGGCCAAGTCACAGACGGAAGAGGATGTGGCCGAGACGTGTCTTCCCGTCTTCCAGGTGAGGTCTGCGCCCCCCACTTCCAAGCCCGAGGGCCCGCTTATAAAGATCGACATGCCCAGGAAGCGTTACCCAGCATGGGATGCCCACTATGTAGACAGGCGCCTGCGGAGGACTATAAACATCCTGCAGTACATAACGCCAGCCGCTGTGGGCATCCGCTATCGTGATGGACCCCTCCTGTATGAACTGTTGCAGTATGAGTCCTCACTCTGACAAACACACAAATCAGCACACACACACACATATACAGACAAGTACACAAAAGCACATGTGCACCATAAAAAAACATGTATGTATATGTGGATGTTCAGATTTAGAGAAGATTTAGAAACACGTTCATGCACAGAAAGTCACACTTGATATAAGCACATACACACACAGAAGCAATCTGTCACACTTATATGTGTGCGCACACACGCGATCACACTTACATTCCTTGCGGGCACCTGCGACCTGTGAGTCCCATGGCCATGACTCAACAAGCTGCTTCGGCGCGAGTCCGTCTCCTCCTCTCTTAAACCTTTTGTCACTCTATTTAACTTTAATCGTCCCTCACTTGGTCTCATTTCCTTAATTTCACATGTGCGCGCTCCGCTGCAAAGAAAAAAAAAGTAAAAATATGAAAAATAAGCGTAGTTTTACGATGGAGTCCTTGACCACCGCAAGCCATTTATGTTGCACGCGTTCACAGGTTTAAGAAGAATAAAAGGATGTGACACAATGACGGTCACTTTTAATAAAATGAGTTGTAACATGTCGTTATTAGTCTGGTCAAAAGATAGTGTATATATTTTCTATGTACAGAGAGGATGTTTTTTAATCTGTTGTTATGTTGTTGTTGGACACATCAGTTTCTCGACATCACTGACAAGGTTAACGGGGAGAGTGGCCGAGCATGATGGAAAAGATGGAGACAAAGTGGCAGTAATGGCATCCAAGGCACACTCAAACAACAATTTTTACATTTGCAGCCTCAATTTTAAAGAATCTAAAATTTTAGCTAAAGTCTCTCAGAAGGACAGTTTTAGTTTAGTAGATTTACTTGTCTTGTCAAAGGCAACAAGTAAAATATTAGCACTAGAGAGTTGACTAGCTTAGCTTAGCTTAAAAAAACTGAAAACAGGTAAAAACAGCTAGCCTGGATTTCTTCTCCTAAAGTATCTAGTAGCTAGCATCTTGTCTTATTTAAATTATACAAAAAGATAAATGTAAAAAATAGTTTTTTGTGGGTTCAGAAAGTAGCCAAACCATCTACCATTAAGAATAATTGCACATTTACTTGCTCCTAAGACAGTAAAAGAGTAACTCTTCGAATTTTGGAGTTCATGTGCTTGTGATTCAAAATATGGAAACAAATTCATACTATAAAAATTATAATTCTTATTGATCAGGGCTTTTAAAAGAAATGTGTTAGTTCATACCTGACCTATCAGGGTAATCAGGGGAGTAAGTTTTCCAGCTAATCTGGGTTACTTTGTGTAGCGCAATAGTAGATGCTATGTTATAAATTCATACTTATCTAAATAAAGAAAAGCATGTATATGAATTTGTAGCAAATGTTATTTCTATCAACAAAATAGTTACTTTTCTATGCTCGTTTCTGCCTACACGATGTCAACAACTCAGCAAGTCCTGCCACAAAATCTGACTCGAGATCTTGAAAGCTAAAGGTTTCTACCTGTTTTTGGTTGTTATGCTAACCTAGGCAGTCTGCTTGCACGAACTCATATTTAATGGAGAGATAAAGAACTAGTACAACTTTCCTCATGTAACTCAAAGGCCAATTGAGCATAGAACAAAGCAAGCCCAACTATATCCTTAAGATAGACTTGAAAAAAGTATGTTGAGGGCAGTTAGCAACATGTTAGCTGTAATGTGGAAAAATGAAAAACAGTTGCTTCTTAAAGCATATTACAAAAGCACTAAAATAATTTCTTCCTGAACATTTGGAAAAGTAAAAATGTAAAAAGTAAAGTCCTAGATGATGTTGGTCATAACCATATTGCTCATCTGGGAGGGAAATAAAGTGTGAAATTTGAATGCCATCTTAGGGGAAGTTCTCCATCATTTCCTTTTATGCTCCAAGCAGTTGTGGGAGGTCTTTTTATATCATAAAAATAAAGGTAGATTCAAGAGTAATTGTTTTTAATTGAGGTCTACTACATTTTTTTTGTGTGATAGCTTAATCATGTTGGTCCCACACTAACAGGGTGCTGCCACTGAAAATGACATAAAACAGTTTTGGACTTCAGTCATCACAACCCTCCCAGTGACTTGTCTTCTCCTGTTTCGTGTCCAATATCAACTCCTCCAAAGCCACCCACAGCTGAGCTGTGGTGTATGGCTCATTATTTATTTCTTTTGGTTTGTTTACCCCTGTAATCCAAGCTGTTACATTGGCAGGCGAAAACACATGAGCTGAGATATTAGTCATCAGCATGTCAACGGGAACGGTGCAACTCCTGAAATCTCACGCTGTGGGGGGGGGGGGGTTTCCTCTGATCCCGTTCCATGAGCCCACTTTCTCCTGCTTTCTACAACCGCCTTTGCTATGAGGGCTGGGTATAGAGAGAGTTAAAACTGGGGTACGTCAACAAATTTTGTAATTTTGGTAAAAGTCAAAGTCTTTCTGAGAGCGACTTGCAAATATACGTAATTTATTAATTTATTAGTCCTCAAATTATAATTCTGTGATTGATTTCAACCAGTGACCCAGAAGTATGAGAATCTTTTGAATTATTGGTAAAACCTGCAATTTTAAGGTATCACATTAAAATTTGGTTGTAGAAAAGCTTGTCGGATATGACCAGTGCTCCCTTTCCATGGCCACTGACTCTGAAGATACCAAGGCATTCCCAAAAACAGCCAAGAGACAATATCTTTAGTTTGTCCTGGGTCTACCCAAGGTCTCTCCTCAGTAGTCTCACCTAAGAAACTTCCAGGATGCATATTAGTCAGATGCCTGAAACACCTCACTTGGTGTCTTTATATGCTGAGAAGAAACATCTCTACTCTGAGTCCTTACCTTATCTCTAAGGATGAGTCCAGACAGTCTTTTGAGTCTTCTTTCTGGTAGTTGTATCCACCGTTTTATTCCTTCAGTCACTATTCACAGTTTGTGGCCAAATAGTTACGGATCACTACAAACATTGTACCAATCTCTGGTCAGCCTCCCAATCCATTTTCCCCCATTCATGAGCAAGACCCCAAGACACTTTAACTCCTCTATTTGAGAAAACAGCCTGTCCCCATAGCAAAGTGGGCAATCCACCTTCTTCTGGCTCAGAACCATCGCTTCAGACTTACAGGTGTTAACTATCAACCCCGCTGCTTATTAGCTGTGAACCACTTAGTGTCTGGAAAGCAAAAAAGTCAGCATCGTACTCAAACAACCAAGACGCAATGTCAAGACCCAATATCCTCTGTCCTTGGCTGTTCCTACAAATTTTGTGCATGAAAGTTCAGAGAAAAATGACAAAGTTGGAGCAACAAAAAACCAAAACTTAGCGATAATGATAGTCCTGATCCTTACCTTGGGAAACATTGCCAGCTTTAACCCTAAGGCTTGTTTAAGGGTTAGGGTCACATCTACCATTTAGCGCTTTCACCTGTTTGATGAAATGCAACCCTAACGGCAACCCTACCACCAAAGTGGTTCACCGATGAACTAGCGGATGTTAAGAACACCA
Source organism: Rhamphochromis longiceps (assembly GCF_057381845.1). Classification (NCBI taxonomy): domain Eukaryota; kingdom Metazoa; phylum Chordata; class Actinopteri; order Cichliformes; family Cichlidae; genus Rhamphochromis; species Rhamphochromis longiceps. Next base: position 35,292,292 of record NC_140578.1, on the reverse strand, counting down.
TTAATGACTGATAAAGTTAATCAGTAGATAAAACTGTAATAATTACCCCAGTGTGGAATTTTTTTTAATTTAAATAAGGAGACTAAAAGCAGAAATACAGCGTCCCCTTAAGTGTGAACGATAGGTGGGCTCACATTATTTTTCTGTGGTGCTAGCCGACTAACAAAACAGACAAATCAGTCCATTTGCTGCGATCCGGCGAGTAGAAACATTAGTTGCGAACGCGTAACAGAAGCAGCAGCATCAGTGTTCATATGGTGCGACACTCGAGCTTCAGAGTCAACTGGCTGCTAATCCCACTTCATATGGTGCAAATACAAAACACACATGTACTTATGGTGCAATAAGGGCAGATTGTCTCTTTGAATTCTATGGTGCAACTTGAGTACTGCCTTCAGTTATCAGCCAAGGCTGTGCCAAAGGCTCCGTCCAAACGGACAACTGCTCTTCCTGTCCTGCAGAAGCTATGCAAGTCTCCAACATGGGGGAGATGTGCTTAGTGTACACACACACACACACAGACACACACGGTTTTCCTCTGAAGCAGGGAGAGACACACAATGAAAAGCAGTGTAATAACATGGGATGTATCCCTACCTCACCGCTTGAACACACACAAACACACTCACACACCAATGTCCAGTATTCCCTTACCCCTTTATAATTTGGGAACAATATTCATATGGTGCTATTGAGTAAAGCTAGATGGGTTTTTGTATAGTTGTGGTTACAGTGAAGAATTAGCCAAATATGTGTATCAAACATTCAAATCGATGAAACAGTCTAATTCCTTCATGTTGACGGCGTATGTAAAAACAGCAACACTTTCCGTCTCTGTGAAACACATCAAAGCAACAATGCCTTATCTGCTCGACTGAAGTGGAGGTGGTTTCTTTTTTTCTTTCTTTTTTTCTGTGTGTGTGTGGTTTTTTTTAAGATATGAGTCATAGGAGGGTGGTGCTACTTTTCTGGTACACTCTGATCTGGACATGCACTGTACATGAAGAATAGCGTCAACACGCAGAAATCAAAGGAAAACAGCGTCATGTGCCATTTAGAGAGCACAGTCAGGCATCTCCTGCTCGTTTCACAGAAAAACAAATAATCTCGCATGAGCGATCTGGATTTGAGAGTAAATATAAATGGCCAAGAGTCACAGCTTATATGTTTCTGAACAAAGAGCAGCTGCCCCGCTTGTTTTTTTCCCACAGCATTAACCGCTGATTTAATTTTTTTGATCCAATCCACAGCTCTTTGCACCCAGAGCTCCAGCCAATGAGAAATCAGGTTTATTATAGCCAAATCAGGTTAGAAGCAACCAAATAATACAATTCTCTCTCTTTATATGGAACTACTCATAAGGAGCGTTCAGACTCAGCAATAGCCTCATGATCAAAGTCCAGGTATCATACATCAGTCTCGGTTGTGTCACCCAGCAGTCAAAAATCATCCACACTGGGCCTATGACTGAGCCTGCGTGCTCTGAGTGATAAGTTTCTTCCCTCATCGAGAAAACCAGAGCCTTATTCATGCCCACACTGTAAGAGAATTTAAATCCAGTAGGTGTTATGTCACTGTTGTATGGCTTCACATCCACAGCTATGCAAGGTTACAAGCAAGAAGGTTCTGGCCTTAGATAACCTTTACAGAAATACCACATCACTGTTCTCACGCGTTGCTTGTTTTTATATATATGTTTTAGGCTTTTTTTTCTCTTAGGAGGAAGGAATAAACCATAAAGTCTTGATGTGCAGAATTGCAAATATGTGATGTACCATTTGTTTACAGATTTTAAGCTTTTTGCATTTTTCTTAAATAATTTGGTGATTATTTTTATGGACTTTACATTGTTCTCTATCAGGATTGACTTCTGATGGTTTAAAATTGGTCGGGAGGGGAAAACTGTACCTTGGGAATAACTGGGATGAATGCCACCTCCCGACTGAGGAATGTGTATCTGTGAAAATGAAATGAAAACCAAGGAGTTGTTTTTCCTTTGGATAAAATACATAAATGTTCCACTATCAGGGTCTACAAAGCATATGAGGCCTGTGGTAAGGCTGTGTGTGTGTGTGTGTGTGTGTGTGTGTGTGTGTGTGTGTGTGTGTGTGTGTGTGTGTGTGTGTGTGTGTGTGTGTGTGTGTGTGTGTGTGTCTGAGCACAAGCTACCATACCGTGTCATGAATGCTTCATATATTCTTTTGCGTGCTTGGTCTAGAGCTGTGAAAGTATGGTTTTATTGAGGCCAGATGTTAAGTTGTTTCTGATCTCAGACCAGTTTTTACCAGATCTGAGTCCGATGACAATTCAAATCCTTTCCTTGAGGAACCGAAGAGGTTTGGTAGTTTTGGCACAGAAAATGAACAAAAAGGATTTCAGTGGTTTGACTCAGGTTTGGATACTATAAGCACAGGGCAGGGTCAAACTAAACCTTAACTTGGAAGTACCTGTTAGACGTACCATGAGCTTTTATTTTGTTAGGGTCATGCTTTTCTACCATGTTCTTCAGCTTGGGGGGAGAAAAAAAGTAGCTCTAGCGACTTCGATGTGCAAAAGTAACTTTTATTTTCTTGTGGGTGGCATTTTGATTGTAAATACCTTTTTCTGGTAATCCTTCTCAGTTGGATCTATGTTCCATGGGTTTGCTTAGATGGCTCTTTGAAATGTACCGATAGTAAATGTTCTTTCTAAATATCCAGAATGTAAAACGAGAGAAGAAAAATTCAGCCTGACTGGAAGCTGTGTTTTCATAGGAATCTGTGCCATTGTGTTGTCTTGAGTATAAGCACACTGATATTAGCTCTGTGGGTGGGATGACGTTTTTGGAGGTGATTTGCCAGACAACTGTGCTCCTTTTTTTTTACTTTAAAATAAAATAATTATTAAGCAATAATTTATTTCAAAAGAAACCTTCACAAGAAATGTTTATCATAATATATAACAAAATAATTTGTTATACATTATGATTTTAGTCACAGAAAATTCAGAGAGAAGACTTTCATGTTTATGGGGGGAAATTAACAAGACAAAATAATGGTAAATGTAAAAATAGAAAAAGTTAACATTCTGACAACTAATTTATTTTTTTTTTAACCTTAATCTTGATTTCTGAGTTCAATCTTGCACATTTATCACTTCATCAATTCAGGTTATCTTTGCTTACATATTACTACAAAAATGTCAAATTAAAAAATCCATTGGGTAATTATTTTTGCTTCAGTTTAAAGTTTAACGTACAAGGAAATGGCTAATTAGCTAGCTAGCTAGTTCTGGCCAAAAAGCTAACGCTAACGAAAAAGTTTTTCGCACAATTGGTTTTGTTTGGAATAAATAACATAAAAGATATAAAATAATAAATCGGAAGTATTCATTTATTATAAAAGAAGACTTCTCCCACATCTAATCTCTGTACAAACCTTATCTAGAGAGTTTGTGACTTCTAGTCACATTTATCATTTATCTTTTAGTCGTATATTTAGCATACATATCATTAGACATGAAAGCAGCATCTTTTTATAATTGTCCATATTTTCCAAGTCAGTCATTAGTTTTTACCTTCATTAAAAAAATGTTCAATTTCTCAATTCACCCCAATTCCAAATATCAGCTCGCTAGTTTGGTTCTGACTAAAAAATACAGTGTCTCGTACAAAAACAAAAAAAGCTAACTAGCCATTTCCCTTTTCCTGCAGTCCAGGTGATTGTGATAAAAATGTATATATTGGATAAGGAGGACATTTTAAACTCCACATATAATCAACTAGCTGAGTGCAGTGCAATCACAAAAAAGCCAAAACATGGGCGTGTATTACATTTCATATGCGAGTCGGGCTGTCTGGCTAACATCTCCTAACTTCACTACAGAAATTCAAATCGCTCCCACGTCAGCTCATGAGAGATACCATTCAGGGGGTTTCCCTAATTCACAACAAATACAAATGGGAGGGGAACGAGAAGACCCATCGTGTACCTTCAGTTTGTGTATTGCGTGTCTACGATAGTACCTAAGCATTACGGTTAAGAGTTGAATGATATTTTCGGTGATTCTAGGCAGCCACCATTAGGAAATGTGTTATTTTTGTTACAATACCTCCTGAAAATAAAGTCTATTTATCTGTGAAGAGACAAAGATTTACAATAATACAGATGACTACATAGAAATTATGACAGATTTTAAATGATGTGAAAGAAATATAAATGAAAACATGTACAGTTCGTTTGGTTTTGAACACAGAACAAATGTATATGCGTCAGTATTGAGTTTGATTTTATATGTTTATCATTTTATTACATTGTAATGTGACTGCAATGGAGAAAAAAAAAATATAAAGGAATATAAATTAATTTTTCCCAAAGGTGTCTCGGTTGTTTTTCCCCAATGCCAGCTGACATAAGGAGTTTTTGTGTAGTGATTCTGAGGAGGATTAAGAGACGAATCAGGCTTCCCAACATTTTTTATTTTGTCAAAATCTCGTAACTACACAAATATTTTGACATGTTAGACACAATTTGCATAGTACAGATTTCTTTTACACTTCTAAAAACAGTAACTTTAAACATCAAGCCTTGATGCGAGTGCAATACAGAGAGCATACATGTAGCATTTAAACACCTGGATATGACATCTGCATTTAAAAAAACAAAACAAAAAAAAACCTGTCATACCAGTGGCCTGAATTTAACTACAAGTGCACAACTTGCTCTACTTCCTGAGCCACAGCTGCCCACATATGTGCACATTACATAAAGCCATCAGAAATAACTATATGTGCAATATGCAGAAGAGGGAACATCACATGGCAAACTTTACAAAAGTTGGGGTTTCACATTCTAAATGGTTAAAGTATGCAAGCAGCTCTGCACTGAGTGCAAGTTGTATGTTTTTATTCTGTGATGTGGTTATACTCAATAAATCCCTTGAAAAGTACAGAAAATATTTCACCCATTTTCTTTTATTTATATTTTTATATATATATATATATATATATATATATATATATATATATATATATATATATATATATATATATATATATATATATATATATATATATTCTCCATTTAATAAAGAAACAATGAACAAAACAACTGGGACCTTTGGTTTGCAGTAAATCTTACAAGACAAACAAGATAGAAGTTTTTTTTATGTTATTAAATATTCATCTAGTGCTCTGGTGAGGAGGAGCAGTGTGTCACTGATGTTCTTTAAAATTTTGGGGGGGAAACAGGAAAGGTTACAAGCAAAAGAGCAACATTTCCACAAAACATGTGTCATATGGATCCATCCCTCATTGGTTCGAGTCATGTTGTTGAATTTGCCAATAATAGGAGTGTTAAATATCAACAGGCTCATGCTGTGACCTTGAGCGGTGACAGTTTCTGATCCTGCTAACAGGCGTGTGCTCCATCTAATTTCCTTGATCAGGACAGCAGACCTGTGGTTGCTCCCTCTGTGAGCATCAGATTAAATAAAACAGCCTTTGAAATTACTGTTCAACTTTCAAACTACTACCTGAATTTGCGTTTGTACTGTTTCTTAAAAAAAAAAGAAAAAAGTGTGCAGCTAACCTATCTGATGCTAAAAATAACAATTACAGTTTTAATTTTGTAATACAAATCCCTGTGTAAGGAAAAAAAAGACATAAGTGCTGATTATTTCTTTGTGCATCTAACAGTCTTTGGTATCACTCATATACAGGAAGCACAGATGGACCCCTGACACACCCTCATGTAAAGTGAACAACTGGCATAGAAAGCTACTGTGAGGAATTACCTGTAATTCAACAAATTAATATTATTGTACCAATTCAGATTTAAAATTCAGGTTTTGGCATACTTGGGCAAAAAAAAACAAACAAACAAACAAAAAAACAACCACAGAACACCAGATAAAGAAAACTGAAGGTTAATCACAATTAAATCTTTGTCACAGCTGAATTAAATGAGCTAGTGGCTCCCTCTGCTGTTAAAAATGTAACAGCACACAACTTCAAACAACATTACCAAAGAAAAATGGAAAGAAAAGATAAATGAAAGTAGTCAGTAGCTTTTGTCTCTTCTTTGAGAATAATAATAATATCAGACTCATTGTTACCGTCTTCCCACCAAAGACTTCGCCAATATTTCCCCAAAATTTCACAGCTAATCACCACTGGCTTCTTGTCACATGTTCAAGTCCAAGGATTTTTAACAGCAGTAACATTATGAAGACTCAGTAACAACAACAGAATATAGCATTACCCACAGCTGTATTTATACCAGTGCACGGGATCTGCAGACCTGAGGCCTGTATTATTAAGCTAGTTTTCCACACCGGGGATGTCTTTTCATTATCTGGGTTCACTAAACCCGACCTCTGTAATCAGGCTTAGCAGTCACACAAACGTTGTTATCCACGGATTCCCAGTCTAGCTGTGAGCGGATTTTGGAACATAAGACCAATCACCAACGTGGACAGGAAGCAGAGCGGCATATTTTACAATCATAATACCAGACAATTAAAGAGAGGTTAAACATAATACAGGCTAAACTGTTAATGCAGTAGGGAGTGTGTGTAATAAGAAAAGTGCCATGTTTAGTTATGGTATAAAAAGTCCACTCTTGGCCATTTCCTGCATGTCACTACCACTCTGTCTCCCAGCTTTCCTTTCTAGTCTGCACCGTCCCTGGAAAATGTGACTCCTGGATTGAAACCGTTGGCAGCGACCCCGTTCTCACCACCAGCAATGATCTTCCAAGTTCAAATGGTTTGTTGACATCGTCGGAAAGGGACTCTTACAGCATGATCTGAAAGTAGCCAGGCTGGAAGCTGTGTGAACATGCTTGACATTATAATCTTTAAAGGAAAAAAAAAAGATCTCTGGTAAGGTTCTGAGTCTGTTCGCTGAACTCTGAACTCCCTCATATGTTTCTGTCTTTAACCTTTATGTGCTCCCAAGAGCAAAGCCTGGGGAGCAGCTGAAAGACTAGCATGACATATTTATGTCTCATAACACAATCACGTGATAAACTGCACAATTGTACTCTCTTTGCATAATGATGGGGAAGTAAGTGACAGGCCTACTAAATTATACAGATTGCATTTCCTTCCAGGCTTTAGTTGAAGCAGCTTCTTGCTTGCTTTTAGCCTGGATTACATTTTTACATTCTTGTTTTGGGTTGCATTGTGGTCTGCTCTTGATAAATGTGTGGTTCTAAACCTGTTTGCGACACAGTTGGTTTACTCCAACAAGGGGTCGTCGTCATCATCATCATAGTCGACCTGCAGCCTCCGGAAAGGCCGAGGCCCTGATTGGCGGCGAGTGCTCAGAGACCTGAACAAAACTGAGGAGGAGAAAAAAGAAAACAAATCATAGCTTGTTCATCTAATGGAAAGGCTGAGAAAATGTTGGGGGGTTCCACAGGGTTCAAATCTGGGTCCCCTTTTTTCCCCCCACATCAACACAATACAACAAGAAGACACGTTATTCTTACTCACCAGTGATTGTAGTGAGTACCAGCAGGACACCCACCACCAGGCCGATAACCAGGGGAAGATCTACGCAGGTCTCAGCGGCCAACAGGCACCGAGCCTGTGTCAGGGTGCCATTGTTGGGCTGCGCACGCACTGACAGCAGGCGGCACATGAGTGCATAAACATCCACAGTTTCTAAGCTGTTCAGCTGATAACCCTGACGGAAGCCAGGCCCAGTCGCTGCCAGGAAAGGATGCATGCTGGGAAGAGCATTGTCATAGCCATGATCGCCCACTAAAAGGAAACAGGAGTAACAGGAGGATTACCAGGCATTAATATTGTAGGCAGTTAATTCATTGTGCTTTGGCTTTTGTCTTTTAGTCTTAACATGTCAAAAACTCAACATTATTAAAAAAATAAATTAAAATAAAAAAGCACGTACATCTCGGCAACTTGTTCCCCTTCTTCACTATGGTCCAGCCTTCGTCAGCAATCAGTATGATTGGCTGGATGCGCACATTGTTCTGGTAGTGCAGCCTATCAGGAATGGACTTCTTCAAGTATGCCGTCATGTGGGGGTGGCACTTACTTAGCGCATTGAAGACAGCATCAGCTTGATCACCTGGGCAGCAGACACATGGAAAATTGCAACTGGGAGCTCAATGCACAGAATAACAGAGACACAAGTTTCATTATGTAATATGAGATGAGCTTAGCACAGTTACTTTGATTTGGGAAGAGCGCCGCCACAGGTGTGAGGTCCACCAGTGTGTAGTTGTCTTCAGGGAGGCACTCGTCCAGCCGTATGAGGCGATCGGCTGAGCACTGGGCCATCCCGTGGTCACTCGTTATCACCACGTTGATGCGACCCCAGAGGCCGGTCCGATTTAGCTCAGATATCAGCAGGCCGATGTTGTCGTCAACCTAATCGCACACAAGCAGACACAAATGTCTGCATCAAGTAAAAAAAAAAAAAAAAAAAAAAAAAAAAAAAAAAAAAAAAAAAAAGACTTGCACCACTGGAACTAGTCTTTCATTTTAGTGGAGAGACAGTATATCAGAATATTGGTCTGGAGCTCCAGGCAAGATGTGGTGAGGATGATCAAGAGAAAGGTCTCGGATCAGTCCAAAACTACATGGGAGGAGCTTGTTAATGATAACGCACCAGCCTGCATTTGATTGAAATCTTGTTGTGCCTCTGCTCAGAGAAGCCACATGTACAGCTCCGTCTGAAGTTTACCAGTGAACATTTCACTGATTTAGAGAAGGACTGGGAGAAAGCTGTGGTTAGACAAAACCAAAATCAAGCTCTTTGGCATCGACTCAATCCGCCGTGTTTAGAGTAAGAGAAATGTGACCCAATGAATACCAGCCCTACAGTAAAGCGCGGAAATGGAAACATTATGGATTGGGTCTGTTTTTCTGCTGAGAGTGCAGGATGGCTTCACTGCATGTAGGGGCCAATGAATGGGGCCATAAAAAGTGCATGAGTACCTCCTTCCCTCAGCCAGAACACAAAGGATAGGTCATGGATGGGTCTTCCAGCATGACAATGACCCAAAACATTACACCAAGGCCACAAAGGAGTGGCTAAAGAACCACATTAGGGTCATGGAGTGGCCTAGCTGGTCTCCAGACCTCAGTCGTGCTGCCACTTATAAACTTAAAACTAAAGCTTTAAGTTTATAAGTGGCAGCCAAGAAACCTAAAAGATTTAGAGAGTTTTTGGAAATAATGTGTGTACTCCTAATGTGTGTCCAAACATGGTGACCAACTACAAGAAACGTCTTACAGCTGTGCTTGCTAACAAGGGTTTCTCCTCCAATAATATCAAATTTTTCTGCTTGGTAGCCAATTATTTCACTCATCAGTTTATAACTTTTATGTATTAGGTTTCAGGATTTTTGGCTGATATTTTGTCTTTCTGCATTAAAATGAAACGACCACAAAAATTACAGACTCTTCATTTGTTTTTAAGTGAGCAAACTTACAAATTCAACAGAGGACCCAGTAATTATTTCCTCCACTGTACATGCAGGTTTGCTGTAGCAGTATGACAACCTAGTAAGCTTGTTTGAGCATTTGAATATAACCAAATGACTGTACCTCCTTCAGCGCTTTGCCCATGGCGGTGGTGTTGTCAGGGCCGAACGTGTGACCTGATTTGTCCGGCTCCTCCCAGTAGAGAGCTGCAAACTTCACTCGTTGTTCCTGGTGGGATTATAAAAATCATAAACAATGTCAAACCTTCCAGCTTTTCCAAATTAGACCATCTCCACAAAGCGCCACAAATAGGAACGTAGAGACATGATATTTCTACCGTTGCATTTCCTAACAGCCAGTTTGTCACATTCCCCAGTCGTTCCTGGAATGTTACATGGCGGTTGTAGGGAAAGAAGTGTGTAGGTGTGCGGTTCCTGATGGTCACGTCGGAGCCGGGCCACATCATGGCTGCAGTGCTGTAGCCGGAGTCCAGCGCGGTGATCCAGAGGGGCTCCGCCCCATTCCACCACAGCGGGTCGGTGTCGTTGCTAACGCTGAAGTGCTTCTTGCTGATGGGATCATACATTCTACTGGCCAGGATACCATGAGACTCTGCATAAAGCCCTGTAACCTGCAGAGGTAACAATAATAAAAACAATAATATTATACTGTCTATGTGATTTTGTTCTATTATCTAGCTTTAAGAGACTTGATTACTCAAGCATGAAAAGCAGCTTCCAAAATGTTAAAAGGTGAATGCAATGATGAAAGTTTTGGGAACCCAGTTAACTGAATTTTGATTTGATTTGAATGTCTGCACCATCAGAATGCAAAGAGCTTGTTCCTAGAAGTGGATCTTGATGCATTGCTTGGAAGTCTTTAGCAATAGGACAAGTGGTATAAACCAAGAACAAATCATATGCAAAGAATGATGTGCAGCCAAGCAACAAAACTGCACTGAAAATACAGTCCCCAGTTTAATTTAGCACTAGGTTTTTATACAGCTCCTTACCTGGATATGAAAGCAGTGTTATGCTTACTTCACAGTGCAATAAAAACATTTTTGTCCAAAAAAATAAATGAATGATCATGACAAATAGCCATCATCACAGTACTGATCAAAAACAATCGTGTAGCACTAATATCACACTTTGAAATTGATTTTTTTTTTTTATATTTCCTTTTAAATCTGACGGACAGTAACAAACTTCAATGACAATATCACATTTACAAGGCTTTTACGGGAAAATTGAAAATCTTGTGTGATTTAAAAAAAATAAATATATAAAAGACCCAGTGAAACATTTTGCAGCTAATGACAATTAATAATTAGAATAATTATTAAAAAAAGACCCAACTCTTAAACCTGCGTTCTTGCTGTTGGCCACCTGGGGGCAACCCATATGGTAGAATAATAGCCCTCTTAATTGTGTTCTTTATTTGTAATCAGAAAGGCAGATTAAAAGGAGTTTACTCATCAGCTAATGACTTGTCAATCACAGGTGTTCAGCATCTCCCAACTCAAGTCACTATGTCCATCTTTTATATACAGTCTATGGTTCTGACCAAGTCAATGTTTTGGTGTAACTTTTCACTCTAGAGATACTCCAGCTCAACAAAAGCTCTGGGCCCTATTTCAGGAAGCCGGTTTAGTGCAAACTCTGAGTAAGTATACCCTGAGTTAACGAAAACTCTGGGTTTTCGGTTTCACAAAGCGAGTTTAGATTAATTCTGAGCGAGTTACTATGACGACACACTCCGTGAAGCTAACCTGCCCCCTAGCAGGTTTACTTCAACTAACCCTAACTTTCTCCGCCTCTTTGTCGGAAACCTGACTGTAGGAAGTGTCAGACATGGCGTGTCCCTTCCTTGAAGAGCCAGTAGATGTTGAGGCCCAAATTCTCCGCAGAGCTCTCCGCCGGGAGAGAGTGATTAGAGCGCGTTCGGACATTTTATCATTTCCTGATGATTTCCTGTGTGAACGTTACCGTTTTTCAGCACAATCTACAATTTATTTGAATAACATCTTCAGGCCTAATATTGCTCATGTGACACATCGCGGACATCCTCTCAGTTCTGTACATATTATTTGTATTGCACTTCGGTTTTTTGCAAACGGGAGCTTTCTGTATAATATTGGTGACGCTGAGCACGTTTCCAAGGCTACCGTCTGTCGGGCAGTCAGGAATGTTACAGTTGCACTGAAACGTCTCCTGTACTCGTCTGTGGTGTTCCCCGGTCATAGACCCACAAGATTTATCAAAGAGGGATGCCACAAAATTGCAGGTATCAGGATGAACAAAACTTAATTCATGATGTGGTGATACTTGGACTACTACTTAAATTTTACATTTATTTTCACGGTTCCCAGGCGTGATTGGCTGTATAGATGGCACTCACATTCCAATCATTGCTCCTTCAGTAAATGAAGGAGACTATGTGAACAGGAAGTCTTTCCACAGCATTAATGTACAGGTACATAGTTCCCTGTAGCATTTCAAACTAACAAATTATTTCATTATAGTAATGGATGCTAATTTGTGTTCTCTGCACTGTGAAGATCATATGTGATGCTGCCAACATTATCACAAATGTGGAAGCCAACTGCTCAGCCTCTGTGAGTGGTGGTGGTGGAGGACCCCCACCTGTTTTTCAGGCCTCCGCTTTTTTTCTGTTGAGCATACAGAGTAAGCAAATATGTACTTGTAATGTGCACAGATAATTTCAATAAGTGCTTACAGAGGGGAAATTAATGTAGCCTCTAACTGCAATCGATTTACATAGGACAAACAGACCAAGCACTATGGCTCATAATACAATTACACCTTACCTGTTTGGACTATATTTTTATATTTCATTTTTACTTGCTGCCAGGAACGTTTGGGGCCTGTTGGGTTGCACCTGCGCTCACATCACATCACAAAATAAAATGTATGAAATAAAAAATAAAATAAAATATAATAAAATAACGTGTTAAATGGGTGGAAATCCCTAGATCAATGTTTAAATTAACACTCACGCATTGACTCTGTCGGCTATGTTTTGCCATGCATGCTCCCTTTCTTTTGCAGCTGAGGCTGTGTTACTTTTTTTCCGCAAAATTTGCATGTTATCGCCCACCCCCGTGACATCACGCTCCAAAGCCCTATACTGCCATCAGAATTTCGGCCTCAAGCGCTGTAAAATACATTGACCGCGCCTTCTTTCCCTCCGTCTCCATGGTGACTCGCTTAATCTGTGCTCCACTAATCAGGGCTTTATGCATCCCCGTGCGCGCGCTTAACTTGGGGTTAAAGCAACTCCACGTTGATTGAACTACTTGTTATCAGCCTTTCTGAAACCGAATATTCCGAGTTGGACAGTTCGGGGTTACTCAACCCTGAGTATCGTTTTTCACTCTGAGTTTTCTAAACCGGCTTCCTGAAATAGGGCCCTGTTCTTTCTTTTTAATGCATGCTTACAGACTAAATAAACAGGAGGAAACGACTAGTGAATCTGATGAAAGATGAAAGCAGTGAGGCTTTTGGTTTTTTTCTTGGAAATCCTGAGTGCTGTCGCCTCTGGGTTAAACGGTAGCGAAAGAAAGGCTGTGGGTTTTGAGGCAACGTGTTTTTCAGAGAAGAACCTGCTTATTTCTTGCATCAAATTCAAAGGAAGGAAATGTTTTCAGACCAGAATTAGACACAGCTATCAGACAGATCATCTTCCAAACACACACGCACACAAACAAAAGCAGGCTTACCAGACTGTAATGGTTTGGAAACGTCTTGGTGATGAAGACATTAGTGAGCTGCTCCACCAGGACCCCCTGGCTGTACAGGAGCTTCAGGTTCGGCATGGGGAACCTCTTCAGGTAGTCAGCTCGAAACCCATCAAATGACACCAGCAGCAGCGGCGGCGGTTCCTGCTGGGTGGTGGTATTTTCTGTGGCCCAAACGCCAACACCACAAAGGAAAGCCAGCACCAATTGAAACAACATCCTGAAAATGTGTCAGACAAAAAACAGAAACCTGAAATACTCGAACCAAGCTGAGAGGGGTTTTAATTTCACATTGCTAAGCTAAAGGTTACAGTGTGCCAGCCTGAAAATCCCACCTGCAGGAAATTAATCTGCTTTCAGGATAAAGATACAAAAAAGGCTAAATAAATGAGATCGGCTTACACCGGGTATGATTTCCCTAGGTGTAAGTCTCACATAGATAAAGAAAATGAATATTCTCAAAATACCAGAATCATTCTTTGGCCCTTCACTTTTACTTTATAGGAAGTGAAACTTATAGTTGTTGGCTTTGCAGTCAAAGAAAGCCGGAAAACTCCAACCAGCTACAAATACCAGTCGCCAGAAACCGTAAGAATCTTTTAACACGCTGTGACCACGGTCTAAACCAGCTTTAAGCTGGAAGGTTTGTTCTTCCTGCAAGTTTGCACGCGGATAAACAGGATGTGTTTTGTGCAAACAAAGTCAATAAGTGGCTCAAGTGACATAAGAGTATGTCACAGTGGTGGAAGAACTGGCTTGAACAGAGGCTCAGAGTGAGCCAAGTGAGGGGTGAGGATTATTTCTGCATGTATACAGTTACATTGGTGGATGCTCATAATGGACAAGGCCAAATTTTTAATGAATGACGAGTAGAAGTGATCACTGAGAGTCAGAAGCTCAGGTTGTAGCCTGCCATAAGCTCTTCACTTTAGACAGTTTGTTTTGGGGGGTTTGCAACCCAATTTTGGTCTGTATGACATCAATAAGAGCAGATACCACAAATAAGGCCATCTTTCACACCACCCACCTGCTTCATCTGTTTAGGCACAGGTAACCATCAGAACATCGGCCTAAAGAACAGCTCGTTTCAGACAGAAGATAAACTGTCTGAAACAAGCTCAGAATCACACAAACAAGGATTATTTTGAACGGTTACTCATGAGTCTCCTCACTGGGACCAGTTTCTCCGGTGCTTTCTTCCTATTCACAACTTTGCCATTTACGTTCGATTTTATTTTATCAGTGCATGGAGTAGTGCGGCAAAGACAACACAATTAATAAATTTATAAAAATAAAATTATACCTTATTCATTAATTTAACTATTTATTTTAAAGACATTTTGTTTTATTCATACACTACCTAGTTACATTTCATATACGTGTTGGAGGAAGTACTGAAGTGACACCAAGGACTTCCAGCGAAAAGCCTTGGCTTTCACAGTCTGAGAAATAAACACAACAAGGAAGTCGCCGTTCTTAAAGGGAAAATATCGACACAGCTCTACTTATAACACAGCGAATAAACACTGAAAATCATGCAAAAACTCGTGTTTTCTAGTGGCAGATTGGAAATACAAAAAGTCTTGGGTCACCCGACCAAGAAAATTTTTATTTTCACTTTCCGCAGGGCGCGTGTTAGCAGTTCGTATACCAAGTTAGCTTGCCAATGTCACAGCGTTCCCCCAACAACAGTCCGTTTAAACACGTTACCTGCCCTGGCAGAGCTGACGGATAATTGTGCTCCAAACAGCGCCTCTGAACACCTTTCCCCCTATCTTCGCAGCAACATCACCGGTGGACTTTCACAAAACACACAAACAAACGCTGCTGAGACGCTGTCTAGTTGGCTAATATCAATCTCACTCAGTTCCGGTGAGAAATTCCAAAATAAATCGCGGCTCTAACGGCGATATAAAAAAAAATGCAATTCTTTGGCGTCTGGTAGTTTCGTTTGCTATTTTAATGCCAACTTAATTGTTTTTTTATAATTAATAAATGCTATATTTGCACAAATTGGTTTATTCATAGAGCGTTAAAATGTAGTGCTTTAATTTTGAAATAAACCTTTCGCTATTTGCTTTTGTTGTAGCAAACTTGACGTACCGGTCGATTGATGCCATGACCAGGGAAAAATTACACATCTTCTCTTCTTTCGGCTACTACCTATAGGGATCGCTAAAGAGGAACATCTGCTTAGTGGCGTGCAATGCTGCAATTTTTGGTATCGATTCACTTTCAAATATTGCAGATACTAACACAGATACCAATATTTTAAAGGCAGCTTATGATAATATAGATCAATCAAGTGGACCAATATGGCATTGCCATAATTTCTCCACTTAAAAAATAAATCTGTTGGGCATCTTTCCTTCCCTTCTGACAACAGTTCTGATTGCTAAAGTACTGAACGGGACAGGCAAGAAAAATAAATAAATAAAATAAAAATAAAGGATATATGTAGGAAAGAGTGGTGTGTCATGACTTATGAGATGAATCTGAACACATTATATTGACCACTAAATTACTGTGAACTTTATTTTTTTCAGAATAAGTAGGTAACATGGTAAAACAAGTTCATGGTGTTGTCACAATAGAGAATTTCCTGCAGATCAAAAAGAAGAGTGGCCCAAGTTGTATGCAGTTTTTAGTAAATCTGTTTAAAAAAAACAACTGAGATAATATTTTCCAACATGATGCCCCTCAAGGTAACATTTTAGCCGTGCGTTGGAATTTCCCTTGACATTTCTGATGATGGAAATTCCCTGTTTGGACCGTTAAACCCACAAAGAAAGCCGTGTAGATTTGTATGCACAAATTTGTGCATATCAGAGTGGAAAAAAGTAGGTTGTACACCAGTTTTAGTGAGATGAGAGTTTGAAAGTTAAACCAAAAAAAGTGTAATCTTTCATTTAACAGGTGAAATTATGAGAGTTTATAGGATCCAGTTTACTTTTTTGTCCTGCAGGTTTCACCTAAAATATTATTTGATATTAAATCTAAAACACACTTTTGCTTTAAGCAGCTGGGTAAAAAGTATTTTAAAATAAATAAAATTCAATTTTTTTCCATCACCAATGTGATCCATAAGCTGAAAATTTGGCCTATCTCAGCCCGGTGCGCAATGTGTCCTTAAGAAATTTAAGGAAACTAAGTGGATGAGAAAAGAAGAAGTGGCGGATCTATAAATGTATCTACAGCAAATGATGAGTATCTGACAGTCATATCCTTAAGACCCAACAAATGCATCTGGCCCTAGTTACTCTTCACCGAAGCCACATGAGAAATGTCTTCAGCAGTGTTACTTTAGATTAGTAACTTAGTTACATTACTAGTTACTTCTATCAAAAGTAACTCAGTTACTTCAAGTTACTCGTTACTTTCAGAGTAACTAGTTACTAGGGAAAGTAACTTTGGTTTAACTCAGAATTCTCTTGTTAATGTGTTGCTTCCGTAACTGGATACCCAGCAAGAGTGCCAGTCTTCTAGCTTGCTTACTTGCCACAAGTGCACTGTGCCACCTACCAATAGAAAGGAAAAAATAATGTGCACATTTCCACGAGAGAAATCCCACGCCTGATTCTATCCTAGCCATTCTATCCTCGCTTTTTACATCCAACACAAAAACTGCAGTCGTGGTGCTTTCGATTGTACTCAGAACTCGGAAATTCTGCCTTCTGAATAGGAAGATGTAGGTAACACCAGACTGCAGATGAGCTGCTTACAGGGCTGGACAAGGACAAAAAAATCGTCCCGGGCATTTTGACTAGAGACCGGCCGCCATTATAGGAAAAATCATAAAGCCTTTGAATGAAAACAAACACAGTTGTGACAGTGATGTTCACTGTTCTGATGGTATATATGTATCAATCTATCAATCGTTTGTTGTAAGACTCAGATAATTATTTTTTTAAAAGCGAGACATTTTAAATGAGAATAAGAAAGTATTTCCTTGTGCCCCCCTTTCCCTTTTAATGCCCTACATGGTCCCCTGGCAACACTTTGCTAGATCCGCCCCTGCACAGTTACCAGCTGTCAGCTACCTAAAAAAGGATCCTGGTGTTATTTGTCTCTCAGAAACAGTTCATAACTTCCCTTCAACTCATTCATGTCACCTAAAAGGTAAACCTGTTTCTCCATCACAGCTCTGATGATTCAGTAAGGACATCTCCTGGTTTCATCTTCATGTTTCCCTCTCATCACATATTCAAACCGATACCATGACCAGCAGCATTTACAGCTGTGGCTCCAGCAAACATCAGCTGATACTAGAAATTAATATTAAATAAATTCTAACAACAGCTGATCAAGCTTAAAAATTCTGCTGTTGTTTAGCGCGACATCCGCTGGTTTCCTCTTTCTGGCGCAAAGTGAGCGATAAACAAACAAGAGAGAAAAGCCGATCAGCTGATCATTGATCAGTTTCATGATTGAAGTAGATACAGGAGAGGGAGGGGGAGAGAATGAGAGAAGAAGAGGCAGCTGTGCAGCGTAAACACAGAATAACTCCAGCTTTGTGCCTTTTTCATTGTAGCTGAAGTCCGGGACAAACTGTTCCTTTTCACCTAAATATGAAACGCGTAATATTTTCTCTGAATACGAGACGATTCCGTTTTTTACAGGACGGTTGGAAACTCTAATAATTAACCTTATGAACAAAATCAAGTTCAACATTAGTAACATAGCACCCACCCAGCTGTATAGAAACTCCGTCATGCTAGCTAGCACGCAGTACGAAAAAGTCAGCATAACGAAAATAAACTCCACCTAAACTTGGTTCATATCTGACCCAGATGGACTGCAGGTTATAACTTCTTACCTGAAGTTCAGTTCACCTGACACTCGGACCAGCGGCCGCTTCGGGTCTCTCCTCTTGCCTCCCTTTTCCTTCATCCACCTGCCGGCCTCCACCACTTGCTAATGTTATTGAATCTGTGGAAGCTCCGCGATAGCCACCACACGAAGTAACGAATAACGAGCCTATCTAAATCCCAGTAACGAGTAACGCGTTCCCGGTTTTGGCATAATAACTAGTTACTGTGCTCGTTACCACAATAATAACGTAGTTACTGTAACGCGTTACTTAATAACGCGTTAGTCCCAACACTGGTCTTCAGTAGAAGGGTGGCTGCCAAGAAGCCATTTTTGGCATCATGGTGATCCACACTGTTATGTTGTGGCAAGGATTTGTCCACCAGGGGGCAACAGTGGTTGGGGAGCTTTCAGTCTGTGGGGGCGCATGCCCCGGTTCTCTTAATAAAGAAGCAACTGTGAGCTAAACATGGTCTCCGTGGTTCCTTGGTCTTAGGATATCACATATGGCGACGAGGGTAAAAGCCAGGTTTTGCTGTGAAGTTACACCGTGCTAAGTGACTTATGAACTGAGGTTGGCAAGTGGTACAGCGCTAGCATCTGTGGGAAGTGGAGCGTAACCCTCAGTGTGGAATAATGGCTACCACTTTGGGCTCGGTGGCACCGTTCGACAGCGAGCTGCAATCCTGGGAGGAATATTGTGAGATTTTGGATTACTTCTTTGTGGCGAATGATATTAAGGAGGAGGAGAAGAAGCGAGCGGTACTGTTGAGTTGCGTGGGCGCACAGACCTATGCCCTGATTAGGAACCTACTCAGTCCGGTCAAGCCAGGGGATCGTTCTTATGCTGAGTTGGTGGGATTGTTGAACAATCATTTTCACCCTAAGCCGAGTGAAATTGTGCAGCGGTGGAAGTTTAACACACGGAATAGAAGGCTGGAGGAAAGTGTGGGCGATTATGTAGAGGAGCTGAGGAAGCTCGCACAGGACTGTAACTTTGGTGACTCCCTGACGGTGATGCTGCGGGATCGTTTAGTATGTGGAATAAGCGACGACAGAATACAGCGCAGATTGTTAGCAGAGGATTCGCTAACATTTGAAAAGGCGCTGAAGTTTGCTCAAGCAATGGAGGCTGCTAACAGAGACATTGTGGATTTGAAGAGCATGACAGAACAGTCGCGATTCACTAAAGGATTAGGAGCCGTGAACAAGATGGAGGACGGCGGCTCGACGTCACAACAGGTTGTCAGGAAGTGCTACAGATGTGGAGGACTAAATCATGTGGCCAAGGACTGCAGGTTTGTTTCAGAAAAATGCCACAACTGTGGAAAGGTGGGACACATAAAAAGGGTTTGCCGAATGAAAATGGAACAAAAAGGAGGGCGTGGCAGACAAGGTAAACAAGCCCATTTCTTGGAAGAGGAGAATGTGGAGAGTGAGGAAGAAGGAGCTGAAATGCACCACATAAAGGCAAGTGTGACTATGTATAATGTGCATGAGGAGATTAGCATCCCAAGGGAAGAACCCATCAGACAGAAGCTAAAAGTAAATGGACAGAATGTGACATTTGAAGTAGACACAGGCTGTGGTTACACTATCATGTCGAAGGAGTCATTTAAAAAACTTTTTGAAGGCAGTAAGGCGCCCAAAGTAAGCAAGTGTGGAATCAAACTGAGAACGTATGGAGGCCACAAGGTACCCGTGTGGGGAGCAGCCCAAGTGCAGGTGGAATTCAGAGACAGTAAGAAAACACTGGATGTGGTGGTGGTTGAAGGGGCTGGAACTAGTTTGATGGGTCGGGGATGGATTAAGGCCCTCCAATTAGACTGGCAACCTGTACATAAGATCGAAGGCGGAGAGGATGCCTTACAGCGGATACTGGCCAGACATGAAACAGTGTTTAAGGATGAGTTGGGAACGCTGAAGGGGTTTGCGGCAAAGATACATGTAGCTAAGGATGCTAAACCGTGCTTCTATAAGCCCCGATCAGTTCCGTTTGCTATGAAAAAGAAAGTGGAGCAGGAACTGGAGAGACTGTTGGAGGAGAAAATCATCCAACCAGTGAAATTCTCAGAGTGGGCCGCACCCATTGTACCCATACTAAAGCCAGACTCCAGCGCCAGAATTTGTGGTGACTACAAACTGACTGTTAACAAGGTGTCGCCTGTAGAACAATACCCCATTCCACGAATGGAGGACATGATAGCGGGGCTGGCGGGAGGAGAAAAATACACCAAGTTAGATATGAGTCACGCATATCAACAGGTTGTACTTGATGAGGAATCTAGAAAGTATGTCACAGTGAACACACACAAGGGTTTGTTTACATACACCAGGTTGCCATTTGGTGTGAGTTCAAGTCCTGCCATTTTTCAGCGCACCATGGAGAGTGTGTTGCAAGGTCTGACCAATGTCGCAGTGTATCTGGATGACATCATCCTGACGGGAAAGAATGACAAAGAACATCTTCAAACACTGGAGGGAGTGCTGCAGCGCTTGGAGGAGGCGGGCCTGCGCTTAAAAAGGAGCAAATGTCAATTCATGGAGAAGGAAGTGACATTTTTAGGACATCGGGTGGATAAGACCGGTTTACATCCAGTGCCGGCAAAAGTGAAAGCAGTGCAGGAGGCGCCACCCCCAAAATCAGTGACAGAGCTCAAAGCTTATTTGGGGTTGTTGAACTTCTATAATAAGTTCTTGCCAAACTTGTCCACACTGTTGGCCCCACTGCACAAGCTTCTGAGAAAGGGGGAACCATGGTGTTGGGGACCAGCACAGGAGAAGGTTTTCGGCAAATCAAAGGAACTGTTGCAGTCAAGCAGTGTATTGGTACACTATGATGAGCAAAAGGATTTAATTCTTTCTTGCGATGCGTCCCCCTATGGAGTGGGAGCAGTACTAGCTCACCGCATGCCAGATGGTCAGGAAAAACCCATTGGGTTTGCATCGCGTACCCTGAATGCAGCAGAAAAGAACTACTCACAGCTGGATAAAGAAGGATTGGCTGTGATATTTGGTGTACAGTATTTTCATAAGTACCTGTACGGCAGGAAGTTCATGATTATCACGGATCATAAGCCATTGATAAGTTTGTTCCATGAGTTGAAGGCCGTCCCTCAGATGGCGTCACAGAGGATCATGCGATGGGCAGTGTTATTAAGAGCCTATGAGTATGTCATTAAATACAGAGAAGGCAAAAATAACAGTAATGCTGATGGTCTGAGTCGTCTCCCTCTTCCAGAGAACCTCCCTAAAGAGGTGGCAGCTGAGGACCAAGTGTTGATGGTAGATCAGGACCAGGAGGGCGTGATGACATCTGAGCAGCTGCAAAGATGGACAACCAAAGATCCCATACTCTCCAGAGTGCGTGAGTATGCTATGAGAGGATGGCCCACTACGCAGCATCCTAATTTTCAGCCCTACAGACAGAGACAACAGGAGCTGAGTGTGCAGGATGGGTGTGTGCTGTGGGGGGCGAGGGTGGTGATACCAGAACGAGGTCGACGCCCCCTTTTGGAACAGCTACATCAGTCACACCCAGGAATGAGCCGCATGAAGGGCCTGGCCAGAAGCTACATGTGGTGGCCGCATATGGAGAATGACATTGAAGACAAGGTGAGGTCCTGCAGTACATGTCAAGAACATAGACACAGGCCACAAGAGGCACCGCTACACCCCTGGGAGTGGCCAGAAAAGCCCTGGAGAAGGATACATATCGATTATGCGGGCCCGTTTTTGGGTAAAATGTTCTTAGTAATAGTGGACGCCCACTCCAAATGGTTAGATGTGTATACAGTTCCATCCGCTACAGCAGCTGCAACCATAGACTGCCTGAGAAATTGTTTCAGCACGCACGGCCTTCCTGAGATGGTGGTCTCAGATAATGCCCAGTGTTTTGTAAGTGCACAAACTAAAGAGTTCATGGCAAAGAACGGAATCACTCACGTCACCTCCGCTCCATATCACCCCGCCTCCAATGGGTTAGCAGAAAGAGCAGTGCAAACGTTCAAAGAACTCATGAAAAAGAGTACTGGAGACACACTGGCAACCAAGTTAAACAGGGCTCTGTTTAGTTACAGAATCACACCACAGTCCACAACAGGGAAGTCTCCCGCTGAGTTGATGATGGGCCGGAAGTTGAGGTGTACTCTTGATCTCATACACCCTGACTTGAAACAAAAAGTGACAGCAAAACAAGATAGCCAAAGACGGTATCATGATAGACATGCCAAGGAATGCATGTTTGTTATTGGAGACACAGTATATACCAGAAACTATGGCAGAGGACCCAAATGGATACCAGGACTTATACAGGAGATGACGGGGCCTGTTTCCTACTTGGTGATGCTGGGCAATGGGACAGTGGTGAGGCGTCACGTCGATCAGCTGTTTGCCCGCCTGGAGCCGTGCCTGGCAGCAGGAATGCCTGAAGGCCACCCAGGCGAGCCCCCAAAGGCAGCCCCAAACATCAGCGCTGAGACAGGAGACGAGGATGAGAGACACATAGAGGTGCAAGTTACACCAGTGGTGAAGCCACATATGGAGAGTAGTGATTCGCTGGAATCACCTGCCACTGGGTTACGGCGATCGCAAAGGACCAAGAGAAAGCCGGAGCACCTGAGAGACTTTGTGCCGTGATTACGGTGAACTGTTATAGGTTAACCTAAGACTGTTGGACTAAAGGTTCACTATTCCGGAGTGAAATTTCAATAAAGGCTGGGGACGGGGTTGTTGCATTTTTTTTATAAAGGTGAAGTTTTTGGTTATGGGTATTTTCTGTAGTGATTAAAACTACAGAGTAGTTCCAGTTTAAGGGGGGAGGAATGTTATGTTGTGGCAAGGATTTGTCCACCAGGGGGCAACAGTGGTTGGGGAGCTTTCAGTCTGTGGGGGCGCATGCCCCGGTTCTCTTAATAAAGAAGCAACTGTGAGCTAAACATGGTCTCCGTGGTTCCTTGGTCTTAGGATATCACACACACCATAAAACAGAGTGGAGGCTCTGTTATGGTTACGGGCTCCTTTTTAACCAGCACTGTTGAGGATCTATCGATGGAATTATGAATACAGAAAAGGATCAACAGTGTTGGATCATGTGATACCGCTTGGCTTGACTTTTCGGCATGAAAATGATCCAGAGCAAACTGCCAATATAGTAAAAGCATATCAGGATAGAAAGCATACAATGGGACACTATCGGTCATGGATTGGTCTCCCCGGAGCACAGAACTCAACATTACCTAAGCAGCATGAGATCACCATGACAGAGAACAGAAGAAAAAGCAGACAACATCCTTAAAAGAGCCTTGGAATGTCCTCCAAGAAGCATTTAGAGTTATTCCTAAAGACTACTTAAGGAAATTACATAAAAGCTAACAGAGGTCGTGTTGTGTTGCGAAAATACAGTTGGTCCCATGGTTTTGAGGTGGTTTAGGGTTCCTTCGTTGCCTTCCTAGTGTTTTTCCCTTCAGGTGGCCATGAGTGGATTGTCTGCCCAATGTTTGAGCCATCTCAGTTGCCACTCCTCACCAAGGACTAGCTCAAGACACAACTGTCTGTCAGATCGACATGGTAATCAAGATCTCTGGTCTCTCTGTGGAGCCCTGGTCAGTCCATTCCTGTCCCACCATTGCTTCCCAAGAAACATCAAGGAAGAACTTAATCCAGTTAAGACACTCCATCCTCATAATAGCTCTAGCTTCCACTGACCTTTCTCTCCTTTCCTGACAGAATTGCTGCTTGAACCGAGTCCTGAAAAAACCATGGCGTTTGACCGCGGCATCAAGTCTTTGCTCCTTACTAAGAGAGCCTTGTGTTAATACAGTTTTTGAACAGCACTGTGTCACTTGTTGGGTTGTGCTTTAGAGTGTGAAACATTTTTAGCCAACTTTGATTTATGGCAGGCAGTCATACAAAATATTAACTTCTAAGCTCTCTAGAATTCTACAAGCTCTTTCTCTTATATGCTGGATTTCCATGTGTGTCTACACGTTCTTTTAAACCTTGACTTGTGCTTCAGTTGTGACAAAGCTATTATGACAAATTGTCCATGCTGATAACCCAACTGACAAAACATTTCTCTGTGCAATTTTAGTTTATATGTCTTGTTGCGTTCCCTACCTAGCTTTCTCCAAATCATAAAAAATATAATAACCTCAACATTACTGTGGACAATTACAATCTGTCAAAAGAGTTCTGCCGCATCTGAAGTACAGTTTAGATATGTGTTCAGCTGACATAGACAGTGTGAACATAATTTTGGAATGAATGGACCCTCATATATATTTTTTAAACATGCTCATATTGTGTTTATAGACACTAAGACAGTAATAACATGCAGTATACTGACTTACTGCAGTTCCCCTTGGCCCAGCCTTTCGGCCATCCCTGTCCAAAGTCCTGATTGGGCATCTTCTGATAAGATAGGCCCTGTTGCGATTGCCCTCACTCTGCTTTACACCTTGGCACGCTCCACCATCTCTGTTTGATTTCTCCAACCAGGATGGATCTTTCTGAGGGGAATGTGTACGAGAACCCAGAGCCGGCCTACCGGAACCAGTCGTCAGGTGAATATGAATTGCCCTACGAGGCCCCATACGAAGATCTTTCGCATCTGACTCCTGAGTATGAAAACACCAAAGTGGCCTCAAGAAGAATACCAGCTCCTCCTTCGATCCCGGCGCCTGAGCCTCCCGCAGAGGGGAGGCGAGGGAGCACGTCCTCTTCCTCATCCTCCTCATCGTCTTCTTCTTCTTCTTCTCATGAGAAAGAAGAGGAGAAAGTGGAGCTGGCGAGTTCCAGTGGGGAGGAGGAGGTAGAGGAAGAAAAAGTAGAAAAAGAGGAAGAAGAGGAGAACACACAGGTAGAGCCGTTGAATGAGTTAAACTGGGAGATGGAAGTGGACAAATCACGCAGATCCTCATCCTCATCATCATCTTCATCAGCCTCTGAGAAGGAAACAGCTAAGGAGAAGCCAGTGCCTGACAAAGATGGACCAAAGGTCGTACTCTTTGTTAAGGTAGGAAAGAGAAAGGCTCAGATCAGATGAATGTAAAATATATTGTGGCTCTACAGGACACGCACACACATACATACACGCCGTCTTCTCTTTCTTTGAACTAACTTATAGCGTCCATAAATTTCAGTCATGATTAGGTTCATATCATCGTGGTGTACAAGGTCGGTGACTATCTATAGTGTGTGAATTTATGTGGAATGTGATAAAGCCACATTTGAACCTTATGCCTCTTCAGTACAAACGTCCTTCTATTAATAGGCCATATTATTTAGTCATTTCTCTGCACATGTGTTGATGTGTGCTGGAGCGAGATACTCTGATTCTAAATATAAGCTCAGTTGAACTGACGGGAATGTTCGGAGTCAGTGCCGGGATAGTTGGGGACGGTCCCTGTCAAATGACCATGTGAAGAGTGGTATGTGCATGTGTGTTACGTATACAGTGAGAGTGTGTCCATGTTCATTCGTCTATCGAGCTTATATTAGCGATAAGCATTCTAAATCCACACATGTGCTATTACACAATCAGCACATTC
Organism: Rhamphochromis longiceps; assembly: GCF_057381845.1. Classification (NCBI taxonomy): domain Eukaryota; kingdom Metazoa; phylum Chordata; class Actinopteri; order Cichliformes; family Cichlidae; genus Rhamphochromis; species Rhamphochromis longiceps. Next base: position 35,266,738 of record NC_140578.1, on the reverse strand, counting down.
CACACTAAAGTCCAGTATCACTCAAGTACACAGGGATCATAAATGTTACACATTGACACTAAAGCAGCACATAGCAATATAACCCAGAGGCCACTGCAGCAGAATTAGAGAGGCCAAAGTCTGCTGCAGGCAACAACAAAGAGCCCGCAAACTAATCCCAGGTTCTCTGAACTCTTTCATTGTGAATATCCTGATTCATTTAAACTCATCCGTTTAATGCCACTTTCTCTTAGACTCATTCTAAAACCTCTAAATTAAAACATCTGAAACACGTACCTCTGGTTAGATTCAGTTTTATAATCTTTTATCTTTTGCCTGCAAAGCAGTTTGAATAACTTCTAAGGTCTGATAAGGTGCTGTCTAAATTACCTTGCACTTACATTAGCCTTGCGTTATCTTGGGAACCAAACTTAAGTCACTAGATAGCTATACACATTTAATATACAGACACAGCTAGCTAACTCTGGTTACTGTGTACACTGCTATACTCTACATTCACTTAAACCTGACTAGCTAGCATCAGTTGCTATGATTTGACAGCTAGTAAGCTAAACATTCGATACTCATTTCTAAAGAGCACCTTTATAAAGATAACATGATAAATGATTTATTCCTTTTTTATTTTGGAAATTATTGGGTTACAGACTTTAGCATACTAATACTACTAATAATAAAAATAATAATAATAGAAGAAACTATTTTCAGTTGCTTCCTTATTCACAAAGGGTCACCACAGTGAGTGACTCCACATGTTTGATTTCCTGACAGGGGAAGCTCCCTTGTGAAATAATAATAATGATAATAGTAACAATAATAATAATATAGATGCTCATCTGTAATTAGCTATATTAAAGGCTACATCATTGCTTTGACAGAGCAGTGGAAGTACAACGAGATAAAGTTCTCTTTATCCTTTACCTCCTGGAACATGTCCACAGGTCGTTTGGAAAACTCTACATACTAATTACAAATGCTCATTTGGCAGAATAGTGTGAGGGTGTTTCCTTAATGATTTATTAGCCTGTATGATGTACAAACTTTCTGTGAGAGACCAGTCATATAGTAAAGAACGTAATGCTTAGTGTAGAAATACACTCATATTTGTCTTTCTTTTGTCAGCTGTACATTATGATTGTATACACTTTATTATTTGTGTAAAGTGCATAAGTACCAACTCCTTACAGGGTTGCCACTTATGCAAAATGTTCAAAACAGGATACACTAGTGTGACAAAAGTTTTGAATGTAAAAATAATTTAGTTTGAAAATAAAATCTGAAATATGCCAAAAACTATTATTGTAAAAATGCCTTAAATTGGATAAAATATACATCTGGTGTTATTCAGGTTGCACTTCTTAGTTCTATAGACATATCAAATGAGAAATAATTTTTTTGTATGTTTTTCATTTTACACTGCTGCCTAAAAATATCCCCATAGCACCACTATGCTTCACTTTAGGGATGGTAATGGCCAGGTTATGAGCAGTGCCTTGTTTCCTCCAGACAAGACTTTTGGCATTTAGTCCAAAGAGTTCAGTCTTTTCTATTACAGTCTTTTAGGTGTCTTTTGACAAACTCTAGGCGGGCTATCATGTGCCTTTTACCAAGAAGTCTCACCATCTGCCATCAGGCCTGATTAGTCCAGCAGATATGGCTGTCCTCCTAGAAAGTTTCTCCTATCTCCACCCAGAAACCCTGGAGCTTTGTCAAAATGATTACCAGGTTCTCGGTCACCTCCCTTCTAGTCCCATTGCTCAGATTGCTCAGATAAAACCTGCAGGACACCAGCCCTCGAGGCCTGGACTTCCTGCTAAAATGGAGTTTTTCCTTCCCACTGTTGCCAAGTTGCTCATGGGGGGGGGGGGAGTCATCTGATTGTTGTGGTTTTCTTTCTATTATGGTAAGATCTTTACCTTACAATATAAAGTGCACTGATGCAACTGGTGTTGTCATTCGGCACTACATAAATGAACTGAACTGGAATAGAAGTTTAAGCTTGTGTGCAGTCCCACTATAATGTAATATCATCTGTATTAAAGGGTTATATCACAGGGCAAAAAATACAATTATGCCTAATGTTTTCTACATCAACTTTGTACGCTGTATTTAGTTATCATGTTTCTTGTTCCTGATCCCCTTTAAAACATCTTGGTCACAGGGATGAACAGCACTGATATAGGGTGCAAAACAAACCATGCACTGTGTGAGAAGCTCTCTGAATGTTTGACATCACCTTGCTGCCATGCTGACACAGACACCATGAGACCTATGGGTGGTGATGTCTGAGTCACCACAAGTCTGAGATGGTAACGATGACTCGTGGTGATTCAAAATCACCCAGCTGTTGTCCATCAAAACTGTAAGAGGTGTGAGGGGCCAGGGCACCCTTGCTCTGCTCTTTCCCTACTTACTGTATTAGTACTTTCACCAACACCCCCACCCCTCCACAGAGGGGTTATTTTTGCTCAGCAATGTCACGCCCCCACGGCTAAGAACTCAGGTAGAAAACTGAGCCCCTTACAAACACACACACCACCCCCTCCACCTTCTTCCCCTCTCTCTCTCTTCGTCACTCATCCTCAGCTGACACTCTGACAGAGCTGCTGTGGGACTGAGCTGACTTTACCGAATGGACCCGGAGGAGAATCTGCTGAAAACTGAGCTGGCTCACTAACATATACACACAAACAAATACAACTGCACTGTGGAAATAAAACACGCAAACAAAGCCAGTCTTTCTTGACCATGACGGATACTGCCACCGAGGAGGACAAAGACCCTGATATTGAGCTGTTTGTCAAGGTGGGGGTCTAAATGTGTGCATTTTGGTGTGAGTACATCAACATTTGACTAACATCAAACTAATATTCGATCATTTCTTGTCTCACTTCTGAATCTAATGTTGCTGCACATTTGTTTGCATGCTGTTGATAATGTTTTTTGTTTTTTGTATGACAAGTAACATTTAAGTTCAGTATGCACACATTATTATCACCTAAATAGCGAGTGTTTGGAATAGTGTTTGGTAAGGTGGGGGGTTAGCGGCTTCTTCAAGCGTGTGCATGCCATGTTGTTGTTGTTGTAGCGTGCTGATTTTCCGTGTGTTAACCTGACACCCACGTGCACAAACAATCTCTCTCTTGCTCTCTCCCACTGAATTATTACTGGGGTCCTTTCAGTATTGAGAGCAGCAGCTTTTAATAGCTGAAGGTTAAGCCACAATATCTGTTGGCATGTGGCGTAATACGCTAATGCATAACATGTATCCTTGCTAGGTATACTAAGTAATACACTTTCAGCCAGAAACCCTTTAACCAACTGAGATCAAAGTTGTTGACGACTACAAACCCTAACCATAACTCTAAAAGTAACCAATCAGAATATTTACATTTTACAGTCCTCACAATCAGCAGTCAAGGAAATTATGAATTATTAAACTGTTCATGAATTTGATTCTACCTAACAGAAATAAAAATATTTTAGTATTTTTTTTTCCAAAAAGTCTGTTTTTCTATTCTTCAGAATAAGAGTCATCACTAGTGATGATGAGATGACTCTAAGGCAAATTCCTCCCACTTTACAAGTTACTGACATATCTGTAAAGAGAACATTCATTTCCTTTCTGAAATGAGACCATAACATGAATGTATAACCTTTCAAGTAGTTTTCATTGTGTTACTTTACTGTTTTTTATTCCTTTATTCTATTTTTGTGAACACTTGAACATATATGCCGAGTTAAGAATAATAGAAAAAAGGAGACATTAGCTAGCCATGTAAGCTAGCACATCTCTCATCATCTCTAGAGTCCACAAATTAACATATTCATTTCATTTGTTTGAATTAACCGAGTGTCATTGTTTCTTAATTTTGTTTGATTAGTCTCTATCCAAACTGAGTCTCTAACAGATCCAGACAAACTGTTTTCCTTATTTCTGGTCTTTATGCTAAAATGAACTGACTGGCTAACTAGTAAACTTTAAGCTATCTGGTTTAACTTTTAGCTTGTTTTGAGACTGTTAGTGGATTTAAAAAATAATAATTTTATATATATATATATATATATATATATATATATATATATATATATATATATATATATATATATATATATATATATATATATATATATTTTTTTTTTTTTTTTTTTTTTTTTTTTTTTTAATTGAGGTTTTGCAGAACTGTGACCATTGACCACTTGGCGTTAATCATTTTTATTGTCAGTCGTGGTGCTGCTAAAGGATCAGTTGAAAAAGACCCACCTGGCAACCACCAGTCGTGAGGGGAAAAAAAGAGTATTCCCTAACTGGCTGTGAGTGTTCTCTGCAGCCGCTGAGAAATTTACCACTAAAGTCACAGTTAGGCAAGTCTACAGACTGGTCAGTGAACTTTCCCTTTGCTAGCTGCAGCAATCAACAAGGGCAGGAAGAGAATCCTGCTTTTTGTTACTTTCTTGCTGAGGTTGGATTGGAGAAGTGAATCGGAAACAATGGTAGCTTACTGTATACAGTAGATGCAGTGAGCATTTAATTACCAATTACCACAAATCACATGAAAATATGATTTAAGTGGCATATAAGTCAGGTTCTTCACATTCCAACTGATTAAAATGTATATATTATGCAACATTCAGCGCTTCAGTGTCTTATGTACTGTACCTGAATGGATGGCAACAGCAATGAGAAAATTCTTGAAACACTATAAGCTTTATACAGTACATTTTTGGCTAAAATGGGTTTTCTTGTCTTAAAATAAGATTGAAAAATATTTTAGGTGAAGTATGAGTGTTTCCTCGGCTCGACAGTGACCGCTGTTGTATGATTTGATACACACTGCTGCAGTAGGTAGGGACCAGAAGTCCAAACAGGCAGTGAAGCATGTAATGGAAGCAGCGTGGATTATTCATGTTAGACCTGGTGTCTCGTTACAGTGTCCTGTTGCAGCTTTGCATTCACGCACACACTGAAGAACACATGTACACAAACATACACACTTTCTATTTCGATAATATACACACAAGCCCAACTGCAAAACCCCCGCTTCACACTATAAAGCACTGATTCTTTGTCTTTCACTGTGCCAGTGAGCTGATTAATTGATAGCTCATCGTGTGCAAGTGTGTGAATCAGTGTATGTGTGTAAATGTGTCTGTCAGTGGATTCTTGCATGCATTAAAAGAAGAGTAAGTCAGCATTCATCTCTATGTATTACAAATGCACATTCTGTTTTGTACTCAGCTCTAAACTATATTACAGGCTGGGAGTGATGGCGAGAGCATTGGAAACTGTCCTTTCTCCCAGCGCCTCTTCATGATCCTGTGGTTGAAAGGTGTTGTCTTCAACGTCACCACTGTTGACCTAAAGAGGTAATAACTAAATGTTATTGTGTTAAATGATAACACAGTGTTGTGCTGTCAAGTTACAGTTCACAATCAAGCCATTTACATATTATAAAGTATATAAAATATCTCAACTGGTGTTTTTTGTTGTTTGGGTTGGGGTTTTTTGTGCCTGTTTTTATTTGAGCCCCAAAATTCATATAAATTCTTCTCTTGGTTGCGTTACTTGTAAAAATAAATAAATTAATTAATTAATTAATAGATACACAATGTAATGCAAATAAAGCTTTGTCACAATATTAGTATTACGTTTAGATCTGTATTTTCAGCTGCACAGTTGTAGGAACAGGAATTCTGTCTGTTTTGCTCTTTGTTAAAGTAAGGCAAGGCAAGTTTATTTATATAGCACAATTCAACAACAATTGGTGATTTGGGTGTCCAAATTCATAGACTCTTCCAAATGGTCCTCCTTCTTCCCAGATTTGAAGCAGAGGTCGGGTGTATCCTTCGTGGCCCAACCTATCCCAGAATTCATAGCGTGGCCCAGCCAATTCCAGTTTCCAACAATACTTAGTTTTACTCTTATTACTCTTTCTGAGTCACAAAATAAACTTTTACGATATTTTCAGGCGAGAACGTAGCTGCGTAAACTTCAAATATCTGTTCGGTTTATCAAGGTATCACATATTTCCAAAAGTGCTCCGATGTTTTCGGAGACATTTGTTTCCCAGCTCGATAGCTAGCCAGCAAGAACACCGGACTCCAGGCACATTGTTTTCATACCGCCTGCGGTCTTTCGTTACTCAGGTTAAACATGATATATAAGGCTACGTCCACACGTTTGAAAACACAGATTTTTCTATGTGTTTGCACCTTTCGTCCAGACATAAACGGCGTTTTTGGTCACTGAAAACTGAGGCTACGTCCACACGTACCCGGGTATTTTTGAAAACGCAGATTTTTCTATGCGTTTGCACCTTTCGTCCACACGTAAACGGCGTTTTCAGTCACTGAAAACGGAGATTTCTAAAAACGCCAGCCAGGGTGGATATTTTCTAAAACTCCGTTTTTGCATCTACGTGTGGACGAGAAAAACGGAAGAAACGCAGCGTCAAAGGTGTGCGCCTTTTTTGACGTCACACTGTGCGCCACGTTATTGTTTCGATGAAATGAATTTCTACAATACTGTTACTGTTAATTCTACTCTCTGCAGTGTTTGAATGCTTACATATACACACAGTTACTGTCCCTCCACACATACGACTCTGTTCTGCTTCTATGCCCCAGCTTTGTACTTTTTCCCACCGAGGCTTCTAGACTTCTGATTGGCCAACATTTCTGCACGGTTAGGAATCTAGCGCCACCTGCTGCTTTGGCATGTTCATAGCAGCGTTTTCCTTCATTTCTGCCTTTATGTGTGGACGGGATTATTTTTTAAAACGAAAACGGAAAATCTCCGTTTTCAAAAATATCCGTGTATCTGTGGACGTAGCCTAAGTCACTTAGATAACTTAAACAGTTATTGTTTGGCTTTTTTCAGTGTTTTATTTGTTTGTGAGTAAATCAGTTTGGCTGAGATTAAAGTTATAGTTTCTACACAGCTGAAAAAACGTTAAACAGAAAAACTGATTAAACAGAAGTGTGAGATGGTCGAGAATTTACGGCAGTGTCCTGTTATATTTTAGATAGCAAGGAGCAGGCGGCTGAGTTTATTAAACTCCACAGAGACAGCGGTGATGCAAATCTGAAGGCTAGACCGTCCCATTTCACAGCTGCTCACTTCCAGCCTACACGGCCTTCGGAGGACCCGACCCACGTAGACCGCAAAAGCCGGGTCCTAAGGAGGATGCAGCCTCTGAATTTGGACACAGCTTAGATGTAGCGTTTTATTGAAACGTGTAAACATACTACGAAATGTATTACATTGTATATTGTATGACTATCTTTTTAACATTCTTTTATAAGCTTTATTGGAATTTCTTTAAGCAGTCTTTGAGAATAGTTCCTAGTTCTGTGACTCGAAATAGCCATAAAACAAACATTGTTAAATAAGAAAAAAAAAAAAGTTTGATATTGTTGCAGTATTACACAAACCTAATTAACATTTTCTTTTATCGACAAAAGTTAAAAAATAGCTTTCAGAGGTCTATTTAATTACGCTCTGGCTCCAAGTGCTGCTCTGAGATATACATGACGGTAATAAACAAAATCTCTGAGGGTCGCAATTAAGTTTTAAGAGCCTCATTACTACATTATCAGTGTTATTACATATTTGACATATTTATTGAAGAGGGTGTAAAAATGATTCCACTCTAATCAGGAAACCAGCTGATCTTCACAACCTGGCTCCTGGGACACACCCGCCCTTCCTCACTTTCGAAGGGGAAGTTTACTCTGATGTCAACAAAATAGAGGAATTCCTGGAGGGAAAGCTGGCTCCACCGAAGTAGGTCTCACACACAGACAAAAAGAGATTGGTAAATAGGCCAGGTAACAACCCGAAACAATGTTCTGCTGCTTTTTCAGGTACCCCAAACTTGCAGCAAAGAATCGTGAATCCAACACAGCAGGAAATGACATATTTGCCAGATTTTCAGCTTTTGTCAAAAACACAAAACCGGATAAAAATCGAGGTGAGCATGCAGCACCCAATATGTCTGTAATTGGGTTTGTCGTCTTTTAAAATCCTATGGTAATGCTTCCTGTGTGTTTTAGCTTTAGAGGCCAATCTAAACAAGGCCCTGGCTAAGCTGGACGAGTACCTGATTAGTCCTCTCCCTGATGAGGCAGATGAGGGAGAATCCACCCGCAAGTTCCTGGACGGAAATGAACTGACACTTGCTGACTGCAACCTTCTACCAAAGCTTCATGTCGTTAAGGTAGCCTCCGCCGGAGTGGTTTCTTTATCTTCAGCTACTTTAATCATTTAACTTTGGCTTTTAGCAGTGTCGAAATAACTTGCGCTTTTACAGGTGGTTGCAAAGAAATACAGAAACTATGAGATCCCGTCAGAGTTCAAAGGTTTGTGGCGGTACCTCGGAAATGCTTACAAACAGGACGAATTCATCAACACCTGTGCAGCTGATGTGGAAATCGAGCTAGCCTATAAGGATGTCGCCAGGAGGCTGGGGAAATGAATGCATCACAAGCACCCAAGAACCTTTTTATCTTTTATTGAGAAATTTCTAATAAATCGCTTCTTTTTTTGAAAACCATTACATACACTTTTGGCACAGTGTGTGTCACTTGTAATAGTAATATAGTAAATATGTTTAACTGTAGCACACTGGTGTGATGTTTCAGAGAAGGTGCTAAAAATCATGAATAGTGTTTGTAATGGTACTGTGTAGCAGCAGATGTCTGACGCATCAAACGATGCTTGCAAACTAAAGAGGCTGAAAATAGTTTCATAATGATTACATTACAATCATTTTTCAAAAAAGATTCAATGAGGAAAAATGTTTGAAGTTTGCAGCTCAGTGTTTAGTATAGTAAATCCCTGCCTTAAGCAACAACTGTCCAGTCATCGGTGATTAATGAACTGACAGCAGGTGAACTAAGTAAAAGTGCCTGGGGAGTGTAGTTCACACTACATTCAAACACAATGATCAAAGCGAAAATTTACAAGTAGGAAAAAACTGTAGCATTAAAATCAAATGCCAGCAAAAAAATTTTAAAAAAGAAAGACAAACAAACAAAAAACATTCCGTTAAATTTAGCGCAAATGAAAAAAAACAAATCCCTTTTTGTTTACAGGTCATGCAAATATAACACACCCTACTATTCGTAGTCAAGTGCAAGGAAGGACTGCTTTGCTTTGTACAGATAGTTTTGTGGTGGTATTGTACCAAGCAACATTACATCATTAGCCTCTAGAAACATTATGTGTTAATAAACACTAATAATTAAATAAGTAGCAATAGCTGACACCTCGCATACTCAATTTTCCTTTTACAACTTCATATTAAACATATTAAAAACTACCGATAGGCAGATAGTTTCACAGCTGGGAAACCTTTTAAATCACAAAACCGTCCCAGTATTCTTTTATGGTTTACATGGGTCAGATTCTCTGCATATATTGGTCATTCTTTTAGCCTTTCTTGGGTAAATAAACAAATAATAATAAAATAATAATAATAGAATAATAAAAAAAATAATGAAACTGTTGTATTTGTTGTTTTTTGCTTTAACTTTTGCCAAGTTAGCCTTAATTTGCTAATTGGCTAGCTTTTTCTTCAAGGCTCATAGACAGGGGCGCCTCCGAGAGGGGGCCACTGAGAGGGGGGGGGGCGGTGGTGTCAAGAGAAAGGAAGACCATACAATAATACAATAAGGTGAAACATTAACTTTTATTCCGGCATATATAATATTTGTCATTCGTATTTCCTGTTGTGACTCCCACCCTGCACAATATTTTTCAAGTAACCTATATTTAACAACAGCATAACAAAACGTAAGTTCGGTTTTTGGTGTGCCACCCCAATATTTTTAGTGGCCACCCCTACGGAAAAAAAATTCTGGAGGCGCCCCTGCTCATAGATGCAACATTTGTCAGCATAGCTGCCTAAGCAACACACACACACATTTAGCATAATTGCCTATGTTGCTTCAGCTAACGATGCTCTAAAGTTGATGTTAACAGTCATTCAAACCAAGGTGTCAAAAGTGTAGGAAAAATTTTTGTAAAAATTTGCACTCGACAGATCCCCAAACAGCCAGTGAGTGTAGGAGGTTAAGATGTGTTTATCCCAATTTCTACTAAAGTATTATCTCCTTACTAATTAAAATCATATTTTTAGTGTCATAAATGTCTTGGATATTGGTTAATCTAACTGTTCTGTTTGTTTGTTTCTTTTTTTCCCCTGTTGATTTTGATATGATTTTGTGTTTTCCAGTTTTCCTGAGTGTTTGAGGAAAGCACTGCTAAAAACGTGTCTCAGCCAAAGCAGTTTGTCTTTTACTGGTGCAGCGTCAGCGCTGTGATGGCCTTCCTTTTTCTAACAAGGCAATTAACCATTTATTTGATCAGTTATATACAGAGTACAAGACAGATTTTCTTAAAAAGTTACAAATCTTTGTTTTTCTTTTGTTAATATAGTTTTCTTGTTATATTGCCTCACACTGTAGTTTACAGCAAATACTTACTCTGTAGCCCTTTTTTAATAGGTTACAGTCTTGTTTTCAGCAATAACTTTCTTTTTCTAATTAACAAACAACAATGCTCTCAGTCTGGGAAATCAGCCTGTAATAAAAAGATCATACATGACAGTAACCACCTAAATAAACCAAATTTAGCTAGTTCTTTTATGCACACTGATGGTAGAGGATTTAATCACGGGTGCCTTAGTGAGAATCAAGTCACCTCAGCCTTCGGCTCTATGTCTGTACAGTAATTTATGCATGTTTGAATATGATAGGAATGTGAATTTTTCATGTCATCTCTGTAGAGCTGCTGGGAAAAAAACCTAAACTTCATATGTCTGTAAATGATCAACTACTATATTTGTCTTCTCTCTGATGATTGCAAGCCACTGTGTAGTCTGTCTTGCTTATTTGAATATTAAATCTATTTTCTCAGAGGCTGACCTTGGGGCTCGTGGTTTTTCACTGGAAACTGTTTCATCACGCATGCTGCGGTCTAGTCATACAAAAGATCAGTGAACAATTGACAGCACTGACGTTCCCAGTAAAACACAAAACAGGTTTTCTCTGATTTGTTTATGGAAATACATTTCGTCATATTCCACGACAGCACAACCACCCACTTTATTTCCACTCAGGCTGAAAATGCCTTTCTCTGGAGGTGATGAATACAGCTTTCTCGCAAGCTTTAGATCAAAATTCTCTGTTTTCATGGGTCAGTGAAAAGTGTAATTTATTTGCATTGCAGTATTTTTTAAATTTAAATTTTCTGAATTCTGATATCAGTATCTGCTCGAAGGTATGATCCCGGTTGAATGAGAAAATGCACTGTATATGTAACAGCAGGACAGATGTGCAAAAAGGACCGTGAAGGAGCAGCAATTGACAGTAATGATGACTGAGTGCTTTACAGTCCAGATATGAACAGTCTGTGGCTTCTACCAGCCAGCAGATGGCAGCAAACACAAAGTTTTATTGTTCTGTAACAGAGCGTATATAAAGCAAAGGAGCATGCAGTTAGGGACCATCTTAATATAGGTGTCTTCTTTCTGTTAAACAGTCACATTTAAAGGGAATTGCCACCTGTCATAAATGTCATTAAAAACAAACAAAAAAGATAATTGTGGTATAAAATCATATCATGTTTCTTTGAAGCCTGATCATCTGTTGTGCTAATCACTATCAGAAAAGATAGATAAAAAGCAGCATTGATGTGTATTGACATTTTGTTCACTATAGATCCTTCTCTGTATTATACGTAATATAATAATAATAATAATAATAATTATTATTATTACTATTATTATTAGTAGTAGTAGCGGTGGTGATGGTATTAGTATAAGTATTATTAGTATATTAGCAGTAGTATTATTATTAGCAGCAGTATTAATAGTAGCGATACAGTTTTATGGTTATGTGCGTTTTTCCGCGGACTGGTAACACGCGGACGGCCCCTGAGCGCTTATTCGCCTTGCAAGTGGGCAGAGCGAACACAGAGGCTCGTGCGCTGTGCCCAGAATCTCTCTGGTATATTCAACATAACGACGTCTCCGCACGCTCAATGTGGGGTCTCAAGCCTTAAAACCATCTCGTAGCATCACGGCGGGCTGCCGACAGAAACCACTGCAAAGGTGAGACCCGTCTTTCCCCACAGCAACGGCTTCGGGGCTCGCTTTCTGCCCCGTAGTTAGGGTTATATCGCTGGAAGAAGAGGCGCAGTGTTTTGCCTTGTGTGCTCGGGAGTGGGCGACTTGTCATTGCGGCTGTTTTGTTGTGAAATGTGTGGTGGTCGTAGCTAGGAAGCTAGACAGCTAGGCATCTCCCTATTCCAAAGCAAAGCTAGGATAGCCTGATAGCTGGCACGAAAGGCAGCTGGATGTGTAAAAGGCGAGCCCAGTGGTGGGTAACAGAGCTGAATAGCTAACGTGAACGCTAGCTGATTTTTCGAGCCAGTTGGGGAGTCAGGACGTTAATCGCCGCAGCGAGCAAGGGGTCCCATTGTTATTACACTGCCGGTTTAGCTAGCTTATAACTAAAACTACAGTAACGCGGTGTTACAGTGAAGGCGGCGATGGCTGCTCTTTTTGCCCGAATGGCATCACTACGGAGAACAGGCTGTTCAGGAATAACAAAAAGCCCAACTCTCAGGTCATTGTAACATGTCTCGGTCAAGGACAGTTTATTTAAGCAGCCTCGGAGCAGCTGTCTGCACTTCACCAGGAGAGCTCCGTGTTGTTTCACTCCACGGAGCTGTTAACCGGACAAAGGTGAGTCGTTAACATTCCGCGGTGTGTGGCTGACAGACGACCTTGTTCTTCTCGCACTGTGTTGCACTTCCTCGTGTTTTTTAAGAGCACTTTCTTAACTCGGTGAAACAGTAACCAGGCATTCCAGCTTGTTAGACACGAGCGAGGGAGACGCGTCCGCTCCGAGGTGATGTTGCGTTTTGGTGACACAGGCTGATATAGCAGGCTGTGGAAGTTAATCGTGTTAATTCTTGCCCCGTGGGCCCCCCCGGCGTTTTCTCTGGAAGAACCTGCGTTTTTGATCAGCTGCCCGGAAAAGGACCGGTGTTTGAAAATGAAAGGAAATGCCTGGAAAAAATACCAGGGCAGGCAAAGCTGGTCATACCTGGTAACAAGGACATACAGAGAGTGAGAGATTCTTTGTGTGCTCATTGCTCAAGCACTCAGCTCGCCAGAGCAGGCCACTCATTTCAGCGTGCACCCATTAGTAGCCTCATGTAATCAGGTTATGACACACTGATTTGATCATATGAAATGCATCCTGCTTTATTATCATGCAGGCCCCAAATGTGATTGTATTGTCTACACAAAGGATGTAAAGATGTCTTTAAACATGTGTGGTGGTAAAAGTTTGGCGGTTTCCCCCCAGAATGGGAGGAAATCCTGTATTATTAGACGCGACCCAGCAAAACCTCACCTCCTTCCTGCTTATGATCTCGACTGTACGCTGTGAGCTAATGCTGGGAGTAGTGTCCATCCAGAGGTGAGCCACTGACTGCCCTCTGGCTTTATAAAGAGCTCTTTGAGTTGCTTTTTTTTGCTGCTGGAGCCTTTGGGATTATAAATCCTGAGGAAAAGGAGCTTTGCTTCAGTGGCATGCTTCACTGGCAAGAAATCGTTGGAGAGTGCGTGTGTGCAAGTGTGAGGGGAGGGTGTGCTCTGGTGGGCTCCAGTGGAGAGCCAGCAGAAGCAGCAGAGGGGTGAGGAAGGAGGGACTGAAGATGGAGGGATTGAGGCACTGTGGTGATGATGGAAACCACACAGGGAAAATAGAACACTTGGCTTTTCTGTGATTAAAAGGCTCCTGTTTCTCTTAGGACAAACACACCTGTGTTTCTGCTGTGTGCCAGCTTTCTGGCTACTGATCGCTGAGCTAAAAAAATCAGTATGGTAAAAGCCAGCGATTTCTGAAAGTTATCAGATTTCCAATGGGGCTGCACTGTTATATCGGCCAGTATTGGCTTTGTTAATTGATATCCGTATCTAAGCAAACAATGTGTGGCAGTGGCCAGCATTTATTTGTTGTGTCACATTGGTTTTCAGTGTTTCCAAAAAGCCAGAGATCTCTGAAAGTGATTGGATTTACAACAGGGATGTACCAATATCCAGGATCGTTTTTGGCTGCTTGTGGCCCTTTTGACTGACATCGGTCAATGTTCAGTTAAGCTGTCAATAGACAAAATTGAAGTATTTCCATATATTTCAGTAAGACTTGAAAGCAATACATTTGTAGTAGGTTGCACCAATATACCCTGCATATATTCATATTGGTTGATGGCTCTGTGGTTGACTGACATCAGTTAATCACAAACACGGTATGAAAGATGGACCTAACTTCCAGGTTGGAAAAATAAAGCCAGCATGGAAGTGCCTTAAGCCTGAATTGTATTTGAAGGCCACCAGATGGCGATAGCAATTATTATTATTTGTAAATAATAGAAACCATCCATCCATTCGCTTCCGCTTATCCTTTTCAGGGTCGCTGGAGCCTATCCCAGCTGTCATAGGGCGAAAGGCGGGGTACACCCTGGACAGGTTGCCAGTCTGTCGCAGGGCTAACACACAGGGACAGACAACCATTCACACTCACACCTAGTGGCAATTTGGATTATCCAATTAACCTATCCTCACAAGCTGCATGTCTTTGGACAGTGGGAGGAAGCCGGAGTACCCGGAGAGAACCCACGCAAACACGGGGAGAACATGCAAACTCCACACAGAAAGACCCCGGCCTGATGGTAGAATTGAACTCAGGACCTTCTTGCTGTGCGGCAACAGTGCTAACCACCGTGCTAATAGAAACCTTGTCTATAAATTTCTTTGTTGCACTTTGTTGCATAGTTCAATGGCTACAAAGGTCGGGGCCACTTTGCATTGCTAATTGTTATTTACCAGTCACTGAGCTCATCAACTTTCTCTAGTCTCTTATCTCCTTTCCTCGGAACAAATGCGGCAATAATAAAACTGAAAATAGAAAAAAGAAAAAGAAAATTGGCATGGGCTGTTGGTCATATTGTTATGTTGTTTCGTTGTATTAGTATTGGCCCAGAATTTTGCGATCCCTAATTTCCAATTGTATTAAATGACATTTTCATATTATATTATCAGCTTTTTTGCTATTTCCTCTCTGAACTGGTTCTTTCCCACAGTGCAGTCACTTCTTTACAGGTGGTGAAAGGGCTGGTGTAAGCTCTGCTGATTCATAACCCTCCCCTGTTTTGTCAAACCTGGAATTATAAAAGTAGTGCACCATGGTCCAGAGAATCTGGTTTTACCTGTCTGCCAACATAAATGTCACTGCTGGAGCTTTAATGAGAGGAAGGGGGGACATTTTGCCACTTGTGACATCTTTAAAGGGTTTTAGAGGATTTGGCCGTGCATTAAGAGTGAAGAGCAGAAAAAGGATTAGTTTTATGTTGGGGAAAGTGAAGTGTTACGGTTTAGAGCTTTAATGTAGTCAGTGAAAGTCGGTACAGGCGTGTTAGTGTATGTATGTCATGCTGGAACATTGCCCTTAAATGCTGCACTTGATTTATAGAACAGCTAAGTCAGCTGAGGATAATTTGCCCATGTGTAAAATTTAAGGTGTGTGTTTCCATGTTTTTCTCACTTTAATGTTTTCGTGTGCCATGTTTTTGTAATCATTAACAACAACAAAAAAGCTTGTATGCATCACGAACAGGAAGAAGGAAGAGCTTTGTGTAGCTTCAGCACCCCACCTGTGGTTACCATACATGTAGGTCATGTTGTGGCCTGTTGAACCTGTTGAACCTGTCCTTCCTGGTCTGTAGTGCCTGAGCTGCAAAGGCTCAGGCCCACAAAGAGCAGTTCCTGTAAAGTCAGCCCTGCAGGTTCTGGGTATTCACAGGTCGAGTTTGGGTTCTGGCATCATCTTTCTGCTGCTGTGTTTACCACGTACTTGTGGTGTTAGTGGGTTTTTTTTTCAGGTATTGTTAAACAATACTAGGGTTCGATGTAACCGCTGTCTCTATAGCCAAAAGTCTGTCGGGCAAGTTGATTGGTCGGCTGCTGGCTTGTTTGGGCCAGCAACAGTGTTTCCACCAAGCGCAGATATGACTTCACCTTTTTTGTTGTTGGTGATGTGGGGCTGGACGCAGAGAACAATTACTAAAAGAACATATACAATGACTGTAAAATATATTTAGAGACACAGAGTACGCACACAAAGTATTGCCAGATTTAGCCCGGTCAGCCTCCATTTTTGACATCGCAACAACAGCTAAGATGGTGCTGTTATGGTTTATGATGCAGCAAAAACACACAACAAGGTAACCCAGGTGTTTCCTGACCATGTTTCCTCACATACAAGGTCTTGAATAATCAGGCACCATCTTATCTTAAAGACTTCATACTACTGTATCACCCCAGTAGTGCACTGGGAGCACTCTCAGACTGCTGGTTAATTTGTCGTTTCTAGGATATTTAGAAGAAGAATGGGAGACGGAGCCTTCATCTTTCATGCCCCTCTTTGGATTCGGGATACAGACAGCCTCTTGGTCAGCCAAGCCACTGAAGAGATTTTTAATCTCAAGAGTTTCACTTCTTCGTTAAATAAAGTAAATAAATAAAACAGCCAAACTGGGTTTCTGCTGGGTTTTGCCACCGTATTACTACCATCCTGCTGATCTTAATTACTCTGACTTTTTTCCTCCTCTTTTTAAGCACATCTGTGGCTCACCACCTACTTCTTTTCCTTAAGTCTGTGTGAGAGCCACTGTGTTCCCTTTTGGGAGGCCAGTCTGATTCTCAGTCTCAGCTGACGGTCCTCCCAGCCGTCCATGCTGCCTATGATCACAGTTGATTGGGTTTAGACTTCTGTGCTGGACCTAGATTTCTCAGTGTGGAGATAAAGGTTTAAGGTCAGGCACACTGTTCAAAGCTCTGAATAAATATGGCTGAGGGAGCTGTCACCAAGCTCGATCCCTTCCTGTAAAGATAACCCGATGGTGCTTAACGGCACTCTGGTGTTTCTTTTCAAACATTTTCTTGTTATTCAGCATTTCGTCTGTATCTTTATTGAATTCAAATTGTGTGTCATATTAGCAGATTGTGTAATTGTATCCATCGGTATCAACATCTTTGGCGATACCAATGGCTTGTTTTGTCTGATTAACAGAAAAATCCAAATATGTCTTATTTGTAAAGATGGAAAAGAGTGAAGAGCGGTACATGCTGACATAAGTAAGAACTCCAGCTTCTTCTGACAATCCACAGACATGCATGGATTAGGTAAAGTTGGTATTGTAAATTGGCCGTAGGTGTTCGCTGCAACCCCTGAATTGGATAAGTGGAAAAAAATGGGTGGATGGGAAATGATGGGTCAGCGGTGGTAGTGCTGGTAGACGAGCAGTTCGCCGGTAGCTACGGGCTGCCTGTCTGCTTACAGAGAGTGCTTGTCTGTTCTGTCTGGTCAACATGATGTCAGCTGATAAAAATGTTACACCTGGAACTCGTCTGTTTACAGCACCAACAAAATAAAGTACTGACAGTGTGGGTCGTTGTTACTGACAGACTGTTGTTTCATCTGGCTGAAAATAACGGGGTGTCTATAGAAGACCAGCAGTTTGAGAGGACTACTCAAGCTAAAGCCACGTTCGTAATGACTAGCTACCCCTGGCGGAGGTCAGGTGGGGCTTCTGTGCACACAGCCAAAGACGTGTTCTTGAGATGACCATAGTTGGGATACCTGCTCTCACTGTCATTGTACTCTTTACAGAGAGTAGGAAAAAACTGTCTGAGCTCATTATTTAAAACAGTTTCCAAGGTAAATATGAATATTCACTACGGTAACTTATTACATTTAAATATAATATATCAGAAGATAATGAAAAGCATAAACAGCTAATTTAAACTGAGCAAAAGAAATGTATCTAATTAGCATTTTTATTATTCACTTCTACAGTTTAGTCACTCATTCATGTGTAAATATGCAGATTAGAATAGGCCTACATTGCTGAAATTACTCATTGCACTTAGCTAGTAAATATGTGACTAATATCTTATTGTATATGTAGGTATGGGTAAATAATATTTCAAGCAATACTGAAAATAAAACAATGGAGATGGTTGTGTTCACACATCTTATCAGCAGATCCACTGGAAGCTCAATCAAATATGGAAAAATAATCACTTTCTCTTTTCTCTCTACTTCTATGGTGGCCTCACTGTCACCATCTCAAGCCTGTTGAAGTTTTGTCTTATTAAATCTGATCCTTGTTTATTCATGAAGGTGGGTTTTTTCTTCTAAAGAAAAAAAAGTGACTGAATGGAGATCTCATTAACATTGATCTGGGTGCCTAGATAAACTTCCCGCCCGACTCCCAAGCCCAGGATTGGCTGCTGATATCTGGTTCCAAGCTGGATTCACACCAGTAAGGTGACAAAGCCGCAGCATGGTCTGTTTCTCTGGAGGGCCCATATGAATAATTAAGAGGTGGAGCTTATGTGAAGGAGTCAGTTAAGATGCAGAGTCACAGTGGTCTCCATGGTAGCAGGATCATATTATCAGGATCACGTCTCCTTTGGCCAGGTGACAGTCGAAATAGGACTGTGTTAGGCTGAGAGAGATTGGCCTGGAAGGAGGATTTTTATTTCAACTGGATCGTTTCACAACATCCGTGAGTCAAAACTTTGGTTTAGATTCATTATTTTGTGGTCAAAGTTGTGCAGCTGTTCATATTTCATTACTTTTCCATGACTGGGTCCGTGGTGTTTTTCACCCAGCTGAAACCAAATAAGGAAACTGCAGGTGGAAGTGACCCTCAGGCTGGTGCTACGTTAGGTTCCAGCAGTTCCTGGCTGCATTAGAGCTGTCAGCAATAACTACACCCCCCCCCCCCCCCAAGCAAAAAACAAAACAAAGACACAGGGTCAGATCATTCAAATATTGCATTATAATCCACAAGAGAACCAAAAATCATAATAACTGCTCTGATAAGTAGTTATAGTTCAGCATAAACATGTTTATACCTTACCTACACATTAGAAGGGCTGCAGTTCCCTGTTGTGGTCTGTGGCTTTGTGATATCCTGGCTGGCAACTGGCACTGTGCATTAAATACATTCATTTGACCGACTAGCCCAACCGATACAGGCTTTTTAAACTTGATACAGATACCAATATTTCATGCCTTTAAAGGCTGATATTCTGATACATGAGCCGATATTTCTTTTGTAATGGTTTTCTTTTTTCATTCCAAACATGTTTGTTGCTAACAATGGAGCTGCGTAGTGTGTTCTGGTAGAAATGCTTTGCATTTTCAGTCGCCATTGAGGACGTTTCTCTCAAGTTGAATCTACCCCCAGTGTCTTCAAAGGGAAACTCAACAACCCCACACTGCTTGCATCAGTACTGCTTTCCCTCATTTGTTTCATTTTCACTATTGAATGTTTTTTTCTTTCAACATTTAGTTATACAATTGAATTTGGCATATTTGTTGACAGTGCTCGTCTGCAGGAAGGAAAGGCTAGAAAGTCAAAGGGACAAGAAGAGCTTCAGCTAAGTTGTGTGTGTGCAGGTTTTTCTGGAATTTCAGTTAGTTTTTAGGTGCTTAATCATAATAAACACGAACACTAATTCTGTCTTTGGACGATAGCATTAATCCTAAAAGAATGTGTATCGCAAAAGTCAGACAAAGTAAGGCTGTTGGTTGTCACCACCTGAGAGCTCTGCGGTCACCTGGATGTGAGAAGTCAAGACCCTATTTATATTCACGGGGAAAATGGATCCTTTTTCAAAGCTGATCAATAATTGATGGCTGAGGCTACATCTAGAGCATATTTCACTACTTTTTGTGCTTATGCAACAAGCTCTTAGTGTATGCTTTTTTTTCAGTTCAGTTGAATTCTCTTTATTTTAGGCCTGAAGCAATGCAGTGGAATTAATCTAGACCTCCCTGAGTCTGCTTCACCTTTATGAAACATCCCCTAAACTGCACTTTAAAGGAAGTTATTTTCAGCTCTAATCTCAGATGTGGAGGAAATGGATGGAGCCTGTATCTCGCTTTGCAGCATGTCCTGTTCATAATCGTATGAGGGCAAAGGTTATGTGATTGGGACTCCTGTGGAAGGATAGTGAAGCCAGAGATGATTGACAATGATGAGATATAATTTTTTTTACTCTTAATCCCTGTGACTTTACAGAGAATGCAGGGAAAATAAACCTCCTGGCCATGATTGCACCAGGCTAGACTGATAGCACTGATTGTAAGCAATTGTATTTGATACTGCTATGACCTAGAGCCAGTGTTGGGAAGGTTACTTTTAAAATGTATTCCATTACAGATTACAGAATACATGCCCCAAAATGTAAATGGCCTGTATTTATATAGCACTTTTTACTAGTCCTTAAGGACCCCAAAGCGCTTTACATATCCAGTCATCCACCCATTCACACACACATTCACACACTGGTGATGGCAAGCTACATTGTAGCCACAGCCACCCTGGGGCGCACTGACAGAGGCGAGGCTGCCGGACACTGGCGCCACCGGGCCCTCTGACCACCACCAGTAGGCAACGGGTGAAGTGTCTTGCCCAAGGACACAACGACCGAGACTGTCCGAGCCAGGGCTCGAACCGGCAACCTTCCGATTACAAGGCGAACTGCCAACTCTTGAGCCACGATCGCCCCTGTGTATTCTGTAACGTATTCCGTTACGTTACTCAATGACAGTAACGTATTCTGAATACTTTGGATTACTTAATATATTATCGTGCTTTTTACAACAACGTGAATGTACTATTGCTGTGTGATTTATTACTATTACTGAAGGTCCGCGACTCCGAACTGTAGTAAAGGGACCTCTGACTAATACGGCGGGGTCCCTGTCGGCTCGTAGCCGAAAAATAGCTTTACTTTGTTGTGTGGGTCAACTTTTCTTGCGAAAGACAGAGAGAGGCGTTGAAAGGCTGCTCCAACGGAACTTATTGTTTTCGGAGGAAAACACGAACACGGTGTACAGTCGAGTCTTAATAGCTTACTTACAACTGGGCTCGTCAGGCACTCTTCTTGGCTGAAGTGGTTATTATTATATTTACATGCTTCCAGCTCCCGTTTTTCCTCGATGACAACTCGTACCTTTCCACTCGCCTTTTTCTCCCTCCTCGCGCTCACAGACGCATAACGTGTATGGCAGTGCATTCTCCCTGCAGCACGGACTACACTGCCCATGATGCTACATTCTTTAGAGCTATGCTTGTAGCATTCTGCCTGTTAGCTTAGCACAACAACAACAACAACAACAACAACGAAAAGGTGCTCTCTCACCCAGGAAACACACAGTCGCAGAGAGAGAGAGAGCGTCGCCCTGTAACCATGGCAACCGTAACGCTGCCGCCTGGAACAACAGAACGTAGCTGTCAAACAAAACCCAAACAGTCCTGACCCGCGACAAAATGAAACAGGAAAGTACCGCAGTGTATTCCATTTATTTCAACAAAGTAACTGTATTCTGAATACCACCTTTTTAAACGGTAACTGTAATGGAATACAGTTACTCATATTTTGTATTTTAAATACGTAACGGCGGTACATGTATTCCGTTACTCCCCAACACTGCCTAGAGCAACCATAAGGGCTTTGGTTAATCTGAACAGACATTTGTAAGAGCTGGACAGGCTATACATGATGAAGGTACTTAATCGCAGATAGCGCCACTAGTGGTGACTCCAAAATTGACACAGTTTCATATTTTGTAACTGAGTGTGTCTTCAGTTTGCTGAGTCTGTTATATACTGTAGCTAGCACATGAAATTTTACATTCATAATGTAGTTTTTAAAGGGAAATTAAATTCTGTCTGTCATTTTTTGTTTTTAAACTAAAACGATGCAAGCAGCAACCTCTGGGGCTAAAAAATCATCTCATAGATGTTAATAACTGTAGGACCACGTGTATCCCCATTCAACTTCCATGTTAAAGTTCCCGATTTTAACCATGTGTATCATTTAACATGTGCACAGACTACTATAAAAATATTTCTAATTTCTATTTGCAGTTAATAATTTTCTCATTCTTTTTGATACTTGTAAGGTTTAAGTTCGGGGCCATTGAAGCAGGGTTATTATAGTGAACTAGAACAAAAAGATTTTCTGAAAAGCTGAAACAAGAAAAAAACATTCTGAAAATGAACTGTAACTAAATTGAATTAAGACAAATATTGAAAATGAATCCCAAAATACAATTGAATAACAAAATGCTAAACTATAACAACTCTGGTTTGAAGTGTGTCCAAGATACATGCGGTCCAGGTTCTATTCCTCTGTTACTTAGCACTTGCTGTATATGCACATTACTAATTAAGCTTGCTAACATTAGCTGGGAACTGCCGAGCATCTCTAAATATGGCTATGGCCTCAAAAAAACATGACAGTTGACATAATGCTAACATTGAAACTTCAAGATCCGGAGTTTTGAAACCACTGGGTAAGGTAACAGTGGCTACACCTATCTTTTATTTACGGTTTTTACTCTGACAGTAAAACACACACACACACACCCTTAAGACGTCTCCCTCAAAGAAAAACCTCATGGTCTGTGTTTGCCAGTGTTGTTGTTGTTGTTGATCACTGTCTTTTTTTAGATTATAATCTTTCCTCACGACTTGAATTTCAGCAGTGGCCTTAAGGCTATTGGACAGAATTCAATGCATGCCTTCAGATGTAGTTGGAAATTCCCCGCATATTTACAGCGATCTAATTGTTTTTATAACAGTTGCACTACTATGGAATTGGGGAAGAAGCGCTGCACACACAGACTGAATACTGACCTGGGCAGCATTTGATGCATAGCTAGACTCGTTTCAAACATATTTAAAGTATGTAAATGTGGCTCTGACGAAGAACACTTTCTGGGGGAAAGATGCCAAACAGCAGTTCCAGTTGATGTTAACACTGTTAATCTTCAGACAGAAAGCAGAAACCTTATCAAGTAAGGGGACAGAAATGATAAAACACAATCTATATTTATGTTTGCCTAATGCGTAAATGGTCCTGGGTTTGAGACTGGGAAGAAATACTCCTCCCTCAAGGGAGCGGCCAAAAAAGGCCTCTTTCTATCGTGGGAAATCCTATTTTTATGGAAATGTGAGTTTTAGTCCTCATCCTTTTAACACAAAGTTTTAATTCCAGCTAGACAACTAGAAGTTTGCCTTGGATGCTTGTTTTCTGTCATCGGCACCATCATACTCTTAGCTGTTACAGTTCACCCTCTCTGTCGATGTGAAACTTGCTGCTATTGTTGCAGCTATGCAGAAATGCCACCACAGAAACTGCATTTGAAAGTCTAATATCAGTGCCAGGTCTACCTGGAGCACATAGGGTTAATCCACACTGCTTTAAGCTCAACAGCTGAAGCTTAAATTTCACTGCTTTTGTCCCAGCAGGATAAAGAACTTTGCCACTGCTCTGGGAGGACACTGATTTCTGTCAGAACTGAATGATTCAGTTGTTTTTATCTTTACCGTCGCCTCTTGAACCTTCAGAGTTTGATGCACTGCCATTTCTTCCAACAATGAAATGGCCATTCAGCAGGTAGTTATGTCATCATCTCAAGTTGCCACGGATCATATTTTCTGCTACCGTAGCCGGCTGTCATCACACCGAGTTTCAGTGGGCTGTTGCTGGTGAGAGCCAGGGGGCTCCCTGCCAGACTAATTAAGATCCTGAATTAGAAACCAGAAGGCAACTGAGAGGCAATATATGCACCACTGGGGGCTGAATGGTTGCATTGCTCCTTTCTCTAGGGATCACAGGACATCAGAAAGCCTCCTAACAAAGGGGTTATGGATTTCAGAGTTAAATAAGATGGATAGATGCAGGAAATCAGGTCAGACGAGAGAGCTGGCACCAACTGGGACTATGTGTGTTTTCAGAAACCGAAGCGGTTGAGTCAGTGTTCTGTGTAGGTTTTGGCTCGTGCATCTTACAGCGATGTACCACGGGGTTGTCTGAGCAGCATTCCTTTCTGATAAACAGCCCCAAAGCTTCCCATGCTTGTCAGCGCCCAACTAGAGAGCACTGCCAGCCTTTTTTCGTGCCCTCCTCCAACAGAGTCCCGAGCAGCGAGAGACATCCGATGTTATCAGCACTGCAGATTTGCCAGCGCTGCTGCCAAAGGCTTGTCTTATGAATTCACAGTGAAGTACCGAGATTTTTCTTTCTTGCCTTTTTTTTATTGTTGTTCCCGTTATGCACACATCACAAAGCAAATTGGACTAGTAAATGTCCGAAAGACAGAATACAGAATTGGCTTAATTTTTGACAATGTCATATTTGTACAAATGTATAAAACCATTTCTGTGCACGCAAAAAGCAAAAACAGGCCTTCGTCCTAAATGACTGAACATTTATGGTGTGTCATAACCTGCAGTGAGATTCCAGCCCTGCTGGAAGCTGCTCGCAGCTGTCTCTGACCTATTTATGAAGCTGATGGATGGAAGGTGAAAAGAGCCTTTGTGTGGCTGCCTTTTGTGTTTCTTGGGAAGGTGCTGATGATTTCCTTTCGGAACTTAATTGCTGGCGTATCCAACTTTGCTGTGCTTTAGATCCAGGACGAATATTCCTCTGTAAATGTTCAACAAATTCAGTAATTCTGATATAGGCAGGAGCATGTGGTGTTGTAGTTAAGAGTATTGGGGTTTTTCAAAGTGTTGCATTCATGCAAGCGGCTGTGGTTTTGACCTGGTTAGAGCTGCTCTAAAAGGGTCTAAGAAAGACGCAGTTCAGAAGCAAGGCTGCAGAAATCCTCTCCTCACACTTACCCTCGTTTACAGCAGCAGCGGCTGAATGCAGATGACATCACATCTTTTTTCTTTTGGCTTGACTGCGTGCTGTAAAGTTTTTTTTTTGTTTGCTTGTTTTGTTTGGTTTTTTTTTTATGTTGTTGTTGCTGTGGCATAATGCTTAAAGCCAGAGGCATTTATTTAGCTTAGCAGAAATTGCCTAGAGGTCGTCAGTTAATACTTGTTGAACTATTTAACAGCTCCAAAAAGTGCTGCAGGGCAGCCTCATTTTACATTATGGGCAAAAGCTTGATGGTTAAAGCCAAATTTGCTGATAATGGCGCAGTTATGTTCAGCTAGCTATAAAGCCAGGGAGTGCAGCAAATTAGAGTTGAATGTTTATGCTGATTAGCCTGGTGAGGTTTTCTCTACAAGAAGCTGATCGCACGGCAGAGAACAGAACAATGCGTTATAATCAGAAAAGGGATGTTTGTTTCGGTTTCATTCATGTGGTCAGGCATGCACGCAAATGCTGGTTAATAAGATATCTGGTAGCTGCTTGTTTACAGCACACACAGGCACCAGCATAGATTAATATTAATGATGTGTGTTTCTGATAAACGTTATTTCCTGTTGCTGTAAATAATAATCGGGGTATTCAGTACTCTCATCAAGTATATTCTGCTAAGATTAGCGCGGGAGTTGCAGGTTAAAGGTGACCTGTTATTCTTGTTATGGCTCCATTCTGTTATCTTTTCTTTAATATAACTCAGCATATGGCTTCGGTGTAGAGCTATTCAATATAACGATATATATCGGATGACGATATGAAAACGTCTATCGTTTCATCTTACGCTTTCGTTTGTTTCATGGTGTCGCAAAATAAACTGTTCACGGCAATATTTTTTCATGGTTTTGATGGTCGCTTTAGTGGCTATATTATTTCTTAAAGTTCTCCCTTTCTCTTATATTTAAAATATCTACACTACTGATGGTCAAGTGACTGTTTTTATGCATTGTCGTTAGCAACAACGACAGTAAAACCAGCGTGTGGCTCCGTCATCCGCTTGTTTATTTTCCACATAAACCTTTCACAATAAAGCTGAAGATCCTGTTGAGATTTTTTAAAATAAACTGAGATGATGGCAAACAGAAAGACCAGTCAAAACAAATCCAGGACCTTATTCCTAAACGAGGGGCTCCCTCTGTAGCATGGACATGGTTTGGTTATGAAAAGTCTGACACGGACCAGAAGATTGTACTATGGAAATTATGCAGGAAACTGGACCCCATATCAGACTCAAACACAGCAAACCTGTTCTACCACATACACAAGAATCACGTGAAAGAGTGTGGAGAGAGTTTACGGATGAGAAGCAAAGAAGAGTCGTCAGGTGCTCCAAATAAACCTTAGACTCAAACGTTAAAACAGGCTTTTCCCAGCAGCACGCCGCGTAATAAATAATCACAAAGAAAATGGCAGCCATTACAACTTGCATCTTAAAATGTATAGTTTTAAGCATCGCTCAAAACTAGACTCCAGGTACACGACGCCCAGGAAAACACGTCACGCAAGTCGAGTTGCCCGAGATTTACAGATTTGACAGAAAATGTAAAATTTTTGTGATATATATCATTGTCGGGCTGATAAATGTCTTATATCGGGATAACAGTCTTGTAACCTGCTTAGCTCGGAGGTTCCATGCGATTTAAATCTCACAAAATGAGCGATACTACAAGCACAGCAGAAGGGCGGTTTGATGCAAGAAGCATATACAGGCTGCTGACTGGACAGATTACACGTGCTATGTGCAAACCTGCATTCCAGCTATTCATCAAGGTACGATGCCACATGTGTACAACTTCTGCTGACTGGATTTCAGTGATGGGCTTTTGATATTCTTCATCGGGCATGCTCTAAAAACTTAAAACGAGAAGAAATAGTTCTAAAAACTCTCTTTTCCTGTGACTTGAAAAGATTCAAAGTCTGTGTCCCCCAAACTCAGGTGTGAATTTATTCTGAATAGTAGACTTTTTTCTTTCTTTTTTTTTTTTTAAACGAATATCAACAACTGAGCTTAAAAAAAAAGTGTAGTTCATTTAGTACAGCACCACAAACAGCTGCTGAAAAGGCAAGACTGTCTCAGACTGTTGGAAGTTGTAGACAATTATTAAACAACTGGTTGATTAATAATTTAAATGTTAGTGAAACCAAGGCCCCGTATTAACTGATGAATTAATTGTAGCTCAGCTTGTCTCGCCTTACTGTGTTTACCTGTACGCCTCAAACTCACGTACTGCTGTCCGACCCCACACGCAGACCAAGTCTGAGCCCCTCTCTAAACGTGTTGCGAACATGAGAGTGCAATGACAAAAAGTGAAAGGGTTTAAAATTCTGTTTGTGTTCTCACCTGTCAGCGAGGAAGATAAATTGTAAGCTATTCAAATGTTTTTATTTCAGGGACAGTATACACCCTTTTGCTTAAACATTCACACAGCAACATCAGTCACACACGATACTATCTGGATTAAACAAGACTGCTTCTGTTTCAAGAGTCGCAGAAGCATTAAAGTCATTTCTTTGTCTTCTTTTTTCCTTTTTTTTCTGTTGTTTTGTTTTTTTTTTACTAGTCGAATTTGGTGTGTTACCATGCCACGTTAAATGAGCCTCCACACACTGAGCACAGCAGCCTTCAGCTGGGTGTGCTCCGGCTCCGTTGTGTGTGGCCTGCTGCAGTTAGAAACAGGTTGATCTTCTCAAACTAATAGTGGAGGAGAAGTACGCTTCACTAACATTAAGCACCTCCACCCAGTTACTCATTTTCAAGAATTTGTTCAACTAAATTGCATGCCTTAAACTTCATAGTTACCTCAAAACTCCAGGACGTTACTGAAACAACTGAAGTGGTCTGTTACTTGAATCAACTACAAATATTTAACTGAATAGGAGTTGCGGTGCACAAAAAAACAAATGTTGTGTTGTTGCATCATTTTTCACTAAGTTTTTAACTTTAACAAATAACAGGACATTGTCCATTTTCTCGTTTTCATCTCCACAGTTTTGCTCATTATCTGCTTTAATCTTTTCGCTGCTAATACCGAGGCTCATACTGAGGCTGCTGGCTCTGAGCTCGGGATAGGTTTAGCTAACACTTTAGCTACTTTGCCTTTGTTGGCTTTTTTAAAATCTTCATGTTTATCTGGGTGAGGGTGATTGAAGTAGTTTTGTTGTTTACTTTGGTAAACTTTGCATCTTCACTTACAGTGAAGTATTTCCATGCTAGTTACATATGGGCATGTGGCTGAGTGTGTGTATGTTGTGCATGCTTGTAATAGGACCCCACCTCAGTTTACTGTAAGTTATATCTCAAACTGCCAAACCTCTCTTGGTTATCAGTGTTTTAAATTAATCATGGTCATGTGGGATTGGGGTAGGGAAGGCAACTCCCTTGTTATCTGAGTTTAGCAAAGCAACTACCTAACTCCTGATCTCTCCTTCCTCTCTGTTTGTGTTTTCTGCAGCAGGTTGGACTCTGCCCCCTGAGATGTTACTGAGCGGTGAGGATGGATCAAAGAAGGAAATCATGACGGTGACGAGCTGCATGCCACCCTCCAAAAACTGCCGGAGTCGCTCCAACTGACACAGATATGCCTCGCCTGCCCTCCTGATTCCTCTTGCCCAACTCTTTATCTTTCCCCCTGTCCAGTCAAAGTCAGTCCAGCTCTTCCAAGTCTCTGTCCTGTCAGCATGGCTACGCCTTTCCTGTGGAAACTGTCCTCTCAGAAGCTGGGCTTCTTCCTGGTCAGCTTCGGCTTCATCTGGGGCATGATGCTGCTGCATTTCACCATCCAGCAGCGAGCCAGCCACGAGAACAGTGCCGTGCTGCGTCAGCAGATCCTCGACCTTAGCAAGCGCTACATCAAAGCACTGGCTGAGGAGAACCAAAGTGTCATGGATGGTCCGTATGTTGGAACCATGACGGCTTACGGTGAGTAGTCGACTCGCTGACATGGCTGCTCTGATTTTAGCAAACAAGAGCAATCTTTCTACCTTTACTACAGAATCTTTGTCGCCAAATGTGCTCTTCAGCAAGGCCAGGATGCCATGTCTCAATCAGTCACAAAATAGTTTGACACATGCTTCCAGAGCTGAACATTTCTGGGACATACCTGACAGTGCATGTCATCAATCAGTGTTTGACCTCTGGAGTATGAATCTCTGTGAGACTGCTGTGATTTGCAAGTAGTCTGGGGCACTTAGTGCTCACAAGTGGTGGGCCTGTACTTGGCATTATACACACCCTTATTAAAGCAGCTTCCTTGCTTAGACCACGGAGTATTTGCAGAAGTGCAAATGCATATGAAACAGATCGTTTCCTGGTGCGTGGTATGTAAGAGCTGAAGAAAATCATTTGACCTGATTCTCTTGATAGTGCCCCCCATCTCCATCTTACTGATATCGCTCTCCAGGTTTAAGGTTGGGTATGGTTGGTTATTTTAGTGCTGTAAATGTGTCACTTTAAGTGTAAAAGGCCAGATACATGTACATGTTTAAGTGTGAAGCATAGCAAAATTCAAGACAGTTATTTTAGGCTGTTGGCCTCTGTTTCCACATCTTCTTTAAATTGGATGGAATAGTTCCACTTGTCTGCCTCCTGAACAGGTGCAGCATCGGCTCTATTTTTAAAAAAAAATGTTCGGGAGCTTTAACGTCAATACGGCTGCATTGGAGCATAATACTGTAATAGCACAGGTCCAGAAGAGCCATCAATAAGTTATTCATGCCATTAATAGACCTGTATGGCTCAATGGGAGGCTTCATTAGAAACCTGAGATTGGAATTGATTGTTCTCTAATGCCCAGAGAAACAACAGGATACAGTAGAGCTCCTGGAGATTAGGAACGTGAAGAAGGAGCCAGAGCGAGAAGAGAAACAAGTGCGCTGGTAGCATAGGGTGTCAAATTTCTGCTTCCCCCCCTTTTCTGACACGCATTAAACTGCTTTTGTTTATTTCATGTATTTCAAGTGCATGCAGAATGTGGAAAAAATTCAGGTCCCTACGCAAAACGTCTTCCTTTCCAAATTACTGCCAGTAATCAGGCTCTGCTTAAAACATTTAACTCAGCAGTGTCATCTGAGCTGCTTGGAGGAAATAAACTTCAACATCTGCATTATTATATTAAGTCATTATTATTGCTTGTTTGTGCTGCTTTCATTGCCCAGACTTGAAGTACATTTGCATGGGACCTATCCTCCTGTAAACTCTGTGATTTGTTTGGGGTAAAGTGGTCTGAGCCCCATCCATAGATTTATTTGTAATACATCAGCCTGTCGTTCCAGGGAACAGATTCCTGTCCAGTTTGTTTTGTTCCCTTATATGATCGATTGATTTTCACACTGCTGTAGCAGTCTGCTGACCGGCGTCCAATATCCCATCACAGTCCATTTCAAGTCCTTGATTAGATAGCCGAGCACTGGGATCCTCTGTGCTTCCTGTGTTTGGCTTGATACAATTCGTAATGAGTTTACTGGGAAACAGCGTTTCCTCCTTTACCACCCATAAATGACCCATGCCATCTTAATGCATGTGGTTTTAATACTGTAACTCCTGAAAGCTGATTTGGGCCACTTAGTTGCTTTTAATGGTCAGGATAATTTTAAGAAACCCACATGTTGAGAAGCATCTAATCAGTGAGTCCAAGCCTTTTTGTACACAGCCAGTCGCTGAAAGATTTCAGGTATTTCTTTCTCTCTGCGGGTGTTTAAAAACATCTTCAGGGTTATATTTAGATTTTTAAAAATCCTGTGCTACTATATGAACTGAATTCATCAACAGGTAAAAGTGTATTTTTAGGAAGATTGAATTAGTGGGGGAGTACTTAGAACCACTCGTAGCTGATTTCCCACATAGCAAGAAAGTCCTGGGTTCACATCATCAGCCGGCTGGGGCCTTTTGTGTGGAGATGTTCTTCGTGTGACTGCATGGGTTCTCTGTGGGTACTCCAGGTTCATCCCACAGTCCAAAAACATGCTTGTTAGATTAATTGGTGATTCTAAATTGGCCATAGGTGTGACTGTAAGCATGAATGATTGTCTGTGTCTCTGGATTGGCCTTGCATTGAACTGGCAGCTTGTTTAGGATGTAAAATACGTTTCACTGTATGAAAGCTGTGTTAGACTCGGCACCCTGTAACCTTAAATTGAATAAGTGAATGAGAAAGTGGATTTGTGAATTACATTTGAAATATATGGTTCTGATTGGTAGAAATCCCTTTAGTACAAGTATATTGAATTCCCTGTTTTGCTTCCTAACTATAATTTCTTTCAAGCTCATTTCTTCAAGCAACTTTAAAGTGGACATTGTGTTCCTGCTTTATTAAGTCTTCTGTTTTAGTTTTCAGTGTGTAAAATGTTTCAATTATATTTCAGTAGATTGCAGTCAACTGGCTTCGGTTATCTTACATCTCACACTTCAAGTGCATAACCCTAGCTACAGTGGCTGCTACAGGACAAACATGTTTTAGTTATCCAAGAGAGATCAAAACATTATAAACATGTCATACTCCATAGCGCCAGCTGGCGTGTTTCTGCTGCTGTTTGGCCTGGATCTGCCCCAGAGTCAGTCCACCGTTTACCTCAGGTGTCAATGCCAAGTGAGAATCGTCCAGCTTTATTTACTATGGAAGAAGCTTTAAAACTTAATGAAAGGAGTCTGATACAAGTTGAAAAGTTAGACAAGCTCACTTCTGATTTATGACACTGATACTCAAGTGAGTTGTTAAGGATAGGCTGAACTGTCAGTAGCGCTGCTGTTTTCTTTCAACTCATTCAATGTTTCAATTCAACAGCTCGGACAGTCTCGGTCGTTGTGTCCTTGGGCAAGACACTTCACCCGTTGCCTGCTGGTGGTGGTCAGAGGGCCCGGTGGCGCCAGTGTTCGGCAGCCTCGCCTCTGTCAGTGCGCCCCAGGGCAGCTGTGGCTACAATGCAGCTTGCCATCACCAGTGTGTGAATGTGTGGATGACTGAACGTGTAAAGCGCTTTGGGGTCCTTAGGGACTAAGTAAAGCGCTATACAAATACAGGCCATTTACCATTTTATTTACCATTTATGATCATGCTAGTAGAAAATGTTAGGTCACTGCAAGTGCAATGAAAGCTTCCCATCAAGTGAACATAACGTTATGAGGGATTGAGCAGCTGACAGGGAAAGCAGAGTTTTTCAGTCATGTCATCTCACTTGACCAGCCAGCGTCAGTTTTAAACCTGAATAAAAAGGCTGTTAGAAATGAATATGATTGGATATGAGCTTTACTCTTCCGCCTTTCCAAAACTGATCCATGGAACTGGTTGGAACGATCTGCTGTTACCACGTAGCTATCAAGCTATTGTGGATTTCTTTCATGGTTGGGAAACATATAAAGCTCTTGTGCTCTGTGCTTGGCCCGGCAGCCTCGGTATGTTGCTTTTCTTCGTCCTCTCCAGGATGGTAGGTCACCATGTGCTTCCCTGCTCTTTGCTACGGTCAGTCAGATGGAGCCCACTGCCTGGCTGGATTGAGCTTTTGGTTGTGGATGATAGGAAAGAACAGGGGTTGCTGATAAATGCTTTGGGCTTATGTTTCTGTGTAATCACTTCTTTTTAATATGTCTGTGAAGGTTCTCAGTCCTCCAGGTCATCACTTCACTTCTTTTTAATGCTCACGAGCTTAATGAAATGTCCCAGGTGATTGTGTAACCACATCATTGCCTGGTTTGACACTATTGTTTATAACAGAATGAATTTCACTATGTTTATTGCTGCAGGGTTTGTTTTTGCAAGTGCATCAGTAATAAGAAGGATGGAGGCCAGCAGAAATGTTTCCCTAGGTGTGCCATTACTCATCCAGCTTACCTGGCAGCACATTTAATGCACACAACGACATGTCAAAGCATTATTCACAGCAACACACAGCCTGATGAAGGTTTTTGAATCACAATCTCACATTTAATTATAGTGAAGCCTCACGTTTAACTATAGTAATTATAGTGACAGATATTACTTCCTCACTTGATAAATACTCCTATCGATGCTACTCTCCACATTTTACTATAAAATAAAGACATGATGGTGGTTATAGTCACTGATGTTTTTCATTTCCTACTAAGCAGATGTGCTGGTGTTTATTAATGTTCCTCCAGGGTCAAGGGCTGGGATAATCCCCCTAAAGTTCTCAAAGTATTGCAATTTAACTTTCTCAGCTCATGCTATGATCCAACTCGCTAGTGCTGTGATCGAGATTCCTCAGAAATCGGATGTCGTAACCTTTAGTGCATTCCAGAAAATGTCCAAAAAACCCAAACAAACTGAATTTGTTATGGTTCTTACCTGCAGGTGTTGTTGCTCAACAGAGAGGGTATAGCTACTGCCTCTTCCAAATCTAATGATATATGGAAAGTGGCAATTTTTATGCATAGAGTCTGATTACATAGTCCACCGGCTTTGTGTAAGCTGGGGCTGTTGGTTTTCTGAAAAAACCCCCAAAACAAAACCAAAAAACAAAGGATAAGATCATTTGAATACGCTTTAAAAAAGGAATGTTAACTGTATCCTAACTTCATCAAAACAGTCTCATCTTGACTCGAGGTTGAAACAGTTGCTTTAACAGTTTGGCAAATCTCATCAGCATCAGACCTAAAGCAGCCAACTACACTGCACTGATTCAAATTTAGTTTAAAGTCAGATTTGTATATGTGTCAGGGTTTTTACAGAGCATCTAACCTTTTACATGCGGAATATCACACTGAGCTCCATTTTTCATTAAATACAGTAAAGTGAGCACAAACCTTTGAACATTTTGCTCTGTCAGCCATGACAGTAGAGCACAGAGAAACATGGCAACATCAAGAATAATCCCTTGACCCTAAGTGTCATTACCAGTGACACTTAGGAATTTTAAAATGTCAGCTATGTTGGTATCGCATATATTAACATTGCATAAATATCAATAGCTGTACCTTTTTGTCTAGGTGTCTGTGTGTGCCTATTTAATACTGGTTCCAGTACTCATGCTTAATGGTAATAAACACAATTGGTAAATTACCCTACTGGCTTGCTCAGGTAAGTCTGGTTTAACTGGAGTGACCATGGACAGTGTTTGGACTCTTGTTGTGAGGAACATTTAACATATGCACACTATAACTTCATACATCTGTCACATAAGCTAGAAGTTTCTATCTTTTGCTCTCCTATTGGAAAGACGTACCAAATGAAATTTGAAACAAGTCTAATGAATCTCTGTGTTATTCGGCCTGAAGTCAGGGCTCTGTTTCTGGGGTGAATATATTATGTTCGGCCCAATAGCTTGGCATGGCAAAGCTTTCCGTTTGGATTCTTCCTGGTGTCACCGAGCTGCTCTCTGTACATCTGCTCCTCCCAGCATACCTCGGCTCGTCCAAATCAGACAAATGCTCTGGCCTTTCCCTTCACACGAAACATACTGGTGGTGCTGTGCCAGGCCTCGTTGTCCTATTGCCAATCTGTCTGACGTGATGAAAAATGGCGTGTTAAATGCATCATGGCGCGGGAAAAAGTGGTGTTTACATGTGACAGACAAGCAGCAATTACCATCTTCTGAGTAAAGCAACCCTGAGTCATTTTGGATTAGTTCAGTAGATATTTAAGCCAATATACAAATAATATAACTGGCCATGGCTTTTAAGAGTATCTCAGACCTTTTCTCTCAATGAAAATTAGCAAGCGTAGGCGTTTTCTCTCTGTTAACTACATAACATGACATTTAAACTGTCGCTAATATTCATTTGTGTTCCTGATGTTGCTGCATTTAAGTTATCTTTATGTAACCTCTCTTAGCTTTGCTGGCTAATATAAATAACAACTGTTGGCTGTAGCTTCAATGCTATCATTGTTTGCATAGCTGTGTAATGGCCTTTGGCTCCATTGGTAGTCATTAGCATAACCTTTTTGAGTGGATGTATTCATAGAAGCAGACTTGCGTCTGTTACCTATGTACCCTTGCTTTCCAATGGTAGGGGATACTCTGTGCTCTGAGTAGCATTTCCAGCAGCTTTAACATTTCTCTGTAAATGCCAGTGCATTTGTTACAGGTTAAAGTATCAAGACAAGTACCTTGATAAATGGGTCCAAAAATACAGTATTTAAGCATTGTGACTGTGCAAATATAATCTAAATATGGCCTCATCTATCTGGCTACTGGTCAGGAACGTTCCTACATGTTCTGCATTTTGCCATGGTTGTGTTTTATGAAAGTAAATTTAGAAAAGATTTACGTGGAAATGCAAAGACCCTCACAAAACTGGAGGAACAGGAAGTCATTTGCAAAGACTCGGGTGCTCCCCATTAATAATTAAATGAGCCGGAAGCTGGTCCCTGAAGCCTCAAGAATGTGTTGTTGTAGGACCTGAGCTTGTCATTGAAGCTGAAGCTATTTATTGTCAGAGATAGCTGAGCAATTTTCCTCAGTCAGTTCCATGTGGGGACTTTTACAGAAAGGCAAGCTCTACTTGCCTTGCTTGTCCTGGCTGAATACCACTGCTCATACTACAGATGGCAGCTTTAATGGCACGTTTGTGTCGATTTCTAAAGAAATATCATAATTGACCAACCATATTTGAGCTGGTTTTTGCTGCAAACGAATAAACAGTGTTTGGAGTATGTGGAGAACAAAAGAAAGAGAATGTAATCTTGAAACTACTATCCTTTCCGTTTTGTGGTAATTAAGCCGTAAAACATTGAACTTAACATGATACAGAAACACAAGGAAACAAAGAATGCTGGGTCAAAATGACCCAGGACCATGATACTTAAGCTGGAGACCCCAAATTTAAAACAAAAGCGTTAGGACTTTAGTCAAAATCCTTCTAGGAGCAACTTGTGCCACTTGGTGACTATCTCACACTCAGATGGCAGCTGGCGGTAGTAGTCCTTGTTCTGCTTCGTTGAGCTCCATGAAGCTACACGTGAACCACCTTGCACCAGAGCAGAAGAAGTACTACCATCTCACAGTGTTGCTAGCTACAGTCCAAAGTTACAGCTTCTCTTTCTCATTCCACAAGAGCACTGAGCAAATATCATATTTTATGGATTGAGCAAGTGAAAAAAAATCAAAGATACACTTGCCTACATCTATCCCGTAGTACCAGTATGCCTGCCACTACACAGCTGAAACCTCAAGTGTGCAGTTGTACCATTAAAGTAACTGGTTTTCTGGAAACAGGGGCAAGATACGTGCCAACTTTGGTTTTATAAAATTCTCAGAAATTTCTAGCCTGGTTTTTATTCCTCTCCCTTAAAATGTTTGCTTTAGTCACACAACACTTTCAGCTTTTAGAAGAAATCCCCCATCGATGCCTTTCCCACCACTTTTTAGATTAAAGGTTGATTTTGACAACTTAAGCTCTTTGACAACTTAAGCACTCTACTCCAACTCATGGACCTGACACACCGCTTTTTTTTGCTGGAGAGAAATAAAATTTAACATTCTCATTTTGCAGACCTGAAGAAGACTCTCGCAGTCCTGCTGGATAACATCATGATGAGGCTGGGCAAGCTAGAGTCCAAGGTGGAGAACATCTACAATGGCACAGGGCCCAACCTGAGCAACGGCACCAGCACTATTACGCCCAGTGCTCCAAACTCAGAGAAAGTAAACGTGGCAGGTATGTGCGGCAGTCTTCTTTCGCTTTGGAATAGAGTGTTTGTGTGCATGCTGTGCCAAGGTGGGGGGCAGTCTAAAGGATTTATTTTGTATTTGGATTTGTAAATGTTATCAGTACAAGCTTAGAATCAGACACCTTCCTGGCTCCAGTGGTCATTGATCCTGTGCCACTTAGAAAGACTATAAATGTCTCTGTGCACTCATCCTTTTAGAAGTGTTTGATACATACACAGTACTGAGAAATGGGAATAAGCTGATTGTGGCTGTAGAAAATTTCTTTAAAACTACTCTATCTTTCCTGCGGCATGCAGCTAGCTAAACTTTCCCAGTATTGCCACTGCACTTGATGGGTCCAGACCGCATCCTTGGACTTGATTCAAATAAGGCCTGTGTTCACGCTGCATGACCCTTTTATTAGTTTTCATTGATTTTCCTGCCAGCTTTCAGATGATGAATTCAGCCCAGCTGAGAGAATGAGGTGTTGGTTTTTCTGAGACCCCTCTGAGGGACTTGCTCTCAGTTGTTTGCGCAGCATTAAACAGTAGGAATGTGAAGCTGCACAGCGAAGCAGTATGTGCAGAATTGGATTAGACTGATTGAGATGTTCAAAGAAACACTGGCATTAGTGTAATTCTAATGAGAACTGCTGTGCTGTGCTGCCGCCATCATTTTGGAAGTGCTGATGAGGCCTTTGTGAATTTGTTATTTCACATGACAAAGGACGGTAAGAATACGACAAAATTATGTAGAGTTGAATGAAAGTGTGAGTGTTTGTGATGAAAATACCTGTCAAGGATATAAACAGGCCACTCACTCTTATAGCAGTGAATTCAAAGAGATACAGTGTAGAACATTTGAAAGGCAACACCGAGTAAATTACATGACCAAAGTGTGTGAAATGAATGTATATTGTTTTCAGAGCTGCCCAAGGAAATTAAGTTCTAGTCATATATACGGGCAGGGCAGTTTCTATTAGAAAATTGAAGCCGTTGAAGTTTCCTCCAGGGAAGAGAACATAGATCACCTGCCCACAGATCTAAAAGAAAAGGCAGCGTCGCATTAAAAATCTTATGGCTGAGTAACTAAACAGATTAATTGTTTTTTATTTTGTTTAAAAACTGTTATTTCATCTTCTTTTTCTTTTTTTTGCTTTAACTATATTCTATAACTATATATGTAACCACCCTGCACAGGCCTGTGGTGAGCCGCGGTAAACCTTGGATGCATCATTTTGAAACAAATGCAAATTAAAAAAAAGAAAATGTGATAATGAAAAAACAGTAATCAATATAGTAACGGTTCCAGACGGTGTCCGACTTTCAGAATTGCTCAGTAAAAAAAACAAATCCTCACTTTCTCTTCCTGTTTCTGTGATATTCAAAGCCTGCTTTGCAGTCATTCTAATGCCACATCCTTTCACCTACCTTGGTTTGTTTGCCTGGCACTAAAGCAATTTTCTGCTCTTCTTTAGCATCTTTGGAAGGTTGCCTTTGACTGTACCTCTATGAGTTCTCTGCTCTTTCACTAATAGAAACGTTTGTACAGTGAAATGACTCAAAATGATGTGTTCAAAAGCCAGAGTACTCTGGGCTTTAAAAAAAAAGACAGGGATCGTTTTAAAAGAAGCTGTTATAATTGTTAGTGAAGCCGAAATGTTTGACTCATCGGTTGATTTAGTTGATAGTTGATATTCAGTCGATCAAGATTGTCAAGTTAGTGTTATGCATTGAATCGTCTGGACATCTTTCAGTTTCTTGACGACGTTTCACCTCTGATCAGAGAAGCTTCTTCAGTTCTGAAGCTTCTTGGATGAGATGTGAAAGATGTCCAGATGCTTTTCTTTCCAAGCTCCTTAGACCAGGAGTCATATTGTTTCTCATTCGGGAGCGGTTTTCAGTAAGCGTATTAAAACCATTGTGCATATTCTTTCTCATGTTCAAAATAACAACATTGTTTTTTTGTTGTTGTTTTTTTACTTGGGGTAACAATACTGCAGTCTGTTTGGGGTTGCATAAGGTTCTGATCTGCAGTTACTGTGTTACCTGTAGCTGATGGCAGTATTTACACCCCCCACCTGTACAGAAAATAAAGCCGTACTCTGCTGTGGGCACGGCTGGCAGCAAAATGAATTTTAGCCACCAAACAGAAGGAATCAATATCTGTTTCAGTGGATTCTATATTTAGAACATTTTCACTGCTTCACCTGCTGTCAGACGGGCCTTTACGACGAGGAAGCAGAGCTGTTACGCTCCACCAGACTCCATTGACAAAATGAGGAAGTTCGCCTCATTAAAGATTTGAGCTGTCTGCTGCTGCTTTGATTGGTTATTTAGTGGTGTATTTGAATGTACTCGTCAAATCAACAGTGAAAGTATCGAGCAGCGCCAGATTTCTGTGAAATAATAAAAAAACCCAAAAAACTCAGCAGACTGTGGCGAAAGCCGCCACAGTCTGTGTGCAATAGTTTCTGCAAATCAACAAACTTTGCACCTGTTGCCCCAGATTAAGATTACATAAATGTGTCCTGTCAAACTTTATTATATAAATTTATATCCATTGTTGAAAGAGCAGCACTGTCTTGCTCTGTGAAGTACAGATGGAGACGTAATACAACATCAAAGCATAACCATATCAACAATATTGTCCCATTCCATCTCCATTATGAAGATATATCTATGCATTAATATATGTAATTAAAAACAAACACACAAACAAAATGTAATATTATGACCCAGTCCTAAATTTGAGCATAAAACCTTGTCATTAATTACAGCTTAATTACATTTTTGCAAACCAAGGAATTAGCAGATTAATCAGTAGCTAATTGCAGCTGTAGTGAAGAAAAAGCTTACATGTAATTACATGGAAATGGAATAAAAAAAAATAGATGTAATATTTGTAGAGGTTTATGGAAGGCTAGACTTCTTAGATGGAGCGGGTTTTGTGACATTAGGTGGCGGTTAATGAGCCCTGCCTTTGCAGGCAAGCGTGATAAAACATTGTCAGAGCACTCTTGGCTTGAACTGCCCTGTTCCACAGAAATCGTAGCTGGACCTGTGACTCATCTCAGTGAACTTGCAGTGGCCTGTTGGCCTAAAACAACCAGTGGCACCCTTCAGAGACATCTGGAGCCTGAATGTATGTCAAAGCTGACAAAGCTGCACCAATGTCTCTCTTGATAGTTGAACTAAAGGCCCCAGCACTCCAGAGCCTCCATTGGAGCATGTCCTCTGTCTTGGAGCAGGGGCAGTGCTGTTGCCAGCTCCACCGGCGCTCCTCCCTGACTGGAACGCAATTACAGAGATAAGAATCTGGACAGTGAGTGCAACACGCCTGCCTTTCAGGGAGGCTGCTATCAAGATGGAGCTGAGCAGCAGCTCTGGGACTGCGCCGTTTCCAATGGAAAGAGGGAACAGAAAAGAGGCGCATAGAGAGACTACAAACCAAAACTACTGGAGTGAGGAGTCTTTAACTCCTCACACCTTTAAATCTCACATTGCTGAAATAAAAATGAACCAGGTCTTTAGCCACATAAGGCCATGAATGATTTGCATACAATGCTGGTAGTTCCCTGCCAACTGTTTAGACATTGTGAAGAGCTCCTTCTGTCTTGAGATTGCAGCTGCCTTGCGTTGTGTGTTGTACAAGCTTCATTAGAGGTTGAGGAATTACATTAACATGGTACAATTTTTCTTCAGCCAAAGACAACGGGCACAGATGTCTGTTATGGTGGCCTTTAGATTGCTTCTTAGCAGTAAGCAGATGGGGCCTGGTCAAACTGCATGTGATGCCATGTCTCACCACGCTGTTGCTAATGTAGCTAATCAACCTCTCTAACCATGTTTCATCCAAAGTTCTGCCCCTGGCATGGAGTCTATGTAATCTCCTTCTTCTCACACACACACACACACACACACACACACACACACACACACACACCAGGCATAGAGATAGATGTAACGAACGGTCAGGTGGTGATTTGCAGCATCTAACTCTCCCACGACTCTCACTTGTTCCGTTTCATTCCCCCTGCGATGTATTTCTCTTCCCTTTGCGAGTGTTTAAGGTTATCAATGTCTCTTCCGTCTCAGCCACACCACTGGTGATGTTTGGCTGATTTGCAGCTCGCTGTCTCTCAGACGCCGCCGGCCAAACAGAGATGCTTGCATTCACCGCTCGCAGCATCTTTGCCGCTTTGTCTCTTTCAGCTATCGATCGGCTTGATTTTCTGTTTAATGTTCTCAGTGAAAGATGAGATCCAATCCTCAGTATCAACAAAGGAAAGAGACGAGGATAGTGCTTCTGCTGGGAGTTGCTGGTGGCTCTCTCACTGTGCCTTATTTTCTCTTTAGTCATCTGCTCGATATTCCTCATTTTCCAAAGCCACTTGTGTGTCCAATGTACCTCACAACAGGACGTCACTATTATCAGTTTAATAATAAATACATTTTTCTACTTGGGTTTAGATTAGACTGGATAGCATCTTGTTTTTGAAGGCCTGGATTCTCGGTGTACAGATGAAAACTAATAAAATACACATGCAATTCAATTCATTGCTAATAAGTTGCAGAGAGATGCTATCCACTCCCACACACTAAAATCCTCCCACGAATCCTGACTTTCATCACCCTAAAATCTTTGAATGTTGCATAGCAGCATAAAATAAACGAGAATTTGAACCATTGCTTTTACAGCTGTTGGATCTGTGTTGTATTTCTCAGTGTTTTAGTTTCGCCCTTCAGTGTTTCTTACAGATTTACTTTCTAGTTGTGGTTGTGGCTGTCAGTACTCTGCTCTAAAGCCTTGGTATAGCAGCACATTAAGCAGTAAGGGTGGCTTTGCAAGTTAGTATCTTATGTCTTACAGTGTCTCACAGGTTAGAGTGGACATCGATAAATCTTATAACAGAAGTGCTGAAGACTAAACTTTAGCGTTTAAAAACCTAGCATCATCGTCAAAGTCAAGTGGCAGTATTCTGGCTCTTTAAGGCAAAACGAATCTTGACCGTCTGCAGTCAGTCCAGAATGCTGCGGCAAGGCTTTTAACAAAGACACGAAAAAGAGAGCACAGTAGACCAGGTTTATGCTCATTACACTGGCTTTCAGTACATTTTAGAATTAATTTTAAAATCTTAGTACTGACTTTTAAAGCTTTGAATCATGACGCTTCTCTCTATATTTCTGATCTTTTAGGACCTCACACTCCCTCTCGCAGCCTGAGATCATCTAATCAAAGGCTGTTGGTAGTTAGTTAAAACCAGAGGTGATAGATCTCTTAGAGCTATGGCCCCCAGGCTGTGGGAGTCTCTCCCTCCATCTTTACGTTGCCTGGATTGTATTTATTCTTTTAAACATCATTTTAAGACTCATTTATTTAGATTAGCTTTTAATTAGATTTGTTCTGTATGTTTGATTTTACTGTTTTATGTTTATCTGTTATATATTATTGTGAAACACTTTGTGGTTTTTATCCTGTCAAGAGTGCTATATAAATCAATAAAGTAAAGTAAGTAAGGGTGTTGGCGATGACCCGATGCATGTTAAGAGTTCAGCTTTGATGTGTCATTCTTGGCAGAAAGTCTCACTCTCCTCTACTTCCTCCATATCTTGTGCGTACCTGCCTGTTTTAGTTTGAC
Organism: Rhamphochromis longiceps; assembly: GCF_057381845.1. Lineage (NCBI taxonomy): Eukaryota > Metazoa > Chordata > Actinopteri > Cichliformes > Cichlidae > Rhamphochromis > Rhamphochromis longiceps. The sequence continues at coordinate 35,224,678 of NC_140578.1, read as the reverse complement.
GTGGACTGAGCCTCTCCAGGACTTTTCCCACTTGCACATGATTGCACGTCAAGCACAGCAAACTTCTTCCGCTGTGATTGTATTTGCCCCGTGTGCATACTTTCATTACCTTATAGTATCTATCGCAGCAAACTGTGTACTTAAGTCTGATTTTCAATGAATGGACATTCGAGTTTTGCCATACGATAGTCAAACTCATGCCATACTTTTGCAAGCATGCCTGGAGTCACTGTAGCTGTTGTGAAGCTACGGCAGCCACACAAAACTCACCAATCTGCTCTTTCTATCAGTTCATTCGATCATTAGCAGTTAACAGCTGCAAAATTAAAGCGCGTTGAAATCTGTGTCTCATGAATAAGATACTCCATGGATAACACATTTGACTCTATTAGATTAGATAAAAGGGAGTCATGATGGCCAGTTTTTTAAGTCCCCCGCCCCCCCCAAAAAAGTTCACAGTTATCAAACATCAACATACTAACCCATCTGAAGGCTCTTTACAGATACAGATATTTTTTTTGTTGTTGTGAGGTCACATAGTGTAAATCCCCTCGTGTCGCTCCTTTCCCTCCACACTCTTATTTCTCTATTTCAGCCCTTTATGCCGCAGGCAGGCTTGTATGTACCCTTGAGGTCTTGACTGGGTTGAGTGGAAGGAACATCTGGGGCTGATGCGCCATTGGCTGCGACACGTGCATCCAACTTTTTCTTCTTTGTTTTCGTCTCTCATCTTACGACTTCCCTCTTTTTCTTTTTTTTCTGCCCAGTGACTGTTTGCAGGGAATCTGCTAATTATGAAATCTGACAAACACTGAGAGTTTAGGTCCAAAACGCCATACCATATTTTTCTGCTTTTACCATTTCTAATTCTCGTCCCTCTTGTTTACCTTCAGTCTCTTCATGCTCCATGTTTTTTTTCTTTTCCCCTCTTTGTATGCTGCCCTCTCTCTCCCCCCCCCCTACATCCTCTTCCTCTGTGCCAGTTTTGCTGCTCTGCTGGTTCAAGCCGCTGCTCCGGCCCTATAGGAATATAATCGGCTTTGACTCCTTCCACCAAATATCAACCATTTCCCCAGGCATATTTTATATATATATATATATATATATATATATATTTTTTTTTTAATAGCCGGATAAACACACACACTCACTCCAGTTTTCATTCACTGCAGCTGCAGATTTTTCAGGATCCAGATGACAGAACAGGGCAGCAGGCGCACATGAACGCAGAGCTGATGCAATTCAGTCCTTTTTCACACAGAGACTGACGACTGCATTATCGCCCGTGCTTGTTCATATTCGGGTTGCATGTTTAGACACCCACCCACATACGACAGGAAACCAAATTCTCTGCATATTTTCCTGCATCGTGCAACTGCCTTCCTCTAAAGCCGTATCTTGCATTGTAACACCGGTCGCAGAGAGTGCATGTGTCCAGCACTTGGTCAGAAACAATTCAAGGTTTCAGGCCTTGCAGAGGAAATGGAACATCTGCAATAAACTTGCTGCTATTTTTAGTCTAGTTTCTCAGGTCTGTTTAAAATCTGTCATCAAAACAGTGAATTCTTTGAAGACACAAGCCAGTCTTCACAGCCTTGCCCCTCTAACCACAATTGGTAGAAATCAGCAGTGGAACATTAGTCATAGCTCAGCAATGATGAGAGCTAATCACAGCTTTCTGGCAGCCCTGTGTCCTTGTGTCGCTTTTGGTGCAAAATCGGCATCGTCCTCTATTTTCGGAGGGAACAGCGAACCGATCAGATTGCTCGAGCACAAAAGAGGGATTGATTACAGACAGTTTCTGTTCTGTGCAACAGAGGAAGGGAGAGTAATATGAAACTTGGTGTGGGCTGGATGTTGGGGTTACGTGGGGAAATTTGGATTTGGTTTTTTAGCCTCCAGAACTTTGCAGTGGAACACTTGTGTGGACCAAAGGCAGAGAGACACATGTGTTTTGACCACTTCCAAACACGTGCCGCCTCGTATTGGGAAGCCCCTCTGGTGTGTGTGTGTTACCCTGCTGTGGTCCCTTCAGGTGGCAGCCTGGCCTAAAGAAATGGCTTTCAGTAGCTTTTGGGAGTTTCATTTAAGGGGTGCAAGTCAAGTTTTACAATATATACAAACACTGTAAACGCAAAAGCTGTCCGTAATCCTTCTATAATCCTAATGTTTACATTTTTTACATTTTGGAGTGATGTAATTATTACTTCAGTTGTGTATTTAGTGTGTGAATGTTGTGGTTTCCAAAGTTTGTGTTGCTGAGAGTGTAAATGTTTCGCCAACATAGCTAGGGCTCATGTAGCAGTTAATTGCCTACCTCTCTGTGTTATTCTGGGTTATTAATAAGTTTTTAATAAAACGTAATTTCCTGTATGAGACATTGAAAAATTGAGCAAACACTGAGCTCGTTACACATGAAGAAAAGCTTGTGTACAACAAATGTAGGTAAATCTCTACCTACATTTGTTTAGCTTTTTTACTTAAGCAAGCAATCTCAAGATAATATTAAGCTGCCTTGTCCTACCTATGCGTTGATTATCATTGTATTTTCTGTCCATTTTTCTTTGAGGCAGTGAGTTTGCACAGTTTATAAAAAATGCATCAAATTTTACAGTGTACTCAAAAGTTAGGCTTAAACTTTTCTGTTTCTGGCATTTTCTGCTTTAATAATTAATACAACATTTTGTTTAATAATGTGAATGAATGTGTATTTGGTATATCCTGTACCAGAGGTTTTATTTTTTTAATGTTTTTTATTGCATTTAGATTTAGAATTCACTGAACACTGGTGTAGTCTCCGTAAACATACGCATCAACACATCTTTGTGCTTGTTGTCTTGGTAAATTTGACCATATTAAAAAAAAAAAAAAAAAACTAACGACATTAGTATTATTATTTTGTACTGTTTCAGTCAGTGTTTATTTTTTCCTAAAGTTTACGTCTTTAATTTTAGTTTGTATTTCTTTTAACTAATTGTTTTCTCACAGTTTTGAGTTGATTATAATAATCTTGACATCTGCTCTCTTGCTGTGAGGCAATAGCAAGAAAAGGAAGTAAGACAAAACCGTTAGCATGTTCCTTATTTATAGAAAAAAAAAAACCTTTCCAACAGGTAGATATAATTGAGTTGACTTATTAGACAATTATTAATTTGACTGTAATGGAAAGGGACAGGTGCTATTAAAATGTTTTTAAAGGGGAAGCTTTGAATGAATCAGTGTGGCATTGATAGAGGATTCGATTTCACAGGTTTAATGTTTTATGTCGCATGTCACTTCCTCATATATAAGGTCACACAGTTTCCTCTCTTCTGAGTGAGCTCTGTCTGGAGCTTTCAAATACAGATCTAAAAGTCACAGGGAAGTAAATGAAAACAGCAGAAAGGAACATTAACTGTATCACATCTTAACGTGTCTGATTCCTAGAAACCCTTAAGGTCAGCCGGTGGCATCCGTAGCGTTAACTTGAACTTTAACTCCGCACTTGAACCCAAGTAGACAGCTTACAGCTGAGTTAAAAGTGAAGAGCAGAAGCACTGTTAACAGGCTGAACAGGCTCATAGCCTAAGGAGGTGGTGGATAATCAGCTTTATGATAAGGTTTGTGTGAAGCCAGGCGAGCCAATGAGAGTCGAGCTAAGTTGAACTTGTTCGTAGCACTCCCTGATGACAGTCGCTGATCTCTCCACCTGCACAGCTGTCGAATCTCTTTGGTGACTGTGTTCGTCAGCCTTCCTCGTGTCTAATTGATGAGCTGCTGCTGAGATGTACCCTCGCTGATACCTCTGCTTCTTCTCGCAAAGTGCATCTAAAATTAGTGTTTCTAAGCAAATGGATCAGAGGACACGGCGACAGAGGATATGCTGCACTTCTCCCCTCTGTAATTTATTTTTTTCATTTTTATTTTTCAAGCTTTTATCTCAGTTGTCACCATAGTGACAGTTAACGCATCATGTGCTTTAAAATTGCTCATTGCTCCAGCGTCTTTGTTTAGCTAATTGTATTGTTGAGAGTTAGATTCTTACCATCTTGCACTTGCACAGCCCTTCTCTTTTGCATTCCAGTTAATTTGGTGACTTATTTGAGTCCCACTGACCAAATTATGCCATTAAAGCAGGGCCTTGGCACATGTCACGTTATCTGAGGGTTTTTAGTTAGGAACGCCTGAGAGGGAAATCATTGAGAGTGAGATGGATACAGAGAATAACAGAAACCACATATAACATAAACCAGATGTCTTCAATCCAGTTCTGGAGTTGTCAAATGTCAGATTACCTCATGGACTTGGACAAACACACATACACACTGGGACAGGGAATGGAAGAAAAACCCTCTGTGTGTGTTTGTGTGTAATATCACATATTGTTCAGAGATGATGCTATTTAAGGGCTCTCAGATGGCCAACACTGTGTGCTGGGAGCTGGCTAATGGTGACCTCAGTGCTGTGAGCTCTTGTGTATCTTATGCAAGTTGGAGTGATCTCATCTGTTTTCTTCCTCTGGTTCTCTGTATTTTTATTATTGTGAGAAAAAATCTAGATCGAATAAATCCTTTTTGGGATTCATTTTCACTACAAAGGGTACAAAAGTGTAACCTTTCTTTTGGCCTGACACACCCACCATTTCCTGCAAGGTTTAGCCAATCAGAAGAAAGCAGGCTTGGTTGGGAGGTATAGTCTTGTATGGGGGCGGAGTTAAAACTGCTGTCTATGAAATAAGGAATATTTTTGAACTGTGAATCATGCAAAGCAACTCTAGTAGAGTCTCTGTATAAAGAAAGGAGGTGAAAATGTACATAATATGCTCACGTTCAAGAAATTTTATTAACATTATACATAATTATGTTATGAATGACCAGAATACTTGATGACAGCTTTAACTGACTTTTTCTGGTTAACTCATGAACTATTTACATATCTAACATACCACTTTTATTTTAAAAGCAAAAGTAAAAATGATAGTATGTTTGTTTTTTAGTTTCTAGCAGTTCTACCATCAGCTCTCTGTTTGTATAGCCATCCCTCACAGGGTTGCTTGTTTCTGTTAGAAATAAGCCAGGTTGTTTCCTAGAAACAGCTTTGTGGGTTGTTCTTGGAATACTCTTTAAAGGAGTTTGTTGTTTTAAGCTCCATGCATGGTTTCCTCTTCCCTGCCTCTGTTTTGTGTACACTAGACTGAGGTGTGGTTTGCTGCTTGGCTTTTCACCTCAAATTGCCGCTTATAGACGTCAATCATGCTTCACATCATCTGATTCAGCATCAAGCTGCATGACAGCTAGGAACTGTGAGGCTTATTTCTACATGAGAATTTCTTTATTTCTTTTCTGGTCAGTAAAGGCCCTGCTGATGCACCTTGACACCATGCTGGGCGGGGTTGTTTCGGCCATGCTTTTCCCAGCTTTAATGTGCAGCAGTAGATGATTTGTGCTGAAAATGATCGTGGTTCTCTGTGAAGCAGGTCATTTTGTCCGACCTAAACATCCCTGGCGTAGCAGAGGTGAATAACTAGGAAATTGCTCCTTTTGAGGCAGCACCACCTCTTCTACGTTTGATCATGAAAGGAACTATATTTAGGTCGTCTTTGGAAACTGCTTCTTCCACTTCATTACAGCTAGGAGAGAAGATTTGCCTGGTGGCGTTGGCGCTTGCTGACCAACTGGCTGAATGACAGGCTGCCTCTTTGGCTGTTTGCTTGGTTGGTCTGTTGGGTTGGTTGGCAGACTGACTGGGTGGATGGAATGACAGGAACTTGCACAGAGCGAGTTCCTGTCATTCCACCCATCCATCTTGTGTGCTGCACAAGATGGCCCCGTCACCAAATAGCAAATCACAAGTCACATTTGTTTAGCTTATTCAATACACACAGTCAGCAGACTGTGATTTACAAAAGAGCAGGGAACTCAAAGGAAATAAAGAAGAACGATGAAAAGAACAAGATACATTTCAAACATAGCCCAGATGTTTTCACACAAGTGTGATCCTCCCCATGGGTTTGAGAGCTACAGCTCTCTTATTTTTCATTTTTCTCTTATTTGCTTTCCTCATGTTTTGCTTTGCTTTCATAAGATGTCATTAAGTTGTAACTCTGGTATGTGAAATAGTAAGGGGAATTAGTTTATAGTGACTGCATATTTTAACAAAAGTTATTTTTTTAAAAATAGAAATTTAGCTTCATTGTAAGGGCAAGCGCATCGCTATAGGACATGATGTAATATTAGCATTTGTTCCAGCCTTGAGATTTAAGTACTTTAAAACCAGGACTGATATTTGGTGATTACAAAATCTGATATTCCGATGGGTCTAATGTTTAATAGTTCAGACAGGTCCGGCCTCCATTATTCGTTTATAGAAGGCCAAACCTTACTCTGGCTGTTTGTTGCTCAGCTCCTGCTGTTCTCAGAAACAAGAAGAGGTTTTGATTGTGTCCATCTTTTGTGAGATACTAGAGTGGCTCTCAGGCCTCCCACAGCTTCCCTCAGTTTTCTGCAGAGCAGTAACTTCACATGAATTGCCAAAAAAAATCTTGTGCATTGTGCTTCAAGATTACTGTAAGAAATAATGTGTTTGGTGTAATTAGTCGGCCCAAGACAAAGAACTGTTATTCCGACTGGTTTGCTGTTGTACCTCTGTAGGAATCGTGGTAATCATTTCCTTATCGGGGGTGGTAACGGAGTCCAAACAGTGAATCTGTTTGTGTGATAATCTCTCTGACTGCTGTTTTGGTGTCTCAGCCCCACTAACTTTCTCTAGGGGCGTCTATCTTTGGGTTCTGACACGTTCTTATGGAAAGCACCCAATTTCTGTCCCGCACTTCGGGTGTGTATGAAAGAAATGTCAAATCTTATCAGCAGAAAGACATTTCATAAGATCAGAAGTTGTTTTGTGGTGTATTATCATTACCAACATTACTAATGTTGACATATCACAATCAGGTAGAGCTGGGCGATATAAGATTTTTTCATATCACGATATGTTTTTTTCATTTCAGGCGATAACGATATCTATCACGATATCAGCCAAATAACTATATTTGTAAGATTTAAATGTGCCGTTGCTCACAAGTAAAATGTGAAATAATCAGCAGCTTGTTTTGATTTAAATATTTATTTCCCATAAGTCAACAGGGTAGATGTACTTAAGGAACATGAGACTTTTTCAGATAAATAAAGGCAAATATTGCAAACTACACAAAAGGCAGCCGCTAAAGCGTTTAAGTTTCAAAATAGAACAAACGAAACAGACTAAATTGTCAATTCCACTTAGAAACAAAATATTAATTCTAAAAATAAATCTTAGTTTGTTTTACAGAAGAACAGACAAAACTGACTAACTTTTGTCAATATCAAATAAACTGAGAACTAAAAGGAAATTCTCAATCTCTCCTTGTTGTATAGCTGAGCTTTTCAAACAGTTTTAACAGTTACTTTAGTCTGACAAAAGCCGAATGACGAATTAGCGCTTCCAGTCAGAGACTGAGGCTACGTCCACACGTACACGGGTATTTTTGAAAACGAAGATTTTCCGTTTTCATTTTAAAAAATAATCCCGTCCACACATAAAGGCAGAAATGAAGGAAAACGCTGCTATGAACATGCCAAAGCAGCAGGTGGCGCTAGATTCCTAACCGTGCAGAAATGTTGGCCAATCAGAAGTCTAGAAGCCTCGGTGGGAAAAAGTAAACAAAGCTGGGGCATAGAAGCAGAACCCAGTCGTATGTGTGGAGGGACAGTAACTGTGTGTATATGTAAGCATTTAAACACTGCAGAGAGTAGAATTAACAGTATTGTAGAAATTCATTTCACCGAAACAATAACGTGGCGCACAGTGTGACGTCAAAAAATGCGCACACCTTTGACGCTGCGTTTTCTCCGTTTTTCTAGTCCACACGTAAATGCAAAAACGGAGTTTTCAAAAATCTTCGTTTTCAGTGACCAAAAACGCCGCTTACGTGTGGACGAAAGGTGCAAACGGATAGAAAAATCTGCGTTTTCAAAAATACCCGGGTACGTGTGGACGTAGCGCATGCACCAGTTTATTGTATTTCCAGACTTGCTTTCGGCACAATTTACAGTGCACGCTACTCTGTTTTTTGTCAGACTTGAAATAGCCGAAATACCTTCACACTACGGAACTTCTATGGCTCTTCCGTTTGACAATCTCTCCGGCATTGGAACCATCATCTGTTTTCTCTTCGGTCACGCTCGGTTGATTTTTCTAGTCGGCACACTCATTTCCTCCATTACCCGGGCGGTACGGTGGCTGGCTGCTTCCCAAACAAATACACATGTGCGGCTTGGCAGTTGTGCTGTACGTAACAAGTCACGTGACGTGACGCTGCGGCTGTGATTGGTTCGGCTCTGCGCTACTTAATTTGGATTGGCTGCTCTTTTTTTTCTTTTTTCTTTTTTAAGAGGACAAGAGCGGCGAGGTCTATCGCGATAGTTAAATTTTTCTATCGAGAAAAAGTTATATCGCGATACATATCGTTATCGTTCTATCGCCCAGCTCTACAATCAGGTATTTCTTCTTTTAAGCTTCTTGAAGGCTGAGTGTCTGTTCTGGCAGTAAATCAAGGCTATCATTGGCTGATGATGAACTTCAACATCGATGGATGTTGAAAATGATATTTATTGTATGTGATTGTGTTGTGCTGTCCTAAACTGTGTGAGTGTTAAATCTGTTCCACTGCAAATGATTGCAGCTACTGCTACTGTACAGCATTGATCGTGTTGTTATTTTTGTGTGTGTGTAGATTACCCAAGTTAAAGTTTGACATTGATGAACCACAGTACTGAGGAGAAGGGACTTTGAGTCAAGTGACTCATCTGTGGCTTTTATTTCAAGTCAGGATTTGACAGGATAGTAAACTGGTTTGGATGCCAGAGTAATCTTGTCAGTTTTTACTTTCTATAGTTTTTCCCAGCACAACATTGCAAGAAAAGAAGCTAAAGGAAATCTGTCAATGAAAAAGGTTTATTCCATGACTGTTATGGTGAAAGTAAGACAAACATTTTGACATGAAAATATGTAGTTTCAATTTCACTTCTACCTGAGTATAGTTACTGTATATCGTTACCAGTTCAGTATTTGTCAGGGAGCGCTCTGGGTTATAATTATTATCTTTATTATAATTACTTTATACTTTATTTTAATACAGCATAACTAAGGGGGGGGACTTGAAGTTGACATCAAGCAATGATGAGCCAATTGACCCACACTAGCATCTTGCTGTGTGTCGAGGTAAAATAGCATTATTTTACTATTTATACATTCATTACTGTGACATGTTTTTACCTATGAGCGCACTTGTTATCAAATGCCACAGTCTTATTGGTCAGATCTGCTTAAGCTGGGCACACACTGCGATTTTTTTTTTCTCAGTCCTATATTCAGCTCCTGCTCAAACTATACGGTTGAATAGCAGGGGTTAGAAGTTCGTAGGTCACGATGCAGGGTCTCACACTATACAGCCCCATGCTCTGATGCAACCTGAGTGCTCACACTGTGCGTCCACAACATGAAGTGGTATGGATGCACAGTGCAAGAGACAGATTTTATAACACAAAATCTGTCTCTTGCTCTCCCTCTCTGTCTTACACACACACACACACACACACACACACACACACACACACACACACACACACACACACACACACACACCGAAAAGGCTTGCCAAAGTTCTACCAGATGGTCCTCCATCACTTGTGTCCAGATCAAACATTGCACTTCTGTGCTACTTTGTCTTTTTCATTTCCATCTTTGTGTTTGCACAAACAGGTTTGATTTTCTTATGACCATACGATTGCTGATTGTTAACTTTTTTGAGATTTGACTTCTTTGCTGTATTTTAATAAATATTTTCCAGTATTGATATCAAGTTTAAACTCATTACGTCAGCCTGGCATGCACCTCTGAGCTTTTTATCCATTTGCCTTCCATTATTTATATCCTGGCACTAAAGGTCAGGGCGGATGACGACTCTGAATGACGATATCAGAAAAGATGATTATAAGACTGGGAGCCGTGCGGGCCATGCACGTTAATCCTGCAGGGACATTCAAATCAGTGTGGAGGAGATCTCACAGGAGCTCTCTCCTCCAACTGCAGCTTCTGGTTTTTATTCTTCTACTGTTTGCATCACTGCAGCTTCAGCTGGTGCAGCTCTTGCCCTTGTGTGGTTTTTCGTTTTTATGGAGTTAAGACTACAGAGCCGAAGGTGATGCTATCGGATGACCATCATCCCTGACCGCAGGGTAATGGCCAGTCTCCATTTGCAAATTCAAAAGACATCCAGACATAAAGTGCTGAGAGTGTTCTGCACTGGGATGATTGTGTAATTTTATTTCATTTCACACTGCGCAATAGGTCTAATGCAATTCTTGTCACATTGTCTGATGACTCATGTCATGGGCATAAATACTTGTGCAAAACTTCCAGTTTAGTTAAAGTAAAAATCAACCCTTGTGATCTCTTGTTTTATTTGGAGCAGGAGCGAGTACAACTTCATGTTGTGGCAAATTCTTTTAACGCACAGCCTCAAAGCACTTTCAGGTATTTTTCTTATTCGCTGGTCTGTCTTAATCAATTTCAAATGAAACGATGTGATGAGTTCCTACTTTGAAATTACAGACACAAAGACGAAGCTCTCGAGTCGTCAAACAGATGCTGTTGTCTTCGATTTGCAGAAAATAACTTTAAAGTACCTTTGTGGGCCCTCCTTTCCAGTTTGATGTTTACATTGGACTCTACAAAGGTACCTTTGCATAGACCATGGTTCATAATAATCCTAGTTTGTTATCCTGGGCCTTGTTGCAGACACTCAGCTTGAAACAAGCTCACTTTCAGCCATCTTTCTTCTGATTGGCCACCTTTTGTACAGAAAAGGCTTGAACAGCTGGTTACTGGCTTGTTACCACAAGCTTCACTCACAAAGTCACACACATTCTGCAGTCCTGTCTTTGTAATCACCTTAAGACGGGGCAGCTCAAGGGTTCAGCATGTTGCCCAAGGATGCTTTGACATGTAGGCTGGAGGATTCAGTGTTGTATAAATAAAATTGCCATTGCCCCTGTGTCTTCTCCCTCGCCACACCGCCAGCAGGTCGTAGCAGATGTTTGCCCCTCCCCGAGCCTGGTCCTGCTGGATGTTTCTTTCTGTTAAAAGGGAGTTTTTCACACACCCACCTCATTTTGGGCAGGTTTAATGATTGTTAACTACTGTATGTGACAGCAAATAAGGAGAAGCACAAGAGGTGACATTTAACCAAAGCAAAGCCTTTTGAATTTAAACATTGTTTGTTATTGCTTCCTTATTATATGATGCTTGCTGTCCATGGAGCATCACATCTAAACAATTCCTACACTCTTTTGTATCTTTACTGCTTTCTTTCTTGTATCACTTAGCATCCGTTTAAAGTTGTATCGTCACAGTTACCATCGTGTTCTGCAGAATAGCAGTAGCAGAAATTGTTGCATTGCCAGTTATTACAGCCTAAGGATAAGAAGTAGTGGATAAACATCAACAAGATCAAAATTAAAAACAGATTTTGTATTCACGTGTTTGCATTTAAAATTCTTTGTGTGTTGTAAAGACATCTGATAGGTCATTCAGAATGTAGGCAGTCGCACACAATAGCCCTAATGACCTACATAGTACATGTTTATTGTAAGTATTATAATGTAAACTAGTTAGCAGTCAACAGAAGGGGAAATAAAGAAGGTGTTGACAGTGTGATTGGAGCTAGAAAGATAAATGTGTGACACGGTTGTGTGTGGGCCTTGTGTACTCCACACATGCTTCATTTCCCCTCACAATTCAGACCATCAGTGTGAACTGCAGATGTTAATATTTTTGTCTCTATTATATCCACTGTAATAGTGATGTATCCAGTAAAACAAAACAAAAAACCCCACGCAGACAGATAAAGAATTCTGGAGCTGACTGACTCGACCTTATTGATTTCGTTTCTCTCTCTTTCTCTTTATCCAGACCTCCTAAACGGAGCCCAGGAGAAGTGCGAGCTGCCGCCTTTGGATGGTTTCCCTCACTGCGAGGGCAAGCTCAAGGTGAAGCAAACATGCAAACACACATTAAAAACAGGCCTCTCCATCCCACTCTCTGAGCACAGCTTTGAAAAGGAGGTTTGAAACATGTGAAAGACGAGTTACTGAAAGGAGAACTGCCTGCAGAAATTCATAGCGAACAGAAAAGAAAACAAATGACAGTGTAATCTACAAAACATAACCAGCATCTGGCTTATAGCTTTTACATGGACAGTGGACAAAAAGAGTTGATGCAAGGGCGTTAATTAGTTTATTAAATTGCATTAATATTCAAAATATAAAAATAAAAGGTGTAATTTTAGGGCCAATAAAACTCTGAGCTGCAGGTCTGAAGTTTGTTAGGTTGGACATTAATTAACATGCACACCATCATAACGCCTTATTTTCATCAGCACAAAAACTACGTAATCTTTATTAATGTTCCTGTAGTATTTTTTATTATTATTTAAAAGTAGCCTGTGGAGTATTCCTGTGAATACTCTCAGTGTTTCCTGCCAGATCATGGCCTTAAGAGGCACAGGTTACATTCTGCATACCTACCTGTGTGTTAATTTATGGGTGGCCCAGGTATTTGAGGTCAGTTAGTAATGATGCTGTTTTGATTGAAATGGTGATGCACTGAAGAACCATTTATGTAACCCACATGTCACACCGATCGCAACCGATTCCCTCAGCTTCTTTTCAGCACCACACAACATCAGTCATCTCATATATAATGAGCCTTGTAGTCTGTGCTCTACGTTTTTAATCTGTCATATGTTATAAACACGTTGCTGTTAACGAGGTAACGCTTCTGACTCGCTAACAAAAGGAGAGAAAACATACCTCAGAGCCTGTTTCTGTAAATTTGCCTGGATCACAAGATAGACTGGGATAACTGTTACTCAGGTCAACTCAGGTCTGGGAAACACTTTTGTTGCTCTGCATTTTTATTACAGGAAAAATCTGCAATGCAGCTTGAAGCTGGAAACACCCACACAGATTTAAAAGAGCACCACCGGCTCGTATTTCGAATAATTGTGAATGATTAATGAATGTTTTTTTAATAGTTGTTTGCATTAAATTACTCAGTGCATATATGTAGTCGTAATAAGATCTCTTATTACAAAAGTGCAGAGCCCCTAAAGTCCTGAAGGAGGATGCTTTTCATCTGGTGTGAACCTAATTATCTTGCCTGCACAGTCAGTGAAGCTAAAGCCTGATAAGCTGAGTTCTTTGCATTTTTTTGGTGACTGAGTGCAATTAAATCGGTTAATTAGTCAATTATCTGTTGTACACAGGACAGCTAAATATTATTTTCCAAGGCGTCCAACGACTTCAGACACATAACAAGTTTTAGTTTGAACTCAGGATGTTATGCAGTGAAGTTCATCTTTGTCTTAAATCCTTTGCACAAGCTAATTTATATGTTATCTTATATGACGTATATACAGTGTGTTTAGATACCGGGCATAACATTATGACTGACAGGTGACATGAATAACTGATTATCTCTTCATCATAGCACCTGTTCATGGGGGCGATGTATTAGGGAGTGTTAGAAGCACAAACAATGGGCAACTGTAAGCATTTGAGCCAGTTTGACAAGGAGCCAAACTGTGATGGGTAGACGACCAGGTCTCAAAATCTGCAGCTTTTGTGGGGTGTTCCCAGTAAGAAATGGTCAGTATCTATCAAAAGTGGTCCAAGGAAGGAAAAGTTGTGAAAAACTGACAGGGTCATGGTCGGATCAAGCAGACGAGTTACTGTCGCTCAAATTGCTAAAAAAAAAAACCCTAACGGCGGTTCTGATAGAAGACAGTCCCTATTATGGAAACGGTAATCCATGATCTTTCAGGGGGATAATGGGCCCTGCCGCAGAGCAAAGATGGTTCATGATGGTTTTAGGAACACAACAATGTGTGAGTAAGCTGTGAGGTGTGTGAAGTCTTTTGGCTCAGACGTCACACAGTTTGACTATTTTTGTTCACTCTTGACTCTGTATGACAACACCAAGAGATGATATCCCTAATATGGTCATCTCAGACACTCAGCCCGACCTGAGCACATTTACCCCCACCCACCTGCTGTTCAGACCTGTTTGCAAGTGGCAACCAATCAGAAGAAAGTTTGTTTAAATGACTTGTTTTAAACAGTGGATGAAATGAGGGGGCTGGACCAAAGTCCATCATAAAGCAAAAAAGGATTATTTCGAAGCAGAACTCATGCATAGCTACTCTAGTACAGTCTGAGATTGAAGAGATGGAGCTGGGAATAAGAAAGTGCTTTCTATCTAGTTAATTCAGTCTGTGATGGCACACTGCTGCCTTCACTTTTAAACAACTAACACATCACTGTTGTTGTGAATGCATACTTCCCAAAACTCCTACATGACACTGCTGTACAGTACCTGCAGGCCGGATGAGCAGATGACAGCCAGGTTTAATTCTGGGGCAGACGGGTACTGGCAGACACAGGTGCATACACCCAAATAAAACACATAACACATGCTGTGTTATGTAAAACAAGACAATGCTTGTCCATTGTCTTGTTTGGTTTTTTGTCTGTGTGTTGGCGAGTCTGTGTCCCTCAAGCTGATGGGGGACTATCATACACACCATCTGCTCAGCCACTCCTAATCTTCCATTTGTACTGTTAGAATTTCCAACTTGGCCTGAGGAAATGTTAAAGCTTTCCTTACACATACACCATCTACACGAGTGCTGCACATGAACTCCTTTTTCCTTTCAGAAAAGGGATCAAAATTCAGTAAACTGGCATTTCACACGAGTAAAACATCTGAAAAATACATTTTCTCCTACTCACAGAACTCTTTTTGGTCATTGTTTAAAGTAACGCAATCTCTATGCATTTGCCTTCCAAACGACTCCGAGCCCATCTGCCAGTTCTCCCAACTATGAAGCGCTTTGAATAGTCGATTTTCTGTTTGCCAGTGCGCTGCTCCCTTAGGTTACTGCAAATCACCATGCATGACGTATTGGAGCCTACGAGCAGGATAGCTGTCAGTCCACATCTCAGCTCAGCAGCCCTTCCACTTCCACAGAAATGCCAGTGCCACAGAAATCTGCCCCCCGGACATCAAATTAGAAGAAGAGTTTCTCATCGCAGTCCGCATCCAGAGTCTCCATCAATCCCGGCTTTCCACACATTTTATTGAGGACATTCTACATTCTTCCATTTCAGTGAAGAATGACATTTTCACATTGAAGGATTTCCACTCAGTCACACATGAAGGTTGCCACTAGGGCTGCCACAAACGATTATTTTGATAGTCGACTAGTCACCGATTATTTTTGCGATTAGTCGACTAATCAGATCATCATCCATTGGACGTAAAACTTATTGCACCAGCATGCATCTGCTCTTATATAACTATCATTAGCTTACAGCTTTAAGTGTTTAAGGTGCTAACTAAAAATAAAGACAAGATGATGGTTTATTAAATTTTAATGAAATTTGCAGATTGTTTCGGTGAAGTTTAATAAACTCCTTGCTATCTAAAATATAACAGGACACCGGAGTATATTCTCGAGCATCTCACACTTCTGATAATCAGTTGTCTGCTTGACGTTTATTCAGCTGTGTAAAAACTATAACTTTAATCTCAGCCAAACCGATTTACTCAGGAACAAATAAAATACTAAAAAAAAAAAGCCCAGCATAACATTTTTAAGTTATCTAAGTCACTTATATATGTTTAACCTGAGTAGCGAAAGACGGCAGTGGGTTTGAAGACGATTTGCCGGGAGTCCGGCGTTCTCACGGGCTCTAGTGAGCCTTGCCCCCGGCTAGCTATCGAGCTAGTGGGTGACAGACGTCTCTGAAAAAGTCGGAGCGCTTTTGAAAGTATTCTCGCCTGAAAATATGCTAAACGTTTATTTTGTGACCCAGAAAGAGTAATAAAAGTAATATTAAGACTAACTAGCTGCCGCCATTGTTGGAAACTGAGCTGGGCTGCGCTATGAATTCTGGGACACAGCTACTTCTTCGGGGTTTAACGGCACCTGGCATCCTTGTACATGCACTGCTGCCATCTTCTGTTTCAGTCTGTTATTACACTCTTAAATCCTACTACTTATTCCTGCGTCTTTTGTGATCTTACAAAGCTTCAAACGACTCGTCAACTATTAAATCAGTCGTCGACGATTTTGATAGTCGACGTAATCGTGACTAGTCGACTAATCGTGGCAGCCCTAGTTGCCACAAAGTTAGTAAGGCTGCTCTCAAACATATCACCCTCTCATTCAGATACGATCACTGTAGTTTCAGCAGTGGAGGTCTTTTATATACAGTCTGTGGCTCTTACAATATACGTGTGACATTAAAGTTTATGTTGGGTCAGTATGCCCGTCTCACATTTAGCTTCTCCTCTTTCTCAGTGGATGAAGGAGATGTGGCGCTCTGACGGCTGCTACGCCAACTACGGCGTGGATGGATCCACCTGCTCCTTCTTCATCTACCTCAGCGAGGTAAATCCTTCTTTTTTGTGTTAATAAATGTAGATAAAAAAGACTGATTGTATTACATCGTCATGATTACTTTTCATGTGGTACAAAATCAACATGGCAAAAGCAGCACTGGTGTATGAGCGCCTGACCAGCATCTTAACAAGCTGGTTACTGTTTACCATTTATATACAGGCTTTGTGTTTATTGATGGCAGATACACCATTGGACCTCAGATACGCCACTGTTCTCTGTATGCTGCTAAGTGTCCGTCTCTGTGTGTCTGCATGTTTTCTCATTAGTTGGCTTTTATATATATCTGTCTCCTTTACTGGTTTCTTTTAATCTGCCTACCTTCAGATGTAAAAAGCAGAAATGAGTAGAAATCACCTTCATCCTCATATTATTTTATAAATGTTTGTCCACCGAGCAGAACAGTTTTAAATAAATACGCTGCTAAACATGGTGTAATTGTTTTAACTGGTTTCTTGTGTTAATTTTGGTCAGTTTTAAAGTTGAAGTAGATGCATATGAGCTGCATACTGTAATCATAATTGTTTCATTTCCTCATCGCCCAAGAGATTGTTACCTGGGTAAATAAAAAGAGTTTTCCTTTAAATGCAGTGCTTTTCTACCAACTATATAAAATGATAAATTAGTTACTCATTTTCCTGTCTTTAAAAAATACGTGAACCTATTTCCAGCCTTCTGTTTTTATTATTGGACTGTACCAGCATAGCTTGGCATGATTGACAGATCAAAATAATCCTTATTTAGTTTACATTGGCTCATGGCACAACCCCCCCAGTTCTTCCCATCTGAAACGGCACTAAAAATGATTTTTCAACCTCAGTAAACATGAAGCAATCATTTTTTTGTAAAATGTAACTGAAATATATAAAATCAAAGGCTTATTTGTTCAAGTACCTAATCATTAAGGAAAATGTGCTTGTTGTAAACTGAATGTAAACCAATCAAGTAAGTTTTATTTTATATTGTGCTGGTATAACAAAATTAACTGAAATTAAAATAGAATTTATATTTGAAATGCTAGTTAAATTAGCATTCTGGGCAGATTTATTTTATTTATTTATTGATTTTATTTTATTTTGTGGGCGTGGCAAGCAACTGCAGAGCTACAGAGCTGAAAGTAAAGAAAGTTGCCTGAAACAGAGTCTCTAAAACACTCTGAGCGTTTGGCTCACTGGGGCTCCTTGTAGATGAGCCAGCTTCATTATTTACAGCCTGAAATGAAATATCTAATGTGGTTACTGACAAATAAAGCAAAACAAAAAATTTGTTTTCATTTGTTTCATGTTTGCTACATTCAGCATTTTTGTGCAACAAGTATTCCTTACTGTAGCAAGTGCTTGTGTCTTATTTGAATATTATAATATGTATTTAGGGGTGGGCGATATAAACGATATACGATAGAAATGATATAAATTTGGCCAACGATAGAGACTTTGACTATACCGCTCTATCGCGATAGCGCATGTTGATGATGTCATCAAGCTGCGCCTGTTTTGGTCGAAAGCATCGCAGCAGCTAAAACCATTATCATCTGCAAATTATGGCGGGCGACAGTCATAGCAAAGAGATGTAGCACTTTTGAAATATGGGGAAAGCCAAAAACTTCGCTTCCTCCACTTCCGTAACATTGATTCATTAATGTTGAATTCTCTCGCAGCTGTTCTATTCCCATGTTGTTGCACTATATTAATAACCAACCTCGTATTGTTGATGAATAATCTCAGTTGTTCTCCTGACTGAAGTTTGGCCCGTGTATAGTATCCTGCTATGCGATTGCATTTGTCCCTGACCACCAGAATCCCTCACGTTCACTTTTATCGAGTGGAAAAAAAGTTGGCGTTCGTCCTCCAGCTTCACTGTGCTAATGTTATGCTAACATAGCTGTGTCGCTAGCAATCACGTAGCACAACATTATATACCAGGTAGTCCAACTTCAGTAACCCTGCAAACGTTTCCAGCATTTATGTTGGAAGTGGTAGCAGAGCTGTACGTTTTAATTAGTTTCAAAAGTCTCAGTCAGAAGATGGTATGAAATGTTTAGGTGTAAACTAGCGAGCTAACTCCCTGCTAACTTCTAACTCCGTTAAATTTAATAAATTCTGTTTTCATGGATGTTAAACTTAATTGTTACACCCGATAAAGCAGCAACGCTGATGATTTTATTAAAGATGAAAGAATTTAGACCGTTTTTAACTCTTAGTGTTCGTTTGACTTTGGGACCTGAAGCAGACGGCGTTTTGGACCCAGATTACTCCACGAAGCTCCTCACTACGGCAGCCGTAATGCTCTGACAATCCATCAAGCAGTGCGGCTTACCAAAGTTGTACTAAAACATTTTTTAACAGATTTCTGCACGCAGAAATCAGTTCGAAGTCAGTAAGTAAAATCAGAATTCATACATAAGGCACACTCTCGATTTTTGAGAAAATTAAAGGATTTTAAGTGTGCCTTATAGTGTGGAAAATACGTTATACAGAAGAAAAGAATATATCACGATATATATCGTTACCGCACGTGCTTCAAATTATATCGCGATATGAATTTTAGGCCATATCGCCCAGCCCTATATGTATTATTACTATTATTGTATATATGTCTCAAAAAGTCATAAAAATCACAATGATGTAGAGGTCTCAAAGCTCATGTATCAAATAGGATTTGCTTGGCATTGCATAAAATAAGGAAACGCATAACAGGTTCCCTTAAAAGCAGAGGAACGTTGTGATGAAACATTCTTGTTTTTTGCATATATTCGAAAAATGAAGAGTCTTACATTCTTTTCAGAAACCTGCAGTTGCTTGATCTATTTTCCCGCTGCTTGCATGGTCTCTTTCTGCGGTATATTTTTGGTTTGTGCTTTGGGTTTGTTCTCTTTGGATTCAATAAGTACGATAAGAGCTGCAAAAAACCTCAGACAACCAGTAAAAAATGGATACTGCATACCCAGAGTGGCCTGACAACATTCCTGCAAACTGAGAGTGATCACAAAAGAATGAAGTGCTAAAAATAAGTAGAGGTAAAAGGGGGATTTCATTTTTCATGAGAGCAAATTAGTGTGTTGAGGAGGACGGTGAGGGAGAACGAGGAGATGATTCAGTGGGGAGGGGGGTGATGTGGTAATGTGCGAGGCACTCCTTCAAGGGATGAGTTTGCAGCATATGAAAAGAGATTCAGAATGACTTCACTTCAGTCCCGGCAAATAGGGGGAAAAAGCCACGGTGGAGGGATTATTCATTATTGACGAGTTCCTTCAAGGGACACTTTCAGACCTTCAATTTTTTGCATGATTTATCTTTGCCCCAAACACGGACATGTACTCGTTTTGTAGCGACAGAGCTAATCTTTTCCTTAATTCTAATTAAAGTCTGCCCCCCCCCAAAAAAAACCCCTAAAAAACCCCCAGCTTTGCTTCACATTAAACTTCCGCTCTGATTTCTCATTTCAAAGATCTTCCGCAGATCACAGCAGCTGATTACGTTTGATCAGCGAGCCTTTCGTTTCTCTTGGACGAGTTTTCCTTAAATTTGTCTCATCAACTAATTCTAAAGTTGGAAATTGAGCTTCAACTAGAGAGCTCTTCCATGTTTGTTTTGTTTTGAGGCGTTATATTTTTGGGAAAAGTAGGATTTCAGATTCAGAGAGGTCAGCAGCCTCTTATGAATTTTGTATATGAGCTGAAAGCGGCCGACTGGTAAAGAAGGCAGAAAGCTGGCTTGGTCGGTATGGGAATAGAAGCGAGATGGACATTAGTGGAATCCATTAGGTTTGAGAGAAACCTCGTCTTTCTATTCATGGAAGCAGGAAGCAAACAGAAATATTTGTCAGAATTTCGCCACAGGGCTGCGTGCTTAGTCCACTGCTCTACTCGCTTTATACACACGACTGCACCCCCGCCCACCAGAGCAACGCCATTGTAAAGTTCGCAGATGACACTACTGTGGTGGGGCTCATATCTGGGGGAGATGAGTCTGCCTACAGAGATGAGGTGGAGCGGCTGTCTTCATGGTGCAAGGATAACAACCTTCTCCTAAACACGAAAAAGACCAAAGAACTCATAATTGACTACAGAAGACACAAGACAGAAATCCAACCACTAATCATCAGCGACGACTGTGTGGAGAGGGTGGCAGACTTCCGCTTCTTGGGAGTCAGCATAGAGGGAAACCTATCCTGGAGTGTGAATACCTCTGAGCTACTGAAAAAGACACAACAGAGACTGTACTTTCTGAGAGTGCTTAGGAAGAACAACATCACACAGAGACTGCTGGTGTCTTTCTACAGAGCCTCCATCGAAAGCATACTAACGTACTGCATAGGCATATGGTACGCTAGCTGCACAGTGGCTCAGAGGAAAGCACTCCAGGGAGTAATCAACGCTGCCCAAAGGACAATCGGCTGCCCTCTCCTCAAACTGAAAGACCTACACAGTTTCCGCTGCCTCAAAAGAGCCCATAACATCATAAAGGACACCTCACACCCTGGACACTCCATGTTCGAACTGCTGCCTTCAGGTAAACGGTATAGAACAACATACACAAGGACTAACAGACTCAAACACAGTTTCTACCCAATTGCAATATCATGTCTCAATGCTACTAAAAGTAGATGACTTTCATTGCCCCTGTTGTCATTTGTGCCCTTGATGTTGGAATGCTTTCAGACATGTTTTGTTGGATGCGCTAACAAATTGATTGAGTGATTGATTGTTTGAGTGATATATCAACTAGGTCGTATGTTGAGTGTCTGTATGGGGCCTTAGGCCTGGATTGCTTGGGTGTATCTACGGTATGAGAATACTGTATTTTATATGTATTTCTATCTTTTATATCCTATCATTATAGTTTTTAAGTATTTAATTATAGTTTTTAAGTATTTATCTTTTGTGATGTTGCACTGACCAGAGACATCTTTCAATTTCATTGTACCTGTGACAATGACAATAAAGAATATTCATTCATTTATAAAGACTCTCTGCTAAGCTAACATCCTTCACTCTTCACCTCTAGTGTTACAGTTCTTCTTAGCTAAGAGGAAAAAAAAAATTCAAGCTCAGATCATACACCCTTTACCATGTATAATTCATACGTGTCAAGCGCTGCATTAACCTTGCAAAGGGGCAGCGCATCCGGATGGATGTCAGCGGGAGAAGGTCAGGGTTTAGCTAATGGTGGTGTGTTGCTGATTGACAGTAAACACTCGCAACTTGTACAGAGCCAAATTTTGCCAAGACAAGCAAAATGCACAATTAAACTTCAAAGGAGCTTGCAAAGAAAAGCGTCTGGACTTCTTTAAGTTGCTTGAAGACGTTTCACCTCTCATCCGAGAAGCTTCTTCAGTTCTAAGGTCAAATGGTGGAGAGTCCCAGATATAAACCTAGTGGGAGTAACCCCCCACAGAGGGACAAAAGGACCCCCTGATGATCCTCTAATCGCCTGAGCCAAGGTGGGAAACTGGGCGTGGGTCCCAATCAGCCAGAGTTTCGGGTGTGTTCATTGTGAACCTGGCCCCCCCTTATCATGCGAATTCCTGAGGTCAGATGGCCCAGGATGTGAGTGGGCGTTAAGGCGTCTGGGAAGGGATCTCTCCACCATTTGACCTTAGAACTGAAGAAGCTTCTCGGATGAGAGGTGAAACGTCTTCAAGCAACTTAAAGAAGTCCAGACGCTTTTCTTTGCAAGCTCCTTTGACTACGATGACCTGGATGACTGAGAACCTTCACAGACACAATTAAACTTCACTTCTCCATAAACATCTGTATGTACAAACGGATGAAGAGGAAGGAACTGCACAAGCAATTGCTGAGAAAGAAGAAGTGATTTAAATCAGGCGTACGAACAGGATGGAATATGGAGACTGCAGTCAGAGTGGCAGTTGTTCAGCATCAGGCAAATCCTCAGCTGTGTGGCTGTGTCCCACCTTCACCTACCTATAGACCCGTGTGTTGCTCTAGCGTTAACAGTTGGGTACTTTTCCCTCGTCTATGGAGGGCAGAGACACAGCACGAAAACCAGTCCTCTTCCCCAAACAGCCACAGGGACAACTCCTTGATATGTTGATATATGTTGTGTTTGTATGAAAGTAAATTTACAAAGCTGGAGGAGTTAAAAAGGAGATTGAAGTGGGCCAAAACAACAAACAAATCAATGGTCCATAAGGGTCATATGGGACGCACACGCACCCAAAAAAACAGTCATCCAACAAGTCGTAAATCTACATGATTAAAACACAATTCTAAATTTTAGAATCTTTTCTCATAAGCTTGTGAATTTGTTCTTGGAAAACAGGGATTTTCCTTTTTAAGTTTAAGATTTTTTTCCTTATAAAGTCTTGTTTTTTGTCCTCACAAGTTTGGCCATTAGTCTTTTACATTTATGGGGTTTTTCTTGCTTTTTTCCCCCTTAATTCATTATTTTTATTAATATTTTTAAACCTTCAATGGCCCTCATATATTATCAAGTACCAAACCAAAAAACTAGAACATATCTCCCTAGCTAAAATAAACAGGAAGACATCATTAAAAGTAAACAGCGGCTCACGAACACAGCGTACAGCAAGATGTGGCTGTTTTGGATGAAGAAGACCAAATCCCTGCCCTGAGGTGTTAACATATATATGTCATCAAACAGGAGCCACTCATCTGCGAGCTAGAATTTACCACCCAGATCACACCAGCGTACCTGCATATGAAGCAGTTGTATCTGCTTCATATGTTCAGACAGTTGTTGGCGTAAACACAGAAGCCACACCCACCTGCTGTTTAACCCTTTGTTTATTGAAGGACATGCTGTTTGAATGGGTGTGAATGCACTCTGAACCTTGTGAGACGTGTGGTTTCTAACAGAAAGTCAGACAAAATAATAGTTTCTTGCATTTTTCATTTTCTTTTTGGTCCAGTGCTTTTCTTCTTGTTATTAGTTTGTTTCATGTATGAAATAAATAATTGGTGGGGACGAGGGGGAAGCTTGCTTAAATGGTTGAAGTAAAGTTTAGCACTGGTGTATAATCTGTGAAAAGCCAGATGAAAGCAGTAAGTGACACAGGCAGACGGAGAATTAAGGAAAACTACTTTTGTAATGGCAGGAATGGCCATAGCTTAAATGTACAGTGGAATTTTTTTCCCTGAAGAAGTTGAGCTTGAAGGCCAAAGCTTCTACCTCTAAAAATGGAGGAACAGTAGCACAACCGTCGTGTCGAGAATGTAAAGCAGTAATGATGCTGGAAACATACAGCCAATCCATTAAATGCTTTCTAAGTAAGAGGAGTATTTTAAATTGTCTTGAGTTGCTGTCTAATGCAAAGAGCTGAAGAAAAGTGTTATATAATCACATATATATGAACTTGAGAGGATTCCTGCAGTTGCTTCTTGGCATTTAGTAGGCCAAGTTTAGCAACAGTGAACAGCAGCAGGGTCCATTTACATCTCTAGTAAAGTGAAGAGTTGTGCTAATGTACTCAAAGTTTGTATATTGACATTTCTGTGTGTGTGTGTGTGTGTGTGTGTGTGTGTGTGTGTGTGTGTGTGTGTGTGTGTGTGTGTGTGTGTGTGTGTCCGGTGGATGTCTGATAAAAGGTTAAAAAAAACAAAGCTGTAAACTGAACAGGTGTTTTGGGCTTCTTCCGTAGGTGGAGAACTGGTGTCCTCGTCTGCCCTGGCGAGCCAAGACCCTGAATGAAGAAATGGACCAGAGAGGCCAGGTGAGAGAAAAACAGCACACATCTCCTGTTAACTGTAAACTGAAAACACAATGGACCGTTGAACTACTTCAGCTGCCCTTCGAGATGAACCTTTCAGAGGCTCTCACATCACGAGCTACTGCTCAGACAGGAGAGATAATAGTCTCCCCTCGCTACTAACCCCTCGTGTTGTTATAAAAATAGGCTTGTGTGAGAGTAACCAGTTGCAGTTGCTCACTATTAAAAAAAATCTACTTGGTCGGCCTATATCTATTAGGCACCGTTATGCCGGGGTTGTTCGGGTGTCGCATTACAACACAGATGCCATAGCTGTGGTCCATTTAACTGAATGGATTTCATGGATACTTGTATGCGTGATGGCAAGTTTTATCATTAGGATTAATTTTCCTTACATGTTTAGACCTACTCCATTATGCTTCATTTATAGGATATTTCATATTAAGAAATAAGGGGTTTCTGTATGCAGGTAGAGCAGGTCATCGGTTAAACAGAACGTTGGCAGTTTGATCGCTGGCTGCTCCAGCATGGTTGCCGAAGTACTCTCAGGCAAGTTACTGAACCAATACTGATGATCTGTTCCTTTTAGCTGACCTCATTTTGTCAGATAGGCTCTATTGAAATGAATGGCTAGTAAAATTAAGCACACATGTGGTCAAATGTATAAGTGTGATACATATGCAAAAAACAGGAAATCGGGAAGCAGGCAAATGCTTTTTTTCTCTTCAGCACTGTATATCAGTTGCTTAGCGTTAGCCGCAGAGCAGACAGTAATATAGATTAAAATACTAAGAACTGGTAGTCAGGTGAAAGCAAGTCTCATAACAATAAAAACTGTCCACCAATAGCTAACATTTTAAAATGTTTGCTTTTCAAGCTGCCTTTACAACCAATCAAAGTAAAATCGAGCCAGCGAATGAGCAAACGGGCTGAGCTGAACTGTAAACATACCTCGATAGCTTATGATAGCTTATGCTATCGAGGTATGTTTAGCCTCTAGAAGACGAAAGCCGGAGTGATGGAACCATGGGTCAAATCTGAAATAATGATCTTGCATCTGTGCCAATGCGGTAGCTCAGTCAAATCCCACTTACAGAGCTTGCTTGCTGGCTTGTACAAAGTCTACTGTATCTTCCCCCTCCCCCTGCCTTTTCCTCTGCTTTGGGTGAATCGATATTAAGCGCTCTTCATCCCCCTCTCTGGAAGCATCAACAGCACTGACCCATCAGTAGCGGGGACATGCCATTTGACAGGCTTTGGAGTTTTTAATTCAGGCACAGATTTTAATAGCTTCAATCCGTGCAAGCGATTTCCTGTCGTGATGAGGAATGCTAATGCCTCGCTACAACCTTGTTTCAGCCACCTTAGCAGCTAGTAATGGCACTGTGGTTTCTCCTTAGCACTCTATCTTTCTCCCACTAGTGCCGCCTCACTCACAGCTTCACTTCTTTTCCTAAAAATTATATTCAGGTTTGTTTATATCGCACCTAATTATAACAACAATCACCTGAAGGCACTTTATACTGGAAGGGAAAGACCCTTCAGCGTTCTGGAGAAAACCAGCACTTGGCGACAGTGGGAAGGAAAAACTGGCTTCTAACAGGAAGAAACTTCCTGCAGATCCAGGCTCAGGGAGGGGCAGCCATCTGCTGTAACTGGTTGAGGGTTAAGAGGGAAAAGGGAAAGAAAGACGAGAGCGGAGGGAGATGTGACAAAGCACATTACTCTGCTCAGCGTCATATTCAGATGAGACGGGGTGATATTTGAATGTGTTTACACTATTTCCCTTTCCGTGGCCGTCTGTGACCTCACGTTTATTTCCATCCTTCAGCTTGACTAGCAGTTAGTCAGCAGTCTCACAACAGAGGCAAGATTACTAACATGCAGATAGACGTTTCACAGCATGAGCCGCTTTGCTTCACAACCTTTTTATTAAACATTTAGTTGATGACGATGTCCCGTCTCTTGAAATCTGTGCCCCCAGAAAAAAAGTAGCAGTGATCCTTCTTTGTGCTTTGTATGTCTCTTCTGTGGGAATCATCAAACCCTGCACAGTTAAGCCTTCTTCCTCTTCTCCCTTTAGACATTTGTTTGTAACAGGGAGCACTTGGCGCTCCAAATGTTTCAGCACCTGATGTTCCCGTAACCATAACTACAGTATAGTGCTTTCTCAATTCACTATATGTACTTATAACTCACTGTATAAGATTTTTGTTTCTTTTTTTTAAAAAAAAAAAGGACAAATAGGGCACATTAAAGCCCAGATTCACCAGTCATTCATCCACCCCCCTATTCCGCAGACCAGCTCCGCCTTTCTGTCTCCATCCGTTTAATCCATCTGCCGATCCAAGGAGATACAATGCGAGACTCAGTCACTTTGGATAAACCTTTTAATCGTAGCTACACAGTGCTGGGGTTGAGCTGGGGATCTTGTATTAGTGGAGCTCACTCCAAGAAAACAAGCCTTTGGCAACTTGGAAGGCAATATTGCAAATTCTGAATTACATTAGATAAAATTTTAAAGATTGCTTTGGGATTTTCTTGCAGCAGGAGAACCAAGCAGCCATGAAGAAACACAAGTGAAGCAGATAACAAAGTGAACATAATCACTGTCTTGATGAGAGATTTTAAAGAAGTTGATATTCATGTTTTCTGTGGACCAACACGCGCACGTTATCAGATTACAGTCGCTGTACTTGTGTCCACGTTTCCACACAGGCGGAGATCCGGACCAGTTTCGAGGAGCTTTACCGGATGATGTCACAACGGGAGGAGTTCCGCTGGATGATGCTGAGAATCAAACGGATGGCCGAGCCGTGGGTCAGCGCCATCCGCTCGCTGGCTGCAAAGCAGAACCTGGGCAAGCGGCGGAAGAAGAAGGTGGGCATGACAGATGATGATGTAGTTTGCCGGAGCTTTTGTCCACTCAGGTTTTGTTTTCAGGGACGAAAAGAAGCTGTTTGTTTTTTGTGCTACAGTTGTTTTGTAAAGAGTAACTGCAGGCTCCGACATAAATGTGTCACTTCCTCTCTGCCAGGAAAGGCCCTCTAGACAGCGTTCAGAGTAATGGATGAAAAGCTTTTGTGAGCTCAGTGTCCTGTTTGTGTATTATATGTAGAAGATGGAGGCACAATACCAAAGTATGCAGTGAAACTCCCAAGTTTAGTCAGCTAAAAGGGAAGACTGGTGCTTTTCAGAAAAATATTCTAGCTGAATAAGTGAAATGTTAATATTTATCTACCTAAAAGTCAGCAGGATGCAGCTTTTTTTTTTAGCTTTCAACCAGCCAGTTGAAATGAATGCACCACCTTTATGTATACCAATACCGATATACACCCAAACACACTTTGACACACTTGTAGACCGCCTCACTTCTGCTCAGAGAAGAGCTGATGCTGGGAAAGGACTGACACAGATATTCCATTGTGTCCCAAGCTAGAAGCTGCTCCCAGCTCTGAATAACTGCACACTTCCCTTGGCCCTTCTGAATAATTCACATCGTGCTCCCTTGATACCGTGGTGCTGAAGTGAGGCAGCGTCCCCTTCATGTGAAACTCAAGAGTACAAGAAACAAGAAATCTCACGATCTTACCCGGCCGTTGCTTTTTTCCACCCACTTTGTTGAATCTGTTCAGTCTCTAATGAGACAAAGAACAGTTTCTCGTGATAATTTCAGCTTCTGATTTGTTCAGGAATTCACGCTGTCAGCAGTGAAATGTGTGTTGGTCACTTCAAACAAAGCCTTCTATTACTTTCAGCTCCCACTGTGGAACACTATGTTCCCGCTCGGCAGCTGAAAACCATCCTGTGTGTTCATGTTTTACTTAAGTTGTGTGCGTTTTCTCAGCATGTGACACTGCTCACCTGTCAGCATAGGAAAAACTAGAACTGCTTTTACAGCAAAACCTCTTATTATAATGAGCACTGTAAACATTTTGCACTCTTAATAATCTAACCAGTTATTTTAGATAGGAAACCAGTAACGTGTCTTTTATTTGTCCACTCTTCTTGTGGGCTACGGTGGCTCAAAACAGTCAAAACAAGAAAGAAAGAAATGGCTCAGTCACTGCTGTCTAGGGCTGGGCCATATTATACCGTTCACGGTAATACCGGTATAATGTTAGGCAACGATAGGAAAATGAAATATCGCGATAGAATATGAGTAACACGCGCATGCGCAGTGCCTTTGTTTTCATACGCACATGGCCAATTGTTGAGTGAAACAGATGAACCAGAATTGGTTTGTAAAAATGGTGCAACTTCAGTGATGTGGAACTGGTTTGGTGTTTGTCCATCAGATACACGACAAAGCACATTTTTTTGCAGAACATGCAAGCGGCCGTCGTTATTGTCGTATTTGTCGGACTAAGATGCTCTTAAATCTGGGAGTAATCTGGGTCCTAAACTCCGTATGCTTCTGGTCAAACGAACACTGCAGCATCACTGAGAGTTAAAAACTTCTTTCATCTTTAATAAAACGATCAGCATTGCTGCTTTACCAGGTGTAACTATGAAGTTTAACTTCCAGGCATCCATGAAAACAAAATTTATTACATTTAACGGAGTTAGAAGTTAGCAGGAAACTAGCGGAAGTTAGCTCGTTAGTTTCGCTAGTTACCTAAGCATGATATTGCATGTTCTGACTGAGAGATTTCTGAAAAAACTCGAACGTACAGCTCTGCTATCACTTCCAACATAAATGAAGACAGGAAACTAAACAGCAGTGACGTTTGTAGGGTTACTGAAGTTGGGCTAGCTGGTATATAATGATGTGCTACGTGATCGCTAGCGACACAGCTATGTTAGCATAACATAAACAGTGAAGCTGGAGGACGAACACTAACACTTTTCCACTTATAAAAGTTAACGTTAAGGTTCCTGATAGTTAGAGACAAATGCAATCGCATGGCAGGATGCTGTAAACGGACCAAACTTCAGTCAGGAGAACAACTGAGATAATCCATCCACAATACGAGGTTAGTCATTAATATACTGCAACAACATGGGAATAGAGCAGCTGCCAGAGAATTCAACATTAATGAATCAATGGTACAGAAGTGGAGGAAGCAAGAAGAATGAGTTTAATAAAGTTTGATTTATCTGACTGCTTTGTTTCGCTTAATGTGCCTTATAATCCCGTGCACCTTATGGTCCGAAAAATGCGTACTGCACACTGCAGTTTAATGTTGCAAAGCACCTCTTTTTAACTTCAGTGGATATTATACATGGTTATGCTCAGGATATGTCAGCCCATTTCTACTGGAAATGCCTTTTGGTTAAACTTTCAGCAAGGAATTTGCATTTGCACTGTTACATTTTTATAAAGCTTTAATGTACATAAAAACCAGCTTCTTGTTTAAGTGAAAATAAATGGAAGGTTGTCTTTTGGCGCTAGTAATGTTGTGGAGTTGTATTTTGTCTCGCATCAATTATATCGTCAGTTATATCGTTATCGCAAATTTTCAAATATATATCGTGATAAGTATTTTTGGCCATATCGCCCTGCTCTACTGCTGTCTTTCATAAACTTTATGATCGCCCTTTTATTCCACATTCACAAACATTAAAAAGTATTCTCATCTTCTAAATGAAAAGCTGCGCTACATTAGTTCCTGCACTTACTTTTTATTTTCCTATTTTCTCCTCCGTCAGATCCTGGTCCATCTTGGTCTGCTGACCAAGGAGTCAGGCTTCAAGATTGCAGAAAATGCTTTCAGTGGGGGCCCACTGGGGGAGCTGGTCCAGTGGAGTGACCTCATAACCACATTGTACCTGCTGGGCCACAACATTCGCATCTCTGCTTCCCTCAATGAGCTCAAAGAGTAAGATTATTATTATTATTAAACTGTCTATTTAAGGTGGACTGATGTTAAGAACACTCGTGTGGAGGATGATCGTTCATAAATAATTGAGTAAAAGGCAGCTATATGGGTATAATTCTCTGTATAGTCAAACCAACACCTTTAACATTAGTATTAATCTTATTTACAAAGTGTAAACTTATTTAAAACTCCTGTAGTAGCTCACATTATGAACTGTCAGCAGTCTGACTAAACAAAGTTGTTTGTCTTTTTCTATTATAATGATGATGATGATGATGATGGTAAGACAAAATTTCCAAACCAAATCACAATCCTTAATCCTGAGTTTGACAGATTACTTTCTCTGTTGTATACGTGCTTGGCTTTGATCAATGGCCTGCCTAGTAAAATTAAATGCAGTGGCTGCCTGCTGACTAGTTTGACATGTGGATCAATTTGCTGAATCAGAGTTGTTGTTTTTCTTTTTTCTACAGGATCATGCGAAAGGTTATGGGAAACAAATCCAGCTGCCCCACGCAGGGCGATAAAGTGGTAGAGCTTATATACATCGACATCGTGGGTCTGACCCAGTTTAAGAAGACTCTGGGGCCTTCCTGGGTCCACTACCAGTAAGTATATTTGTATTTTACATTTGAAGGCCATTAAACTTCATTTTCTACATCACCTTGTGTTGACTGTCAGGTTTCTACATGAACGTAA
The DNA here is from genome assembly GCF_057381845.1 of Rhamphochromis longiceps. Classification (NCBI taxonomy): domain Eukaryota; kingdom Metazoa; phylum Chordata; class Actinopteri; order Cichliformes; family Cichlidae; genus Rhamphochromis; species Rhamphochromis longiceps. The sequence goes on along the minus strand of NC_140578.1, from coordinate 35,193,925 downwards.
ACACTGTGGGATTTGGATCCAGGATTTACATCCATATGGCTCGTTCCATCCTTGGCTACAAAGGCCGAAGTGCTTTGCACCACCATGTCGCAAACATGCTTTTTAATCCAGTAAAGCTGGGCCTTTTAACCAACCTCAAGTGGACATTAGAGGAACTGCAGCAGTTTTGGGCACTTCCAAGTTAGAGGTTGCCTTTGGCGTACACCTAGGCAGATTGATAATCTTGGAGGTGCCAGAAGGAAGAAGATTATTTCCTTTTAAAATTTCTTGACTTGCTAAGCTCCAGAAGTTTAGAAGCTGCTAGCTTGCTAGCTTCCTAAGTAGTGTTTTCCAGTAATGCATTATAATTTGTAAAAAAAAAAAAAATCATTCCAGAGTATACATATGTGTTATATGTTGTGAATGGTAAGACTATTTCAAACACGACTAGAAATCTTGGAGAAAAACATGTATTACAGTAGAATATTTAGTGTACAAATTTAAAAGCTGCTAGCTTACTACCTTGCTAGCTTGTGTCCTTAAATAATATATTGTGATTTCTAAAAATCATTCATAAGTAGGGATGGGTATCGTTTAGGTTTTATCTGATACCGGTGCCAAACCGGTACTTTTGAAACGGTGCCGGTGCTTAAACAGTGCTCGAACCGGTGCTTAAAGAATGGAGAAGACAAACTTTGTCCAAAAACCTCTTATGTTTTTATTTTTAGCAGTCTCTTTTTTCTGCAAAATGATAACCAAGTTAGCCTTTTCTGTTGATACAACATGAAGGGAGTATCTGCCATCAAACAAGAAGACAGCCGCATGTAACTACGACAGTGTTTGCTAGTTCACCTTACATGCATTAATGTAATAACGTGGTTAGCCTACTCAACGTAAATTACACACGAACAACATTAAACTACTCGCCCAGAAAAGAACGGCTGCTGCTGCCATCATCATCCGTCATCATTTCTGCTACACTGACAGGGCTAGGGGCCAGGACTCTCCTCTTCGGGTTCTTGGGGGATGTTGCTAACTCGGGTCCGATAACAGGCAACCCACCCACAGTAGATGTGCTCGGTGTGAGGTCTTGCAGCAAGCTATCAAATACGGTGCATTTCTCGGCTTTTAAAAAAACGCTATGCGTCAGCAGGTGTTTCTTCAGATTCGAGGAGTTACCTCCTTTGCACAGTATCACCTTAAAGCACTTGTTGCAGGCTGCTGAGTTTGCATCTTTTGCTGTGAAGTACAGCCAGACTTTTGACCACTTCGCCTTGGGCATTTTTAATCTGTAGCTCTGCTCTAAAAGAACGTACATACCTGGGCCCGCTTACTATCCTTGGAAAGGTAAAATGATTGGCTAGAATCCAAAGTGTATGACTTCTCAAGAAAAAAACCACTGAAATAAAGCACCAGAATGTGCGCTGCTTTTCGGTCTGGTTACTACCGTTTATGTCAGAACCGGTGCAATTACGGCACCGAATATCGGTACCGATCCTTCATAAGTAGAGATGTCTGATGTATTACAGTTAAATATTTACTTTCAGAAGTTTAAAAGTTGCTAGCTTGCTAACTTATATTATGATTTCTAACAATCATCCCAAAGTAAGACATAAAACAGCATGCTTGTGTGTTGGCTCAGCGGGCTTAATATTAATGAGAAAATAAAATCGGTCACATTAAACAGCTAGATTTCATGTCATTTACTTTGTTATAGCTATCAGTTAAATATCATGTATAGCTATCGAGGGCTCTCATATCATTTCTCTTTCCTCATGTAAAAATCTGGACACCACTGCTGCCAACTGTGGCTGCCAGCAGCTTCCCTCACGTAGGCACATGTCGCTGGGTCGAGGTTTGTCTGGCACTCGTTGTGACAAAGAGTCTATTTTCTGCTCATACATTGCCACAATTTCCCAAAAGGCCCAAGGAGCGTCTGTTGTTCATGATGTTGTGACCAATTCTATTCTGTCTCCCCAACTGCTCCACTGAGGACTGTAGATTAGGCCTTCCCGGTTTGTTTTGAAAAGAGCCTCCTGTCAGCGCCGACTGACAGGAAAAAAGAAGGAACAATAACTCTGGGGCAGTAATAGCTCTGTCGGTTCCTCCTGCTTGTCACCAGGTTTTGTTTGTGTGAGACTGAACACTTTAACCTGCATCCGCTCACTTTATGCCCTGAGGAAATTGGCTTAGCCTCAGGTATAATTAAGGTCCAGATGATGTTATTGGTGTTAATTCTCCCACCATTATTGAACAGTTATGTCAAAGCGCTTTGTGTCACTGTATACTTCATATGCACTTTTGTGAAAGAAGACCTGGAGTGCAGGCTGAAAAGTTATTTTCCACTAAGTGTAACCTTAGAGTCTGGGAAATAATATCTCTTCCTTTTAAGGCCTGAGAATCCCACAATCCCTTTTATTTTCTTTATATTCATGCAGGGAGGTACCCGATGTACAGAAGAAGCCAGATTTGTTTTGTTTTTTTCATTTAAGACCCCAAATTCTTAAAAGCAATAAACTCTAATAATAACACATATTTTTTTTGTGTGATGGGACAAAGCAAACAAGTCTGTCCAAGCTGTTTGTGATTGCTGTTTTGTTATTCCTGCCATCAGTCTTTATGTTTCATACTACTCTGTAATGAAAATACTCCAAGTTGTTATTTTCTTGGTAAAAACTAGAACAGGTGTTTGCCTATCGTTCAATTTAATTTAATACTTTCATTGCCTTGCTTAATCAGACACGCTTCCAGGGATCTAGTGGTTAACACGTTCGCTCCAGGTCACTGGTTTAGTTCCAGCTAGAGACATGGTTCCTCACTGGGGTTGTGTCACGAAGGGAGTCCAGCTTAAATCTCTGACAAATTAGACATGCAGAGCCACCTGCTGTAGTGAGCCCTGTGGCGAGGGAGCAGCCTGTTTATTCAAGCACAATATCTAATTCAATTTCATTTATAATGCAGCAAAACACAACAATAGTCGCTTCAAGGCACTTTATGTTGTAAGGTAAATACCTTTCAATAATAAAGAAAAAACCGCAGCGATCAGACTACCTGCTGTTAGCAAGCAGCTGGCAACAGTGCGAAGGAAAAACTCCCGTTTAACAGGAAGAAACAGCAGTCATCTGCCACAACTGTTTGGGGTTGAGGTGAAAGACATGGGACAAAAGACTCAAGTCTTGATACAAGTATTTCCTGTTTCTTCCTTTGTTCAATTTATTTTGCCGTTTCTATTGTTTTGACAACTTTTTTTTTGTAGGCAAGTTTGTTTTTTTTGTGACTCATGCTGTTGTTTACCTTCTCTACTGTGTCAGTGCAGAGGTATGACTTGCAAGTCCTTAAATAGAAACATGTAGGTAATAGACGTTGACATTTTTGGCGTGCCATCGTAGCATTGTTCACACACAGCCACTGTCAAGAATTTGTGGTATCTATGGAAACATCTAGTCTTTAAATCGAGACTTAACAGGTTTTTCACATTTACTTCAGTTAACATTTGAAATGTAGACCTTACTGAGTCAAACTAACTCAACTTTGTGTTGAGTGAGACAATAAAGGCTGAGTCTAACAAAATATACCTTACAAGAATTTACCAAGACTGGCTGCAGGTCATAATCTTATCTCAGGACTGGGTTGCTAATGTTATCCTAATCTGATAACACTGTGTAACATCGAGGGACACAATCATAGACTGGGCGACAGCGTTGCATTTTGGTTTTTCTATCCTGATATCATTTGTAATGTTGTGTGTACAGCTTCAACACAGGTAGCTAAATTAAACTAAAATCAAACTAGTTGTCTTTCTTCTTACTAGGTCAGTTTGTAGCTTGTTTAGCATGTCAGAAATGTTATAGCGATTACTTTATGGCCTAATATTTACTGGATACAGTGAACTAAAGGATGAACTGAGCCTATGTTATTATAAAGGAACATTAATGGTTCACAGCCAGTGGGACCCCAAAATAATAACAATTAGTTAAGAGTGTTACAATTTTCACGTTTTTATTAGACAAACCATTAACTCATATCTCTGTTTATCATTCAGCTCTTGTGTTTAGCTTCAGGCATGTGCAGACCTGTAACAGACCGTCAGATAGATCAGCTGAAGACCAAATGTTTCACTGACTGTGTTTGTTGGATGTGTTTGTGTCGCATCTGAGATAACCATGATATGAGAGGAAACTGACATTTACTATAGCGATCATCATAATTTATTTATTTGGCTGGTGTTTATGGGGAAATCGGACTCATACTGTAAAAAACAAAAACAATAATAGCCCAGCTTGAAATAAAGCAGCGAGTATCACCAAGTACATACTTCTTCAGCTAAACAGCCTCATCTCCTGCCACATTATGACGCCCACAACTCATGGGCCTCGCTACAGCCATATTTACACTGTTTTACAGCTCCAGCAGCACTACCCCATCTGTTAAGGGTATATCTACCAGGGACGGATGAGGGTTGTTTTCCTCTGGAGTGACTAGAGATAGCATGTGGGCATGTTGTTGTGCTGCTTTCATTTTAAAGTTTCCTCTTGGCGAATCTGTTTCCAACCTCCTCACTCTCCCAGGGTGTTTCACAGTTCACACAGCCAGCTGCACAGCGTCTGGGTGGGCGGAGAGGCAATCAGTGACTGAATCAAAGTCTGTGTGTGTGTGTGTGTGTGTGTGTGTGTGTGTGTGTGTGTGTGTGTGTGTGTGTGTGTGTGTGGTTGTGTGTCTTCCATATATGCACCTGGCTTCTTGTTATCATAGTTATTAATGCTGAGTTTTGTACCATGACCAAAAAGTGAAAGTCACTTAACTTTAGTTACCTCTGAGAAAATCCACCAGAACATAGCAGTCTAAAGAGGAAGGGGGGTTTAGTCAGTGGGGACAAGATTAGCAGCTTGATATTAATTTTTATGTTTTTCAATGATTTTTTTATGCCTAACTAATGAAAAATGAACCCAAATAATAGAGGTGGAAATACCCCACAATGCAATGTTACTATAATTTTTAACATTTTGCATTATTGTTAGTATTGCGGTAACTGCGGTAACACCAGTTTGTTGCCGGGCTAACACAGATACCACTTGCACTCACATTCACACCTATGGGCAATTTAGAAATACCAATTAACCTAACCCCAGTAACTCTGTGTCTTTGGACTGTGTGAGGAAGCTAGAGTACCCAAAGAGAACACACATGGACACGGGGAGAACCATGCTGCCCTAATATAAAGTTAAGTTCTCAGTTAAGTTGTTTTTTTCCTGCAAAATTGTCTGGCATACCAACACTGTCACTAAATGTGACATAAGTGTTCCTATAAGACAGAGTCAGTCTGCTTTCAATCTGCCGTTGAATTGCGATTAGATGCAACATGTTTCTGATAATATAACAATTAACTGTTATACATCATCAACAATCACATATCTGTTGCTGTCTGCATAGACAGAAATTCACATTTAACTCAGATTCACATGGCTATTACAATTACATCTGGACTGATAGTTACATGTTGGAATTATGTCTGCATTCATAAAAAAACGTCTCTGGAGCGATTGCAGAAAGGTTGTTTCCTTTCAGGCAACCTGTGAAATCGCAATTAAAAGTGGCGAAAGTGTGCAATGCTATCAAGCTCTGGGCAACCATGTAGTCACCACAAGTTACAATCAGTCATAGAATGTGAAAAAATTCAATACAGTCAGCATGTAGCCACCAGTTGTTGTTTTTTTAATGCTTTTGTTTTTGTTTGTTCATTTTTGTTGATACGAGGAAGCTGCTGTCCTATTTTTACTCGCGTGGTTGACCCGTTAGCTTTCTCTGAATTAGCAAGTAGCTTTGTCAAGCTGAGTGCGTCCAATATGTTTATGTTTAGCTCTAAAAAAATAAATAAATAAATGACATGGCATTTGCTGAAATGCCAACTCGGGCTTAAAAACCAATGAATAACATCACATTGGCCACATCCATCTTTTCTATACAGTCTGTATCATTGACTCGATTTAGCCTCTGGGACCAATGATCGCTGTTTTGGAAACTTCTGTGTAGCTACCCGATATTGAAATAATGTATACGTGATATCTAAACCAACACTTCTTCTTTCATGTACCAGGCATTGTTTATAATGAGAACACTGAAGCAAATACATTTAAAAGAAGGTAATAAAAGCAGTGAGCCCCACTCTTTTGCTTTCCACACAGACTGTTTACTTGCATGCAGGTGTAGTCTGCTGAGTCGTGACTCACACTACAACTGGAAACCAGAAAGCTTCTAGGGCCAAAACTGTTTCTTTCCTACAGATTCTCCATATTTATATGCAGATATCTGTTTGTGGAGATTAACTCCGTGCTGTGCATTCACTAAAGGTCAGGAAGTGCTTTACAATTCCCTCCCCTGGTTTTTGGTCTAATTAATCCCACACTGTGACCTTTAAGTCAGCCATGATGTTCCCTCACAGCCACACCTTCAGAACAAACCTCAGTATCATAGTCTGAGGATTTATATTTGTGATTTCATTTTCTTACATGGATATGTGTCTCAAGCGCTGACATGACAAAGACTGTTTTTAGCTTTTTAAAGCTCCAAATTTAAATATAGTGTCATTCAAAAGCTAACACAAAAACTTCAGCATTTATTTCTTGAGCTAAACACTACTATTAGTAAAGCCTTCTGTTTCTTCAGTAAGGTGGCTTAAATGGAAAGATTAGGAGTTCAAATGTTGACAAATTTTGAATCATGCTCTTTCTCAGTAGAGTAGCTTAACATGTCCCCTTTCAAATAAATAATTATGAGCTTGTTTCTGTGTGCTTCACTAAAAACAATGGGCAGGAACACAAATTGGTAATTTTAATTGCGTGCACTGTGCTGTTAGTGTATTGTTCTCTGGAAGATCAAGGGTGGATTTATGTGATTGATATTGTTTAATGTTACACAACGTGTATGCATGCATACATCTGTGCATCTGACCGTCATTAAAACTTGTGTGTTTTTGTTTTGTTTTTCCACAGGTGCATGTTGCGGGTGCTGGATTCATTTGGGACTGAGCCAGAGTTCAACCACGCTCACTATGCCCAGTCCAAGGGCCACAAGACGCCCTGGGGGAAGTGGAACCTCAACCCGCAGCAGTTCAACACCATGTTTCGTAAGTCGGCAGATTTTAAGCACACCCGCTCTCTGCAAAGCCGACTGTTAACGGTCGCTGAGAGGACTAGAAAGCTGTAGCCATTTGATTGAATGCAGGATTTATAAAATAGTTAATGTAATGAAACCCATCATCTCTGAGCCAGCAGGATAATCATGTGCATCTAAGAATGTTAGTGTTTGAGAATAACACTGGTCTTCTTTACACTAAGACATGAAAGATTTCATCACCTCTCCAAGTGACCCACACTGCTGTTTAAATAAAGTCAAGCTGCCGTAGGAGGCCGCTTGCAACATAAATCAGTTTAACTGCTCAGCACTCCTGGCTGTCATCTGTGTCTACAGGTCAGTTAGATGTTGAAGTTTCTGTAAAAAGAAGAGGCATAAAACACGCTCTGAGCATCCAGGACAGTGCGAGTTAATGGAATCTCATCAAGCAGATTAGTAAGTAAGAGGTCAGGCACTCAGCTCTCCATTTTGCTGTGATTATGAATGTAGGACGTAGTGTGTGTGTGTGTGTGTGTGTGTGTGTGTGTGTGTGTGTGTGTGTGTGTGTGTGTGTGTGTGTGTGTGTGTGTGTGTGGGCGCATCGCTCCTGCTGTGGGATCACTGTGTAATCAGCCGCATTTGTTGAGACGGATGAGCGGCGGCAGGAAAGGGAGCCAGCATCCCCGGAGTACTGACCTTTTCCCCATAGCTAAGAGAAAGTGAAATGTTACCCCTACAAATCCTCCGTTTGCGAGGTGAGGCCTGGAGCTATCCAGAATGCCACTGCACCTGAATAGCTCATTGTGCACTGAATAGGGTATGTCTTTCTCATAAAACACTGGAGCCTTTGCACAAAATCCAGTCGAGAGTCGCTGGGTTAGATGATATCGCTGGTGAAACAAGTGCACAGCAGTTGGGCTGAGTGTTAAAACCACAGAATTGCCTCACTTCTAGACATGAGAGACAAGAACAACAACCCCCCCCCCGCATTGTGCTGCGTTACACCGGCCTTCAGGCTGAAGTCTGCTGTTTGAAACTTTGAACATTTAATATTTTCACATTATGCACACATTGTTTTTGCATATGGAGCTGCTGTTGCTCATCACGTTGTTTTAGCTTTACAGTTAGTGGCGTCGTCAGCTTCACATCGTTTCAGTGAGTTTCTCAGCGTTCCTTTGGGTTATTATTTTTAGTTTATTTCTTTAAACCTTGAATTAAAATGAAGAAAGGTTCTAAAAAGTCTTATAGTTGCCCACATTTTCCTGTTGATATTAATTTCAGTTTTCCTGCATGAAAAGAAAGTAATGTAGGCTTAATACTAACTTGAAAGCCAAAACATTTGTGACCTTATTTTGACTTTTTCATTGTCTTAAAATGCTCTCTAAGAAGTACTGATTTTCACTGCTAAACATAATCTGTAACCATGGTGATTCAGATTAGCTCTTCAGAGTGTGAACACAGCTTCATAGCCCAACAGTCAGAACTCCTCTGAAATGGATTACTCGCATTTCTTGCTGTATCAAACTGTTTTTCCGTGTCACATATTGAAGGGAGATGTAACAGCGGAGTAATTGAGTTCGGCTCGATAATTTATGCTAGATTCGGATTGGTTCATTTATAAGGATAAATCATTGGCTAGGGGGGGATTGGGAGTGTGTGGCCTGTGGTCAATAAGACAAGACCAAATGAACTCATTAATCTATTTCAGAGTTGGGAAAGCAGAGAGAGTTTTCTAGTGTACAAATTGTATTCATATAGGCTGTGTATCCTAACACGAGTTATAATAATATTATTTAATAAAATTAATAATAAAATTAATAATCGGAAGATCTGAAGATTTGACGGAATAATTATGTAGATCCATGCAGCGCAAAAGAGTGACATTTGATTTGATTTCACTTTGTCAGGGAAAACTTGTGAAATTTGTCTCGCATCCCAGGATGTGCACCGTCTCACATAAATAACAAAAACACAACAGCTGCTGTGTTCAGCTAGCCAGGTAGCGGAGCAGCCTGTTATTAGGTGGGCAGGGCTTTGTCGCTCTATTAAAGAATAGAGAAAAAAGATGGAGGATGAAGCAATGAGATGAGCTGCGTTTGCTGTTTGGAAGTCTTTAGGTTTTAAAAAGACAGAGAGATGGGGAGGTTTTTTGTTTTTTCTGAAAGGCCTAACCAGCTCCTCCACAAGTAGCAACAGTGAGCCAAGTGAGGTGGTGATCCAGTGTTACGCAACGCCAACAGGTGTGTCCCCCCATGACGTATTCCCAGCTCTGCAGTGGAAAATGTAGCCAAAAGGAGTGTCATGTTTAAGTGCAGTGAGAGGAAAAAGTGGCAATACAACTTATCTGAATTCATGTTTGCAGGATTAGTGTCTTTCACGTGTAATTTATTCATGGATTCATCAGCTTAGAAATCCACATTTTTGTAAGTTACATAGGCCTGAAGTGACTGCAGATAGATTGAGTATAGCCAGGCTTTAGATCTCTTTTTTTCTGGGCTTAAATCACTTAACATTGCTGACGCTACTGGGGATTTTATTAATTGGTTAAACATTGCAAGGATAAGTAATTTGCATTGTTGAGCACATTTCTTGTTCTTGCTTAACAAAGCAAAAAGAAAGCCTTCAGATGCAGCGAGGTTCATCTATTCCTGTGTTGTGGTGATCCCTCAGATTTGCATTCACTATAATAGGTTCTTATCCACCGTATGTTCATGCCCAGTTTCCTTTGTGTTGCTCTGCTACCGAATGTTTAATCCTTCATGGAAATCATGATTAATACTGGTCAGAGGTCAAATGTAGCAGATGATAGCATTTATCTCTGAACCTCTGCCAACTACGTAATTGACCCTGATGTCTGCTTGGCCGGGAGTGCCCTGAGAGCTTTGATTGATAATGGCGCTGCCACACATGTTGTCTTAAGTATTTCTTTTAATCTATTGTTTGCTCTCTGACTTTCCCTCTCAGCACGCCTACTTTACATGGCATCAAAAGTACAAGAGCATCTGTTTACAACAATGAAACGAGAGCCCTCGGTCAAACCAGCGCACCTGCTTTTCCAGTCAGTCAGTATCAGAAGGGAGGATTATCCGGGGTTAGCTGATTGGCTCATTGGCTAACAACTTGTCAATCACAAGCCGTTAGCTGATGACGTGCAGTTTATCAGTCAAAGCCACTCCTTGCTCATTACATTCATTTTCAAAATACCAAGATGATGAGAGGAAAAACTCTCAGCTTCATAGCTGGACTCCTCTAATCAGCGGTTAGGCCATAGTGGCTGTGCAGTAAATGAATCAAATCGTCCTGTTTATGAGGGGAAGCACATCAGAAAAAAAACATTCAGTGACAAAAGCTGAACTTTTTGTGTCCCGTTACATCTGGTGTAAAACTAACCCAGGATTTCATAAATAGAACATCATACCAACATGGTGGTGGTAGTGTGATTGTCTGGGCCTGCTTAGCTGTTTTACCACCTGGACCACTTACAATGTGTCCGGCCTTCAGTTCACCGTCTGAAAATTTAAGAGCACTTGGGTTACGCAGGACGATGATGTGAAACACACCAGGCATCCACATCTGAATTGCCCAAAAAACACCAAAATGAAGGTTTTAAAGTGGACTAATCAAAGCCTGGACTTGGCACGACCTTTAACAGGCAATTCATGCTAAATTAAAACAATTCTGCAAATAAGATGTGAAAGACTCATCACCAGTTATCATAAAAACACTTGATTGCAGTTTTTGCTACCAAGGGTGGCACAACCAGTTATTAGGGTTAGGGGACAATTACTTTTCCACACAGGGCCAGGTAGATTTGGACAATTTTTTTCCCTAATTAATGAAAAAATCATTTAAAAACAGCATGATTGGAATTACTCAGGTTGTCTTTGTGTAAAATTACAATTTGTTTGGTAAAATAAAACAATAACAAACGAGGAAGAGGGCTAAATACTTTATCACACCACGTCGCTATGTCAAAATAGATTTGGATAGAACAGAATAGAATAGACCTTTATTGTCATTAGACATGTACAACGAAATTTGCATTACTTTGAAATGTTTGTCCCTGACAAGAAAATGTAATTCCTGACAAGTAGAATCCGTGTGCCTGTTTCTGTTTAGCAATGCTCGCAGTGAAGGGGACACTGAGGGTGTTATTTTGATGTAATTCAGCGCCTCACAGTGTGTTCTTACCCTGCTTCATTTGAAACCTTTACAGATGATCATTTAGATTGATTGTAGTGGATTTCTATAATATCAGTGGAGGAGAAGCTTCAGACAATATAGGAATGCTGCCGAGAAACGCAAATATGGCTATTTCGTTCTGTTCTGCCTATACTGTAAGTGGTTGGTAGTTAAAGAACACCTAACTAAGAAGCAGAGATTTACTTTGCAGACCTGCTGTATCAATTTATACTAATGGTTTCCTAATGTTATCCTTCCATTCAATCACACTAAATAGAATATGCTGAGAAAGAAAGGCTGTTAGGGACCCTTTCAGTTTTCCTCACTGAATTCAAAAAGATCCAAACTCTACTCGAGATTTAAAATCTCAAACTTGCAGATGTAGCTTGTTTATTTTCCCCCTTCAGGGCCATTCAGAGATGCTGTAAGACCCTGAAGTCTTTGATGTAGGTTTTTCAAAGCGTCTGAGATTTAAGCGCTGATGTTGCATTTTTGCAGTTCTGTCTGGCCAGCAGAATAAAAGTTTCTTGTTGGGCCAACACTAATCACACAATCCCTAGTTTATAATTTGGGATTACATTTGTCTGATATTTTTTGTGCAGGAGCCATTGTACGATGACGAATAGTCAGAATTTACTGAGATCTTACTGCTTCTTTAGGCAATAAATATCCCAGAAAGATATCTTTCTCCTCAGAGTCCTATATTGACTGCTAATCTAACAGAGTAAGTCTAGGCTTCCTTAGAAAGCAAATTTGCTCCCTCACCTCTGGCGCTTAGAGCAAGTGCTTCTCCGACAGCGCTGTCCTCCCAGGCTGTTTGTTAGCTAATAGCGAATGATGCTGTGGCAAGTTGAGTGACATTTTGAGTAGCGGCCCTTGTGGGACAAGAAGCATCTGTTACCAAGTGCATCAAGAAGGCTGAACACTAATTAATAGCCTGTCCTGTTTACACAGTTTGATGGAAGAGTGTTAGTTCAGTCTCCTCCAAGTTCTCAGGACACCTCCGCCTCTTTGGCATTAGAAAACCATCATAGTCTCTTGTTATCATCTGAGTGGGCATCTTTTTGGATCTGACTATGTAAAAATACATTATATTAAGATACGTATTTAAATATAATGTTAAATATGAGATTTGTCGTCAATCAGCTCTTGGAGTAATTATGAAGACTGACCTCTGCTCCAAGGTTTTCTCCAATCTAGCTTTTACCATGCTAGCTTTGTTATCCTTTCCACACTAACAGCTGTCAATGACTTTAAATATATGTTTCTGCTTTCTCAAAAAATCTTTTACTGTCACGACGGTAACAATGTTTGTAAAGTAGCTCCAAATACAGAGAAGATGTTCAGCAGCCAACAGCCCGACTAAATATACTTTCAATTTAATTTAATTTAAATTGTGCAAAATCATAACAACAGTCACTCAAGGCCCTTTGTATTGTAGGGTAAAGGCCCTACAATAGGACAAAGAAAACCTTGGGAATCAAGTCAATCCTCTATTAGGAAGCACTTGGTGACAGTGGGAAGGAAAAACTCCATTTTAACAATATGAGGCTCAAGGAGGTCTGCCACGACCAGTTGGGGATAAGGGGAGGGAGTGTATAAACAAACAGAGTGAAAAGAGGTGAGTTAAGTGGCAAATCAGTTGAATTAAATACTCCAGGGACATGGATAGTAAGGCACATGTAAATTTAGTCAAAACATTACTGAGGGCAGGAAAAACACAAAGGAGGGAAGTATAAACAGAGAGAGTGAGCAGCTGACTTGCAAAAAAAAAAGTAGGAAGTAAAGTAAAAGAAGGATTGGAGGGACTATACAGGGTGGGCCATTTATATGGATACACCGTAATAACATGGGAATGGTTGGTGATATTAAAGTCCTGTTTGTGGCACATTAATATATGTGAGGGGGCAAACTCCTCAAGATGGGTGGTGACCATTTAGAAGTCGGCCATCTTGGATACAACTTTTGTTTTTTCAATAGGAAGAGGGCCATGTGACACATCAAACTTATTGGTAATGTCACAAGAAAAACAATGGTGTGCTTGGTTTCAACGTAACGTTATTCTTTCATGAGTTATTTACAAGTTTCTGACCACTTATAAAATGTGCTGCCCATTGTGTTGGATTGTCAATGCAACCCTCTTCTCCCACTCTTCACACACTGATAGCAACACCGCAGGAGAAATGCCCGCACAGGCATCCAGTATCCGTAGTTTCAGGTGCTGCACATTTCGTATCTTCGCACCATAGACAATTGCCTTCAGATGAGCCCAAAGATAAAAGTCTAAGGGGGTCAGATCGGGAGACCTTGCGAGCCATTCAACTGGCCCACGACGACCAATCCACTTTCCAGGAAACTGTTCATCTAGGAATGCTCGGACCTGGCACCCAAAATGTGGTGGTGCACCATCTTGCTGGAAAAAGTCAGGGAACGTGCCAGCTTCAGTGCATAAAGAGGGAAACACATCATCATGTAGCAATTTCAAATATCCAGTGGCCTTGAGGTTTCCATTGATGAAGAATGGACCCACTACCGTTGTACCCCATATACCACACCAAACCATCACTTTTGTTGTTCCAACAGTCTTGGAGGGATCCATCCAATGTGGGTTAGTGTCAGACCAATAGCGGTGGTTTTGTTTGTTAACTTCACCATTCACATAAAAGTTTGCCTCATCACTGCGTGAACTGAGGGTCCTGTTCCAATTTTTGTTTTGCCCATTCTGCAGATTCTGTGCCGATCTGGGTCATCCTCGCTGAGATGCTGCAGTAGCTGGAGTTTGTAAGGGTGCCATTTGTGAGTAGCTAATATCCACCGAAGGGATGTTCGACTAATGCCACTCTCCAGTGACATGCGGCAAGTGCTACGCTGTGGACTCTTGCTGAATGAAGCTAGGACAGCCACTGATGTTTCTTCATTAATGACAGTTTTCTTGCGTCCGCATTTTGGCAAATCCAACACTGAACCAGTTTCACGAAACTTAGCAAGCAGTTTGCTAACTGTAGCATGGGAGATGGGTGGTCTCGTAGGGTGTCTTGCACTGAAATCTGCTGCAATGACCCGGTTACTGCGTTCACCAGATATCAACACAATTTCGATCCGCTCCTCACGTGTTAACCTCTTCGACATGTCAATGGCTGTGAACAAAGAGAAACTTGTAAATAACTCATGAAAGAATAACGTTATGTTGAAACCAAGCACACCATTGTTTTTCTTGTGACATTACCAATAAGTTTGATGTGTCACATGGCCCTCTTCCTATTGAAAAAACAAAAGTTGTATCCAAGATGGCCGACTTCTAAATGGCCACCATGGTCACCCCCCACCTTCAGGAGTTTGCCCCCTCACATATACTAATGTGCCACAAACAGGACTTTAATATCACCAACCATTCCCATGTTATTACGGTGTATTCATATAAATGGCCCACCCTGTATATGGGCTCAAAATGTGGTCATAAATATTTTGTACTTGTAAATCAGGATTTGTATGTGTAAAAAGAATTTGTGTGTGTGTGTAAAAAAAGATTTGTGTGTGGACTGCAAGTTACTAATGCCAAATTTTGTACGAATTTTGACCCTATTTTTCTTCCTTCCTTCTGATTGTTCAATGGTCATGTCAATCACAAATGTAACAATCCAATCAGAGAACAGACGGGTTTGGCTGTCGGAGGGGCGCTTTTTTTTTTGAACTGCAGGTCTTTGAAGGGAATAAATGCCCTTTTACATGCCAACCCAGCGTTTTCCTTCATCACCACGAAGGAAAACAGTCTGTGGTCGTCCGAGGTTGGTGGTGTGTCACAGGTCTACGTGTTTAATACAGGGACTTCCACAGCCTTTTCAACAGCACTGTGGACCGCGGGGGAGGGGGGGGTCTTCATTACAAAGCTTTCTTCGTTATGAATTAGCATACATGTTTTTATTGAACATTTGAAGAACTAGCAAAAAAAACCCAGAAACTCTTGTAGAGGACATAAAGTCAGAGATAGAAAAGACAAGCAGCAGGTGCATCTAGTACAGGTAGAGCTGCTGCAAAAACCCACAGAGCTCAGCAGCCAGCGCAACAAATTCTGGATCCTTTGCTTTTAGTTAGCAGTTAGCATTAGCAGCACATCCTGCGTCCGATGTGAAAGGACTTTTATGCTGCCCACTGTGACTCACAGCCATGGTCCCGGGTCAGCCCTGACTTTGTGTTAAACTAATCCTAAAGTAATAATGGTATTTCTAACCACTGATATAACACAACGTTATCCTTTCAACAACTGCTGAAAGTTACGGGACCTAGCTTCTATCATTTACACAGAGATCCTCCAGCTTCAAACTGTCCACACAGTCCACACACAAATCTTTTTTACACACACACAAATTCTTTTTACACATACAAATCTTTTTTACACACACACAAATTCTTTTTACACATACAAATCTTTTTTACACACACACACAAATTCTTTTTACACATACAAAACTGATTTACAAGTACAAAATATTTATGACCACATTTTGAGCCCATAAATATAGGAGGACATTAAAAAGGAAGGGACTCAGGAAACATAAATGCAAAGGATTAAAGGATTACACCAATAAACAAGGAGCAGTACAATGACCGTAACACAGTAACGATGATCAAAAATATACATTTTATTCTCTGATTCTTTCCCTCCCACAGACGACAGTTAGCTGAGTAAAAGAGATTAAAGGGATAATCCACAGATAATGTTGACTGACTCACAAATGAACACACAAAAAGGTCACAACTGAAGTAACAGGATGTGAAATCCTGAATTTTAAGTCTTTGGGATGTGGCAGTTTCCATCTATTGTCAAATTTCCTTTAAATGTCACAGGGAAGGGCTCTCATGCTTAAAGAGATCGGTGCTTATCAGCAATTTTATGTTGACCTTACACTGTGTATTGTGGGAGTGGCGCTTGACTCCTTCCCACACTGACACCTCGTACAGACGTGGCAATATCTCCACAACAGCTACTCCCACGTTATTGCACTCTCCCACACTCCTCACACAAAGTGAATCACCTGTAATGTTGGGTCAAAGGTTCCTTTGTGTTTTCATGTTAGGAAGTGAAGAGCAATAGTTTTGACTGTAATAGACAGGAATTGAAATCGCATGATAGTGTTCTACCCTCGCCAAGCAGCACTTTGCCCAAAGAATAAGCTGCTTATCTGTGCATCTCCCCAAAGTGAAGAGTTTGACGTGTAACGGGTGAGGCGCGTGTGATGACTGTCCCAAATGAAATATTTCAGCACAGTCATGGAAACTTTGAAATCTGTATTTGCTTTATGTTCAGGCAGACCGTAACAACTGCTGTCTCCTTGCGCCCTTTTCAAGTCATTGCAGAAAAGGATGTGACTGCATATTTTTGCCATCGTTCAGGAGTTGCGTGGACTGTTGCTTTACTCTGCATAGCCATTCCCTTTTCTTTTTTTTGTTTGCCTAAACGTATTAAGCGTGAGCCAATATGTGACCTGCCCGGTGAGATGGCAAAAGCAAACACTGTCTCTTTCTTAAGCGGGATGCTGTACCAATCCACCCATCACCATGACAAAGAACACGTCAGTTTTACTTGTAGAACTGAGAAAAGTCATGCTTTCTGTATTCCTGCCATCACGTGTCAAAAGTCACAATATATTCCTTCATGTTACATAAAGTATTATTAATCCACAGTTTAATTGCAGCGCTTGAACTTGAGTTGTTTAAGTGCTGGCAGGTAGTTGAATTCCTCTCTCAATCTTTCCCTTATTTACTGCCCTGAAGCTCATTCCGTCTCCCCTGACTGACTGACCTCAGTTTGCCTTTGTAGTAATAAGCTTGCGGTAAGAACAAGCTCTGACCGCAGTGGCTCCCCGGAGCTCCAGCTCAAACCACAAATGCACAGCCAACCGCCTCCCCAACACAACCTCGCTCCGTTCGCTTCCAGAGGTGAAGGCACGGGCTGCTTTGTAGTGCTCCGTTATTTCGTTTTAAATGATGTTATTAGGCCATTTAATTCCTGACTGAGCCTTTCCTGTCCGCGCTCCAAACCCTTGTCTTCACACTTGTTTTACAAGGCAGATGCTAGTGAGGTAAAACGCTGCCAGCTTCAGGCTCCGCACTCAACGCTGAGTAGAAGTGGAATGAAAGGAACCAGGATGCAGTGTTCGCTGGTCTCTCTCCCAGCAGAGCTCACCTCTGATCAATTTAAGTGTGTTTTATTTTTAGAGAAATTAAAACATTTATCGTCCTCCTTGTTTGTTTGTTTGTTTGTTTGTTTGTTTGTTTGTTTGTTTGTTTGTTTGTTTGTTTGTTTGTTTGTTTGTTTGTTTTTCATATTCAAGCCCTGATGCAGTGACATCATCAGAGTCTTCTAAATAAAATTTATTGTTTAGTTATTGTTAGGTGCACGTGGTCTTTCAGTCAGTCAGTCTCAGGTTTTCAGGACAGTTAACAATGAAGTCTCATGGTTAATGTTGAACGATGCCACGTGGTGTGCTGACAAAGATAGATGTCACATGGCACCAAAAAAGCTTTACACGTAAATGCAAAGCTGACCTTTGTCAGGTACAAATGACACCAATTCTGTAGAATTGCTCACATATTCTTTCCCCCGTTCTGTTGCAGCTCACACCCCAGACAACAGTTTCCTGGGCTTTGTTGTGGAGCAGCACCTCAACGCCAGTGACATCAAGCACATCGATGACGTTAAGAGACAGAATCAGTCACTAGTCTATGGCAAGGTGGACAACTTCTGGAAGGTAACATCATCTTTAAATGCTCTTATATTAAACTTAAATTCATTTATATTGTTACTTATATGTGCCTTTATGTTTTTCTTTGCACATGTTTATGATCTACATTCACTGCTTGCAGTCACTGTGTCTATACACCTCCAGATTCCACCTTTTTAACAGTTACAAATGGGCACAAAGTTAGATATGTATGTCCTCCCTGTGAAGATGACAGGGACAGACTTCACTAAGCATGCCAGAGAAGCCCAATGCACCAAGGATAACCCATTGTCAGCCCTCTGAGAGCTCTGCAGTGAAACTCTTTGAACAACCTTGGGTGAAACTTTCACAGGAAACTTAATAGCAGTCTGGTTTAGGAGCTCAAATTCCGCTTATCACCTCCTTGGTGGAGGTTTTAATATATTCAAATGCATGCTCACTCTGCAGCACAGAGACCAAGGGATTACTGTATCCTAGACAAAAATGGCTTGGAGACTTTGGGGAGATTTGAACATTGTTTGGCTCGACATGGATGGCTGGATTAGTACCCAGGCCTTGATGAGCTTTCAGCTGACACCACGTATGCTTCTGAGTGGGTTGCTCCAGATCCAACTGACTCTATAGATGTCTGAACTCGATGGGATAATAATAGATGCTACAAAGAGAACTGTCGTCGTGTAGGAGGCAGTGTGATAAAGATGTGGAGGATTAAATAATAAGCCCAACCTAACCGATTAATGATCTTACTCTGGAAATAATACTGTTCTTGTGGATTGTTCCACTTGCTTTTATCTAACTTTACTTGCTGCCTTTAAGCTCATTTAAAATATGCGTACTGTTTTTTGTTTTTTTTATTCATACCTTTACTGTGTCTCGGAAAATCTGAGAGAACAGTTCTCAGCAGCTCTTACTGCGTCGGCAGACTTCAGCTTTGGAATAAAACAGAGCGCAGACAGCCTTCACTTGACAGAGAGTGACCCTGTCTGCAAGCATACACTTTGCACTGTGTGCAGAGGATATTGATGGAAAGGATTTTGTTCCTAAGAACAGCAACACGATGTGTCGTTATGCACCACAATGAAAACTGTGATTATTAATTTGAAGTTAATATTTGTGGTGAAATATTAAATCAGCTAAATTAATACTTCTTAGCTACCTAACTCATGGACAAGCTGCTGTCTAGTCCCTAAATTAACTTGCAATAATCAACTAAGTGTTGCATTAGTTAAATATTACTTTAGCTGCTCTAGCAAAGGCAGCATAATATCCCCCAAAGTTATCATCACAAATAGATTACGCACAAAATATAACACCGCAATCCAAATAAAGTACAGTAATCGGTAACTGACAGTCCTCGTTTTCCACACAGTGGTGCTCTAGCAGAGCACGCTGGCCTATTCTTGCTACACAGTCAACTGGTTAGTAATGACATGTTCACGCTGTCATGTTTTCATACGAAGAAACTTGTGTTTGTTTGAATTCGTGCTACATCCGGTGGTAGAATGTGACGTTGTTAGCATGCTCATTTCTGTTAAATGCATCTAGCTAACAATTTTAGCCGTTTGTATTGATGTAATTACCTGTTTGCACTTACAGTTTTAATTACACTTTGAGCTTCATCTTAGCACTGACGTTATCTATCTATCTAGTTATTGTTATCATTATTATTATTATTCCCTGCTGGCTTGCTGAGGGTGTTAGTAGCTGACTGGCTTATTATTATGCCAACCACTGAGGTGATTCATCCTCAGAGAGGATAGTGAGAAGAAGTTCAAAAAAAAGAGCCCTCCTAATGTAAAACATATTCAACACTTACACTTCCAAGCCACTTTATAAGTCTGTAAATCCCGAGGCGTTACAGTTTTTAATCCAGAGGTGTACTGCTGCGGTTGATGGCTTCTTCTGGTGAGTCACTACACACACAGTATTGTGCCATTCAGTCTGGCTTTAAAAGGGCAGACGGGGAAGCCCATCAGCTCCCAGCAAGGGGCATTAGCTGCTAATCAGACTCCCGAGCGCGTTCATTACCTCCTGCTTTTAATTAAAGGGCCGTTTTAGGGCTGACTGATAACGAGTTGACTGGCTTACTGCGTTTCCCTTCCTTGTTCGCTTAAACCGTGCGGTGCTGCCATCTCCTTCTATGTACTCGAGAGGTTTCATTTCAAAATGACGTATCATCTTTTTAAAGTAGAAAGTGAGACCTGCTGTAAGAAGAGGCATAATGATTTCTGGCGTTAAATTACAATTCCCAATAAGAGCTGTCTACTTTTTGTTATCATTACGATTCCTTTCTTCAGTGTTTCTCATTATTATTATTACCTGTTATGTATGATTTATGAGTTTGAGTCAAATTAAAGGTAAATTCAACCTGTGAAAAACACGATTTTATTTAACTAACAGTGAAATAATTCAGACTGCAACTAAAGGAAAGGGTTTGATGATAAACTGTATATAAAAGATGTACTTCTTGCACTCAGTATTTTCTACTTTTTAATTGTTTTTTTATTAAAAAATTATTTTGTTGCAGAATTAATTTGTAGTATAAAACAACCCATCATAATATACTGTTATAGATTACGTTGGCCCACTAAATCACTGGTGGAAAATGTTGCCATAGAAGCATAAGGAGTATAATGATGCTGTTAATGGAGACGGGAAGAGGAAGTGGTGAAATTCTGCTTCTGTTCTCGCATCCCCTTTAACCCATGTCCACACTAGTTCAGAGCTCACACTGCTTTAAAAAGAAAAGCTTCTTATGCGCCATCTGAACAGCAGCGCTTTGTACATTCACGTTTATTTTATTTATTTGTTGCTCTCAGTGAGCGTAAAGCTGATCTCTAGACAAGTCTTATCAAATGTTTTTGTTTTATTGAGCCAAAACAGCAAAGGAGCGTGAAGAAAGTGGACACTGAGGATGAAAATGTGTGGCCCAAACAGGAGCCAGCCTCCTGCACAGGCAGGTTTAATGTGGGGTTTTGGTGGGTAATAGACTTTATGTAAAACAGAGCTGTTTGAAAGTATGGTCACTTTCATCCCACAGGTGTGTGATGGGAAGCAGTGTGTGGAGTAGATCGATCACAGGGACGCACGCTCTCTCTTATATAACGTTTGTGTAGATTATTTGAATGTTATACGTACTTTTGTTTTTCTTTTGTCTTTTTTTTTTTACATAATTTGAGCTATTTTCCAAAAAATCTTGCAAGATACACGTTATTAAACCTTTCACGTGGGCAAGAGCGATACCCATGTGCCATATTTGTACCTCCAAACGGGAATCTGGTGGGAACACGGGGTACAGAACAAAAAAATGCAGTCTTTCTGAAACCCCGCAGAGATTTAATTAGAAAAAAACACACATGCTGGGAGCTTACAGAGGGGGAGGTGTTCCATGTTCATTACATCCTTCTCCAGAGAGGATGTATACTCAGAGCCTGAACACTGGTGTCAGAAGCGATTCCCTGTGTCATGAAAAATTCATGCGTGATAAGGTCTGTCTGGCTGAAATGTTGCAAATAGAAATAACTGTGAGCTCATTAAGTGCAGACAGTGACCGAGACGGTTACAGCAAAGGTCCCTTAAAAGAAACCAATCATTATATCTCCTCATTTTCTATCTTATGTGTTCTGTTGGACATGTTGGATGTTTATATTAAGCATGGCCAACACGTTAAATAAGAAGGTCAGTT
This sequence comes from Rhamphochromis longiceps, assembly GCF_057381845.1. NCBI lineage: Eukaryota > Metazoa > Chordata > Actinopteri > Cichliformes > Cichlidae > Rhamphochromis > Rhamphochromis longiceps. The sequence goes on along the minus strand of NC_140578.1, from coordinate 35,172,247 downwards.
TATATACGCATATACTCCTCTAAATGCTCCATTTCACACTGTATTTTTCTACTCTTGGCTCTACGTGACATTAGTAATATCAAATACAGAAGCCCCATTCACCCACTGTTCAAACCAACTCTTTACATGTTAGAAGAAATTTGTCTCAAAGAGAGGAAAGTGAGCAAAAACGAAAAAGGTGGAGATGAACTGGAAGGGTGGCACCAAGGCATATACATATACAATTATGCTCCTATTAGCTGTTTGCCAGACGACACCCCTGGGCAACAGAAATATGAAGTCTTGTGTAAAACTAAAACATGTCACAGGTTATTTGGGAGCAGTTTAGAGTCGGGGGAGCTGTGAGTGCTGCACCTAGTGTTGACCAGGATTATGAAAACTGCGGTGGAAATGAGTAGATCTCTTTAATAAAAATCTTACTCTAGGGATCGTAGCTGATCGTATGTCTGTTAATCAACATGCATGAAACGTACTAGGTACCAGGATTATCAGCATCTGTATAGCTTTATGGATTTGTTTTATAACACTTAAATGTGTTGTTTTAACACATGAGCGAACTAAACAAGTTCTTTTATATTGCATTGAGTCCTTAGCTCTGTAACAGTGATGAGTAGCAAGCCTCTACTCATTAATAGTAAACTGGCTGTTTTTCATTTGGCTGTGTGTGACCTCTGAAAAGCACACGGTAGCAGGTGGCTCATCTGACCTCGAGGTCGAGCACGGCTGGACGTGAAACGACGAGGGAGGTCCTGGTTTTTGAGACCTGAAATAAGATGGCTAGACTTCCTTTGAGAGAGCTGTTTCTATAGCAACCCATAGCTGGAGGAGTAGAAATGCAGACCCAAGCAGCTGAGAGTGACCAAATGCCCCCCCCCCCCCTTAATCTTTTCCCATTCATTCACATACACACACACATTATACAATCGAGCTGTGTGTCGGTGGCTCCTGGCAGGTCAATGTTAAGAATGTAATGGCAATACAGTTTCACCAAGGGGCAATGAACAGGCAGTGATGATACCATTAATGTTCAGTAACTCAATATTAATTGTAACTGTAATAATAAAAGTAAAAATGATACATTTAGAAGATTTATAATATATTAAAGAGGAAGGATTCTTCTCTAATGCGTCTAGGTTTAATTAAAAACATCAACGAGTGATTATTGCTTTTACCTTGACTTACAGCAGCAGCGTGCTACATTAGTCGGTTTTCCTATTTCACAGCATTCAGCGTGTACGAGAGCATTTGATGAGACAGAAGGGAACATGGAGAAAGGTGAGAATGAGTGGGCTGTACAGGGAGGAGAGCTGCAGGCCCTTGGCGGCATATCAGAGGACATGGTGAAGAAAGACGAATCGCACCGCGCTGACAGGGAGAGAGACACAAACGCACACACGGAGCTCACACAAGCAGCACAGTCAGAGCACTCTAACCCTTGTAGGCTCATAAGCAGACAGCATTGTGATTCCCCTTCTATGATAATCCAGTTGAGTCGAACATTAAAGCTCAATATGAAGTTTGAGGGAAGAGATGGGCTGGGTTGGAAACATTTTTTATTGCGGTTATTAAATTGACTTCTCCTGTCACAGATGTTTTATTAAATTAGGCTCAAGACATTTCCAGAAGGTGGGAGCTGTTATTGCTTTTCTTTGTTGATCTGCAGTGTTAAATATTCAGTTTGCCATTTGTAGTATTTTGCAACTGGAAAAGCAGGACATCCTGAAAAGAAACAATACTTAGCAGCGAAATTCATGCATTTGGTGCTGAAATGTACAAAAATTCATAAAATTTTGGTACACATGATGAAATACTTTAACTAAGCCTGGGTCTGTATTTCGAAAAAACAAAAACTTAGAAATTACTCAGTTTTCTGATAAACGTTTTTTATACTTTTTATACAGTATATATAATTATATCTTAAATACAGATATAACAGATATAATAGACAACAGTGTTAGTATTCAAATACAAGTATATGATACAGTTCATGCATGAATTAACTTTAGTACCACTGCAATGAATGAAGGCTAGACTACAATTTTATTTATTTTTTTATGAACACATTTTTCCACCTCCGGCCTTCAGGCCCCATGTGTGATACTTATCTACTTATATATTGCAAAGTAAAGACCCTACAATAATATAGAGAAAACCCCAACAATCAGATGACCCTCTACATTAGGCGACAGCGAGAAGGAAAGACGTCCTTTTAACAGGTAGAAACCTCCTACAGGACGAGGGATATGGGACAAGGAAGAATACCCATTTCGGTTCAAAGTAAAAATTTAACCTGACCATCAGCTGGACGTCCTCTGTTGGTAGTGTAGCAAAGAGGCTAATAAAACCAATAAAAACCATGGGTGTGTACCTACAACACTAGCAGAACTAACACACACACACACTGTGCATACAGTCTTATATTTGAGGAGCACACAGACAATTAGAACGCAGTCTTTAGTAATTCTTAATGTTTGTCTACCCTAGATTGAAATTTGATTTCAATCACTGAAATTGTGAAACAGTGGCAATTGATAATTCAACCAGTGAGAAGAGTTGAACTGTCATCTCTGTGATTTAAAGAGACAAGTGAAGCTGGCAGGGTCATTTGTCATTGTATGTCCTGGTTTTAAAAAAGTAAAGAGGAAACACGCATTGAATATTGACACGCTCTGCTTCCACAAACATTTACAGGAGAGGTGTTTAATTTAGACAGCACAAGGACAGAGCAGGAGAACACACAGAAACCATAAATAAATCAGTAAATTGTAGTAGCTCCATTTGGTTAACAAGGAGAAATGTATTACCCAGCACCATATCCATTCTGAATGTGAGTAACTTTCTTAGCCAGGAATTAGCTTAAACTCCTCCCAGTAGCACCTATTTTGTTTCCTGCACATTTTTGTCCTTTAAATGTGTGGAAAAATGGTATTCCCCTGTGCCTTGAGCTACCATATACAAGCCTTTAATAGCACCCATTGAAGCGTGTGACAGATACAGGTGTTTCTATCACAGCAAGGATATTATAGCTGCGGTTTCTCTGTTTCTGTTTGCTTTTTATATGATTATGATTATTAGTCCTCCTCTACAGGACTTGAAATTCAACTCTTTGTCACACACCAGTCCAGGCTGAAACACTTGGATGATTAACGCAGAGCCTATACACACAGCTGGGGTGGCAGTCATGTAGCACCTCCTCTACTGTCTCACAATCAAAAACATGCTCCGTGTGGTGGAACTACCAGATTCCTCCAGTAGATTAGAGACTGCTCTGCCTAATGGGGCATTGCAGGGTATTGAAGTGTAATGACCTTTCCTGACTGCACCCCAAGCATCTCTGGATGCAGATTTATCACCAGCATTCCTGTGGCTATTCCTTCAGCATCTGTCAAGCTAGCTATTGAATTTTCCAGATTGTCCATGAAGGTAGCAGCGCCAAATGAGCCAACACACTGGTGATCAAGCCTTCCGATAAAAGTGTTCCAGTATTTATAGTGTGCTTTAATATTTGTCACAGCAATGGTTTAAAAGCATTTAAAGGTTATGAAATCATCACAAGAGAAGCAGTGTTTGCAAGCTTTGCACCTGCCGTTGTTGTTAACCACACATGCATCTACAATAGGAAACAACAGCAGGCCAATTTGAAATACTAATAGAAGCAGAGGGAGCAGCAACGGTGAGCTGTTAAATTAATAACTCATCAGGGGTTTGGTATGTACACTATAAGCTAGAAGTACTCACTGGTCTGCTTTCACACTCATATGAACCTGAGTGACATCATATTCTTAATCTGTAGGGTTTAATATGATGTGGGCCCCGCCCTTTGCAACTGTAAAAGCTTCAATTCTTCAGGGAAGTGTGTTTATAGGAATGCTCCCAGAAGCACATTTGTGAGGTCAGGAAATGACATTGACATTGGACTCTGTGCAGGCCAGTCAAGTGCTTCCACACCAAACTCTCATCCATGTCTTTGTGGACCTTGCTTTTTGTACTGGTGCACAGTCATGTTGGAACAGGAAGCAGCCATACTCACAGAGCTGGAATGCTGAACCATTAGGAGTTCCTTTCAGTGGAACTAAGGCAGAGAGGTTGCGCAGGTCATCTGCTAATCGGAAGGTTGGTGGTTCAGTTCCTGGTTGCTCCCAGTCTGCATGCCAAATATCCTTTGGGAAGATATTAACCCCAAGTTCTACAAATGTTAGATAAAAAGCAGTCACTTAGAAAAAGCATAGAAAAAAGTGCTTGTGTGAATGGTACCTGGTGACTAAAGTCATTGTGTCGGCCACTACATCTGCTTTACATATCTGTGTATGTGATGTTTTCTTTTGGGATGTGTGAAAGGGAATCATTGAGCCATCAGCAGATGTGATGCTGAGCTTGACTCTGTGTCCTCCCTGAAGTGACTCCATGGTTGATTTTTAAAACATACAGCGACAGAGATAAACCTCTCTGCAGCACCGTGTACACATCACACTTAAACTGCAGCCTTTCTCCAAGGCTCAGTATATCACTGCAGTATGTGTGTTGAATGGGTCTGAGTGTTGTGGAGGGAAATGATTTTTCCCGTCTCTCTGAAGAATGGCTGAAGTGATTTTTTTTTAAACTTCATTTTATTCTTTGCTTTGATTGACAAGCTTGCAGTTTTGGGGCCCCCAGAGTCTCTCAGTTGGAAATAATTTCAGATTGGGGAGGGGGCCGATCTGAGGTGCGTTTGATGTTCGATGTTGAAGGCAGTTTGATGGTCATGTAAGTCGAAGCGCATGCATCTGTCTGCATTCTGATGAGGCTCAAGCTCCCCACACCTCTTCAGGTTACTGCTCGACTCAACAGTCTGCTCTCTTTTCTTTAACTTGAGGCCTGAGAACAAAATCAAGTTTAGGAGGACTGTATACAGTTGTGTACATGTATTTCAATGATTTTCTTTTTTAAACATGTCAGACCCCTGTATGGAGCTCAGTGTTTTACCAGTTGAAATAATCCTTCTTTTTATCCTATACCTGTCTGGAAAAAAAGCAATTTAACTTCTACCTTTAAGAAAACCTCTTCTGATTGGCTGCCTCTTTGTAAATAGGTTTGTAGAGATGTTGCGAGCCAAGAGTAGAAAAAAACCCTGAGCCTGAGCTTTTTGGCTTACAGAGATCACTTGTACTTACACTGGCCTTATTTTTTTATCCATGTTTAATATAAGCCACTGTTCTAACTGTGCATGTGTATGAAAGGAAATAGATAAAAGCATAATAGATTCCCTTTAAACCAAAAATGTGTGTGGGTCTGCTGTTCTCCGATTCTGTGTTGCTCACGCTGTCTGCTTCCATCCCTAGACACTCATCCCTCAGCCCGATAGAAAGCAGCAGCCTCCTCTCCTGTTTCCTCTTTGAGCCAAGGTTTACAAATTCACTCTGATTTACAAGGTCATAAAACGCACCTCCTCCTCCTCCCCCTGCTTCAATCAGCCTCGCCAGCTCAGGCAGTTATTTTATAACTCCCCGAGCACGTGCTCCTGTTCAAGGCCGCCGCAATCGATGTGCTCCCTGGTTTCACGTTGCATATCACACGCGCTCTGAAACCTACACATATACGTACAGTACGGACGGGCGCCCATCACCCTGCTCGCCCAAATGCACGCAGGCTGTCAGAGGGGGAAGACTTTGAGCCTGCTCTAAAGTCATAACTTCTTTGTAATTCACAGCGTGCTGACAGCTGAGATAGGATCATGAATAGAAGTTGACATAACATCATTACAGGAAAGCAAAGCCAAGGAAATCCACGATAAATCAAAAAAAATGTTGATCCACTTTGCAGTCACGCTCCTCTAGCTCGTCGTTGTTTTTGTAATGTTCTTCATGCTCTAGAAGACATCTGGATAGTAAGTACAAAGCTGAGTGTGGCCTGAAGGGCCGCAGCAGTCGACTGCGTATTCATCCTCCGCATACAATCAGGGTTACTGGAGCAGTCCCCATTTATTAAAAAGAAAGAAGCTCACATCCTGCTGCCTTCAGACTTCTTCCTTCTATTGTGTGTGGATTTTTTTTTTTAGTTGCATATTTGCAAATCACTCTTACAGATGACGCAACCTGTCGCACACTTATTTTACAGCACGTATACTCACCCATGCTTCCTGGAATGGCAAACAGCGAAGTAACCGCTGGGACATCACATATCAGTTTGGTGTTTTGAAGCTGAGCATGATGTGACTGTGAAGACCAGGGACAGTGCGCGACTGTAAGCTGACAGCTTGGCGTTAACACTTTAATACTGTAGGCTTGCACTACAGGATTTTTCCTGGTTTTTAACTCTAATGGGGACCATCAGCTACAAAATTTAGACAAACTGAATTGATTATGCACTTATCAAGAACGTGAGAGCCATTGCGTCACCCCCTGCTAGCCGTTAGAAACAATGCACGGTTAAGGCAGTTAGCTTTGGTTTCACAGTTCATACAGACAGTTAAACCATGATTTAGTCACGCAGGAGCTATCACTGTTGCACATTGACTTGCTGAACACACTGTGACACTTGGTGCATTTGAGGGGTTTTTTGAATTTTATTGTGTTTTACAGTCTTGCTGTTGTGTAAAAGTTGCAAGAGTCGTTTTTTTATTATAGGGTTTGTTGGTCATAAAAAAAGACGTGACTGCCAACCGACTGCAGTAATATTCAGAGTATTAGTTTATGAACATAACATCAAAAACTCTGCTTTTAAAGTAATCCCAGCTCTTTTAGTCAGTCAGTGCACCATAAACTGATGTAAAAGTAAAAAATATGTTGCATATGTACATAATTAAAATATTGATGTGAATCACCAGACTGCATTAGACGTATTTCGGTTATTGCTTTAAATAAGACAAACTTGTAAAATATCAGAGTTATAGACCAGCAGTTTATTTGCTCGTCTTTTTTTCCTTAGCGTCTTCTGAGCTCCTGCAGCATCGCGTTAGAGTTTCAACGCTGTTCTGCTTGCTCTTCAGATACCTACCAGTAACCTTGATTAGTAAAGACCTTCTCACTCACTCCCTCTCACACTCACACAGGCACGCACACAAATCCTGGCTCAGCCCTCCTGAGTGAGGAGATTACAGGATAGTGATTTCACCTTCTAATTAGGACTTCATCTCACACACACACACACACACACACACAGAGGCTGCTTTAGTTACAGCAGGCTGGCTGGAGGCATCTGATAGCCAGGCCTCCAGGGACCCTGACGAGCGACTACCTGAAATTTAACCCCCAAAAGGAAGTACTGTGGGAGACACACACACACACACACACACACACACACACACACACACACACACACACACACACACACACACACACACACACACACACACACACACACACACACACAACAGCACAGAGCAGGAACAGATCCTGGAGGTAGAACAGATTCAAAGGCAGGCTCGTGTGTAGGATATCTGATTTATACTTTTAACAACAGTGAAGCCTTGCCTCTCTATGAGTGTTAAAGCTCTTGTAAACAATAATGTTCCATTATAGAAGTGTGTGTGTGTGTGTGTGTGTGTGTGTGTGTGTGTGTGTGTGTGTGTGTGTGTGTGTGTGTGTGTGTGTGTGTGTGTGTGTGTGTGTGTGTGTGTGTGTGTGTGTGCGCACACATACATACTGGTAATTGTGGCTTCACATCACGATGGAGAAGAGTGGCAGCTTTCATCTTACTGCCTCCCTGAAGGGTTCTACCTTAAGAGCGCTCAGCTGCACTGTACCCCGCTCCCACAGGGCTCAGTGCTTAGAAGGCACAGGATACAGTTAAAAACATATTTTGCACTTCAGTTCAGCATTTTATGTTCGAGTGTTGCTGGGTTATACAACAGTTATGTCCTTGTTTTTAAAAGTCGAACACCTGCTGCGGGTTTCTCTGTGGGAGAAACTTAAATATGATAGCCTAAATAAGGAATAATGTGCAGAACCATGTCAAAAGCAAGTCCAGAAAACTTTTGACTGGGAGTTTTTAAAGAGCCCATTTTTCTAATTCACATGTTGCCGTGTCTTCTGTTCATCATTAGCTAACACATGTCCTTTTGAGACCTTTTGCATATCTAAATCTGCAAACAACAATCTGATGTGGCTTAGTGACAGTTGGGAGGAAGAGCTTCCTTTTTAACAGGAAGAGATCTTTAACAAGGCTTAGGGATGATCTACCACGACACCTTTGTGGGCTGCATGTCCCTCTACTTGACATTAGTTTGTAGAGAGGCATGCATCTGATGTCAGCTGGTAGACTTCTATTGCTCTGAATGAACTGAGAAAATTCAGTTCAGTTTTATTAATGTAGCACTGAATCACAGCAACAGTATGCTTTACACTGAAAGGTAAAGAGCCTGCAGTAGTCCAGAGAAAACCCCAACAATCAGACAAGCCCCCCCTCCCCCAAACAAGCACTTGGCTACACTGGGAAGGAAAAACTCCCTTTTAACATGAAGAGGCTCCGAAGAGAGGCAGTAACTGATTAAATGCAAAGTAATGTATAAACACAGAGAGTGAAAACCACTTTGAATGCTGTTTATTGTGAGGCGGCACTGCTTCCTGTCATATCCGTCCTCTCTTCAAACCTGTGTGAAATACCTCCAAACCGCAAACTCTTTGTGCTGTCTGTTTGATTCAAAATAACAGGTGTGAAATGTCACCAACCAAACAGTTAAACCTCGTTCCAGTGTGGAGAATCTGCAGTTCAGGCTCGCTTTAACATCTGCAAGTATGGCTGCAAGTTGCTTAACTAATTACCGAAAAAGGAGCTGATATATCTCAACTTGCAGTGCCTAGTATTTGTCTCAAGTTAAAATAAAAAAATTGTCCTACATTTACCACAATGCAATTGGATAGCTGTAGCTGTTTGTCTTTAAAACTCCTTTCCCCCATTGTAAAATTGCTAAAAAGAAGAAAAAAAAAGTAACAACACTGGCAAAAACACAGGGGAACTATGTGTTTGTCTGTTATCAGTAGACGCCCCTTTAAATTAGATTAGATTGTTTTTCTATCCATGTTTCACATTTGACCTGATAATCAGTTTGTCAGCATTCCTGTGCAGTAGAAACAGGCCAGGCATGACTTTAAGTGTAAAAGTAGCAGGATTACTTGGTTTTGGGTCTTCTTCTTTAGGAGCATAACAGATCAGGTAGACTTTACTAACAACAGATACTGTGTGCACCGATGCTCCTTTTACAGTGCTATTTTTAGCTGAGCCCACCACTCAAGCCAGATGGTCTGTCGAGTAGCCTGAACAAAAGTTCACCAGGACACGAAATGAAATACTGATACTGATCCCCTCAAACAGAAATTGCTATTCAAAGAGCTTTTGCAGGAGAGGAGATTTTGTCTCTAAATTATACCAGTTTAACCTAAAAAGGTTGACGTTTGAATGCTGCTTTGAACCTAATTTAAATTGATCTGCTTCATTTCCTCCCCATTTGTTTTTTAGGACAAGAAGAAGTACCTGGACATCATTCACAGCTACATGGAGGTTCACGGCACAGTACACGGCACCAGCACCGTGCACCTCCCGGGCTACGTTAAGAACCACGGCATCCTTAGCGGCCGAGACCTTCAATTCCTCCTGAGAGAAACGAAGGTGAGAGATCCTCACTTTAAATTGTCTAACATGGAAAAATGAGCCTTGAGGGAAATAAAAGTACATGGCTGCAGTTCTTACTAGGTGGCTGTAAAAGCCACAGATCAACTCCCACACTTTGCCACACTGACATTTTTTTAAATAATGAAGAAATTGTAGCGAGGCTTACCTGCAGTATATCGAAGAAACGCTGTATCTTTATTTACTAACCTTGGACTTTTTGATGCGCCGTGACTACAAAATCACCTCTGAATGTTTTTCTTCTTGCTTTATATTTAGTCTGCTTGTCAAAAGAAATTGAAAAAAGAAATATTGAAGCACATATCAGTGCTACAAAAATAAATCTACAGGCAAGTTGGAGTAAATATGTGATTCTTCTGAGACTTATTGGAGGTTTGGGTGGAAAAAATGTCTTTATGTGAATAGAGGTCTTCTTCTGAAAGAGCCTTGAGCCAAGTGGCTGTGCTTTCTCTGACCCTGGCCGTTCACAGAGGTACTTCCCCATTCATACTCCAACCACTCGCACTGACAAAGACAACTACATGGCAAAGTGTTGTGTAGAGCAAGCTCTTCAGAGGCAGTGACGTATGAGAGGCAGGTTTCTAGGTTTTTACGAATGTATGCATGGCTGCTAAACATACAACACTTTGTTTTACACCTATTAAAACAAACACTTGTAGGTAAAAATAATAAATAATTCCCAGAAGCTGCAGTCCCCTCTTGTTGTAAAAGCAGTTGCTTTATATCTATAATTAGCTGTCCGCTTTAGTTCTTTCAAGGCTTAAAGTTAAACATTATTAGAGTTATTGCAGCTTTGTGCAGGTTCATCTTTGATATACAATGTATGTTTTAAACTAGACAGTTTTACCACCGGATTGATTTATCTTGGGACACATTCATTACACAAACATACCTGTTGCCCTAGAAGTCTGCTAAAGGTCAGGACACTGCTTCTCACTTGAGCCTAAACCCTGATAGTGTCCATAACTGCCACACAGAACAGAAATACAAGGAGAAGAAGCAGAAATCGATTTCCTGTGAGGTCTGCCATGACCTGTCATGGTTTTGCTAAGACTGCACGGTCATGAGGGGAGGTGTTCTGAACGGTCTGTGGACCCACTTTGAAAACGTATCCAAAAAATTCCCACCGAGCTGCAAACTTCTAAAGAGCTACAGAATGAAAATGACAAGATCCTCACATAGCTGACAGCAACATCCGCTGGAGGTGCAAACTGGCACTAATTCAGCTAAGAATCTCTCTGGCTTCAGTCTTCATCCCTTTCAGGAAAAAATGAGGTGAGGGGAGGCTTCGATTTTCTTTAGCCTCTGAAACTAGATACTTTCAGGCAAGGGAGGGACATCAGAGCGAGACGGCCACAGCTCACGATACAGTCAGTTATAGAAAAAAAGATGGATATATATCTAAACCTCTTTGTCCTTAGCAGAGCTGCAGAGTTGCTTTAGCCATAAAACATTAGTGATTCTGTCCTGAGCACCTGAAACCAAGGATCCGGTGATGTTCGAGGCACCGAGGCACAGAAAGACAACGATGCATTCTGCAGTGGAGCGGATCATTAAAGACTGAAGGCAAACAACGCTCCACCAACAGTGCAGTGAATTATGATTTGCTGGAGCGAGAGCTTTATTAGCAAAGTCTGGCAGGTAAACACACAACAGAACCGGGATATAATATAAACCTCCATATCTTCTCATTACATGCGTTCCTGGCTGGAAACCCATCGGGGAACGGCCAATTAAATCGCACAAAACCAGACATTTCTCCGGCATTCTTGTTTAAGAGTTTACAAGCAACACGTTTACTCTTACCTGCGAGCAGACTGCCTCAGCTAATTGGCCTCGTGAGGTTTAGCTTTAAAAGTGCTCCCGCGTTGAGGCGCTTTTGCGAATATGTTGCCTTGTGACATTTGAAGGAAGGGGGGAGGTTGTTCAAGCTCCAAATTCCCTGAAATAAACTGTGACGTGCTGCGCTCTATCAGGTGAATAGCGTGGATGATCAAACCGCTGACATGCAGCAAAACGTTGCTGCGTCATGTTGCAGACTGACAGAGTCAGAGGTTTTTGATGTTTTTCTCTCTGCCTTCTCACATCCGTCTCACAGGCCTGTCTAACTCAACCTGTTAGATTCTCTTGCTTCTGTTTTTCCACCTTCTGCACACACCATGCTTTCAACAACCAATTTATGCTACTGTATGCAGTGTGCGCAAAATAAGAAATGGTGTTAGTATGGTAATGGTGTTTGTCTTGCTCCACCGTTAATGCCGCTGTAATCAGCATAAAGGGAAAACTCAAACATCCCATGGCAGGTGCTGGGATTAGAAATATCATGAACAAACAGCCTAATTAACTCGCTGGGTCATTACACTCAGAAGCCACCGTGTTTTTAAGCCCTGCGTGGCAACGGCAGAAATCTGATGTTGTTCCAGCACGTTTTGCATGACAACTTTCACTCCAGATACCTCGTTAGCTTAAATTTACATGCTAGACAAAGGTGCAGATAGCAGCTTCTTCTCCTTTGTATATGATCTTGATCTGGCGTTGAGTTCTGCAAGTTACTAAGAGATTGTGGAAGTTGTAGCACCTGTGAGTGTTCAGGTCTTTTGGCTAATAGCTGCTCACTGTTCCAGGGAAAGACAGTCGAAATAATCAGAAATGCAAAACACCTGCTGCTACTGTGGCTAAGAACTAAGACGCTATTGTTGCATGAGATAATGTTGGAAAGTTCAGGTGATGTCTGACATTTGACAGACACCGTAATGTAAAGAAGAACACATTAAACATCATTTATAGAGCACTTTGGTTTCCACGGACAAATTTCACCTCTTGTATTTTTCTGATTTTGTTTTTTATGCAAATTAACCGATCTGACCACCAACAATACTGAATATACAATGAATATACAGTGATATAAAGATGGTAGAATAATACTGTTTCACCTCAGACACACAGCTAGATGCAGCTTCGAGTCGAATGACTGACCCAATCTCTCTGAATTGATCACCTCGGATGTGATCCTTACTCTGCCAGAACGAGTTCAAACTGCCCCACAGACGAATATCCTGAAATTCGTACAAAAGCGTGCGAGACAGCATCAACTCCTGGATCAAACTATGAAATTCTCCCTACTGTCGCCGTCTCCTGAGGACCCCAAAGTGCTTTACACACCCAGTCATCTACCCATTCACACACTGGTGGAGGCAAGCTACAGTTGTAGCCACAGCTGCAGACTGACAGAAGCGAGGCTGCCATATCACGCCATCGGCCCTTCTGGCCATCACCAGTAGGCGGTAGGTGAAGTGTCTTGCCCAAGGACACAACGACCGAGACTGTCCGAGCCGGGGCTCGAACCGGCAACCTTCCGATTACAAGGCGAACTCCCAACTCTTCAGCCAGATTAGTGTTTAGAAGCATCAGGACCAGCTCACCATCGCTTGATGTTGACTCCAGTTTAATCATAGTGCATTTTTGGGTGGATTTTGGCAAAACTTTAGTAAAATCGCAACTGTTTCGATGTTATACGACAAATTTGCATCAAAAATCTTCAATGTGCTCAGTGCATAAAGGTGTTAGCCGAAAGCTCAGGCTGATCTAAAGTGTCCGTTAGTCTCCATTTCATCCACTATGTTTCTGTGTGATGTCAAAGAGAGCAGATACTTTAATTCCTGACTAAATTCTAAGAGTAGAACATTTATTTGATCATAAGAGTTTAACTTTTAGTGTGTGAGCGCGTCACATTTATTAGTAAAAAAAAATCCCCTCCCTCCGCCCTCAAACCACATCTGCAAGGTGATACATGATATTTTCATATCTATATAACTTCTTATATGCACAGTCTCACTTTCACTCACCCGTTCAAACTGTTTTTCTGATCATTTTGTCAAGGCTTGCAAAAAACCCTGAGGACGTTTATGCTGCTGCTTCTGAAAGTGTTTAAAACAAACAAGCCAAAAAAAAAAAAAAACTGGTAAAGGAAGTGATCTTTGATATTTAATAACTACAGGTAACTTGTACTACAGTAACTGCTGTTCTTCCCTACAACATTTAAGTGCTTTCAGAGACGGCTACTGGTATTTAAAAAAAACTATTCTTGGCCCTCATTAATATTTTTAGTAAAATGCAGCTGACATATATGAAATCCAAGGTTTATTTATTTAAGGAAAATATGCATATGTATACCAATGAAATCCATTAAATTTGACCAGATTCTAGTTGAATCTAAAGTTTTTGAATGTACTTGCGTTTACAGAACATTTACATGTAGTCAGGTTGCTTAAAGGCAAAGTTTTGAGGCTCCAGTGATTACACTACAGGATGTTCACACAACAAAAACACATTTTTCATTAACAGCATACACACAAAAAATACACAATTATTGTAAAAAAAAAAAATCAACAGAAATCAATCATATTTTATTCATTCAATATCAATATTTTATCATGAGCGCATAGTTACTGAGCAATCATTTCTATTAAGTAAGAAAGTACTCATGGTAAAATGTGATTGATTTCTGTTGATTATTTTTACAATAATTGTATATTTTGTACAGTTGCTGTTACAGACTCCCGCATTGCCCTCATGCATATTTGACTGTTAGCACTGATGCTACTTTTTTCCTTCAGATGTTCTGCAGATAATCATTAGTTGCATCCCTCGACTTTAACGCTGAGCGATGAGAGCAGAAATGAAATCTTCTCGTGTCGTAGGTGTGTGTCCTTTGCATGAGTAAGGCAGGATGTTTCCTCAGGGGTCCAAATCGATAGCAGCTTTCATGTGGAGAGCTGCATGGTGTTGAAGTCAGCCTGTCCATGACCACGGGACTCCAGAGCCGTTGTAAACTAATGATGAGATTGTGGGTCAGTGCTATAAACTTGTTTTTGTTTTTTAAATCCATTCACATCTAGCTACAATCAATTTGCAAGCGTTAGTCATAAACTCCCACCTGAGTTATTCAGTGTGTTTATCTCAGCTCTTCTCCCCTCTGGGTCCTCTCCCTACAAGTACCAGCCGACTGGTTTGCAGCTTTCAGGAGCCTTTGCATGCATGCGATTAAAGAACGCACGTGCTTTGCTGCCACCTGTTGGCAGAAATATTTCAGTAACACTCACAGCTGAAAGAGCAGAATTCACTCCACAGGTCTGATTATTCATGTGACTACAGGCATACCTCATGACACAGCGCTGCATTGTGCACTTAAAGAAAGCGTGTGTATGTAACACCGACTCAAACACACAGATAAGCCATTGTGTCAGCCAGCTGGCTCCACTCAATAAGCCACTCAGCTGGCACCCGGCCTCCCCTCTCAGTTTCTCGATTGCTGTCTCACTACTCATGCAGGCGAGCTCCACAAATATTTGCTTTCTTTCCACTCAGGAGAAGAAAAATTGCTTCTAGAACCCTCCACCCGTTTTCACTGTTTACTGAAATAAATGTTTGGGATTCTGGCTAAGCACAAACAGTGGAGACACTATACCGTAGCATAAACACCCAGAAACTTCCAGAGTCCCGGTCGGCCGTCAGGTTTTGTGGAATGTCACAGTTTTACTTTCAGTGCTGAGAAGCCACTCGTTCCTTGTACAGAGCCTTCTTTTTTTTGTTTAATATGGAAAACTACATGTTTACTACATGGTGGTGGAAAATTGTCAGACGCCACCTTTGAGCAAGCACATGGCGACAGCAGGAAGGAAAACCGCTTTTTTAACAGAAAGAAACCTCCAGCAGAACCAGGCTTAGAGGTTTGAGTAGAAAAATTACGTATTTCTGTGTTAGTAATGGCTAATGTGGTGCCAAACAAGCCGAAGAAACACCTAAAAGACATAAACCTTGGTTTAAATGAGTCGTTTCAGAGCTGAAAGGCGGTTCTAAGGTGTCTTTGCCAGTTTCCATGATCGTTTACTATCTGATTTGATTGCTGAGCTGTTATGTACCTCCACGCCTAAGATATCAAACTCCTTCAGCCCCGTGGGAGGAGTAAACGTAAAAGTGATGTCTTCATATTATCGGGCTTGTTTTCCCTCCCTTGTTTCATGGCGAAAATGTGCTGCCTCCGTCACAATTTGTGCTGATAACAGGGGAGATTTGTTTCTACAAGGCACTATTGGCGACTCCTCAACACAGCCAGTAAACTTCGGCGCCCCTCTGCCTCCTCCCACCGGCACCTTTAGTTGTGCTTATTTCAGGACCTGCACACTGCTGTTCACACATGCCTCCTCCTTACTGACTTGTGTGTGTTGATATCCAGCCTATGGAGCCTGACAGCCGTGTGTGTTCTCTCCTCTGCAGCTGTTTGTGGGTCTTTCCTTCCCCTACGAGGGTCCCGCCCCCCTGGAGGCCATTGCCAACGGCTGTGCCTTCCTCAACCCCAAGTTCAACCCTTCGAAGAGCAGCAAGAACACAGACTTCTTCAAGGGCAAACCCACCCTGAGAGAGGTGAGAGGAGTGCAGGATTTGTCCCCCGCAGCTCGACCCATAACTTTTAAATCGTTTGATTTTCCTAACCCCTCCCCCCTACCTCTCTCATTTCTGCTTTGCTGCCTGCAGCTGACCTCTCAGCACCCATACGCCGAGGTGTACATCGGTCGGCCCCACGTGTGGACGGTGGATATCGAGAATTCTGCCGAAGTAGAGAGGGCCATCCGCTCCATCCTCAGCCAAAAGGTAACCGCGGGCGACTGAAAGAAGCTAAAATTTGGTGCAATTTCACAAATGTTATTGCATATTTGTTTCTACAACAAGGGCAGAAGCCCCTTAGGTGCTGTACAGACACACAAGCTTTCGGCCCTACTGCTGCATAGCTGCAAACATCTTTTAACTAAATGCGCTGCACATTCAGCAAGCTTTAACTGACAGACTTTAATACCTTAAATGAACTTAAATACAAACACAACAAGTCATCTTCAAATTCCCTTTTATGCCCCTTTCATCCTCACTGGGTTTCAGCACTTTTCACCTTCATTTCTTGCCAGTGCCTGGCTCCTGGGTGTTCAGTCAGTAATTGCAGTGAGTCTCTCATCATGAGCTGACAGATCTGACGCGCCTTCTTCTCAACCTGCTTCCTTCTTTATTTTTTCTTTCAGTTACTCTTTTTTTTACCCCCCTTATCAAGTTAAATGTCAGACCTTTTCTCTTTTTTTTTCTCCATCCGAGCCGCTGTCTGAATCTCAGAGGACACAACATTCACCTGATCTGTATTGCAGCGCAGGCACTTCCCAAAGGTGTGCTTTTTCCAGTTTCATCCTCTGACACTATTCTTTCAATTTCTTC
The DNA here is from genome assembly GCF_057381845.1 of Rhamphochromis longiceps. NCBI lineage: Eukaryota > Metazoa > Chordata > Actinopteri > Cichliformes > Cichlidae > Rhamphochromis > Rhamphochromis longiceps. The sequence continues at coordinate 35,155,387 of NC_140578.1, read as the reverse complement.
ACTTGTGAAATTCTTGTGCTTTTTTTTTAAGCTGCCAGTCTTCTCTCTTAAGCATCACCACTTTTTCCACAATAGGGAGGGGCGGGGCCATCTGCCGCGACCGGTTGGGGGTTAATGAATAAAGAAGTTAAATGAGCTTCAGTGTACACTTGTTTGTTGTACAGACCTTCTTGCTGCTCTACATAAACATGATTGATTCCAGCAGTGTCACTGTTAGTGAAATGGACCTGTGTTGATGTGTCAAGTGATTGTGACATAAAACCTCCTGTGTCTGGGAGGTCCAGTCTCTTTTTTAGTATTCCTGCTACAATTGCAACATGAGGACAAAAGAGTGCTCTAAGCCACTCAGAGAACAGATTGAAAAGTAAAAGTCAGGACATGGTTACAAAAAGATTTCCAACTGCTGGGATGATTTGTCCAGTTGAGGTTCTTTGGCCTGATGAGACAGAATTTGAGCTTGTTGTCCATTAGACTAGATGCTGTAGCATCTAGTCTAATGGACAACCCCACAAATACACCATCTCCACTGTGAAGCATGGTGGAGGCAGCATCATGCTCTGGGGGTGCTTCTCAGCAGCGAGCCCTGGAAGGCCTGTAAAGGCAGAGAAGGACATGAATGCAGACAAATATGCACCAAAGCAGAGAAATGATACACAGACAACAAGGTGAATGTTCTGGATTGGCCCAGATCTCAGTCTGATCGAGAACTTGTGGCTGGACTTGAAAAGAGTGTGAGTTAGCTTTTTTTTAACTAACATTAATGCCTCCATTCCCTTTGCTGTAGTATTTGGTGTGAAGAGGGAATGAATTTGTTTACTGAATAAAAATGTGGACAGCTGCTTTCATAGATTTCTTATATGATGAGCTGCAGTGAATGAATCTGAAAAATTCAAATCTTCAAATCTTCTTCTTCTAAGTTAAAAAGCAAGTGTGCCTCACATGTCTTAACACAGAGCAAAAAAGAGGGTGTGATTGTGTAAATGGCGTCCTGGCTGGTTAGTCGTTAAGGAAAACCTTGTTGGAGCCGCAGGAGGATTGATGGAGATATCGTGTTCCGTCTCCTGGTCCGGGCCCATGCATATTTAAAACTGGACTCAGGACCTCGTTGTGTTGTTGTACTCCGCCGAGCTGGTCAGAACAATGCCTGTGTTCACTGGACGAGCCCACAGAGCCTCATATGCGCCGTGATCCGTGGCGAGACGCAGCCTACCAGGCTCCGGCTCTCCTCCTGCTCCCCCCCTCCCTTCCCCTCTCCTCATCCTTGCTTCCTCCCAGCAGCCAAAAGCTCAGATGGAGCACGGAGCGACTCAGTTCAGCAACAAAGGCTGCAGTTGTTGGTTGTCCCCCGTTTGAAGTTTCCTTCAGCGGCGCAAAGATCAGACAGCAAGCTAACGCTTCACCGGGAGGAGCTCTCTGAGCGTCATCATATAGAAACACTGTCGAGCACAAGAGTTTACAAGCTCCCTCGCCCTGCACGTGTTTTAACAGTCTGTGTTTTGTGTTATTCAGATTGAGCCCTACCTGCCCTATGAGTTCACCTGCGAGGGGATGCTGCAGAGAGTGAACGCCTTCATCGAGAACCAGGTACTGCCTCTGCAGAGCGCCTCTCCATCTTTTCCACGTGCACACAAGTCAGAATGAAATCATGTTGGGCTTTAATTCATGCCACCCTCAGCTGTGGTTGGCGTCCCCAGGGCCGTATAGATTTTCAAAACCAGCAAGTTCAGCTGCCGCTGATTAAAATTCAAAGATTAAAGCCTGTCGAAATAACTCAACATAAGCATTTACAGCAAGTAGACATCAAAGCAAAATGAAATATGAGAGGAAGCAGAAGCTATAAGAGCGATCAAAACATCCCATGAAATGAACAAAATCTACAATAAAGATGAATTTAATGGAGTTTGACAGGTAGGCCAACACCTTTCTGTCATCTCCCTGATCATTTCCTGTTATCTTCAAATTAAAGGTATAACATGCCAACAAAATGCTTTTATTCAGATTAATTTTGCTCTTATTTTCTGTCATATTGTGTTACAGTGTTGGAAGATCATATTAAAGACGGACATGTTTTTTAAATAATGAGGTCGGCACGTGTACGAAGAATACTACACGTTTCATTTCTGTCAGCTTTTAAGCTCTTGGATCTCTGTAATCTCCGAGCACAGAAGCCCCGCCCACCTCCCGTTTAAACCTCCTGCTTGCATGTGGCAACCAATTATATGAAAGTTAGTTTAAAGAGCGGCAGAGCTAACTTATTTTTACTTTCTTTACATAAAGCATACAGGTATTACAGAGTTACGTTTTTTTTTTTTCCTTTTCTTTTTTCCTCGTTTTTGCACTCCTGTTGTTTAACATCATGTTGTGTCCTCAGGACTTCTGTCACGGTCAGGTCATGTGGCCTCCCCTCAGCGCCCTGCAAGTGAAGCTGGCAGAGCCCGGGCACTCCTGCAAGCAGGTCTGTCAGGAGGAGCAGCTCATCTGTGAGCCCTCCTTCTTCCAGCACCTTAACAAGGACAAAGACCTGGCCAGGTGGGACACATACTTTGCCTCAATACTAGTGGCCACTAGGTGGCAGCACGACACAGGCTTAAGCTCATGTGAGCATTTATCATTCTCTGATGAGCTGCTGAAACCTGCAGTTATAGTTATGACCACTAGTGGGCTGAGTTTAGTTACAGAAGAAAAATGGATTATCAAGCCTGCAGCTCAAAGACACCAGTGTGTGCATGTGTTTTCTCTTCTTGTCTCTCCTTCACATTAAAAAAAGTGTTTAAAAATAAAATCTAAAGCGGTCCGTCTCTCCGTCAGGTTTGGCATGGACTGTCAAACGGTGGAGTCGAGCGCCGACACCGTTGTGCCCGCATACAGCGAGACTCGCCATCACTGCATCTTCCAGTCGGACCTGCTGCTGTTCAGCTGCGCCGGCGCCCACTCGACACTGCAGCGCATCTGTCCCTGCCGTGACTACATGAAGGGCCAGGTGGCGCTGTGCAAAGACTGCCTATAGCAGCAGCACCCAGGCTGACAGAGGGTCAGGAATCAGATGGGATTGCGGTGATCGGGGAGGGGGCGGTGGTGGGCGGTGGTGGGCGGATGTACAGCAGCTTCAAGGAGTGTGCTTGAGGGAGACGCACATTCCCGAGCAGTCATGCAGCTATCAAACACACAAACCAGACTCCTTTGTGACAACAACAGGACAAAAAGAACAATCACAGGACTGAGCTCGCTCTTCATATTTATTGTTTTCCTCCGGTAGCTGGAGGAGAAGCACTCCTGCAGCTGACCGGAGCATCTGCCAACTCTCACCTTCATCAGCAGGTGGCGCTATGAGGCCTGGAAGTGGCGTGGATTTACTTGAATCAACAAAGGGAGTCGTACGAAGTCGCAGCAGATGAGGTGGACTGCACATATCGGTGACCCTCCACCCCTCCACTCCACCCTTCCGTCCATCTCACCCCTGCTCTAATCTGAAACTGTTATTTTTAGGTAGGTTTGCACTGGACCGGCACCGCTGAAGGCCCACATCCCCCAGCATACACACACACACACACACACATAGAAACACACACAAACACAGTGGGCTGTAATCAGATTTACACTGTAACCAACCCATTCATCTCTTGACTAGATTGGACAAGTAAAAGTAGAAATCTAGATTTTTATCCTGGCAGTTTCGATCGTTTCCTGACGCATCCTCACCAGACTCCGTGATCTTCATCCCCACCCTTAAAAGAGAGGAAATTCAAGACTGTCGTGTTCGGTTTTCATACATTTAAGTTGCACACGTGTTTTAAAACGTTGTAAAGATGAGGGACTGTGTGTGTCTGTGAGTGTTTCTGCAAAAGGCCAGTAGAGAATTGTAATTTTTTTTTGTTTGTCTGCCTGTTTTAAGCACACCATCCGGCACTAGGCACGCACCAAAATGACATCGCTCGTTCTCTGTGTTGTGACGTCGAGTCGTAGACGATAGCCGTCATCAGTAGCAGCGGTAACACCTTGCAGCAAAAGGCTGGGAAGCCTTACTGTCAACACGTTGTTCCGAAGACTCGTAGAGAAACACAAAATCCTTACTTACAGAGATGTTCGTCCATGTCTTTGTGTAGTAAACTGTTTTTAAAAAAAGACTAAGAAAAAAAAAAAGACAAAACACAGATTCACACTCGTCTCCCATCTTCCACACGACCGCTGTAAATCCTTTGCAGCATACTGTACGCACCACAGACATGTCAACAAAGAGCTCCGCGGCAGGCGCTACGCCTTGCATCTCCTCCTTTTCTTTCGATTATCGTTAGGATCTTAATTTGCCTGTTTATTTGCTAAAAAAATATAAATAAGGAAAAAAAGATGAGATTTGTATTTCTTGTGGTGAATGGAAAAAATGCACTAAGTTAATCAGAGGTTTAACATGATATTAGTAACACTGTATATTGTTCATATGAGTTTTAAAGGTTTTCTTTTGTATTTATTTTGTATACAGATCTTTATCGCTGTGTTCGGCTGGAAATCTTTTTCTTTTTTTATTTATAGGATGGGTGTCTTTTCTTTTGTTTCCCTTTTTATTGACTTTTATTTATGGAGGGTAATTTAAATGTAATTAAAAAAAGCATATTTGTCTCTAGGTGTATGAATAAAGAGAAGGAGACTTTGTCTTCTGCTGTCCTGCTTTCAGCTGTGATATGAGACCAAAAAAAGCAAGAAAAATAAAATATTGGAGCATTTTTATTTTGCACCAGAATTTGGTCTCAAATGGATTTACGTACCTAAGCCAGGCCTGTGTCTGTCTGGCTGGCTGCTTTGTGATCATTCTAGAAAGTATAGTATAGAAAATATCTTATCAAATGTTTGATTATTTATTCCTTAAAGAGCTTAAATGACACAAAGATTGGTTTAAACTTTCCAGTCTAAACGTAACTCTCATCGCGCTCTCTGTAAGGCAGACAGTAGTGGACAAACATGCTTGTTTTGTGGGGAAATGAGCCTCGTACACTTTGTGCTTTGCTTTCATTTCACTGTTGTTTCTGTTTGCACATGTTTCAGTTCAGCCTGAATGGCGCCTTTTTCTTCTTCTTTTTTCTTACCCTGTTAAGCAGGTCACCGATCTGCCGCCAAGTTAAGTGTTTCAAAAAACATGACGTGCCTTTTTGTGGTTTAACTTCAGTTCTGCTTTTGTTTGACGACTGTTGGTGAGCTATTTGTGGCAGGGTGACGTTACTCTGTTATACATGTTTACTTCTGCAACATCAGAGTCAGGTTGGGTTTTTTTGTTTGTTTTTTGATTTATATTAATTTTAAGAAATTTAAATTGGCTGTCCACATCTTAAGATTGTTTTGATGAAGATATTTGGGAAAGTGATAAAACTGATAGGCTCTTTGTTTTTCAGAACTAAAGTCAAAAAGAAAGAAAGCAGTGTCAGCTCATGTTTACCAGTCAAGCTCTGCAGTGGATTCACATGTGTGATAGTAATGCGATTAACCAGTTGAGTAGTCAGTAATAAGAGGAATCAGATGATCACAGCACATGTAGAATAAATGGGATGTCTGATTTTGAATGCCTTAAACTGATTACTCATAGTTGTCTGGTCCTTTCTAAACGTGACCTGCAGCACATGTGATGGATACACAAGTGGCTTCAAGCTTGAAGAAAGAAAAAAAAAAAGAGTGGTTTTTAAACTTTCACGAAAAGCATCTGGTGGTGCTTCAAAACAAATCCCATAAAAAAACCCAAAACCAACAGTGCATTAGTGCAAATCGCTAGTTTCCGCATTGGTTCCTGTTAAAAATGTAAAACTGGAGTCCAGTAATCAGTTTCAGGGGCATACATTTAAAAGGGGGCATACCTACAGTTTGATCAGTGAATTGTGAAACGTCACAGCATGTGCTGTTCTACAATAAATAATGAAGCAATAATCAGCTGCCTCTCCAGTGACTCTGTCATCGAGCAGACGACTCAGTTTGTGTCAAACCACAGCTGGTACTTCTTTACTTCTACTTGAAATGAAAGTCCAAGAGGAGTTAGAGTACATCTGACTGAGTCAAGAAGCAGCTGACCATTATCGAGCCTGCTAGGAAAGACGAGCCAGGAGCCATTTGTCATGCTTGCCCATGGGGGGCCGTGCTTGCCCATGGGGGGCCGTGCTTGCCCATGGGGGGCCGTGCTTGCCCATGGGAAGTTGTTGGGGTTCTCTGTGTTGTAGCACCTTGAGGTCACTGTTGTTGTGATTTGGTTATATAACTGAAACTGAATTGAAGTAACTTTCAGAATAAAAGATTGTCAGCTAATAGATCAGCCTGGATGGTGACATTTTGGGTTTTTTTAGAATTCAAAAAGAAAATCAGGGCTGTAAGTGAAGCCTTGTATTTTAGTAGCACTGAATATGTCAATGTTTAGACCAGTGTGATCACACACATCGTTTAAATCAACCGTGCACCCGTGGTTCTTCATCTTTAATGCACATTTAAACGGCGTCAAAATAGTCTCACTAGTATCTCCAGGACCACATTTCACACTTGATGACAAGTGCACACAAGCACTGAGTGACTCACAGGATGATTACTGGACTGTAGCGCTTAGCAGCCATTCTTAAAACATGAGGACAGAGTAGCAGATGGGACTGAGTCAAACTAAACGGCACATGCATAAGAGAGTTGCTGGAGCAAACTGTTCATTGATGGTTTTGGTCTTTTTATGGAACTTGGTCATGATTTATTTTTTTATTTTTTAAAGGTAGAATATCACCAGCGTTTAAAGCTCGTACATATCCAAGGTGGGAATGCTTGAGTTCGTGCTAAACCAACAGTGATACCCAGCACGATTCCTTTTTCAGCGAATAAGCAAATATTTTGAACCCTTCACAGTCGCTTCTTAATAACCATGACTCTGAGGCCTGCTTAAGTGATTAGCTAAACCCCTTCTGCTGCAGCCAGAGCCTTATTTCTTTTCTGTTAGCTGGGCTTGTTCAGAGCACATCTTTGATCAGATCATAGGATGTTTGGTTTCTGGAGGAATCTGCTCAGAGCGCCAAGCCATCAGCAAAGTTTGGACAGAATAAATCAGCGTATCTCATCTGTTTTGACCTCAGCATTGAATGTCTCCATTGTATGAACTCTGCTACACACACACCAACATGGATGAAGATTTGTTTTGCTCTCAGTTAAAAGTCAGAAACCCCAGGACAGCAGTGAAAAGTGGTAACACAATGGTTTTGTTTTCACTGTTCTTGAAGAGTAAGAGGGATACAACTTTATTTTTAAATAAACCTTTTTTCTGTGACAAATGGCTCAGACTCTGGTTTTACATTACAGCTATACAGATTATTTACACGAGCAAAGAAGTGTACAGTCAGCAGGCTGAGGAGCGCCTCAAACTCTGTGTCACAGAGTTTAAGAAAACCGAGCTGATATGAAGTTAAATGTGTCTCTCGGTGTTTACGACATGTCCAAGACAGGAAATTAGTGATTACAAGCTGTTTGTATTTTTGTTGTGATCTTTTCTTAATATTATGGCCTTCCAAAATAATTTTCTGTTATCTGCATGTTTTGTTTCTCACACCGATTTTAGGCACACATGTATCTCCACAAGCTCAGGAACAGAATCGATCCCTTACTTGTATTTAAATAAATAAAACCAAACAGCACAGTCACAGATTTTTCATAAAAACTAGTATCACAGCACAGCATGTACATTCAGTTACGGTCACAGCAGCAAGCACAGACTGAGGAAAATGTGGGAGATATGAAAACTAACAAAGAAAAACCCTGATCAAGTTGCACAAACACCTTGAAAATGAAGGCTTTGGGATAGAGAGGAGCTCTATTGTACAAAGTAAGTCCTTCAATACGACGATGAGGAGGAGGAGGAGGAGGACAGCTAGAAAGTGAAAGCTTCTTTAAATTAAAACCAAAAAGGACTTTGCCTGAAAATGTAGCTGCGACCCTTCTAAATGGCCCAAAACCAAACAGCAGCTTCACATATGAGAGGAAACGCGTTGACTCCTGATAAACAGCGACTCACTTAATGTCCACAATCATCACTGCATTGAATTTCATTAAAATATTGCCCTGTTGGGGCGTCGCCATTGACCCAAAACCGTATGGCAGCCTCTACAGTGTATGTCTGTAGTACTGTGAGCTCTGAGTGCAGGACAGACACTGTTTTCATTTCACCAGCCAGTAGGTAACAAACACATGTGTAAAGGTGGTAACAAGGAGAGCTGCTACAAAGGCCCTAACTGACCCCAGTAACTACTCCCAGTCCTGCTCCTCATTTTCACTGGTGCTGGAGACCTCCTCTTAAACACAGGAAACACGTGAACCCACCGGCTGCTGTCCAAAGTTCAGCACCTCAAACTCACAGAGAGCAGCAACCCGTCAGATCCATTTAGGGTGAATGCAAACAAACAGGGAACAGAAGCTGTTGATCTTCCAGCGTACACGAAACAAAACCCACTTGAGTCTGTGATTAATAGACTAATAATCCAGCTGCTTTTGTGTCAGAGGAGGTGGTTGCACCAACTACGATAACATTAAAGAAGTCTCCAAAGGAAGCACATACAGGAGAATCAGACAGATTATAATTGTTACTTCAATAAATTCATTTTGTAAGTTTATTCTTTCAGCCACGCTCTATTTATGGTTAAGGATAAATATAAAAAGCAGAATACAAATGTAGACTTTGTGTATGTGCTGATTTTAGAATCTTATATAAATCCTTAGAGCTCAATAAAACTGAAAAATCAACAACTAAAGTTCTGTCTACTAATCTACATTAATTACTGACGTCCTTCAGGAAAACACAAAGACTTTAGATGCTCTTTAAAGACTTTTCCATTACTGTCCATGCACTGCAGTCCCAGGGATGCTCCAGGAATGGTGACGCTATTTTCCAGCCAATTGTCAGGGAGTAGTGATTTCATACTTGCAGCTCCAGAGCACGTTAGGTCTGCAGCATTAGTTATCCCAGTAAGAAGTAAACCACCTTCGTAATACAGAAAAGTCAGGTTAACCCTGGAGTTACCTGGATAAACTCAAACCTGAACCAGCTCAACCTCTGATTCTTTTAAAGAACTTCACAGTTTCTAAGATTTGCTCCTCCAGCAGCAGTAACCTCACGTGTCTAAAGGTCTAGTCTGTTTGTAACACGCACATTTGACAAATACTGAGATTCATTGTCCACGTGTACACTGATGTCTGTTTGTGTGTGTTTTTACATACCTGCCCACATTAACGTGCAAAAACACAACTGTGGCCCAAACCAACAGAACTCCTACTTCATGCACAGGTTGGCTCGTCAGAGCGCTGACACGACAATGTTACAAACATAAGAGCAGAGAGCATGCATGAACTGAACCCAGGAGGAAAAATCCAGACAAGTTTGGTTCATGTTCTCTCAGGTTTTCCGATCTTATAATGCTCGACTTTGTGACGTATCTGAAGAATCCATCCAATTACCCCTGACAGTTAAAAACCTGCACACTGCGCTACAATCACCTTCTGATTACATGTTCCTGAAAATCTCTCTGCAGCTTTTGGACCAGCACCTGTTAACAGACAAACTGAAACAGATCACTTCCCTGGCAGAGGTAAGAACTCAGCTCTTGCTGCCCACTCATAAAAACAGCACAGTTTGTGAACAGCTTCTGTCTGGAACTCTTTCATAGTCTTCAGCTCCTAAAACTGCATCAGGGTAAAGAACAAGCTGAGCTTACTGATACCTGTGTACGTGTGGGGCCTTTAGCTTCAGCCATAAATCTGTTTTTGTGTCACTGGTCAGTATGAAAGCTGTATCTGCATTGAGTTCAGTGCCAAAAGTGTGGAAGCATTTAGTGTGACGGTCATTTTCTTTGACCTTTACATGCGTCTCATGTGGGGAATTTTGTCTCAGGGTCAGGCTTCAAACACTCAGCTACAGTTGGTGGTCACAAGTTTATGTAGATTTACACAAGTTGGGCTGGTCTCTCGGAGGCATTTCTAAACAACTTCAGACGGCAAGATCATCGGTTCAAAGAATCGTAGTTATTCACGTAGTTATTCAGACGTGTCACCACTTTTCCAAGGTCTGGAAGAAAACCCCAACTCTTACCCTCGGGAAAGAGGAAATTGGTTGAGATGTTAAGGATCACTGAAACAAGAAAGAACCTCCTGGTAAAAAAGTCGACACCTTCAAGCACAAGTGAAATGTGTGACTGCCAACATGGACGAGCCAAATACCTCCTGGAGGAATATTTTATGGTCAGAGAGACACAGATTGAGCTGTTTGGCCACAATGACAAGACGTATGTTTGGAGGAGTAAAGGTGAGGCTTTCAAACCGAAGAACACTGTACCCACCGTCAACCATGGTGGTGGTAACATCATGCTCTCAGGCTGTTTTACTGGGATACACGTGCACTGCACAAAGCGGATAAAATAATAGTGTAAATTCAAATTCTGCGGCTCGAGGTGCAACTTGCACATATTTGATCCTCTGTAGACTTTTGACCCCGCGTGGAGTAAAGAAAATCTGAAATATACTGAAACCTCTGCAGCCTGTTCTTGTTTTTGTTTTTGAATTATTGCACATGTATCCTGAACAATCATTCCACCCTAGTTCAAAATGCCAAATTACCATGACAGACCCATGATGACTGTGTGTAAACTTCTGAGCACAACTGCATATTAGATAACCGTTCTCATGTAATGACCTACATTTTGTAGTCCTTTCTTTTGGTCAGTAGATGGCGAGAGTTAATTGTATAAATGCTTTTCCTGGGAGGCAGCGCAGCCGTTTTGTTTTCCTTCTGTTAGAGTTACAGTGGAAAAGGGTCAGATCCCGACTCTCAGTGCCAAGAAAGATTTTTTTTTTGCTCCAGGATTGTAAGCTGGCACTAAAAGGACGTTGCTGCAGCAGTCTGGATAAATATTATAAACGGCTAATCACACGTCACTGAGCCTGTCATGTGTGTGCTTATGTACCTGCTCCTTGTGCCAAATGGACTTTTTATTGATATTTATCTTCTCTCTAGTCATAAAAAGGTAAACACCATTAATACTCCACCGCTACATCAGCTGCATCAATCACTCTGACCTGCTGTGCTGCAAAGCTTTATAGCACAGCTGAGCAAAGGCCTCGTGGAACCATGGGAAAAAACAAGCTGCTCTGTCGTGACGGGGTGATGACATGTAACTGAGGTATTGAACATCCGTAACACTGCAGTCTGAGCTGTGTACAACTTTTGAAAAATTACATTAACCCCCTCCCCCACAGTCTTATCTCTGTTACCTTCTTTAAATATGGATGAAATAAACATGAAAAAGCAGACTGTGCCTTTGACTTCTGAAAAACAGGTGAACATTTCATATGTACATTAAACTGTAAAACATTAAAAATATGCCACTGACGCCATCTTCCACTCCAGCTCTGAATGGGAGAACTGCACAGACAGCGACGCCTTCGCTGGCACCGCGAGGACTGATTGTGATTGTCTGTGGAGGGCCTCTACAGTCCCCATCCTGCCAGTCACTCCCAAACCCGCCCTCTGTGATCCGTCACTCAAAGCGCTCGTAGTTCCTGGTTTGTCGGACGCGGGGGACCATGTCCAGGAGCAGTCTGCGGCACAGAAAAAAAACAGGCAAAGAGATCAACCTCTGATCCACCTAATGATACATCTGAGCATCTCGGCTCAATATTGCACTTAAACATTAAGGTCGCTTTGGGGGATTTGAAAATGGAGATGACAGCAACCTTCAGACCCCTACCAGCTGTTAGAATACAAATTTTCTAGCCTCGAGATTTCAACCTTTAAAGGTGTCACTATTTTATTTTTTCATCATTCCCGTGTACAAAATATAACTTGCAATGCTTTTATATGAATCCAGTGACAAAACTGCACACACTGAAATTGGTTTTCCACACAGAACTAACACAGTGTAATTACACCAAATCACTTTGTAAGCTTTGGTTTTATGAATACTGACTCCAGATGGAGGTATTCTGACTTCATTGTGCTTTTATTATCTTAAAACACCACAGAGTATTTATTCGGGTAGTTAGTTTATACCATTTCCTCACTAAATGTCCAAACCAATGCTCTGCAAGCTGCTTTGCAACCCACCTCCACCCCAGCTCCTCTATTCATTCTGTGGATATGTTCTGCTGCAATATCAACAATTATCTCATGACACCAAATAAAAGGTACGCCATTTTTTTTTACCAAGTACTAGCCACTTACCTAACTCCATAGGCGAGGATGATCAGACCTATCAGGACACCTATTGTTCCATCCAGGTACCACACCTTGGGCTCGTTCTTGTAGACTTCAGCACTGATCAGGATGGAGAAGCCCATGATCCCCCCCAGCAGTGAGTTGAATCCTGGAAAGAGACGACAAATGTCAGTCAAAGTCGGCTTTGAGGGTTCAGAGGTCAGCTCCCAGAAACCTGCTAGTGTCACTGTGATATTCACCACTGTTTTCACCAAGAACCCAGTAGTGTGACAGATGTTTAAGCTGGCTCCATGCACCTGTAATCTCATCAACTATGAGGCAACTTTAGGAAACCAATTGGAGCTGACAGACATGTCAGAGTGACAAACCCATGATTTTTACGATTGTGATGGCATCACTATGGAAAGCTGAGAAAGTTTACAAGTTCTAAAAAGCTATGATCTCTCTGCACGTGCACACCTACCATCAGTGAGGAGAGCTCGGCTTGTCAGTACTTTGCCGAGCATGAACTTGATTACAGCCAATATGATGCACATCAAACCGCTGACAATGGACACGCTGAACAGGAAATCGTCCTGTGAGAAACAAAAACAACAGACCAAGAGTGGGATTCAATCTCCTTGTTAAAAGTGCAGCATTGGTTCAAAACACTTCAAGACTTGTTTTAGACAGTGATTACTATCAGCTCACAACAGGAAATTTTACCAAACAGCAACTTGTACAGGGTTGAATGTTTTTAGACAAAGTTAGCTGCTAGCATTGCTAGCATTAGCTGATTACTTAGGAGTCCACCATCTGGTCTTCCTAGAGCACATTCTAGGTCAATAAAAATAACAAATAAAAACTACCCACCCACCCACACAGGAGCAACAGGCAAAAGTCTAGCATTGATACTTTATAATGTAAAGGTCACAAAACCAATGGCTATGTCCATCCTTTATATACAGTCTATGGCCTTGACTGCTGAGGTTTCTTTTACTACTCAGTGAGTCAGCTCATGCAGGGTAATATCTGTATTTATAGACACAACCAGTACTTCACTGTGTACCAAACCCTATCTATCAGACTCTTCGTTCAAATTCAAAGACAAGGTCTTTTCAATACACCTACAATCACAAGGCAGCACACAGCTCAGGACTGTAGCTGCCTTCTAGCAAACTTAACCTTCCAATCCCTACAGGTTATTCAGAAAAGCAACATTTTAGCACAACGTCACATTTGCCAAGCTCACCAACACTGTGAGTCTAATAACAACTACATCAGTAACAAGTTTTTTCACACTGAACTGATGAATCCAGCTGCTCTGCCTCCTTGTCAAAACAGCACAGACACTATCTCTGACAACCCTGACACCCCCACAATCATCACCACCTCCCTTCAGTATCGTTTACCTCCAGTAATGGTCCAACAATATTCTCCACTGCTCCCCGTAGCTCTTATGTAATTGCTCTTCCTGATAAGTCTTTTTTTGATTAGTGTTGAGCCACAGATTCGCTTCCTGCGCTTTATCCGTTTGGTTTTCAACAATTTAAACATGACTTTGTTGTTACATGTTTAAATTGTTAGCTTCTGTGAAGCACTTTGTGATTTTTATCTTGAAAGGTGCTATATAAATAAAATTTTACTTACTTTTACTTACTTACATCTGTTTTGAGGGCCACATCACTAAATGCCTGAGATGTAAATGCACAGAGGACGGCTGGAGGAGGAGAGATGGATTAGAGAAGAGAAAGCGAGCTGCAGAGCACTCAGAGCCTCTGCAGCAACATTAATATTGTACTATGGCCTCGGAGCCATGAAAAGCTACTTTGGCAAGCTCGCGCACATCAAAGAGGAGATGGAAAGAAAACCTCAGCGTGCTGCATAGACCTGAGTCAATGCTGTGACTCAGGTTTGAAACTAAAATTTTAATTGTTTATCTACAAAGCATTGACCATTCTTCAGCAACAGGAAACGTATTCAAACCAGACATAGCTCATTTTGGTTCATTAGACATCCTCATAAGGTGAGTTACTTTTAAAAGAAATGCTTCTTAATGTGAACTTTTAACAACAATTCTTAAAGTCTTTCAAAGCAAAAAATAAGCCTGGCTGCAGGCTGTAAAAAAACAAACAAAAAAGGCGCTACACACAGGCTGTAAGTAAACGATGGACATAGCCACTGTGCCTTCAGCCAATTGTTAGCAAAGTCCTGTTGTGAAGCTTTGAACCGAGTGTTTTAACCATCGCCGTCCAGGTGCTTTGAAACGGTGTGGTGGGTGAGGTGCAGACATGACTGCGAAACCTTGTCAGTCACAAGGTAAGCCCACCCTAAAGCAGTGTTAAATTAACTGACCAATTATTTTTTTCTCTCAACAACCTTTTTTTTTTCTGACAAAAACGAGACGATAATTTAGTAAAAAACAAACAAAACAAAACTAACCCACAAGGACAAAAACTACAAACTATTAAACGTATCCATATTTTTGTCAGTGAATAAAAACTAGATAAAAACGTTCTGGAGAGACGAGATCAGAACTTAGTTGTGTAGAAAGGCGGGAAGAGTTTGGAAGTGATCCAATCACAAGTAATCTTGTGCAGCAAGGTCAGATGTGCACACTTGAACTGCCTCCAGGATACAGTACAACTAGCTCCCGTGCTCCCTTTATCTCATGAAAATTCGACAAAATGTCAAAGTCTGGGAGGAAAAGAGGAGCAAACGACACATGGATACATTTCACATTTGACGTCAAGGAAGAGACACTTCTGACCCTAACCGATGCCCGCCCCTCCCTGAGCCTGGTTCTGCTGGAGGTTTCTTCCTGTTAAAAGGGAGTTTTTCCTTCCCACTGTTGCCAAAGTGCTTGCTCATAGGGGTCATATGATTGTTTTTCTCTGTATGTATTATTGTAGGGTCTACCTTACAATATAAAGTATAAATAAAATTGAATTGAATTAAAAACCAATTCAATTGGTTTTATATTGTAGTCAGCTACAATATAAAATGTAGCTGATTACATTTTATGTTTTAGTCAACTAAAACTAGACTAAAAAAATGTTTAGATGCCTCAAGTATGACTAAAATGAAACGACATTTTATTTACAAGTCTAGGACTTTTGACTAAAATCAGAAGCTACTTCCATCTTTTATATAGTCTATGACAGTGCATTATATCTATCACTGCAATAAAAAACACACATTTAGGTATAGATGTAGCTAGGGTCAAGAGCTGAGAAGAGTGAATGTACTAACAGAGGCACACACTGTCGATCATTTATTTGGTTATTTTGGAAAGTTTTGTTTCCAGTCAGCTGAAATGAAGGATTGCATGCTGCGACTCACTCTGTTATCACAGGGAATCCCCCAGTGACCTTATAATCAATTTTCCCATGACTGTTGCAGGCTGGCATTTTGACCAATGGCAGAGGGAACCCCCCCCCCCCCCCCCCCCACACACACACACACACACACACACACACACACACACACACACACACAGAGAGAGAAAAGCCTCTGCCCATAATATGAATGCAGCAGTTGACATTTGCGTGTAACTACTATAGATCTCTGTGCAGAATCTGCCAGCCTGCACCTCTGAGGCTCAATGTCAGCATGTAGCTTGTCATAAAACTACAACTAAATTTGTGTGTGGATTAAAACAAACACGATAGAAAGTGTTAATATTCAGCTGATGAACAATTAGATTTTTATTGGGTGCCAAATCTGACTGCACTGGTTGCTTTTGCTTTTAACTTCGTAACTAAGGCAGTTTGTCTTTGTGCTGTATTTAAACGTCATTCTGTGGCCTTGCAAAGGATTACATAAACCTCAAGAATGTAAGACTCTCTCAGCTGTCAGAGGTCAGAATTAATTTGCAATATGAAAAGCCCTGCTGGGAGTTAAAAGGTTTTCACAGAATCTGTGTCATGCAGAGAACGGTTTGTTTTTGGATGCTAACTGACATTAATTGGGCACAAAGGACCTGCAGAGCAGGAACAGTCAGGTGTCAAACCAAACATCCTCCTCCACACACCTCACACCTCCCACTCTGTCCAACCCTGGCGTACCTGAGCAGCTGCTTTCCTTATTAACATTTTCTAGAGAGGAAGGAAGTGAAAATAAATCTTATTTTTTCAACACTGGCACAAGGTGGGAGGCTGCGAGGCACAAACTTTAGATCTCCAACTGTGATGCACCAGAAGTCAGTCTGGTAGAAACCAAGTGTGCGACAGCAGAGGAGCGGGTCGACTCAGAAAAACACAATCTGTCTGTCTCGGCACGCTCACATTCTGCCTTTGTTTCCACTTTAGTGCTCGCGACAGGCCATTCTCTCCCTCGCCGCAGCCACACATGAATAGAAGGAAAACACAGTTAGGTCAATAAAGCTGTAAAGGGCTTCAAAAACGAATTGGATTTTGAGACTGAGTCAGTTGTGGAGATTATCTGAAAATCTTTCTTTTGCTCAGCAGCTGATCCAACAATGTGATTCGTCTCATTGAAAAGCATCCAGCTCGGTTAGCTTCACATGTGGAACAACAATGTGAGGAGCACACAGAGGAGTTAGTGAGTAAGTAAGCTGGTAAAGATGTCACCATGACAGGCAACCTGCATTTATGTTAACATCATATACACGCGTATACGCTCATTGACCACTATTATTAGGTACACGTGCTATATAACAAATACTGTGGTCATAAAGTTATGGATATGATCAGCAACAGCACTATGCTCAGCTGGTACTAAGAGGCCGAATGTATGCCAAGAAAATCCCCCACAACTCTACACCACCACCAGAAGTCTGAACCATTAATAAAACTCCCATTCAAATGTTGCAGTAGAAATCAAGACACATCAGCTCAGGCAACATTTGGGTCCTACGGTCTGAACTTTAGCCTCAGTTTCCTGTTCTTAGCTGACAGGAGCGGCATGCGGCTCGTCTGCTGCTCGTCCATCTGCTTCAACGTTCCATGTGCTGTGCATTCAGAGATGCTCTTCTTCATACCTTGGTTGTAACAAGAGCTTGCTTTTTCTTCTTTTTTTAGTTACTGTTGCCTTCCTGGCAGCTTAAAGCAGTCTGTCAGCGAGGCCTTTTCACCCAGAGAGCTGCTGCTCACTGGATATTTTCTCTTTTTCGCACTGTTGTCTTTAAACCTTCGCGTGGCTGCGCGGGAAAATCCGAGTAGATCTATCTGGCTCCAACAGCCACCCCACTTTCAAAGTCAACTAAATCACCTTTCATCCCCATTCTCATGCTTAGTTTGATCTTCAGCAGGTCATCTTAACCATGACTACATGTCTAAATGCACTGAGTTGCTGCCAATGTATTATCTAAATAGATATGTGTTAATGAGCACATCAACAAGTGTACCTAATGAAGTGGCTACACAGTGGCTACGGTACATAACAGCATTACACATTTTATTAATTCAGAATTTAAGAGGATGGATTAAACTCGTGTCCATAAGTTTATTCTTAATCTCTTCTACTTTTAATATTTCTTATTTATCTCATACCAGCCACGAGTTACTGCTGCGTCTGAGATCCACCACAGACAAAGCTGAATGAACATGACTTAGGCAGGAAAAATAATAAACAGCAGCTGATGGATGATACTGACTGGCAACTAGGTGAAAACGCTATTTGCAGAAGTGTGAAAGCTTGTGAGTCTTCACACGTGAGGTTTGTGAGCGTCACTATTACACTTGGTTTACTCACACTCTCTCTCTCTCTCACACACACACACACACACACACACTTACAGACAGTAATAACAGGGGGGAAAAAAATCTAATTCTGATTCTGAAATATTTTTGTGAGAATAAAGTAAAGTGACTACCAAAAGTGCACATTTAGAGTCACATTAGTCTTGAATATTTTAACCATAAAAATGATCTCACTTCAGATGCACACAGTGTGGACTGCAGTGAAATATACTTTTTTAACATTCACTATCACCTACCTACATAAATTATTTCATGTTTGCCAAAATACACAAAACTACTTCAGCAGCATTGCACGATTCCTACATTAGAATCTGTCATCACAACATTCGTGTGTAAAAGGTGCTGAAAGGACATAAAAGAGAAAACACACGCATCTCCTCCTCCTTTCTTTAGAACAGGTATTTGTTACATTGTTACCTTGCAATTGCACAGGTGATATAGAGTAACAGGAAAGTAATACATTAACTAGAAAGTGCATTTTCTGAAGAAACTGCAGTGTGAATGCTTGAATCTGAATGTATGCATTGAAATGAAATAATTACTGAATTTAAGTTAAAAATTTTGAATGAGATAAAAAAAAAAAAAAACCCGAATTTAACCTGAAAACAAAAGTGCTGAACTGCTAAAAGCTGAAGGTTACACAGAAGAAGAAGTTGGAAAAAAGCTGAAAATGTTTTAATTTTAAATTAGAAAAACCTAAGAAATGAGAAAAGAACATTTAGAGTCAGAAAACATCTGAAAGAATATTAAAAGGTCATATTCTTTGAATCACTGAATGACTAAAATGTGATCCCTCCACTTGGACCCACACAGTTTAAAAAGTTTACATCTCTGAGCTTTGAAAGACAAGATGTTGGAAAAAGAACAACGATGGCGACGTTTTGAGGGTAAAATGATGGCTGTGACACTGTGGACACAGCAGCAGTTGAAAGAGAAGTGCTTAAGATGAATCTTGGCAGAGTGGCAGAGAGAGCTCGTTAAGCAGGCAGGTGTGAGCCTGGTTGCTATAGTGACTGCACCCAATGGCTCCATACACACGTACACAGACATGCGCCTCACTTTTGCTGCTTAAAATGAACAGAAAAGTCAGGCTGAAACAAATCGCTCCCAAATGAAAAGTAAAAGTCGTATTGACAAAATTCTTTCACTGTGAGCGACAGCAATGTCTAGTCTACCAAATTCTCAGTTTTCATGTCTGTGGAGTTTATTATATGGACGTGGTGACAGTGGAAAGACACCATGCTCTTCTGATTTTCAAACGAACCTTCTGAGCCATTTTAACATTAGAGTCTATGGAAGAGTTGGAGGGAGGAGGCTGTGCATTGGTGACATTTATGAAAGAACCATAACACCTAGTACAATAGTAAACACATTGGATGAAAGAGGACAGCGATGGCTACGTTTTGAGGGTAAAATCATACCTGTAGAGCAAACGCTGCGGACACAGCAGCAGTTTTAAAAAAGATTTTAAGATTAATTTTTTTGCTCCTCTCACTCTAGCAGTTCAGCTGTCTCACTCTAGCCCCAACATTCCGTCCCATACACACCCATTATAAACTCTGAAACGGGTGAAAAAACATCATGAAACTTAAACTGGAACTGAAGAAAAAGTATAATAGATATTGAAAAGATAAATACAAGTTGAATAGTTGAATGTCTTGTCTTCGTTTTAAAGTTTGAATGGTGGCTCTATGTGAACGTATGTTGAAGTAGTAAGAGTTTAAAAATGAGTAAGTTGAATGAGAATTTGAAGGGTCTCCCCATTGAAATACATGGGAAATTTTTGTTGAATAAAGTTGAATAAAATTAAAAATATAAATGTTAAAAATGAGAAAAATACAAGCAATCATGTCCAAAAGAATAGGAATCTAATGGTGTTTGAATGGTTTTTCTAAGTTGAACGGTTTTGAAGGAGTAGGCTTTCAAAAAACGTACGGAATAGATAATAAAATAGAAGAATAAAGATTAGAAGAACAATACTGTGAATGCTTTTCAAGCATTCACACTAATAAAGGTAAGTCTATTTTTAACCTGATCATTGGAAATAAAAGACAATCATAAATCAGAGCTGTAGACTTGGCAACACACGGTGTCCGACTGCATCGTCTACATGACCACACAGCATCTACTGCAACACTGAAGCAAAGAAAATATTTAAAACCAAACGATCTTAATACATTTTTGAGTCCCTAACATTTCATCTTCAATAGCATCTCTGTGTTCATAACACCCTCCTCTTTGTGTCTTGGTCTCATCATCCTGAGCTACCAACCAAAGATGAAAGTATGCCGTCCAATCAGATCCACTACTCAAAGATGGAGTCAGAGTCAGCCATGCTACACACGGCTTCATGCAAATAAACATCCTGCATGTTGTTTGTAAAGATATTATTAGATATGGGAGCAAAGTCAGCTGGCCTTTTCTTAGCTTCTAAATGAAATCCCCGTCTCTGGCTCGCTGTCTGTATTACACCAGGGACAGCAGAGCCCTGGTCCTGGCCAGACACAGGAGCGGTTACTATCTGCCAAAGCTTTAAAAATAACTGCAAATTCCACAGAAAAATCTGATTACACACTAAACCTTTGGCAGCCTGAGTTCAGGGAGATGAACGTGGCTGTGGGTTATACAGCTGCCATGGTGTGCAGTATGTTAGTATGTTTAGGGGGTTTCCCCTGAATGTTAAATGGAGAACATTATGCATCCCATATGGAAGCCGCTTAATCCAAAGCTCTCGTCCATCTTCTGTCTGAATCCAGTTTTGACCCCTGCATCTCAGCCAGAGCCATTTCCTGCCTGCCATGTAGGAAAATCAGCATGTGGTAGTAAACTAATCTACTATTATCCTGTCTCATCCGCTGCTTTTTGTGCAATAAGTGTAACAATTAAAGCATGGTGCTCTGCAGAATTGGTCTCTTTTCACAGTCCGATTATAATCCTCACAAATCTGTCTAAAAGCAAACACAGAACAGTGTGATGGATGAATTCTTACCACTTCTGGTAGCAGTTTGGTGGCCAGATCGTGGATGGCTTTACCCATAATGCATAAGGAGGACAGGATGAAAACCACACCCAGGATAACACAAGCTCTGCAGAGGAAAGGAAAGAAGACACAGGCGATCAGTAACCAACAAACAGAGTGTTTTTAGTTTCTTCATTCTTTCTTTCTGAGCAGATCCTGACGCGACGGCCAACCCAAACAATAAAAGTGGTGCTGCATGGCTGCAGGGCTCGAGCCACGATTTCACAAACAATGAGGTATTAAATTCAAATTTCTCCAGGAGACCTCCAATCGATCATCATCATCATCATCATCATCATCGTTTATTTGTATAGCACTTTAAGAACACACCCGGCAGACCAAAGTGCTGAACAACACAGATCAAAACAACTACCAAATTAAAAATACCATAAAATCGATGACTCGCTTATAATTTTGACTTGCCAAAAAACCCAGAATCTAACATCTCATCTAAAGAGCTGTAGTCTGAGGACTTTGTGTGTAGTTTGCGTGTTGTTCCTGGGTGCATGTGGGCTCTCCTCTACAGTCAAAGACAGGCAGGGCTCTCTGGGTTGGCCTTGCCTCTAACCCCGTAACAGCTCAGGATTCAGTATGCCTGCAACCCTGAACTGGATAAGTGGGAAATAATGGCTGGACTGATCTCATCTAAAGACATTTTTAGCTGGAGTTTCTGTATATCAGATGGAGAAAAGTGATTTTGCAATTTTACACGGTTCATCCATTCAAGCTTCTCCTCCTCCCTGACTTTGCATGCATTCCAAGTATGAAAACGGTATCCCTGATTAGAGCCATACTACCAAATACTGGTCCTGACTAAAACTAAAGTCCAAGTATAAGTAGTAGATGTTTTTCTGAACATGGAAGCATCAACTTCTATGATAACTGTAGAGTGTTAGATAAAGCTACAGCTTCCTGCTACCCTAAACGATCCTCAATGACAGATAACATTTATTCAGAGTGATCCGGAGGATTCATTTGGAAGCAGCAGATGTCCTTTAAGCACCTTTACCCAATTAACAAAGTCTAGAGGGACACAAAAACCAATCGGAGCATATGTCCTGGTCATGGATGAATACCCAAGTGTATGTGTTCAAATCTGACGGCTGCTCTTGAGCCACACTTAGCATCCTGGGTTTTGACCGGATGAGGTAACCAAGGCAACCCAACATCACTCCGGGAAGTCCACAGCAGGGTGCACGAACACACGTAGACACACACAATGGAGCGCCGTATCCACCACTACAGCCCTCTATCGCTTCCTGTGGTTGGAAAATGACATCATCGCTCCAAGCTGGTGTTTACTCCACAGCAGAACAACCGAACAGCAAAAAGACCAGCAAAGTGTTCGGCTGCATGCAGCTTCTGTTTTAATGCACAGACGTGGATCACTTATTAATATCAACACGCTCACAACAACAGCATCTCTAACCTTGGTGATTTCAATGGAGGTATTTGTGTTTTCACGTGGAAAACAAAAGTCCCCAATTTGTCTTACTTTGACACCTAAAGCTTGTTACCTTGGCAACCACTCGGTACTTGGGCATTGCTGTTCAACCGCACCTTCTCTATCATTCCCAGACAGATCAAAAAACTAAGAAAAAGAACACAGAGGCTCTCGTTGTGCATCAGTAGCCCTCTCACTCAGTCTGCTCAAAGCCGCTGGCTATCTAACAAACAAACACTGCAGCAGGAGGAAGACGCCAGGCTACAGTTAAGGTGTAAATACATGGATCCATATTTTATGCATCTGTACAAGTACTATAGTGGCAAGCAAGTCACAGGTTTAATTCCAGCCAGAGCCACAAATCCCTGTTGGGGTTGTGTCAAGAAGGCCAATCAGTGTACAAAACTCCCAAATCAAACACGCTGTGGTGGCTATGTATAAGACAGCAACAGAAAATAGCTTTATATTTAGATTTTGTTGCTCTCGGATGATTCTCATTTTACTGTTTCAGAGTATGTCTGCAGAAACATGTCTGTGTGTGTGGGTGTGTGGGTGTGTTTGTGTATAGCTGTCATAGACTGTGTGAGTGTGCGTGTGATCAAGAGGAAGCTGTCTTCTCAGCGAAGCCAATTACTGGCTGAGCAGCTCCTCAACTTTGTCCAGATTCTCCATTTAGCAGTGCTGAAATGACACAATGAAGACCGCTTTCAAGTGGATTTGTGTAGATGTTTTCACATGATGGTTTAGCAAGCTGTCAAATATTTATATTAAAAATACAGTTGGAATTAATCAGACAGGTCTTTAGTCGCACACTTCCTGTTACTCTGATCATTTTATGTTGTCTGTCTGGTAAATTTAGCAGTTCTTTCTGATAAACTCACAAAACCCTCAACCATAAAATTTTTAAATTTAATCTGCAAACAAGTTTGGTGAAAATTGAAAATTGTGTGTTGGTGTTTAGCAAACTGTACAGCTTTTTTGGCAGAGAGTCGTCGAGGCGAACAATGTCGCTAGCTAGGAGCTAGTTAGCTTAGCATAAAGGGTACAAATGGACATAGCTAACATAGCTCTTTAAGTTAAAAGTGTATCTAAGAGCTGAAACTCACTCATTACCGCAACATATTTTCATTAACTAATATGCACACACACAAGCAGTTTGTATGGATAGCAAAAACAGCTGTTAGTTAAAGAGCAACACAAAGACAGCTTGGTTGGCTATGATACGCTCAGACTCTGGGGATTAAGGAAGACGCCATTTTTGTTTCCATTTATCATGTAAATGGATGCACACGGGACAAAGCAGAGCTAAGAGACTATTGGAGAACACTTAGATTCATGTCCTAATTTCTTTTCAATTCGCAACACATTTATATCTCCTATGAAGTATTTTTATTTAAATATTTAAATAGATCTTTAAAAAGATGGGTGTGGTCTGAGAACTCACTGACACTACAACTAGAATATATAATTATTAAAGTATAACAATTTTATTATTTATCATTTTATTAGCTTCCTCATGGCTTTCATGTTAAAGCAGATGCTTTGCTGTTGAATCTTTTTCCATGCACTTCAGTGTCTGGTCTCCAGAGGATATGAGCTCATCTGTCGTCTCTAAGGCAATTAGCAACTCCTGTGAGACCGTGACACAACTCCACTGTTAAGTGTGAGTCTGTGTGTACGCAGGGAGTGAAAGTTTCACTTAATCGCCAGTACGGACAAACCTAAAGATTTTACTTGCTTTGCTTTGCTTGCAACCCATCCTATGCTGGATGAACTGGTGCAACACCGTTCAACTATTTCAGAGCAGAAGTAAAGTGATGACTGGCTCGTCTCTCTCTTTCAGTCTCCTGCTGGCTGCCAGCACTCTGACCATTCAACAGGCTCTGAAAGGGCAGCCTCCTCTCACACACACTCTATTCTCAGCCAGGTAGAGATAAGATGTGAGGCGCTTGTCTGTGATCGGTCCCACTGGGCTGAGCTTGACGGAGCTGAAGAGGCATGCTGTCTGACACACTTCTCTGCTGGACAGAGCAGACCACACAATCTCTCCCCTCGCTCACACAGGCCATTGTAGACACACTGAAATAAATTTCATCACATTGCTGGACTTCTTTTGTCTTATTGGTCGTATATATGAGACCATACCGAGGCTTCTGCAGTGTAGCTACACCTATGGTAGGGTGACCATATTTTTGATTTCCAAAAAAGAGGACACTTGGCCCAGTCATGAAGAACTTGCTTAAAGAAACATATTTAACATATTTAAACGATGCCTTCTCTGTGCGGTTAATGAATGGTGAAACAAAAATGTCATATAGGCTTTTACAAGTCAACAAGTGCAAACAAATAACTTAAAAGCCTCTGGAATTAAATAATGGTACAGAAATAAGGCCTCATCTGCATAAGAAAAATTACCAGTACTGGGTCGGTACGAGGGAAATTTCTTTTGCAGTTCATCTGAAAAGATGCACTTGCGCTTTGGGATCTTTCAAACATCATTAGGTGTGTTGCTGCGCGCTCTGTCCCGTCTGTGAGCGCAGAACAACAACTCACAAAGCAGCAGTTCAGGGATGACGTCACACACATGGGTCCTCTGTCGGAAAACCTGGACATTTTTATCAATCTCGAAAATCACCCCGGACGTCCCGAACGAAATGTGAAAAGTGGACATGTCCGGGGAAAAGAGGACGGTTGGTCACCCTAACCTATAGTATCAATTTGAAAACCGTAGGTGGGTTCCTTGGAGCTATCGCATTCACAGGACCTCTGAGTCAAACTTGAGTGTGACAATACTTCATCAGCCTTTTGATGCCTGAGGGGTAAAGAAAACTATATATAGAAGCAAAGCTGTCAAAGCTGTATTTGGGTTTGAACTTTAATTTTAAGTATACATGAATTCATGTTGTTGCTGTTTATGGGCTGGAAGTACCCGAGCTAAGTATATAAAAATAAGATTAATCATATCTGGTCAAAACAACTTTACTTGTGCAGCCAATCTGATATTTATACAGTGCAGCACTTTACAGTGAATTGCTGGTTATTGCATCAACAGTTGTTCAGACTGAGTATATGAAAATGTTTCTGCTAAGACCTTCTGACTGCTTCAGACCATTCGCTACAAATAAATTTGGTGGTGAAGGAAAAATGTACGAGGAGCAGCCTGGCAGATGATTCCTCGATCACAAACAAATGTTAGCGTTGCTAAGGAGACTGATAAAGCACATGTCAGTAATAAAAACTACTAAAAACTTAATTGATCTAATTTCCTCCAGCAAAAAAAGCATTAAAATCTCAGGCTGGGGAAAGTTTTCTGCCTGGGATATGTATGCTTTCTTTGATGGAGGAAGTTTTCATTTTAAATCAAAGTACCGTGTATGCCACAGACAGTACAAACGATTGATGTCGCTACCGTGATGCCGTCCGTTTGCTCTCTGAAGTTCTGTTTTGATTGTGTTTGGTGATGCGAGGGGGCAGAGACCTAATGCCTTTTTGCAGCAACACCTGTAGCCATATGGTGGCTAAGACACACTGGCTTCATTTTTCTGACCCAGAAGCTACGTCCATGTTTTATACCGTCTGTGGCTTATGCAGAGCATTATAAATAAAGGGGATTTTAGCCCGGGTCAGAGTGGATCGGGGTGAAAGGTGATCATACTTACATGTACTCGCGGTGCGCCGAGTGGACAGCTGCGGCGTTGCTGTATCGCCACAATACAATCACAGATGACAACACATCCAGCGTGGCATCAAACTGCAAAGTGTAAACATTGGTAATTGGGAATTCTATCACTACAATTTCTACTTTTAATGAAGTAGAGTGTTTACTCTGGACTTACGGCAAATCCAAAAGCTGAAGCACTGTGGCGCATCATAGAAACAGCTAAAGAGAAAAGAGAAAAACTTTTACTGCACTGTTCACGTTCATCTTCACATCAGAAATAATCATTTGAGTGCCTGTAGTTGCTGTAAGCACAGAGTCAGTCTGTGATCGTTTCATTTAAAGTAAACAGAGATATCTGATTTTTGCTCCAGTCTATTTATTATTATTATAATCATTTCTAGTTTCTGCAGAGAACCTGCTGGATTGAAAAACAAGCACCGTTTTTGACTGGTTAATTTAACATCTGCCTTTTTATTTGGATTAACTAAGCTGTAGAAATGGTCAAAACAAACACTAAACAGCACAGTTATATGCATCCACACACACCTGCAACGGGAGTGAATGAGGAGAGAAGGAAGAAGAGACAAAGGAGAGAAAGATGCACAGAGATAGACAGGAGGATTCCTCTCCTCCCACGTTTATTTTTAGCAAGACTCACAGGGGGCTAGCAGCTCGCCTCAGCCCTGCATGCAGAAACACAGCGCTGTGTGGTATCACTTTCTCTCTTTTCCCCTTTAGCAACACATTCTAGTTGCTGCAAAAACAGCAAAAATCTTTTCTTTCTCCTATCCCTTTTTGCAGTCTGAGCTCCCTTTATTTTCCCCTCCAGCCTCCCAAGCTCCCCTCTCATCCATCTTCACTTTTCCTCTTATTGTTTCATCTACATTCGGTTGTTCTCTCTAGGCTGAAGGCACAATCACCCGCTCGCTTGCAACAGCTCAGACTGAAACGAGAACAGAAACAGATGCTGCATCCACATTCTCCTGCACGCAGTTAAGCAAACATCGCCAACCCTTGAATACAAATGATTGGAAGGGATACTGTTCTGACAGAGATGCAGAGTATCAGCAGCAGACCTGTTGTCATTCCTTCTTGGTGTGTAACTTTATGCTCACCAAAAAATACTGAACATGGCTCACACATTAAAAGTATGGCCTCCAAACTGCATTATAACTAATGCAGTTTGGCATGTATTTACTGATGATGCCCTCAGTTGAAGCAAATGCTCCCTGACAGGTTATATAACCTTACATATGCTTGCCACACTCCCATTTTATGGATTTACTATACATCAAATGACCAGAGCACTTTACAAAAGCAAGCACATCAAAATGATTAAATGCATCTTAGTAATCAAATTAAAATAAATTTAAGCAGTAATAAAAATATAGAAAAAAGAAATCTGCAATCTCCTTTGCAACCCACCTGCACCCCAGGTCCTCCTTTCATGCTTTCATATCTGTTGCTCACTAGAACTTGGCCTTCCTCACAAATATAAATTAATGCAGATGGAAATATCAATTTTCTTTGGAGTCAAATGGTCCAGACTGAAATTTTAAGCTCCATATTTCCTGCAATAATTGAAGATTTGACGCTTTTAGTTGCTCTTTTTTAGTTTTATTTCACTTAAAGCAGCTGTTTTTACACAAAGGATACTTAAAGGTTGTCTCTCAGTGGCTCCCATTATTTCACCTCTCTATACTTTAATCATTTCATTAGGATGAAAATAAAAAAATAAAGTGTAGCTTTAATTTTGGAAAGCCACATCCAAGCTAGCGGATTTCAGTACAAGCCTCTTTGCAACCCACATCGACGCCGTTTCCTCCATTAATTCTACTTCTAACTTAATCATTGTTAAATCGATGTCTGCTGTGTTCTATGCTGGCTTTGCAAAGCAGGTCCAGAACAGAACCATACCACCAAAAACAAACACAGTCTCTGACTCAGCTAATACAGCATTCGCATGTTTTTAAAACATCCAGGGTGGGGAGATATATTTAAAGTCAGAGCTTGTGGGCCTCATCTCTCCATGTGTCAACAATACACGATCTAGCAAACAGAACCTGGCAGCTGTTGAAAGCTGCTTAAGGTAAATAAAAAGGGAGGGGCACCGAGTATCAGTCATCGGCCAGAATTGACATAACAAGGCAAAAGTAGGAGGTAAACACTCCTTACACGTAAATGACTTGTAGTGACAGAAGTGAGCATGTACAGTGGGGCAAAAAAGTATTTAGTCAGCCACCGATTGTGCAAGTTCCCCCACTTAAAATGATGACAGAGGTCAGTAATTTGCACCAGAGGTACACTTCAACTGTGAGAGACAGAATGTGAAAAAAAAAATCCATGAATCCACATGGTAGGATTTGTAAAGAATTTATTCGTAAATCAGGGTGGAAAATAATAATAATAATAATAATAATAATAATGGATTGGATTTATATAGCGCTTTTCAAGGCACCCAAAGCGCTTTACAATGCCACTATTCATTCACTCTCGCATTCATACACTGGTGGAGGCAAACTACGGTTGTAGCCACAGCTGCCCTGGGGCAGACTGACAGAAGCGAGGCTGCCATTTCGCGCCATCGGCCCCTCTGGCCAACACCAGTAGGCAAATAAGTATTTGGTCACCTCAAACAAGGAAAATCTCTGGCTCTCACAGACCTGTAACGTCTTCTGTAAGAAGCTTTTCTGTCCCCCACTCGTTACCTGTATGAATGGCACCTGTTTGAACTCATCATCTGTATAAAAGACACCTGTCCACAGCCTCAAACAGTCAGACTCCAAACTCCGCCATGGCCAAGACCAAAGAGCTTTCGAAGGACACCAGGAAAAGTAGTGTAGACCTGCACCAGACTGGGAAGAGTGAATCTACAATAGGCAAGCAGCTTGGTGTGAAAAAATCAACTGTGGGAGCAATCATCAGAAAATGGAAGACATACAAGACCACTGATAATCTCCCTCGATCTGGGGCTCCACGCAAGATCTCATCCCGTGGGGTCAAAATGATCATGAGAACGGTGAGCAAAGATCCCAGAACCACACGGGGGGACCTGGTGAATGACCTGCAGAGAGCTGGGACCAAAGTAACAAAGGTCACCATCAGTAACACACTACAACGGCAGGGAATCAAATCCCGCAGTGCCAGACGTGTTCCGCTGCTGAAGCCAGTGCATGTCCAGGCCCGTCTGAAGTTTGCCAGAGAGCACATGGATGATACAGCAGAGGATTGGGAGAATGTCATGTGGTCAGATGAAACCAAAGTAGAACTTTTTGGTATAAACTCAACTCGTCGTGTTTGGAGGAAGAAGAATACTGAGTTGCATCCCAAGAACACCATACCTACTGTGAAGCATGGGGGTGGAAACATCATGCTATGGGGCTGTTTTTCTGCCAAGGGGACAGGACGACTGATCCGTGTTAAGGACAGAATGAATGGGGCCATGTATCGTGAGATTTTGAGCCAAAACCTCCTTCCATCAGTGAGAACTTTGAAGATGAAACGAGGCTGGGTCTTCCAACATGACAATGATCCAAAACACACCGCCCGGGCAACAAAGGAGTGGCTCCGTAAGAAGCATTTGAAAGTCCTGGAGTGGCCTAGCCAGTCTCCAGACCTCAACCCCATAGAAAATCTGTGGCGGGAGTTGAAAGTCCGTGTTGCTCGGCGACAGCCCCAAAACATCACTGCTCTCGAGAAGATCTGCATGGAGGAATGGGCCAAAATACCAGCTACTGTGTGTGCAAACCTGGTAAAGACCTATAGTAAACGTTTGACCTCTGTTATTGCCAACAAAGGTTATGTTACAAAGTATTGAGTTGTATTTTTGTTATTGACCAAATACTTATTTTCCACCCTGATTTACGAATAAATTCTTTACAAATCCTACCATGTGGATTCATGGATTTTTTTTTTCACATTCTGTCTCTCACAGTTGAAGTGTACCTCTGGTGCAAATTACTGACCTCTGTCATCATTTTAAGTGGGGGAACTTGCACAATCGGTGGCTGACTAAATACTTTTTTGCCCCACTGTATGTGAGAGTACAAAAAGATAGAAACAAAGGCAAGGATTACACAGAAGTGCCTTAGTTTAGCTGTCAAATGCATTCCTGCACACTCAAGCTTGATCCAAAACCATTTGCTGCAACATCAAGGGAGCAGATTTGTATCTAGGACTACGAAACAGAGCTGACAGCATCTATTTTTCAAGTTAAATTCTCCAGATAGCTGAAAAGACTTCACGTTCCTTCATCGTGCAGCCTCCTCTCATTCTACCATGTCAGTTTAAAGATTTCTTTTGTGATAATGACCCCACACATCTGACTGTAATATATATCGTCTGCTCCTCTTCCCTTCTCCTCTCTGTCCTCCCTTCCTCTCTTTCTGGCACCTTCATTAGCCGCAGAGAGAACAAGTTGTGTATAAATGAATCTGCTGCGGTTCTGCGGTCGTCAAAGCCGAGCCCAGCGATGACTAATTGGCTCCCAAGAAAGCTGGGTGGGTGTCAGCCGGGACGGACCTGCAAGCACGTCAGGCTATCACACACATACACACACATGTACGCACAGTGCTACTCTACTCTCCCTCTTCCTTACTTCTTGTCACATCTAACAAGACGAGCAGGGGAAGAAAGGATAAAACGCTATCCGAGCTCTTTATGCATATCAATGAAACGCTTCACTGTCAAGTTGTTTTTTCTAGTTGGTGCAGTGATGGCGCTCGTCTGATTGTCCCGTGTGTACCAATGCATAGGCCTTGTCATTAAAGCAGCAGCAAGTGGCTCAGTTACAAGTTTCTTCTTGATAATAAAACATGAGCTGGAGATCTAAAAGCAAACCCTGACAAACATGCAGTTCACTTTCAAATAAACTCTCACTTTTGTATTTTATATAATGCGCTAAATCACATCAAAAGAAAGAATTTGCACCGCTGTCATCTGTTACTTCACACTTCATTGGACTTTTTTATTTTGTGTTAGCCGGTTGTGAGCAGTTCTCTTTATGTTAATATTCATCTTCAGTAATGATTTTCAATCCCTGGAGTCCTCATACACACAGTCTCCTCCCAGCAGCTGATGTTGACACGTGTCCACTCGTTGAACTCATGCAGGCTCTAATCTGATGTTCTATTGACTTCTGGCTCGAGCAAATTGAGGGAACTCTTCAGCCAATCCTCACAACACCAGTTCAACCAAACCAATTGATATTTTTTGCCACTGTGAATTTGCAACTACAGCCAGGTGCCAAACTGCTATGAACCCAGTCTAACGTTAACCTTTCCTTCACTCAGTGTAGTAAAGCTTTTAAGCTGAGAACTGTCCCGTGACATTTTCCCCACTGAGATGTTCTTTTCTGTAAACTAAAAAGCCGCACCTGCCTGCCTACAATAAAGGTCACACGCACTTGGTCTTTTCCATGTTTGAGTAATGCTAATGTTTTACAGCATCTATGTTACCCAGAGACTGTTTCATTCTGTCATCATGTAGAGCTCACAGAGAACAGCAGCAGGTGGTGAGGAGTGGACTGACTCCTCGCAGAGCTCTGATAAGTCTGTGAAACACTGTTGGACCTCAGGGTTTGAATCCTAATGAAGCCCTTCGCACTGACGTACAACTACTGTTCTTTTGGGTCTTTTTTAACCTCTTAATGTT
Organism: Rhamphochromis longiceps; assembly: GCF_057381845.1. Taxonomy (NCBI): domain Eukaryota; kingdom Metazoa; phylum Chordata; class Actinopteri; order Cichliformes; family Cichlidae; genus Rhamphochromis; species Rhamphochromis longiceps. The sequence goes on along the minus strand of NC_140578.1, from coordinate 35,123,710 downwards.
TGTAATAATCCGAACTTTCAGACAGAATTTAGTTAAATCTCTTAACCAACTAAACTGTGACTTTGTCTAACCTAATACTAATAATTTAAAGAACCACTTTCTGTCCATTCATCAGTTTTTCACCTGTTCCAGAAACAATTTAACCAATCTGATTGAAACCTGCAGATATATGGCTGGTGACCTGAGTAAGCAACCCTGCTGTTGGGGTTTAGTTGGGGTTTTTCCACGCCTTCTCTCTGTGTGTTTTGTGCATCACAAGTCCTTTAGCCTCTTCCTTTTAACAGTGTTTTCTTTGGTGTGGTTTAGGTATGCTGCCCTATGCAGGAAGCTCCTTTATAAAAACAGATCTTTCCAGGGAATGTAAACATGTGGCCAAACATACAGGGAGTGCAGAATTATTAGGCAAATGAGTATTTTGTCCACATCATCCTCTTCATGCATGTTGTCTTACTCCAAGCTGTATAGGCTCGAAAGCCTACTACCAATTAAGCATATTAGGTGATGTGCATCTCTGTAATGAGAAGGGGTGTGGTCTAATGACATCAACACATATATCAGGTGTGCATAATTATTAGGCAACGTCCTTTCCTTTGGCAAAATGGGTCAAAAGAAGGACTTGACAGGCTCAGAAAAGTCAAAAATAGTGAGATATCTTGCAGAGGGATGCAGCAGTCTCAAAATTGCAAAGCTTCTGAAGCGTGATCATCGAACAATCAAGCGTTTCATTCAAAATAGTCAACAGGGTCGCAAGAAGCGTGTGGAAAAACCAAGGCGCAAAATAACTGCCCATGAACTGAGAAAAGTCAAGCGTGCAGCTGCCAAGATGCCACTTGCCACCAGTTTGGCCATATTTCAGAGCTGCAACATCACTGGAGTGCCCAAAAGCACAAGGTGTGCAATACTCAGAGACATGGCCAAGGTAAGAAAGGCTGAAAGACGACCACCACTGAACAAGACACACAAGCTGAAACGTCAAGACTGGGCCAAGAAATATCTCAAGACTGGTTTTTCTAAGGTTTTATGGACTGATGAAATGAGAGTGAGTCTTGATGGGCCAGATGGATGGGCCCGTGGCTGGACTGGTAAAGGGCAGAGAGCTCCAGTCCGACTCAGACGCCGAGCAAGGTGGAGGTGGAGTACTGGTTTGGGCTGGTATCATCAAAGATGAGCTTGTGGGGCCTTTTCGGGTTGAGGATGGAGTCAAGCTCAACTCCCAGTCCTACTGCCAGTTTCTGGAAGACACCTTCTTCAAGCAGTGGTACAGGAAGAAGTCTGCATCCTTCAAGAAAAACATGATTTTCATGCAGGACAATGCTCCATCACACGCGTCCAAGTACTCCACAGCGTGGCTGGCAAGAAAGGGTATAAAAGAAGAAGAACTAATGACATGGCCTCCTTGTTCACCTGATCTGAACCCCATTGAGAACCTGTGGTCCATCATCAAATGTGAGATTTACAAGGAGGGAAAACAGTACACCTCTCTGAACAGTGTCTGGGAGGCTGTGGTTGCTGCTGCACGCAATGTTGATGGTGAACAGATCAAAACACTGACAGAATCCATGGATGGCAGGCTTTTGAGTGTCCTTGCAAAGAAAGGTGGCTATATTGGTCGCTGATTTGTTTTTGTTTTGTTTTTGAATGTCAGAAATGTATATTTGTGAATGTGGAGATGTTATATTGGTTTCACTGGTAAAAATAAATAATTGGAATGGGTATATATTTGTTTTTTGTTAAGTTGCCTAATAATTCTGCACAGTAATAGTCACCTGCACACACAGATATCCCCCTAAAATAGCTAAAACTAAAAACAAACTAAAAACTACTTCCAAAAACATTCAGCTTTGATATTAATGAGTTTTTTGGGTTCATTGAGAACATGGTTGTTGTTCAATAATAAAATTATTCCTCAAAAATACAACTTGCCTAATAATTCTGCACTCCCTGTAAAAGAAGATGGAATTTGCTTATTAACGGTGCAATGCTCACACAGTCTGTGTGCATTAAAATGTTTAAGTGTGCAGTTGAGCTCACTGCTAAGAATATACAGTGATCAGTCACGTTAGCACCAGAGCTTGTTCTTCGGGACCTGGTAAGTTTGGAAACCAGATCAGCGTCTTTGTCTCTTTCAAAACCCTGCTGAGGAAGGTCCCAGGGTTAGACAGATACTTCCTCCTCAATAATGTTTGGCTGGTGGCACGTAACAATGCCAGAACTGCTGGCTTCTCGGCTGAGCATTGGATTTGAATATGAATAACATTTTTGTCTGCCTGTCAGTAGTTTTAATGTGGCTGATTTCAGTGTACTCTGGTTACTTAGTGTTTAATGAGTGGTCACAAAACTGAAGCAGTGGATCGTTACCTAACAGATGTTCTTTACAGTACCGATCAAACAGACTCTGCAGAGCACGAATAAGACCAGAGTGAATCGAATCCATGCTGCTCTACAGATGTGGTAATCAACCGCCAGAGATGGGCAGTAGGGTGTTACTGTAATCCGATTACTTTTTTCAAGTAATGAGTAAAGTAAGGGATTACTATTCCAAAAAAAGTAATTAGATTACTGTTCCTTTCCCGTAAGCACGCTGCGTTACTAAACCGTGACTTTTGTTTGTGAGAGGGTCTCATGACAATGACGTACGAGAGTGCAATGTCCGTGGCTGCAGCAGACGTGTGCAGATCAACAGTGTGGGAGAGAGTACGACCATGCAGCATTTAAAGCATGGACGTACTGACATTACTGAGCTTGATTCCGTGAAAAGTGACAAAAACAGTAGCGTTCGCTATACACTCTGCGTTGGAAGAAAACTTCTTTCTACAGCAAAAAATTTAACTTCAAACCTGAGCAAGTACCAAGCACACTGCCACAGGAATGTGGAATTCACAGAGAAACCCCCGGATCCTCCCACTGACATGACCGCTGCTCCACCGGGCAAACCTCCACCTGCTCCACTCCTGCTAAACAGGTGACAATAGATTTAAGAGCGACAGGACTCAGTCCTGCTGAGTCTTTGATTTTTTTTTCTGTCTTTTACTTGCATCTATTTGAAAGAGTGAGCGTAAACACACATACTTATTTTATTTTATATGCTGGAATATGCAGAAAATAGGTTTAAATGTTAAACAAATTTCTTCCAGTCAAAGACAGCTGCATATAATTTATTTTTTGCTTGATGTAATGTGCATAAAGTTAAAAGATTAAAACTAATAAAACAAGTTTTAAAACGAGACTTTTTCATTTAATTCAATTTTATATGACGGATTAAGCAGAAAAAATTGAATTGGGCTGAAAGGTCTGTTGCTTTGTTCAGGTTGTGTATCGTGTTTTCAAAAGTTTTTAAAAGTAACTAAGCAATAAAGTAACTAATTACTTTTGAGAATAAGTAATCAGTAAAATAACAGGATTACTTCCTTGGAGAAGTAATCAGTAATTAGTAACTAATTACTTTTTTCAAGTAACTTGACCAACACTGTCAACCGCTATCTGAAATCACTGATTTAGCGTTTTCATAACTTCACAAATAACAAACGAAACTGTAAAACTCACAACTTAAATTAATCAATTTCAAGTTAAGTGAACGAGAGAGCTCTCTGACCAGTGATATAATTTGTAATTCACCAGCAGGAACCACATCCTCATTTCAGGTTTGATAGCATTTCTAGTAGATAATGGAAGATGGATTGAGAATGAATTGAAGCTGCAGTTTATGGAAGGCCTCAGAGGGGACTGGCGGCGGCTCCTGGGCAGAGCCCCGTGTACTAATGAGAAGTGAATGAACTGAAAAATGGAGGGAGGGTGGGGCACAAAAAAGAGAACAGTTTGTAGAGCCGGAGAGTGGAGTGGGGCGGGGGGTCATATATAGGGGTGTGTATCGAGGTGTGGTTGTGAAATCCAATTTATTATGTTAAACTACAAGACTCATTGTTTTGGAGACTACATCCTTAAATCTGCAATGACTATGCCTCGTTCAGAGAGGAATATATCAAACCCACAGCAACACCAGCATAGTGAAGTCTGCTCACAGACTTTATAAAAGACAGACAGAGGCCCCGTGCCATCACCTTTTGATTAAAGAGGCTGTCATGAAGCCCAACAGGAGTCCACTGGCATCTTGATGTTTAGAAAATGCACTTCAAAAAACTTTTATATTCAATTTTATATTTTTTGTGCTTTTAATTATTTTTTCTATCCACCCATCAAGCAGATGACAGAAGAACTTGTGAAGGAATATAATTACTGATTTTAACAGCGTAATGTGTTACATCATTGTGTTACTGAAAAATGTCATGTTGGGAAACTTAGTGTAAAAAGTTAACATGGAATATGTTACTGGTAGACGAGTAGTCTAATGTTTGTTTCTCTTGTGTAAATGCCCAATAAATTGATCACCGGGAACACCCCTACACTCTACTAATGTTAAGTAATTTCATTACATTTTCCATGTATTTTTATCACATGAGTAGAATCTAAAATGTTACATTTATTGGAATCTGATCAAATGAAACGTACTGGTTTACATTCAGTTTATACCGAGCACATTTTCTGAATAAATAAACCTTTGATTTTATGTATTGTGTCATGCTTATTGAGGGTGAAGAATCATTGTTGCAGTGCATACTGCCACAGATAATTAGAGAGGCAAACAAATATTCATACTCCCATCCTCGTACCCAACCACCAAGAATCACCAATTATCCGAACAAGCTTGGACTGCAGGAGGAAGCCGGAGTACCCAGAGGATCATCATCATCATCATCATCATTAAAATTAAAAAATAAAAAAAAAAATCAAGATATTTAATGTTACTCTGTAATCTCAAATACCAGCACATCACCAAACCACAGCGTTTTCTTCTGTTTGTGTGTCGTGATTCTCGTTGTCAGATCACTGGTCGCAGGAATCCGTCTGCTACGCCGGCCTCGTTCGTGTCTTCCTGTGCTCATTTCTGCAGCTGATTTGAGGGTGGCGCCATGTTTATTTATGCGTGAGAGCAGGCAATATGAGAAAAGTCCCACAGCAGGACTGCAGAAATGTGACAAACATGTCTAATGAAGACAATACAAGAAAAATATTCAGTGAAGAAAAAGCTTAATGAACACAAGAACCCTGAAAAACAAGGTGAAGGAGGCTGTTATCCTGACCCTCATCAGTATTACAGGAAACTCATATCTCTACATACAAACCAGTGTGGAGGTGATAAGGATCACAGATGCAAAAAGCTTGTTTCTTTACTTAAGTTAAGCACCAAAATGCATTTAGTGCAGAGGGGGAGGAGTAAGCTGAACATCAGATGACAGATCTGTCCAATAAAAAATGTCAATCAAACACTTGAAGCAAACATCATATTCTGGCACACACAGGCGCAGTCTGTCAAATCTAAACAGCTTTCTAAAGCGGGCTTTAAATACAGTTTTTCCTATTGAAAGATAAAGTGTCTCACTACTACAACAAATAAGATCCCGGACAAACAAAAAGAGACACAGGAGGAGTTATTTATCCAGCCAGCAGTCTCGTCCTTGACACACTCGGGATAAATGAAAAGAGAAACCCAAAGGTTTAGCACAAAGTGTTGGGTGATTAAATATGTTCTGCCTCAAAAGAAGCAAAACTTCAATAAATGCAGCAAGCGTGAAGGTCGACTTCACAAAGGTGCTGACGGCAAAAATGCTCCACGTTGCTTTTGTAACCGGGAGAAACAAGAGCCGTGGAAGGCTAAAGTTTGAACGAAACAGGATCCTGGCACGAGTTAGCATGCTAAAGTGCTTTTTCTACATGTTGCCTTTGATTTTGAGAACAAATGTTTAATCTGTTGGGTGTCACATTTACCAGCAGGGTGTTGCAGTAATTAGCAATGCTGTCCTTCGACTGACAAACCAAACAGCAAGCTCTCTTTTGACTCATCTTTAGATCTTTCGCACGCACAAGAAATGTGGCATCAAAGGAAAAGACGGGAATGTGTTACTCACTGAACGCAGCAATGGCCAGGATGATGGTGACCACGATGGACGCCCAGGACACCCACAGAGCCTTCTTGCGGTAACTCTGTGCTTCGTGAGGCTTCAGACGCATACTGCTCTCCAGGAGACCTGCAGACAGTGTCGCAGGGCACAGTGACCCACAGTATTCAAACAGGGTTTGGAGTTGCTTTTAAAGTGGAACTTTAATCCATTTCGAAATGTTGTGCCACATATACACTGTTACTCAGTGTAACAGTGTATATACTGTGTTACTGTTACATATTTCCCACGCGTGGGACTAATAAAGGTTATCTTATCTTACAATGACAGCTGCTCGTGTTAGTTTTAAAACAAATGAGGTGTGTGCAAGTAATCACACTGCTCTGAGCGCTCCGTTTCAAACTGATTTTTGTACTCTTGGATGTCACCGAGAGAGAGACTCCTGGGTATAAACTACCTGCGACTCAAAAAAACGCTGCAATTATTCAGAAATAATTTAGTTTAAAGGAAGAATAAACTTTAACGAGAAGGAGCGAAAACGGCTTGTTTGAGACTGACTGAATTAAGGTCCAGTATAAGATTAATCTGGACTATTTTGAATTTAACTCAATGCAAAGCTACACTAGTAGAGTCCAATCATAAAAACATAAAACTGAAAATAAGCATAACAGGACTGTCTATCACAGGGCTAACACTTACACCAATTTACCTAAAGAGAAGAGGATCCAGAGAGGACTCCCACAGACAGGTCCTAGGCAGATGGGGGATTGAACTCAGACCCTTCTTGCTGGGATTCAGCAGTGCTCATGATTGCGCCACCACTTAAATTATATACTGACAAAGCAACTTTTGTTTTTGTCATCATCTTATGAACTTATCTTGTGAACACTTTGACTGTGTGTGTCTGCTGTTTGGTATGAAACAGGTGATGTGCAGTGGAGCTTTTTTCAAGACTGAATCGAAATATGGTGGAAAATCTAATCTGAGCCTGGAGCCTAATAAAGGGAGTTTTTCCTTCCCACTTTCACCAAAGGCGTTCCCAGAGGAGATCACCTGCTTGTTGATTTTCTCTGTATTATTGCAGACAGTATTGTAAACAGCCATGTTAGAGGCTGGAAAAGTAAAGCACCGAGTTGATAGATGCTACAAAGCCTTGCTGATAAACTGATGATGATGATATGAAACTGACTGATAAACTCATGATGATGTGTATCATGTGATCACTGATCAGTGTTCGCAGGCTAATACAATCTATCCATCTAAACAACCAAGTTTGAATTTTGTTTTGTTTTTAAAACAAATATTAGATACATAACCTCAGACATAAAGGGTACAGATAAATACTTACTTGGTGTCCTGCTGGCTGAAAGTGAAAAGGCACTGACCAAAAGATGGCTAACACAGGATCCACCAACCTTAAACAGCTGGATTAATGTAACACTAGAGATTTATAAGATGGAAAAGATTACTTTTTTTAGTGAATTTAGAGTATGAGAAATGTATAAACCCCTGGGGAAAATGGCTCTACTATGCGGGATTTATAAGGCCAGATATCGCTGCTATCCACCATTAGAGTGGCTTAATTTGCAAAGTAACATGTACTAATGCTATTTATGCCCTCATCTGCTACTGATGGTGTTGTTACTCGAATGTCCTCTCTCTGGATGCATACAGTTACAAACTATGTCTATCTGTAAATATGTTTTGTTTTTGTTTCACACTCTTGTGAAGGAAAAAGTTGTTCTTCACTTGAAGTGATGGCACACACCCAGACTTCTATGCTCTCCTGTACAGTGGGGCAAAAAAGTATTTAGTCAGCCACCGATTGTGCAAGTTCCCCCACTTAAAATGATGACAGAGGTCAGTAATTTGCACCAGAGGTACACTATATCTAGGGGGTGTTACCCGAGGCTCTCCGCTGGTTGTTTCAGAAGTGATGAAGCCTCTATTAATGAGATGCAAAACGTCTTCACAAACCTGGTGAAAGTGAATGTCAGAAAATGCACAGGAAAAGCTACAGTGTGCTGGTTTAAGCTGTGAAACACCTGCTACTGTTTAAATGCTGCCTGTGGTCATCAGCCTTCCCAAAGACAAGCCTCCACTGATTCATTTACAGAATCTGCAGGCACCACTATTTCACGTAAGATGTCTGCACACTCTGTTTGCACATTCTGCACTGCATTACTACGCAGATCTGTGAATAATTTAGCATGCATATTGGTCACCACACAGTGCAGTTATGAAGCAGCCTTTTCCCTCAGAAATCATACATGATTCACGGACAGTGTGGAACATCTGGGGGCAAAATTTAGGGAAATGTTTTGAGCAGGCTACAGTTGAATGAATTAAAGTGTATTTCCAGTGCGTGTACAGTAAAACAAGCACCGGTCTACACGGCATTACGCACGGTGTGTGTCTTGGCCACGGGGCATCCAGAGAAACTTTAAACAAAATTCAAGCCGCCTACCTCTGTCGTCTATGCTGTCATTTATCTTCATCTCTTGGTCCATTTTAAAGCCCTCTGCGTGATTTTCTGTGTTGGGCTGCTGCTGTATAGAGTCCGCCTGCTCGCACCGTCCGTTTACCGCCGTGGGGTCCACAACTACAGCCGGGTCCGGGACAGTGGTGGAGTCTGGCGGTGTGGGCTCTGTCATCTTCTCGGTGGGGGGTCGCGGTTCCATTGAGGCACTCCACAAATGTCTCACCTGGGTGAGAAGCGCAGGCTTGCAAACAGACAGAGACCCAGAGACAGACAAGGAGGGAGGGAGACTTCTCACAGGGTGCCGAGCCAGTTGCGCCAAGTTACATACAATCAGGCGAAATCGTACCGGAAATTAGAAGTTGTACATTTCAAAACAAAAGCCTTTTTTGAACCGTATTGGAGAAAAAAAAAATTTTTTTGGTTTAAAAATAGACAGTAACGTTGAATATTTCATATACTCTTTTATTTGATATCAATTAACTATCATCATGCTATTGTTTTAGACTACAGTCTGCTCCACAAATGATTTGCTACTTTTTGAAGCATCCTTTTTTTTATTTCCTGGCTGTGCTTTTCACTATTTCGACAGCATCTCTGAGGGTAATATTGTACTTTTTTTTACTTCACTTTTTTAAATATGATAAGTAGCAGTTGCTAGCTACTGTAGCACTTCAGATTAAAGCATTAAAGCCACTGAACCTACGCTATAACACATTGTTATAAACTGACCTATACTGGGGGGATGAAATGGTTAACGTTAACCCGCCCTCGCCTAGAAGCACTTAAATACTGTTTTTCCTTTTTCCTATACATTGGCTACAATAGGCTGTGTAATAATAATATGTAGCTTTAGCCCCTTAGTTTGCTGACATGATTTAACAAGCCATGTTTAGGTAGGTAGTTTTAACCGAGCAACAGTAGGTATTTGCTAATTAATTCAGCCTTATAAGTTAGTTCCCAAACAAGAGATGAGATTTATTTCGAAAGTGTTTGCCGGAAGTGGTTTGTGTCAGAGCTGACACACTTGACAGAAAGATGTTGCGCACAGTCTGGACGAGACGTAGGAGACGGAATATTCACATCAGGCTCCGATTCGCGACTTTGTGACAGATAGCCGCACCTGGACTCTAATTACTAGTCTAGTGGAGGTCACGAGACCAGTGCTCGTGCTGCAGCTCAAAAGTGCACTTACCGCCGCGCTCTGCACTGCGCGTTCGCGAGGAAAACATCTGTCCCATGTGGATTCAACGAGCTGACGGATGTGAGCGCGTGCAGATAGTGGTGCCCCTGTCACACACCTGTCACGTACACTACATAGAAAAGAAAATAATAACACAAGCTTGCTTTTCCATATTGTTTTTTTATTTGTAACCGAGAACTGGGAAAAGAATTTGCGTATTTATATATTCATATTCAAAATGATAACGGGAATGCCTCTAATGCGTTCATGCTCAGGAAAAAGCAGAAATATGTAATACAATATGTTTATAGAGCAGTTCCCACCGTATGAGCTCTTTCGGCCACTCACACGTAAGAAATATTTAGGTATGGGTCAGAAGTAGTCAGTTTAGCCTGTTTGTGTAAGATTGGATTTCACATTTAACTTAAGTAGAAATATAATCATATTCTCGTCAGGGTAATCTGACCACTAAGTACTTGTTTGCCATTGTGAATGTGTGACAATCATGGTGACATTTTTCTTTAGCAACCACTGGCTCTTAAATAAATAGTTATTTTACTTTCATTGAAATTATTTTTCTTTTTGATTAGTTTTGATCTTATCAAGATGTTTGTTTGGTCATACTTTCTTTTATTTTATTGAACTTATTTAACATATAGGCTATTGCGAGTTTAGCACATGTACAACATAAAAGACTTATTATAGTAAAGTTGTTGGACTTTTATTTTGAAAGAAAAAAAGAATCGCTGCAGCATGTTTGGATGAACATTACAGTTTTATCTATTTGTTTTTATTTTTGTTAACTTTTTACTAAAACAAGACTATGCATTCTGTGAGCTAAATGCTATTCCTAACAATATTTGTAAATCTATTAATATTTCCATTTTTATTATATATTTCTCTCACTCTAATCTGCTTAACTAACATCAACGATATAACCTATTTAAGTTGACAGAAGAGTCAACACGCCTGAGCTTTCAGTTCTATCTCTTGGTCTCTGCTTCCCTTTAGTGGAGGATGTAGAGTAATACAGCTTGTGTTCTACTGAGTGTGATATATATTTATCTATATCTATATATACATATACATATATAGATATATAGATATATAAAATTTTGGGTCTGCCTGGACTTATATGAAAACCATAGCAGGGTTTCAAAATCCCCAGAGCAGCAGTCAGGTCATTTTAGATGGTTTTAATTCAGACAGAGATTTTGCAAATGCTTTAAATATGTTTTATGCTCGTTTTAGTTCTTCTGATTTTAGCGAGGATATTTTGGAACTGAAACAGAAACTGAGAGATACTCAGCACTTTATCATTGAACTCAGTGATGTCCTGATAATATTAGTGGCCGCCTAATTAAATCTTGTCCTGACGAACTCAGTCCTATATTTCAGGTTATTTTTAATAAATCCTTGCAAACACAACATGTGCCCTCTCTTTGGAAAGAAGCAGTCGTGGTTCCTATCCCTAAATCTAGTCGTCCAAAAATTCTAAATGACTTCAGGCCTGTTGCCCTCACTTCAGTTGTAATGAAAGTCTTTGAAAAAATCATCAGAAATGTGATTATGAAAGAGACTGAACATCAGCTGGATCCAATGCAGTTTGCATATAGGCCCAATAGAGGAGTGGAAGACGCACTTTTGACTTTACTAAATCTGATTCTTAAAAATGTAGAGAGTAAAGGGACTTTTGCAAGTCTTCTTTTCATTGATTTGTCTTCAGCTTTTAATACAATACAGCCCCATATTTTAATTAAAAGACTTTTAGAACAGTTTGACATCAGGAAAAACCTGGTGGGCTGGATTTTTGATTTTTTAACTGACAGGTCAAGAGTGAGAATAAATGGGATTCTGTCTGACCCAGTGTTCTCCTCTACAGGTTCTCCTTAAGGGTGCGTCTTGTCGCCCTTATTATTCATTCTCTATACAAATATGTGTCAGAGCAGACATGAAAACAGGGTCATTATTAAATATGCAGATGACTCTGTTACTGTCAGCTTACTGAAAGAGGGTGAAACTAACCACGGTCCAGTCATTGTTGACTTTGTTCAGTGGTGTGAGGAGTCTTATCTCCAGCTGAACATATCTAAAACAAAAGATATGGTGATTGATTTTAGGAAACAACAAAATGGGGACGTAGTCACTTTAATTAAAGGTCAGAAAATAGAGCAAGTACAATCATATAAATATCTTGGGACCATAACCAATGAAAAACTGAACTTTGATCAAAATTGAAAATCAGTTTGTAAAAAGGGTCACCAGCACCTTTATTGCCTTAGGACACTTGCTCATTTCCACACTGACCAAAAAATTTTAACTTTGTTTTATCGTTCTTTTATTGAGTCTGTTTTATCCTTTTGTTTGGTGGCATGGTTTGGTCAGACCTCTGTCACAGAGAAAAACTCTCTAAATCAGATAGTGAGATGGTCCAGTCGTCTGATAGGTGAGCCACAGTCTTGTTTAGCCTCCCTGTACTCTAAGCAGGTACAGAGGATGGCTTTATCAATCCTTAAAAATGGTTCCCATCGTCTAAGGGGTGAATTTCAGCTTCTTCCCTCAGAACGGAGGTTTCTATTTCCCGAGATGCAGGACAAAGCGTTATAAAAATAGCTTTGTCCCCGTTGCTGTCACTGAATTAAATAAGAACTGTTTTTGATTCGAAATATTAAAATGACTATATATGTGCCACAGTGAGGTTTATATCTTTACTAGGTATGTGTGTTTTAAAAGGATGCCAAATGCTGTCATTTGTTAAGCCGCCCTCGCCGTACCTCGGTGGGTCCATCAGGTCCTCCAGAAGCGTGAGCAGTTTGGTGAGTTTCACCATTTGGTCCAGGAGCTGCGCCTGGATGACGGCCGCTTTCAGCGGTACCACCGTCTTTCCCTCGCCCAGTTTGAGGACCTGCTGTCCCGCATTGGTTCAAGCATCGCCCGCTTAGACACCAACTACAGGCGCTCAATCCCTGTCGCCTATCCATCTGCCTGCGGTTAGTAAAAGTGTTTAATACGGTAGTCCTTTATTGATGCCTGTGCTAATGTATGCTAAACTATCGTTTATACACTGCTAACATGGATGTGCTATGCTAACAGTGAATGCTGTCGGTGTTTACTGATAGCAAACTGTGGTATGGAGACGACTGTTTATAATATTTCTAGTGATACTCAAAAGGTCTCATCAAGACCTGATTTAATTCGATTTATGCTGTTATCAGTGTTTGCATTGATAGCATGGCTGTGGTGTCGTATCAGTGTATGCTCTCGGTGTTTGCTGATATCAAACTGTGGTATGAGGACCACTGTGGGTTAATCTTTGTAGTGATACTCACTCCTTTTTTTTTATTTAGACCTGGTTTAATTCTGGTATAGTTGAATATTTGTATATAATCCCTGCAGCTGTCAGACTCTATAACAGGGGTCACCAGCCTTTCTTAAAACTGAGAGTTAGATAAAACTGTGAACAGTTTGGTTCATCTTTAGTTATATGGTTCTATCCAGCATATTCTATCTTGATATGCTGTCTTATCACAGGTTAATTTTTCAAAAATATTAGCAATGATTTATGCAAGGAAAAGGCTACGTACAACTCTTTATTTCTATTAATGTCTTACTTCATTCCTACCTGATTGACATGTTTAGGAATTATGAGTGATTGGCTCACTGTAGTGGTAAAAGTTGCTACCAATCAAATTATGATATGGTAAAGTTAAAACAAAACACAACTGACTGTTTTATATTAAATCTAATATATATTATGTAATTATCCTTATAATTACAAAATGTTTTATGTAAGATTTATGTTTTGTAATTTAAATCTGACATCACAAAAGTATTTTGGAGGTTGAATAATGTATTTTGTAACTGCAGTACACATAATACTAATTTTGAACAATTTTGTCCAGGTTCCTTGCCACCAGGGACTCCTTCAGGACCATCGCGTTCAGTTACAGAGTCTGTGTGTCCACGGTGAGCCAGATCATCCCCCAGGTAGCGACGGCCATCTGGGACTGTCTAGTGGATGACTTCATGGCTGTGCCTTCACCTGGAGACTCAAAGAGAAAGTATATACAGTGGTCCCTCATTTATTGCAGTAGGGTTTCTCAGAATAACTAGCCCCTCGCCACACACTTTATACACTTTATTCACTTTATTCATTTATTTTTTTTACACACACACATGAAGATTAGTCACAGTTCTCACAAGTTGATTCTCACAGTGCAAACCTTTGTAGATTTCAAAACGTAAAAGTATCATTATGCTGTTTTTTCTTCGTCTGCCTGCCACTTTTGTGCGCCTTTTTCCCTCCAGGAGTGATGATGTCATCATCACTCCATAAACCAATGAGATTATCACATGACATTTTTGAACGGGGATATTTCTTTTTAACTGTTTTCAATTTAACATAATATTTAAGTGTTTCTTAGTTTTAGACTAGTTGGTTAGTCTATTTCAATGTTTAAAACCATATCCCAGGGTTTTTACTTCACCATTTATGGAGTTTTAACAAGCAAATAAAAGACAGAGCTTAATTCTGTAAAGATTAGATGAAAAATACTCAAAGGATAAATTCAATTGGTTTATTATTTTGTTACATAAGTTGAAAAAAGTAAAGAAAAAATTAAAACAAGTAAATGAAGGGGGGGGGGAGAAAACCCCAACAATCCCCTCTGAGCAAGCACTAGGCGACAGTGGGGAGGAAAAACTGCCTTTTAACGGACAGAAGCCTCCAGCAGAACCAGGCTCAGGAGGGGGCAGTCAACTGCTGGGACTGGTTGGGGGGTTAGGGTGAAAAAAAGATTAAGAAGGTAGGGAATATGTGTTAGGAGAGAAAGGGAGAGGGAGGACAGGAGAGGTGAAAATTAAGATGGATCACAGGTGGAGGAGGACGAGGCTAAATCATCTGAATAACCAGCAGAAGCCTCTTTTCTTCGTTTCCAGGTATTTTTCCATGAGCGCTTTTTTCTCCAGGATAAGGGTTCTCAACTGATCGTTTGTTTCTGCATTTTGCTTCTCGAGTTGCTCGCATCTTTGCTCCATTTCTTTTAATCCTGCTTGTTCTTTTCTAGGCTTTTCTTTCGGGTCTTTGTACAGGGAGTGCAGAATTATTAGGCAAGTTGTATTTTTGAGGAATAATTTTATTATTGAACAACAACCATGTTCTCAATGAACCCAAAAAACTCATTAATATCAAAGCTGAATGTTTGTGGAAGTAGTTTTTAGTTTGTTTTTAGTTTTAGCTATTTTAGGGGGATATCTGTGTGTGCAGGTGACTATTACTGTGCATAATTATTAGGCAACTTAACAAAAAACAAATATATACCCATTTCAATTATTTATTTTTACCAGTGAAACCAATATAACATCTCCACATTCACAAATATACATTTCTGACATTCAAAAACAAAACAAAAACAAATCAGCGACCAATATAGCCACCTTTCTTTGCAAGGACACTCAAAAGCCTGCCATCCATGGATTCTGTCAGTGTTTTGATCTGTTCACCATCAACATTGCGTGCAGCAGCAACCACAGCCTCCCAGACACTGTTCAGAGAGGTGTACTGTTTTCCCTCCTTGTAAATCTCACATTTGATGATGGACCACAGGTTCTCAATGGAGTTCAGATCAGGTGAACAAGGTGGCCATGTCATTAGTTCTTCTTCTTTTATACCCTTTCTTGCCAGCCACGCTGTGGAGTACTTGGACGCGTGTGATGGAGCATTGTCCTGCATGAAAATCATGTTTTTCTTGAAGGATGCAGACTTCTTCCTGTACCACTGCTTGAAGAAGGTGTCTTCCAGAAACTGGCAGTAGGACTGGGAGTTGAGCTTGACTCCATCCTCAACCCGAAAAGGCCCCACAAGCTCATCTTTGATGATACCAGCCCAAACCAGTACTCCACCTCCACCTTGCTGGCGTCTGAGTCAGACTGGAGCTCTCTGCCCTTTACCAGTCCAGCCACGGGCCCATCCATCTGGCCCATCAAGACTCACTCTCATTTCATCAGTCCATAAAACCTTAGAAAAACCAGTCTTGAGATATTTCTTGGCCCAGTCTTGACGTTTCAGCTTGTGTGTCTTGTTCAGTGGTGGTCGTGTTTCAGCCTTTCTTACCTTGGCCATGTCTCTGAGTATTGCACACCTTGTGCTTTTGGGCACTCCAGTGATGTTGCAGCTCTGAAATATGGCCAAACTGGTGGCAAGTGGCATCTTGGCAGCTGCACGCTTGACTTTTCTCAGTTCATGGGCAGTTATTTTGCGCCTTGGTTTTTCCACACGCTTCTTGCGACCCTGTTGACTATTTTGAATGAAACACTTGATTGTTCGATGATCACGCTTCAGAAGCTTTGCAATTTTGAGACTGCTGCATCCCTCTGCAAGATATCTCACTATTTTTGACTTTTCTGAGCCTGTCAAGTCCTTCTTTTGACCCATTTTGCCAAAGGAAAGGACGTTGCCTAATAATTATGCACACCTGATATATGTGTTGATGTCATTAGACCACACCCCTTCTCATTACAGAGATGCACATCACCTAATATGCTTAATTGGTAGTAGGCTTTCGAGCCTATACAGCTTGGAGTAAGACAACATGCATGAAGAGGATGAAGTGGACAAAATACTCATTTGCCTAATAATTCTGCACTCCCTGTATATGATAGGGCAACACCCCCACTTGCTCTTAACACTGTACATTACACATTTACATGATATACATATTTACATGATATTCACATAACAACATTTATGTTCCAAACAAAATATGCGTAAATTTATCTATTTCCACTTTACTTACAGACTTAGTCATGATGTCTGCTACCATGTCTTCTGTTGCACAATATTTAACTTGTACTTCCTTCTCAGTTATAGCAGACCTAATAAAATGATACTTGACGTCGATGTGTTTACATCTTTGACGGTTTATAGGATTTTTGGACAATGCAATTGCACCTTGATTGTCTGCAAGAATGGTAACTGGTGAATATTGCCTTTTAATGTCCATGCCATTAAGTAGCTGTGAGAGGTATAAGCTTTCTTGTACTGTGGCGGCCATCGCCATGTACTCTGCCTCGCACGTTGACAAAGCTACTGTAGCTTGCTTCCTGGTTTTCCAGCAGATCACTGGCCCATTTTTGGATAGTACAAAACAATAACCCGTTGTACTTCTCCTGTCACTCAAATCTGTGGCCCAATCTGCATCGCTGTATGCTATAAGATTTAGGTTTCCTTCTGTCCTTTTATAGCACAGCTCTTTGTTTAGTGTCCCCTTAAGGTAACGTAATACATGTTTTGCTGCTGTTCAATGATGCTCTTTTGGCTCAGATAGGGATTGTGACAGTTTGCTCACTATCCAACTCAAATCTGGTCTTGTACATGTCATTAGGTAAATCAAACTGCCCACTAATTCTCTATATTTTCCTGAATCAGCTGATTCACCATGTGCATCAAAGTCATTTTTGAGTTCACAAGGAGTAGAACGTGGCTTACAGTCAGACATTTTGAACCTTTCCAGGATTTTTGTGACGTACCGTGTCTGGTTTAGTCTTATCTCATGGTTCTCTTGTATACAGTCAATACCCAGAAATGTTTGAGCTCACCAAGATCCTTCATTTTAAATTTCTCATTCAACATTTGTTTCACGTTTCTGATAGCGTCTTCACTGTTGGCAGCTATGATTACATCATCAACCCAGATGATAAGAATCACTGTCTCACTCGCTGTCTGTCTGGAATATACACAATGGTCTACAGGATTTTGTTTGTAACCTTTTTCACATAAATGGTCATGTAACATCTTATTCCAGTTCCTGCCAGATTGTTTCAAACCATATAGTGATTTGTTTAGTTTGCAGACCAGTTTTTCACCTGTGTCTGATTTTACTTCAAAACCTTCTGGTTGCTGCATATACACCTCAAAATCGATTGGGGCGTGCAAATAAGCAGTCTTCACGTCCATTTGATGGAGTTTAAAGTTGTACCGTACTGCTAATTGCATCAGAGTACGCACTGATGTCATATCTGCAGTCGGCGAAAAGGTTTCTTTGTAATCAATGCCTTGAACTTGGCTATAGCCTTTAGCAACATATCTTGCTTTAAATGTTTTAGTCCGATTCGGGTTCTCTTTTATCACATACACCCATCTCCCTCCCACTGCATTTTTACCTTCTGGCAGCGTGGTTAGAGTAAACGTATTATTGTCTTTCAAGGATCTCATTTCATCTTCCATAGCATCTGACCAACACTTAGAGTTCGATGACTGCATAGCTTCTTCAAATGTCTTTGGTATGTTATACATCACCCTGTAACAGTAATCTACAGTCAGCGATGTTTGGTCGTCTTCTGCAGTTTGGACATAGTCTTTCAGGTAATCTGGCCTTCTCCTGTTTCGTTTAGGATATCGTTCAGACTCTGTTCTGTCACTCTGTTTGTCTGAGTTTTGTGTGTCATTTATGACATTGTCCTGAATGTCACTTTCAGGTTCCAGGATCATACTTTCATTTGATCTCTGGTCATTCCCTGTTTTGTCCATTCTAGCGGGGTACTTCAAGATGTCCCCTGGAGTCAAATCATCATCTCCATCGTCATCATCCTGAGTGGTCTGGGTTTGGTGCTCAACTACACCTTTAGTGAGGAACTTAACCAACCTATGTTTAAGAACTCGTCCTGTTTTAGGGTAGTAGACTAGATATGACGGACTGTTTTTATCGTAACCCACAAAAACTCCTTCGTCACATCTCGCATCTAACTTCTTTTTGTTGTGTCCGTAACCGTAGCAAACTGATCCAAAAATCCCCATCCTCGACATGTCTGGCTTCTTTCCTGTCAGCATGTAATAAGGGGTTTGCTTTGTACGTCTGTTGTAACACCTATTACGAATTACTGCGGCAGTCATAACAGCATAAGTCCATAATCTCTTTGGCAGGTTACTTTCGATCAACATACACCGTGCCATTTCAAAAAGTGTTCGCCATTGTCTCTCAGCAGTCCCATTCTGATGAGGTGAATACGGCGCTGATGTCTCATGCTTTATCGTGTTTTTATTTAACAATGTCTGAAACTCTTTAGATGTAAATTCAGTTCCATTGTCTGACCTGATTCTCTTTACTTGCCCATAAGGGGCGACGTCTGCCAAGAATCTTTCAGTTGCTTTTACGGTGTCACTTTTAGCCTTTAAAAAGTACACAAACATTGTGCCTGAGTAATCATCAGTAAATGCTAACGTGTACCTGAACCCGTCTTTAGCTTCTGGTTCTATCGGTCCAGCTAAGTCAGTGTGCACTAGCTCTAATGCTTCTTCTGCTCTTTCGTCAGGCTCTCTATTCCTGGTTTGGATAAATTTCCCTTTTATACACACTTCACAATCTTGGTAATGTTTAGCTTTACCTTTTTATTTTCATACCCTCGGTAATGTTCTCTAGTTTAACCAAGTCTTCATAGTTACAGTGGCCGAGGATTTTGTGCCAAGTTTCTACATCATGACAGCCATTGCATTCGTCGTTGTCAACATAATGATCAGATGTAACACTGTTCAAATAGTATAGGCGTTCATATTCACTTATCTTAAACCTTGTCCCGTTCTTATGGATAAGCTGGTTGCAGCCCTTCTTGAAGGTTACTGAGGCTCCTTTAGCCGTCGCCGCCTGGACCAAGAAGATATCTTGCAGGTAAGAGGGAATGTAAAGGGCTCCCTCCAGTGTCGCCTTCACCTTTCGTCCCTCGCTGTCTTGTAGATAGACCTCCACATCTCCCCTCTTCAGTGCGACCCCACTCGTCCTCGTCCCGTCAGCTAACTCCATGAAGTGTCTTCCAGGTGCGAATGTCTCATCAAAACTTTTGAATCTCTGAATGTCCGTAATAATGTGAGAAGTGGCCCCTGTATCAACCATTAGGCCTCTCTGTTTCAGCCCTTGATTTCCACAGTCTTTAGCTTTGAACGCGAAACTATGATCTTCTGCATCGGTTACGTGTTTAGCAGTAATCTTCTTTCGTCGGCGACAGTCGCTGTCCTTATGCGTTGAGCTTTTGCAGTAACCGCACCACTGCTTCTCTTTTTGTTCTTTCCTTTCGGCCTTTGTGTAACACTCACGTGCTATATGACCCTTTTTTTCACAGTTGTAACATATGATTTCTGCATTGTCTCTCTCTTTCTTCCAGTTATTTGCCTTCATCACATTGTCTTCAGAACATGTGGCCTTTTCGGTGCTCTCGTAGCTTCTTAATTTAGCTTTGAATTCACTAAATGTCATTGCTTTGTCACTGTGGGTTACATGTATGGCAAACGGCTTGAAAGATTCAGGCAACCCTTTTAACACCATTGCAATAAGCAGTCCATCACTTAATGTCTCTTCTGCATTCCTCAGAGCTGTAATGGCAGTCTCAGCCCTTATCATATAGTCTGTGACGCTCTCGCTGGGCGTTTTCTGTAGCGACGTTAGCTCCGGATACAGGCTAATCACACGTTGTTTCCCCTTACCGGCGTAGTGCTCTCTCAGAATTCCCAACGCTTTCCGTCCGTCATCCCTGGCATCTCTCATCACGAGTGAAAGACTTCTATCATCCAATACTTGGATTAGCTCTGCATAAGCTACTTCATTCTTTTCATCCAAGGCTACGTTCACACTGCAGGTCTTAATGCTCAATTCCGATTTTTTTGATCAAATCCGATTTTTTTGTCTGCTCGTTCACACTACAAATAAAATGCGACAGCAAACACTCTCTAGTGTGAACGCTCAAAGCGGCCCGCATGCGCAAAAGAAGACGTCATACACAACGCGCTCTGTTTAGACCCAGAACAAACTATATTGTTTGACTGATGGCCCTTAATATAAAGACTTCGGACTTCATGTTTCCCGATTTTTGCTTTAAGTTATTTTGTTATTTACATAATAATGTAGATAACCTAATAATTATCCTCATTGCTGTTTTAGAGGAGCGGTGCTTCAAAGGATAGTTGCAGATTTCTGTCAGAATCTGCAGGTTATGCAGTACAAATAAAATGTTAACTTTTCTCCAACGTTGTCTTCCCAGCAGTTTCACCGGATGGCCAGGAAGCGTTCGCGATGTCTTCTCTGGCGCTGATAATTGGCGTCTGTCTTGTATCAGTGACGTAAAAGACGGATTTAATGCGGCTTGACCGTTCACACAGCAGTCGCTTTCTGAGACATCGGATCGGATTCAGTATGTGGTACTGATCAGATTCAGTACCACATACGAAAGTGACCCAGATCGGATTTGAAAATATCGGATTTGTGCCGTTCACACTGTCACACCATGATCGGATATGGGTCGCATAGGGTCAAAAAAATCTGATTTGATGCGCTTTCGCCTGCAGTGTGAACGTAGCCCAAGTCCTTGTCTTCTTCCTCCGACTCGCCGGGCTCGTCCAAAATGGCGGCCTTTAGCCCAAGTAGCCGCATGTATCCCAGGAACTTTGTTTCCCACAATTCGTAGTTTCTCTCATCTCCGTCGAAGCACAGACGGTTCCACCGGCTTCCCACATCCCTTCTGGGCCCATAACCTGTTGGATGTTCCATTTTCTAGGGCAGAAATACCGTGGTAACTCGCACATCTCATGGAGGAATAAACCACATACACCTTGTTAGAGTTTTACATCAGAGGCACACGCCTTCCTCTGCGCCAACATTTATTGAACACACACTTCCGTATTTATACCTTTCAGATTAAGAGCACATACATATATGATAGGGCAACACTGAAGTTGGATTATCTGGTATATAATGATGTGCTATGTGATTGCTAGCGACACAGCTATGTTAGCATAACATTAGCATAGTGAAGCTGGAGGATGAACGCCAACTTTTTTTCCACTCATTAAAAGTTAACGTGAGGGATTCTGGTGGTCAGGGACAAATGCAATCGCATAGCAAGATGCTATACACGGGCCAAACTTCAGTCAGGAGAACAACTGGTTATTACTCATCCACAATACGAGGTTAGTTATTAATATACTGCAACAACATGGGAATAGAACAGTTGCGAGAGAATTCAACATTAATGAATCAATGTTACGGAAATGGAGGAAGCGTAGTTTTTGGCTTTCCCCATATTTCAAAAGTGCTTCATCTCTTTGCTATGACTGTCGCATGCCATAATTTGCAGATGATAATGGTTTTAGCTGCTGCGATGCTTTCACCAAAACAGGCGCAGCTTGATGACATCATCAACATGTGCTAACTACTTTAATGCACAGTGATCATTTTTTGGATGTGTAAACATCCATAACAGTAAAATTGTTAATAAACAAACAAACAAACAAACAAAACTAACCCGCATGCCTGCTTTCATAAGTCTTTTGTACTTTATGTTTGATTTTAATAAAAATCGGCACAAAGGTAAAGCAGTCAAAGGGCACTTGCATCATTATATACACTTATACATATAATACATATAATAGCAGCAATGCCCAAAGTACAGTTGTGACCTGTAGTGGGTAATATTTAATAATATAAATATTTTCGTTTTTATTTTTTAAATCGAGTCCGTACTCCCGTTCTCGCTAGTCTTAATTTAAATGGTTACTGCGAAACTACACAGACAAGCTGTTAGTGTTTCTGGGCTAAATAAAGCAACCTACTGGAGTAATTACATAATTCAGCTTTAGTTTTTGGGTTTGTTTGTTTTTTATTTGTAAACAAAATCGGGTTGGAACACCAGTAACGCATTGTCTACACGGCGTGCGATTTGCACCACCGACCGTCGGGGCGCTATTCACAGAATATATTACCGGTTTCGTGTCGGTTTACGCGTCTTCTCTCTTCCTTCCGGTGCCCCGCTTGCCCCACTCCCTCCCGGTGCTAGACCGTCGGGCTTGGCAGTGGGAGCGTAATGGCGGTCCACCGGGGACCCTCTACGAAATGGCTCTTCACCCGGGAGCAGCTCGAAAATACGCCGTCTCGACGCTGTGGAATAGAAGCAGACAAAGAGCTCGCTTACCGACAGCAGGCTGCCAACTTAATCCAAGAAATTGGCCAGAGACTCAACGTGTATCCTTTCTGAAACGCTGAGTCTTGCCGGACGGCAGGCGGGCTGTCTGTAGTTAGCATTAGCATAGAGTGCGGCTCGAAATGAAATGCTTGTTATATTTTATCCTGTGATTGTGTAAACAGGTGTCCAATGGTTCGGTGTTGTATACATAGGCCTCTCTGATAAGATGAGCCATTTTAACTCCTCTCACAGGACGTTTGTGACCCGCCGGAGGTGATGAGGCCCGCTAGCTAGCTTAGCTATTGTTTGGCTCGTCAGTCTGTTGTTTCTATTGTTAGCTTTTGTCTACTAAAAGCAGAGATACTGATATTAGTCGTATGTGTGTTGTAAACATTTTGCCACTCTATACACGATTCCAGCCCACATTGGAAATGTGGGCTTTGTGTAATTATGAGTGTGTTGACAGGGTTTTAACCCGCGGCCTCACGTTTTGCGATCTCCAAGGCCTTAACTCAGTACTAAGCTTTCTAATCTAATGGCGTTGTTTATTTGCCTGTGAACCATCCATGTGATTTCCTTAACCGTTCACTCAGCTCTCAATTAATTATCAACACTGCTATAGTTTATATGCACAGGTTTTATATGATCCACTCCTTCACCAAATTCAATAGAAATGTAAGTATCGCTGCGTTGTTCGCTGATATCACGATCACCTTTGCCGCAGACTAGCAAAACTGTGTTTTTCCTTTCCTCCCTTGTATAGATAATTTCCCAGACTACGTTGTTCCTGGCAGCTAAAGTTGAGGAGCAGCCCAGGAAGCTGGAGCACGTCATTAAAATAGCCCATGCCTGGATTAACCCACAAGATCCTCCCCTGGACACTAAAAGCAACGTGAGTAAACTGTGACTGCTCTGGAGCTTATGTTTTTCCATACTTTGTAAGTTAATGTTTCACAGACCTTACAGTGTGGTTTTTAGAGGTTACATATGGATTGTACTGATGCTGCGACTAGTAGAAACGTGAAGCCGAGGTTTTTGGTCTATTTGTTTTTCTTTTCGATATGTGTCCTGCTGATCTATTTTATTTCAGATCTCTTATTTAGCTCTGGAAAACTTTAACACATGTTGATCACTAGTTCTGAGGTTTTACGATCCCTCGGTTTATGCCAGTATATAATCTTCTAAACCAACTTTGTGCCATGAGCTGAAAGGAAACAGTCTTAAAGGTTGAGCACCTTTTTCCATGGTCTGATTATCCTATCATTACCTTGTGAGATTGGAAATAACAATACCACTACTAGGAGTGAGCCTGGGTCATTTGGGGGTTATGTGACCGTTAAGGTAGTGCTAGCTATCCTTTATAATGCATACTACGTGGCCCCAAGCACAAAAAACGGTGCTGTTCCTAGAGAAAGGAGAGGCGGAGACATACCTGGAAGTTATCTCACTCCCAGTGTGAAGTGAATGTTTGCTGGAAAGCCTTGCTCACATATGGTTGGTGACTAATTCCAAAGCGTAGGATGACATCAGCTAAATAGACAAAATGGCTCTTAACATTTGTCTTTTGGACCTTTCACCCTTTTTAAATGTATAAAAAAAACTTGCCCGTCCTTCTTCTCTTCATCGGGTTCTAACCATGTTTATACTAGAGCAGGGGTGGGCGAACTTTTTGATTCGTGGGCCACATTGAGTTCTAACATTTGACAAAGGGGCCGGAACAGGAGCAGATAGATGGCATGCTTTGAAAACATCACCTCATTGGGGGGGAAAATACACATCTTGGGATATGGAGAAAACATGTGCTTTAATTTCCAATGAAAATGAAGAAGAACATTACAATAAAATCTCTGACTTCGAAATGAGTCTTTAAACACTGAAAATCAAATAAATGAACATTTTATTTTAAAGCACTGAAAGTTCTGTTATCCTTCAGGATATCACATCACTCTCCTCCTGACTCTTTTTTTTTTTTTTTTCAAAAACGGTAGGAGATGCAGATGTACTTGTCCTGTTCCTTTTATTCAATTTGTTTCCCCGGTGCCAAAAGTCAACAACGACCAGTGCAAGAACGAAACAGTTGCAGCAAGTCAGTCTGTGAAGCGTTATATTTGATCTGCGCACACTGTTCATTTTAACAACGTGCGTATCACGGAGACACACATTTTAATGGGAGCAGTGTTGTTGGTCTCCTTTTTTAGGCAGCGCATCAAAGTCTGGAGTTAGTTTTGTTGTGGCGATTCTCAGGATGGATCTGAGGTGTAGGTCTGTTAACTTGGATCTGTGGCTGGCTTTGTTGATGTTCATGACGCTGAATGTCTGTTCACACACGAAGGTAGAGCCGAACAAAGCCAACATCATCTGCGCTTTTCGTCTTAGATTTGGAAACGCGGCATCATTGAGTGAAGCATAGAAGTCATTTAGTTTCAGAGAGCTGAACTTCTCTTTTAAGGCAGGGTTGGACTGAAGGTCGATGAGTTCGAGCTGAAGCTCCTCTGGAGCTGTTTCAGGGGCTTGTGACAGAGGAAAGGCCAGTGATTGTCAATTTTATCGAAATCCAAAAACCGACGGCAGAATTCTCCGTGCAGTGCATCCAGTGACTCACTGTATTTCTTTACTTTTGCTCCGGCCTCTTTCAGCGTGGCTAGTGTAGGAAAATGAGTGAATGACGTGTTCAAAATCTGCCTGGAGAATAAAGCCAGCTTGGATTTGAAGGCTTTCACGTTTGTGTGCATGTCATGCACAAAGTGCTCCTTCCCCTGCAGTTTCACGTTGAGCTCATTCAAGTGTGAAAATACGTCCGTAGCAAACCCAAAGTCACACATCCAGCTCTTGTTGCTCAGCTCAGGAAATTCCTCAGTCTTCCCCTGCCGCTCCAAAAACACGCCAATCTCCTCTTTGAGCTCCCACACTCGTTGAAACACTTTGCCCAAACTCAACCAGCGGCCACGGGAGTGATAAAGCAGGTCCTGGTGATCCGCATCAGTTTCCTCCAAGAATGCAATGAACTGACGGTGCTGAAGTCCCCGTGCGCGTATGAAGTTGACAAGTTTCACCTCAGGATTCACAACATGATTCAGCTGTAACACCGATTTACATAGAGATTCCTGGTGGAGGATGCAGTGGAGAAAAATGACATCCTGGTCAGGGTTTTCATCTTTCACTTTATTCTGGATTCTCCTCAGCAGGCCAACGTTTTTTCCCGTTAAATTCAGAGATCCATCTGTGGTGACGTTAACAAGCTTACTCCGGGGAAGCTTCATCACATCAGAATTGCAGGGGAAATAAAACATTAACAAGGTTAATTTATTAATTTTTTTTCAAGTTTGGCGGGCCGGATCAAAACGTTTGATGGGCCGTAGTTTGCCCATGCCTGTACTAGAGTCTTTCATTGGTTTGGCACAACTGTTCCCCACAACCACATTTATATAAAAGAGGGCAGATGCATAACCATTATTTTTCTTTGCATGTGAAGGCCCACTCCTGTGTGTCAGAAGTGCCAGATGTCGACATGGCTGAGTAGATCGGGATAATAATAATTTAATGTGAAAATGAGCTGGAAAGGCCTTGATTAACAAAGTGATTACTTTGAGCTCTGCTGTCTGGTGAAAAGCAGGCGACACTCATGAGATGTGTACTGGAGTCTGTGTGGATCGCACCATTTGTTAGGTTTGACCTCTGACTGGAGGCAGCGATGGCAGGCAGCAAACTGCAGCTTTTTGTCTGTAAAGTAATCGCAGCTGCAGTTTGATGTCTAGAATAAACGTATCTGTTGTCACAGCTGACTCTGAAGTCAGAGACTGATGTGAGTTAATTACTGAATTTGCTTAATTTAATCAAATGCTTTTCACAGAAGTAGCCTCTGTTACAGTTCGCTGAGTGTCATCATAGATAATGTTGAGTATCAGAGACTGTTAAACGTGAGTTGCATGCTGAATTTTCTTAATTTAATCAAAAGTCTTTCAGTCTTAGTTTGTTGTACAAGAAAGGACAAAGATAATTTGGTTACATCCAAATTTTTTCATGTTTTGCAGCATGGCTGTTTCTTTTGTTTTTCCTCTGTCATAAGCCATATTGGCTTTTTTGAGGTTTTAAACTTCCATTTACTTAAAAGAAAATGTAATTGTTAATGATGATTGGGTGGGCTTAATTCAGTCTTGACTGTTAGCACAAGGTGACCGCCACAAGTATACAGAAAAAATTCCACCCATCCAAAACGGAGACGGACACACATCAACCTTTTCAGTTTTTGTATAAACGTGTCTGTGTATGTCAGCGTGTGTGTCCACCAAATTAAACCAATTATATCCAGTAGAGTTCACAAAGAAATGATACTTGGTTATAATTTATACTAAAATTCCTACTGAATTACGAAACTTCTTTACAACAGCATCGATACCAACAGTGCTGTCTTTTTCCTCAGCCTTCGACACACAACTTCACACAGCTCCTCCTCTCACTAACAGCTGAAGTAGTTAACCTTCATAACACTGAAGAAGAGTTCAGGAGGAATTTCAGAGGTCAGGAAAGTTTCCATTTCAACAGCATTAAAGTATTAAACAGTTTTCATAAATGTTAACCTAGAAGGCGCACACGTTAGCATTAGCCATTTACCTTTTAGCAGTTATCTGATAGCCACATTAGCCATCTGTTAGCATTAAAGTAACAGCTGGTAGACTGCAGGTCGTGCTGGAGTACTGAGCCGTGGCAGAGTAGATTACAAACACTGACGGGTCGCTGGCTTTATGAACTAGCAGGCGATCCGTAGCTGAACTGAGTAGAGTTCAGCGTGTGGAGAACTAATCCGAGCAAATAATGAGTGAAATCCAGAGCAGAGCAGGAATCAAATGGGTTTCAGGTCTGATGAGCAGAACTGGGGATGTAAACAGCTGCAGCAGAAATGAATTCTGCGCCATTGCTCCTGTTGTTGCAGCATGGTGTCGACACCTTTCCATGGCATTGAAAATGGTATCGAGTTTGAAATTCGAGTTTTGTGACATCCCTAATGTATAATGCTAACAGGCTTGCTCCATTAACATTCCTGTCCACTGATTGTATTTTTGTTTTGTGTGTGCGCTTATAAAAATGGATTTGTTTGTGGTTGTCGAGGGTCGTTTTTAATTCTTCACGGCTTGATCTGTTTCAGGCATTCCAGCAGCAGGCACAAGAGCTTGTAGCACTGGAAACAATCGTGCTACAAACTCTGGGTGAGTACAGGCTGCGCTGCACAGACTGCACACACTTTCTGCTGTCCTTGGTTTTCCTGGTTTCTACAATAGACCAGTGTAACACCAAGAGGGGGGTTACACACAGAAGAAAATGACTAAAGTACCACACATGCATGCTGACACTTTTTCACATATTCTGATGCAGCGTTTTTCCTCCCGTTCTGTTGAGCAAATGTAAAAAAAACCCCAAAACATTATCTCACTGATGTTCTGCTTCTGTATTTGCACCTCTGCCTGACAATCTTCCTTCCTGGTTGCAGGTTTTGAAATAACAGTTGATCATCCGCACACAGATGTTGTGCGATGTTCCCAGCTAGTGCGAGGTATTACCTTTTTCCTCACCTGTTACTTTTCAAGAACTACTGCTGTGTGTTATCAGCTTTGCTCTAAAACCAGTTTTTTCTCTTGTTTTACAGCAAGCAAGGATTTGGCACAGACTTCCTATTATATGGCTACCAACAGGTTGTTATCCTGTTCCCATTATTGCACTGTAATGGCACACTATAGCTTCCTGCACTGCAGGGTACCCCTTCCTGTGTCCAACGCCCTGTTTGCACTTGGATCCTGGGAACCCCCAATGGGGAAGTACCGACCAGGCTGCTGTGTGCGGTGTATTGTACAAGGGCTCTGTGTTGGCACATAGGGGTTGAATGCACAATGTGGAGTGTAGTGTTGCTGTTTACCTCTCGAAGTTGTTTGGTACCGAGTGCACATGTCTTTAAAAAAAAAAGTCTCAAACGGTAGCCTGAATATAGATTGCCACTAAAGATTCTTAAACTTTTAGAGTTTCTTGGTAAGTACGGTTACTGTTCTTTTTAAATGTTTCTTTTTGATCTTTTTTTAAATCCAGAGGAGCTAACAATGAAACGCCAAACTATACTGCAAACTGAATGCTTTTGTTCTAGAGGACTCCAGAGGGTCACTACGGAGTACTGTGAGGAATATTAGCTAGCTCAACAAAACCTAAATCCCTTCTTCCTTCAGACTCTGTTCGTGCTCACATAACAAGGGGCACTTCATGCGTTACGTGAATCTTTTTCCACACAAGATATTTGTGAGTCTTGTCTTCTCCATTCAGTCTTAATCAGATGAAGGGTTCGCTTTAAACTGGATTTACCTAAGCATTAAAACTGTCCCATACTCTAATTTTGGAGACATGGATGTTGTTTTGGTTTGTACATATCAAAGTGAAAATCATGTTGATTGGGGGAGAAAGTATATTACAAAGGGCATTTAAGCTGATTTCAAACTAAACCTCTGAACGTAAGTCTCCTGGTTTTATGTTACCATGGTGATTTAGCCTGGTAAAAAGACAGCCACTGTTGTGACATAGGAAGCTCGACATAGCAAACGTTTAGTTATTCAAGTTTTTTTGTTTTACAGATGAATAATAGACACATCTTTTACTTACTTTCTCCTAAAGTTTTAGACTAAGGCTAATAGAGTTGAAACATATAATAAAGTGCAAATATATATTGTCTGTGGGCTTCAAATGCAACAATAGGCCTCTATTTTTTTAAGCACACACTCTGTATATAAAAGATGGACATTGCTACTGTGACATAACCCATTTCTTTGCAACCCCATATTTAAACGCTTCTGTTAGTTGGGCCTGTGTGTTCTGCTTGGAAGAATATAGACGTCATTGTTCATTTAGCTTCCAGTGATTCAAAGACATTTGATGAATGACTTGTTAAGCTTGTTGGTACTTAGTACTGTTGGTGTGTAGCTAGCTGTGTACACACAGGGGTACATAAACTAGCTTTGACACATTCTTCCAACAAAAACAACGACTTGTAGCTCAGTGTGGACTACTTATTGGCCTGAACTTTTAAGGGAGCGACAGCTGAGGTCACCACGAAAGAGGTGTGAAACATCATCAGGGGAAACGGCATGAAAAGCGCAGACAGTGGGCTTTGCGCTTCTCTGCAGCCGGCTGAAGGACACGTAAGAGCACAAGCAAGAGTGGCCCACAGACTGGTTGTGACATTAAACTGCTGTGACATGATGACTTCAAAGCTGCCCACAGGCTTTGTGGGGCAGTTTGCAGTGTAGTTTGGGTGTTAGGGTGTGGGAGAAATTAACTGTAGAAAACTGAAAGCGTAATCACTTGTCTTGGCTATCAACATCAGTGTTTCTCAGTCTCAGCGTGGCTACATTTGAATCGTCACTAATTTTATACTGTATATAAGCGCTGTGTAAAAATATCAAAACTGAAACTCTTTATTTTTCTTAAGAGATTAAGAAACGCTGTTGTTTTGTAATTTCCATCATTTTTACATTAACACAAAACAAATAATAAAAATCAGTACGTCTATATTTATGTAATCATTTGAGACATTTAGGAACACAATCTAACAGATATAGGTTTTAGACAGGGGAGTCCTGTGAGGTAAGGATATGTGTATGTGATACGAAGATAACTGAATCTGACAGTCACCACTGTTTGTCTGTTAAACAGTAAAATATATAGTAGATCATGCAAGTTGGTGCGCAGATCCGTCAGCTGACAGTCGTCTTTTGCGTTTCTTGTCTCCTGCAGTTTGCACCTCACCACCTTCTGCCTACAGTACAGGCCCACAGTCGTCGCATGTGTCTGCATCCACCTGGCCTGCAAGTGGTCCAAATGGGAGATCCCTGTGTCTACAGATGGCAAACACTGGTGGGAGTATGTGGACCGCACAGTAACGTTACAGCTGCTTAACGGTAAGAGCATATTTTGAGTTGTAGAAATTCACATCCCAGCAAAGTAAAGTCACACAGTTCGTACAAGGAAAGTGTCTTCTCAGCATTTCATAAAGCACAAAAAAGTTACAAACTCTTCTTTCTGATCAAGCATCTTTAAATGTGTTTAAAAAAGCAACATAAACTTCAAACACAATGTGTTCACCTTCCAACAGTGTGGTCTCTCTTCATCCACAGCTGCTGTGTTTTAGACAGATGGTGAATAAGCTGGGTCTCACTTTTAGCCCAGGCTCTCCCAGAGCTTCCAGCAGTAGTATATTACGGCATTGCCAACAGTAAATTGGGTGTGACACAAGTGTTTGCTTTGTGTGGGCCACAAAGTTTTAGCACCAGCACATTTCCATGTCTTGTGTATCAGAGGAACTGAGGAATCTGTTTCTGTGCAGACTGTAGATCAGATCACGATAAACACTTTTCTCTTTTTATTGTCAGACTGCTGCACGAGTACGTAACAGTGACCTCACCCACAAAGACTTAACACAAATCGGGCTTTGCTTTTCAGTAATTTATTTGTCCTGATTTTACAGCACAGAGGTCATCTGATAAAAATCCCCAAACACACATTAAAATGTTGGCTGTGCTGCGATTTCTGCTTTGTTAACATATAAAATCGCCCCTCAACCAAAGGTCCATTCTGAGCCAGGAAAACCCTGCATATGTACTACTTTCTAGTATGAGGTTTGACTTTATTTCACAGGGAACACTGAGGCTTTATGGAGCTGCAGCTCTATCTGGTGGCAGATGGCTGCATAACATTTAGGACACAACACCAGCACTGGGTATCAATTAAAATGTTTAATTATTAACATTTAGATTAAATGACAAGTACATCTGGTACCCAGGATTGAGAATAGTGACTGTTTTTGTCTAGTAGTCGCACACACCTGTAATTCACCTTTAATCTGAAAATGTGTTGCCCTAGTTCTTCATAGTCTGAAGGCTCCGACTTTAAATTTTAGCAACGTTACCTGTTTCCTTCCTTATCCCTCGTCTAGAACAGAGTTGACACTGGACCATCGTCTTACTCGTACTTTAAACGTTTCTTCTAAACAGCGAGCTCTGATCTGAATGGCCACGTTACTGCTGTCCTTAGAATAGTTCATCTGCTTATTCGGTGCATCTAGTGTCGTATGTTCAAACTGCAGTTATACAGTCTTTCACTGCAAATGGTGACACTGGTCGTCTTCCTTCTCTGGGTCCTGGAGTCCATCTGCAAGAGCTCTGTAGAGCCAGCTGATGGTTTTGTTTTGATAATTATAGCGAGTCCCGCTCAGTGGATTTGTCCACCTTGTGTGTTACAATTGAGCCCTTGTTAGAGAGCTGGTAGAGCTGAGGCTGCCTTGTTTGTTTTCAGAGCTCACCCATGAGTTTCTTCAAATCCTGGAGAAGACACCCAGCAAGCTGAAGAGGATACGAAACTGGAGGGTAGGTGAAAAACATCAGACAGCCCAGAACATAGGGCACAGCTGGTACTGTGGAGATTTGTATTGTTCGTATGTCATGCTGAGTTTGCCTTTTCTGTCTGCAGGCGATTCAAGCTGCTAAGAAGCCAAAGACAGATGGTTCAACTGGGGACACTGCCTTCCAGGGAACATCCTTAGAAAGCCTTCCTGGTGTCACCAACTCCTTTTTCCCCTCAGCATCAGACTCTACAGATATGCCCAACCTAAATACCATCACAACCCCGTTCGCCTCATACCAGCCACTAAACGACCAATCAAAGGCTTGCGGGTACGACCAGTTCTCCCAGCCCGCCCACTCAGACTTCACCCTGGTGAAGCCCAAACACAAAGCTGCAGGCGGGACTAGCAGCGAGCTCGCTGTGAACACCGCCGCTTTTTCGCGGCCACAGAAAGTCTTGACTCTGGAAAAGTACAGAGAGAAACACGCGGCCGAGCTGGCCTTGCAGAACGGCGTTAAGGAGGAGCCAAGCACAGATGTCTACACTCCTCCGCCGTTGTCCTCTCACCACCACAAGAAACGTTCTCAGCCGCAGCAGGCCAGCCAGCCGGGTGACAGGAAAGAAAAGCCCAGCTCTAAAAAACCTCGCCTCGCAGCCTCATACGCAGAAAACGGCTCGGCCACTAGCGAGGAGCTCAAAATGCGGATCAAAGTTTCATCGGAGCGCCACGGCAGCTCGGAGCAGGGTGGGGCTCTGCCAGGCAAAGACAAACACAGAGAGCACAGCAGCCACCGCCACTCGAAACACAGCCACTCGCACTCGTACTCCCTCAGTGCAAACAACAGAGGGGCAATAGACAACTCTTCCTTATCTGCCCGTACTCCCAGCAACCACTGCATCGAGGGCAGCTCCTCTGGCTCGTCTCGTAAGAGACCCCACCCTGATGCCGGCAGCCACAATCACCACCATCACCACCACCACCACCACCACCACTCGTCTAAGAGCAGCAGGACCTCCAAAGGAAGCCTGAGCTCGTCTCACTACTCAGACAGCAACCAGAGGATGATGGAGCACCACGGCCATGACGGAACCAACGGCATGCTGACATCTAACGGGCAGCACACTGACTACAAAGACACTTTTGACATGCTGGACTCTTTACTAAGTGCCCAAGGGATGAACTTGTAACCCAGAGAGTCCCCAGTGTTGTCTACAATAAGGTATTACCATGTTTATTAAAATTTTAAAAATGATTTTATTTGTCTTAAGTTATCTGAATTCTGCATCACCCTCAGTCGTGTCTACACACTGATCATTGATGATTCTTGTCAAACTGTCAAATGTCATAGAGCTGTGTACTACTAGCGTGCAGCGCACACTCAAAAATTGGATGTTTTTGAAATGCGGCTGAAAAAAGAGGTTTTTAAATGTTCTCTTAACTTGAGCTGACATCTATTTTTAACACGGATGTTTTTAGTCACAAAAGGGAAGACGCAACGCAACCATTGTGACAGTTTACAGTTCATGTTTTTTTGTTTGTTTGTTTTTTCTTCCGTTTTTGTATGTTAAGACATTTTGTTTCACTAAAAATCTCAGGTCTTGAATTTTTGATAAAAGAACGAATCTTCCTCTGTTTGGGTTTATTACCTGTATCTGTGGAGATGTATCACCTCGTCGGTTTGCTGACGAAAACAAAAGCAAAACTTTGGCGTCTCTCTTAGGAAACACGGTCTGCATATATTTAAAAGAGCGCATCAACAGTTCCGAACAAATAAAAATGTGAGGGGAACTCCATTTGCCTATCGGGCCGTGCCTGAAGTTTTGTGCAGATTCACTATAGAGCTAAAATGAAGTTTACTTTACATCTGCTGTGAAAGTGCATTTAAGATATAGCGGCTGAAAGCGCAAAAAAAAAAAAAGGCCGTGTGATTGTACCTTGTCAATTACTATTCAGTATGATAAATGTTATTAACTACAAGAAAATACAGATCTCTAAAATAAGATTGTGTATATAGGACTGTAGTTCAGAATTAAACTGTTATTGGTTTATTGCATCAGTCCAGACCTCCTTCCATTCAATGTATCATGAGATCTAAAGCAGACTCTGTATTGATGAACATATCCTTGATTTGTGTATTGGGAGCCCAAATAAAGGTGTAAAAGATAACATGCTGAATTATGGAAGTGTTTGACATTTTGTTTGTTACAATGTTGTTACGATGGGACTAAATTTTGTTACTGTGGGACAGTGAGTTATGACCACTCCAAAATGGCATAGCTGCGACAAACCAGTGGCCCAAACTGGAGTACCAGTTCTGAGCAAAAGTTTAAGTATGACCAACTTGAAAATTTTAAGCATGCCAAAGAATACGAGTACACCCTTTTGAGCTATCTGTGTGATGTACTGCACTCCCCAGCCTACATTTATATAGCAGACGCCTCCAAAGAGCCGTGCTCTGCGGGGGAGGCAAGCGGCTACAAGTCTAAGTACGGAAAACTGCTATGTTAGAGTTTGCCACAATGCCTTTTCATCAAAACTGATTTGTAGCATGAAAACAGCATACTCTTGCACTCTGAAACACTGGAATAAGCTACGCACATGTTGGAACACAGACTGCAGAGTGCGCTCTGCATGAAAGAGATTCAGCCTCTGATACAAATCGAAATGTAGATCCTACAAGCGGCCTGCACCCACCAACCTCACATCAGTGCAGGAACACTAAACCAAAGCTGCATCCTAACAGTCCAAAAATGCAAAGGAAGCTAAGCTACACGACCTCGAGTCTGCACTCTTTTAAGGTAACCGCTAATCGCAGTCACTAGTTTCAATCATTTCAAATGTGTCGTCTGCACACCCATAATGTGAATGTCCCAGTCCACCGCACACAGAAGGAGCTCTATTGGTTTGAGTACAATGAACTCACTGACATGTTGAAGAAATGTCTTTGAGATGATGTGAGCTCTGTGACATGGCACGTTTTCCTGCTGGAAGCAGCCATCACAAGATGTGTACACTGTAGTTTTAAAGGGATGGACATAAACAATACTCAGGTTAGGCTGTGGTGTTTAAACAATGTTCAGTTGGTAGCAAGAAGCCATAGTGTGCCAAGAAAATGTCCCCCACACCATTACACCATCAGCCTGACCCATTGATACAAGGCAGGATGACTCCATGCATCGATAATGTTATTGTCCAATGTTGGTGAGTCTGCAAATTCAGTTTGCTGTTCTTAGCTGACAGTAGTGGCACCCACTGTGGTCTTCTGCTGCTGTAAGCCCATCTGCTTAAAGATCTGATGTGTTCTGCACTCAGAGATGCTCTTCTTGACTGTTGCCTTCCTATCAGCTTGAAGCAGAACTGCCCCTTACTGGGTATTTTTCTCTTTTTGTGATGATCCACTGTAAATCTTAGAGATGGTTGTGTGAGAAAACTCCAGCAGCTGAACAGTTTCTCATAGCAGCCTGTCTAACACCAGCCTGATCTATTGTGCATTCTTGATGTTTTTCACTCTCACAAGGCTCCATTCAATTCAATTCAATTTTATTTATATAGCGCCAAATCACAACATAAGTCGCCTCAAGGCGCTTCATAGATACAGAGAAAAACCCAACAATCATATGACCCCCTATGAGCAAGCACTTTGGCAACAGTGGGAAGGAAAAACTCCCTTTTAACAGGAAGAAACCTCCAGCAGAACCAGGCTCAGGGAGGGGCGGGGCCATCTGCGGCGACCGGTTGGGGTGAGAGAAGGAAGACAGGATAAAAGACATGCTGTGGAAGAGAGACAGAGGTTAATAACAGATATGATTCAATGCAGAGAGGTCTGTTAATACATAGTGAGCGAGAAAGGTGACTGGAAAGGAAAAACTCAATGCATCATGGGAATCCCCCGGAAGCCTACGTCTATTGCAGCATAACTAAGGGAGGATTCAGGGTCACCTGGTCCAGCCCTAACTATATGCTTTAGCAAAAAGGAAAGTTTTAAGCCTAATCTTAAAAGTAGAGATAGTGTCTGTCTCCTGAATCCAAACTAGAAGCTGGTTCCACAGAAGAGGGGCCTGAAAACTGAAGGCTCTCCCTCCCATTCTACTTTTAAATACTCTAGGAACAACAAGTAGGCCTGCAGAGCGAGAGCGAAGTGCTCTAATAGGGTGATATGGTACTACAAGGTCATTAAGATAAGATGGGGCCTGATTATTTAAGACCTTGTATGTGAGGAGCAGGATTTTGAATTCAATTCTGGATTTAACAGGAAGCCAATGAAGGGAAGCCAAAACAGGAGAAATATGCTCTCTCTTTCTAGTCCCTGTCAGTACTCTTGCTGCAGCATTTTGGATTAGCTGAAGGCTTTTCAGTGAGTTTTTTTGGACATCCTGATAATAATGAATTACAGTAGTCCAGCCTGGAAGTAATAAATGCATGAACTAGTTTTTCAGCGTCACTCTGAGACAGGATATTTCTAACTTTAGAGATGTTGCACAAATGGAAGAACACAGTCTTACATATTTGTTTAATATGTGCATTGAAGGACATGTCCTGGTCAAAGATGAGTCCAAGGTTCCTCACAGCGTTACTGGAGGCCAAGGTAATGCCATCCAGAGTAAGAATCTGGTTAGATACCATATTTCTAGGCTTTTCAGGGCCGAGTACAATAACCTCAGTTTTATCTGAATTAAGAAGCAGAAAGTTAGCGGCCATCCAGGTCTTTATGTCTTTAAGACATTCCTGCAGTTTAACTAATTGGTGTGTGTTATCTGGCTTCATGGACAGATAGAGCTGGGTGTCATCTGCATAGCAGTGAAAATGTATGCTATGTCTTCTAATGATACTGCCTAAGGGAAGCATGTATAATGTAAACAGAACTGGTCCTAGCACTGAACCCTGTGGAACTCCATAATTAACCTCAGTGTGTGAAGAGGACTCCCCATTTACTAGGGGTGCAACGATATTCGTATCGATATTGAACCGTTCGATACAGTGCTTTCGGTTCGGTACGCATATGTATGAACAATACAACATTTGTAATTTATTTTATCAACTTTCCTTCTGACGATGCTGTCTGTGTTGAGCGCTCAGTGAATCTGCGTTCGACTACTCCGCCTAGGCTGCACTGTCGAGCGCAGATCCACTGAGCGCTCAACACAGACAGCATCGTCAGAAGGAAGAGCGCAGGGCAAGCTAGCGAGAGAGAAGTTAAGCTCTCCTTGCAACATGGACCTCCCCCACCCTCATTCAGATCTGGCATTTGGAATTATTTTGGTTTTCATGTGACGTATGACCCTGAAGGTAAGCGAGTCATGGACTAAAGTAAAACAGTATGTTGGATGTGCCACGCAATGCTCAATTACATGGGTGGGAGCTAGTGTGTTAGCGCAGTTAGCTCGTTAACGTGTTGGCCGGCTAGCCCCATGCACGGGGCGATCGGCGGTAGCTCGTTAACGGAGATTTGCCGTGTTGTGGCGTTAAGGTCATTTCAACGAGATTAACCTGAAAGCACTAGTGGGAACACAACGAATATGACTGCACATTTACGCCGACATCATCCTAGTGCAAAGACAAAAACAACAAGCATGCTACTAACTTTAGCCGAGTCATTTAGACAGCTGTTAGCACATGATTCTCCTTATGCTGCTGAGAATATAGCCCAGAAGAAGCGGATAGTATAGCTTTTATTTTGGAAAGAGACATTTCTCTGTAATAAACTCTCTTTTCCAAAGATGAGTGATTCCTCAATCAGATACAGGGCTTGCAATATCGCTAGCCCAACGTCCCGGGGCTAGCGATTTTTTCAGTCGGGCTACCAAAATCTATCTCTTCCCTGCCCGTCGGGCTATTGTAGGAAGGAAAAATATATGTCAATGCTTTTGCATTCTTGTAGCTGGGTAATTATGTCATTGGCATCGGTGAGCCACTGTCAATATGTGACATATTGAAATCGCGTTTGAATTTGCGCTTGTTTTTTTGCTTTCACTTTGCAATCCTGCGAACTGTGTATAGAGAGCGACAGCACTGTTTGGTGAGTGATGATAATTTGTGCACCAATTCCTCTGACATCGTCTTATCAATCGTTAGCTTACTATGCAAACATGACAAGTGAAATCTCCCGCAGCTTAAACATGTGAGAGGTTGATCGCGCAGAGAATCGCTGAGCTTATGTGTGTGTGTGTGTAAAAGCAGCAGGATATATATTTTAGTTCTGCTGAGCCAAATAAGACAGGTCAGGGTGAAGAAGTGACAGCCAAAGAAAAGCTTACCACAAAACGGAAAAGTTATGACAAATCAGACTATAAGGCAAAAAGAAAGTGCAGCTTTATGGTTTCATGGACAAAATAATTTCTGTGGCTGCAATATGACGAGCTAAATAACCAGGGCTGCACATAAGTGGTCTGCAGGTGCGCATTCGCTGTCAAAATAAAAAACACGCACAAGGGTTAGGGTTAAATTTAAAACTGTACTTTTGAGTTAAAATATATATTTATAATTTTAATAAATGACAAATTAAAAATGCATGAACATTTTTTTGTATCGAAAAAATATCGAACCGTGACACCAAAGTATCGAACCGAACCGAACCGTGAATTTTGTGTATCGTTGCACCCCTACCATTTACATGAACAAATTGGAGTCTATTAGATAGATATGATACAAACCACTGCAGTGCAGTACCTGTAATACCTACAGCATGTTCTAATCGCTCTAATAGGATATTATGGTCGACAGTATCGAATGCTGCACTGAGGTCTAGCAGGACAAGCACAGAGATGAGTCCACTGTCAGAGGCCATAAGAAGATCATTTGTAACCTTCACTAAAGCTGTTTCTGTGCTGTGATGAGCTCTGAAACCTGACTGAAACTCTTCAAATAAACCATTCCTCTGCAGATGATCTCTTAGCTGTTTGACAACTACTCTTTCAAGGATTTTTGATATGAAAGGAAGGTTGGAGATTGGCCTATAATTAGCTAAGGCTGCTGGGTCTAGAGATGCTTTTTGAGTAAAGGTTTAACTACAGCCAGCTTGAAGGCCTGTGGTACATAGCCGATCATTAGAGATAGGTTGATCATATTTAAGATCGAAGAATTAATTAATAGCAGGACTTCTTTGAGCAGTTCAAAATGTAGATGTCAGTGTTTTTAAATAAATGATGTTATAAGTGACCAAGAGGTATACCATCATGCATCCATGTCTCAGGTTCAGGCCAGGGAGGGTAAAGTCTATTATCCAATCCTAAGAAGGACCCCAAACCCACAAAAGAAGTTAATTCTGGTGAGGTTCCCATTCCAGCGGCTCCTGCTGCTACTGCTTTAAACAGTGCTGGAACTGCAGAAGAACCAGCGAGTCCAGGAAAAGACTTTGATGTGGTCACACCAGCCTGTGTAAAAGACATCAGGGTCACCACAGTACAAAACACTGCTGTGGCTCTATATTCACCATCTCTTTTTGGCCCTTCTGTTGGACCATTTATCAATATTACAGAGTTTTCCAAAGACCGTCAAACCAAGAGAAAACAAAAAATGACTTCAGAATCAGAAGAATCAGAATCAGAAAGGGGTTTATTGCCAAATGTTGAGCAGGTTTACAACGTTAGGAAATTGCTGCGGTGCTTCAGTGCAAACATAGTGTCATAAATAGCACTTAAATAGACATGAAAAAATAAAAGTAGGGATAAGAATTAAAAGTGCTACGTAGAAAGATATGTGCATGAGCTATACATGAGATATATACATGAGAATAAGAATTAAGAGTGCTACGTTGAAAGATATATACATGAGTGCAGGTGGTGATCAGTGCCAATCATGGAATGATGCAGTGAACACAGCGTAGGGTCATGTGTTAGTAGCGGGAACAGTCATATGGTTATTGTTCATGTGTCCAACAGCAGAGGGGAAGAAACTGTTCTTATGGCGAGAGGTTCTGGTGCGAATGGACCGGAGCCTCCTGCCTGAGGGGAGCAGGTCAAACAGACTGTGTCCAGGGTGAGAAGGGTCAGCTGAGATCCGAGCTGCACGCCGCAATGTCCTGGAGGTGTACAGGTCCTGCAAAGATGGGAGTCTGCAGCCAATCACCTTCTCAGCAGAGCGCACAACACGCTGCAGTCTCTGTTTGTCCCTGATAGTGGCTCCAGCGTACCACACGGTGATGGAGGAGGTGAGGATGGACTCGATGATTGCAGTGTAGAACTGCATCATCGTCCGTGTTGGCAGGTTGAATTTCTTCAGCTGCCTCAGGAAGTACATCCTCTGCTGGGCTTTCTTGATGACGGAGGTGATGGTGGGCTCCCACTTCAGGTCCTGGGTGATGGTGGTACCCAGGAAGCGGAATGAGTCCACAGAGGTGATGGGGGTGTCAGTCAGGATGATGGGGGGGAGTGGGGCTGTGTGCTTCCTGAAGTCCACAATAATCTCCACTGTCTTCTGGGCATTCAGCACCAGGTTGTTGTGGCTGCACCAGGACACCAGACGTTCAACCTCCCTCCTGTAGGCAGACTCATCCCCGTCCGAGATGAGTCCAATAACTTCTAAAAATGTCTCAAAACTTATCAGGCTCACAGATACTAATGTATTATATTTAAGAAATAGCTAAATACATTCTAAATAAAAATATCAGTTAAATTTTGATCACAGCAAATACGAGAATATTTAACCTCAAGTACAGACAGCACATTCAGATTGAGCTGTTGTACTAAGTAAAATTACAGAAAAGCAAAACCTAAAGTAACAGTAGTAGTTGTGCAGGGAAGCATCCCGTTCTTTAGGATGACTTCTCATCTTATAGGATTTTAAATCCCTGTTAAACAATCATGGGAGACGGCTTGCTCCTCCATGAGCTCGAATCTGGAGGTTTCTTCCTATTAAAAGCCAATTCTTCCTTCCCATTGTCACCAAGTGCTTGCTCGAGGAGGGCTTTCTAATTGTTGGGGTTTTTCTAACATTGTGGGGTCTTTACCCTATAAAGCACCTTGAGATGATCGTTTCTCTGAATTGGAATTGTAAATGCAAACTGGGATTTGAAATGTCCCAGAGCAATCTGTAGTTTCAGGGTTTCAGGGTTACTAATTGCTGCATTTTACCTGGACCTAACAAGTGTGCTTACAAACATATTCCGACAAATGTTTGTTTCTGCAAGCCGGACTCAGTTGAAGCTGTGGTGAGGTGGTGTTCTGTTGGATTAAGATCAGGTGATTGTAGTGTCCATTTGAGTGGCGTTGTTGTTGTCATGCTCAAGAACCCAGTTTGAGATGATGCGATGGCACCACAGTGATGACAACTCGTTATTTCAACAAACTGTAAAACCAAAGATGGATGGAGCTCCCGGGTCTGAAAAGTGAAGTTAATCTCTTCCTGGAAGGCCAGCAGGGGGCGACTGTTCTGCTTCACTTGACTCTTTGGCTCTGTAAACACTTTCCTGATCAGTTCATGGCCTCAGTTGCTCCTTTCGAGTCTGTTTGTAGGTAGCCTGGCTCCTATTAGTTTCAGAAAAGGCTGATAACGCTCTACCTCACCAACCTCCTGGATCTGTTTTTATCTTCAGTTTTGTAGGCAGTGCTGAAACACCAGTCTAAGTCTACATTGGAGAGACCAAACAGCCACTTCACAAGCGCATGGCACAACACAGAAGAGCCACCTCCACAGGACAAGACTCAGCAGTCCATCTGCATCTTAAGGATAAAGGACACTCTTTCGAGGATGCCAATGTTCACATTTTGGACAGAGAGGACAGATGGTTTGAAAGAGGAGTGAAAGAAGCCATCTATGTCCACTGTGAGCGACCATCTTTGAACAGAGGCGGGGGTTTACGACACCAACTCTCTGCCATCTATAATCCAGTTTTGAGATCCCTTCCCAGACGCCTTAACGCCCACTCACATCCTGGGCCATCTGACCTCAGGAATTCGCATGATAAGGTGGGGCCAGGTTTCACAATGAACACACCCGAAACTCTGGCTGATTGGGACCCACACCCAGTTTCACACCTTGGCTCAGGCGATTAGAGGATCATCAGGGGGTCTTTTTGTCCCTCTGTGGGGGGTTACTCTCACTAGGTTTATATCTGGGACTCTCCACCATTTGACCTTAGAACTGAAGAAGCTTCTCGGATGAGAGGTGAAACGTCTTCAAGTAACTTAAAGAAGTCCAGACGCTTTTCTTTGCAAGCTCCTTTGACCAGTCTAAGTCCACCTTTTTTCCTTTTACCCATCAAAGTGTTTGAAAGAACACCAAACAGCCCTAAAACCTCGTCTGATGTTATTAAATCAACACGAAGCACTCGGGATGGCCTTGACTCACTGTTGAATTACAAAAAATAAATAGTAATGCAGTTTTTTTAAAGCGTTCAAGCCTTTAATTTTGGCCTCTAAAGCACACATAGCATGGAAAATGAAAAGAACTGCCAAATCATGCAGATGGTTTAATCCCAGCCTCATAACATTGGATTTATTCCCCATTGAATTTAAGCCTTCACTGCATTTGAAGATAAAACAGTCATTTGTCAAATGCCGCCAAAGAAAATTCTCGTCAAAACGGGAGCACATAATGACCGTGTCCTGCTGTCTGTCTGCTTATATGTGGCAGAGTGATTAATTGATTGTTATAGGCTAACAAACAAACAACACTGATTACATTAACTGACCACAGTTTTGTCTTTTAGTACAGGCTCTAACAGAGTGCTGAAGTGATTAGTAGTTGGGCTGCTCAGCTGCTGAATTAGTAATGTTAATGGGAGTAATGAGACACGGAAACGCACGCTGAGTCGGTGCACGAGCAGAGTCGCTCTTTGTGTGTTAATTGTCATCTTTCTTGCCGTTCCGCTTTTGCTTTTCTTGCACTGGGAACAAACAGAAAAGCCCGCATTTGACAGTGAAACCTGCCATTTTCGGTCCCTTCAAACAAACCTCCAGGGCTCGTTTTGAGGTTTAGCTCCGGCTGCCCTCACAACACAGCTTCAGCGGCTCATTTGTGGGTGGAACATAAATCCAGTTCTTGATAATTAACCAGCACCCTCGGAGCAGACGCAGCGTTTTCACCAAGTATTACCTTCTAATTTTAGCGTGGAAGACAATGGGGAAATTCAGCGGGAGGACGTCAGTGAAAATTCAACCATCTGGACATTCTCGCATACTGGTGGGAGGGTGATGATTTATTTTCAGCAACCTCTCGAGCTGAATAAGAGACGCCTACCGCTTGAAAATCCGCAGAGAGGAAGAGATATGAGAGCAGCTTTTGTGAGCAACAAATCCCTGAATTAAGAGCCATCTGAAAGGAAAACACCATCCAAGCTCTTAATTACAAGTCAAAGAAGAGGAACACACTGTATATAGCTGCCCACGGGCAAAGGTCCCACACATACCTTTTTTTAAATCACTTTGATTGTTTCGGCAGCTCAGAAAGCAGATTAAAAGTTAATGGATGATTAAGGTTTCCCTTTCATCTTATGCTCCTTCATGATCTACCGCTGAAGCGCATGTGGCTAAATAAAGATATCAGGGAGAAAACCATCAGTCATGACAGTCACTTCTTATATGACAGATGTAGAGGTGAACCGTCCCTCTTCACGTTATGAGGCACGCCCGATTCATCGCTGCTGCTTTATTGCTTCTGATCCTCTAGATGGCAATATTACCTTTGGCTTTGAATGCCAGCAGGGGCAGCTCAGCAGCACAAACATATCCAGCGTCGTTTTATTCGATTTTAGAGGAATTACATGTATTCGGGGGGAGAAAAAGCAAACAAGATGCAGTGTTGAATAACCTTGAGAAAAGGACACAGGTTTTCACGGCATAAATCCGAGGAGTATTTCTGCACACTTTCTGATCTTCAGTCCAAAGCAATCACACACACACGCACACAAACACACACATGTGTGAGCTCGTACTGCTACAAACTTTGGACTCGATCCATCTCATTAACAGATTCAGATAACCGTCGGACGGCGGGGGCTCGGAGACATTCCCGGAAATGCCAAGGCACTTGGTAATTTGAGCGGGGAGTTGATCAAAAAGGCCTTCGCGCAGCAGCATGTGGTGCACTTATACCCATATGAGTATTAATGCAAATGATGCCCGGGAAATTGTGCAGGAAAGTGGCATGATTATAAGCCATTGAAAGTCCATTGTCATTTCTGTCTGAGAGGTCTCTCTTGAAAAATCAGGAGCTGATGGAAACCCCTCTAAGTACCTGAGATAGAGCCGGAGGGGGAAAATGAGTGGGCCCGGGCTGCCATTATACCATGGTAGCGCAATTATATCCGGTGATTGGCAGGAGCATAAATTAGCCCCTGTCTTCATAGTGTGGTTTTCTTTGTGTTCCCAACCCTTGCTAAGGTATTTTTTCTTTCACAAAAATATCTGTAGTGCTCTCTTCAGCCAGCTGTTCTCAGTGAAAAACAAGACATTATTTTAGAGTTTTCCTTTGTAATTATTCCCCTTACTACCCTAGTTTATCTCTCAGCCGGATGCAAATGCATCCTCTCGTGGCCTGAACACCAGAGATTTGTGTTTGTGGCGGGAACCGCACAGCACCAGCTGTCCTTTAAAAAGGGAGGCTAAAAGAAGAAAAAAACAGTTGATGTGAAATGTCTTCCTCCCTACTCGTCCCCAATCATCAATAATTCACCCGCTTCGACATTTGAACTAATTATGGTGCACCAATGGCCTATTTGAGCAGGGTCCTGTCAGATGAAAGCTTCTAGGTCCTTCCTGTCAGCAGCGGACGTAGCAGAATGAGGCGACAGCAGTGGAGGCTGAAGCCATTAAAATGAATGGAGAGCTCCTCTAACAATCATACAGCCCTGACACACACACATACACACAGTTACAAGTGTACCACACACACACACACACACACACACACACACACACAAATAAAAAAGGGGAAAACTGAATTGCTACCTCATGCAAACACACAATCACACAGACATGCATAAACATTACGTGCTACAGCAGCTCACACACA
Source organism: Rhamphochromis longiceps (assembly GCF_057381845.1). Classification (NCBI taxonomy): domain Eukaryota; kingdom Metazoa; phylum Chordata; class Actinopteri; order Cichliformes; family Cichlidae; genus Rhamphochromis; species Rhamphochromis longiceps. The sequence continues at coordinate 35,078,831 of NC_140578.1, read as the reverse complement.
CACGAACACACAGAGAGTGACGTTCCCGCCACCTGTGTGGGTTGTTTGGCCTCCTCATCCAGACCTCTCTGGTTTTAATTAGCCTGCTGCTGAAGTGTTTTCCTTTTTATATTCTCTGAAGGGCGATGATAACGGCTACAGCCGAGATGGAGGCTCTCCGCTGGTTTGTTTCATTAGGGAGAGCATAATGACCCTGCAATCACAACACCAAGAAAATACCTACCCTAATAAATATTTTCCTCCTAATGGTTCAGTTTATACTCTGTTGTGACTTTGTCATCAGCGCCACAGCAGTGGAAGGAATTAATAATGCTAATGATAATAATCACATGCAATTCCTTGTTTTGTCTTTCATTTGAGTCAAATTGAATTAATCCAATGCTAAAAATGTAACAAGAATATTAATGCCAAATATCACTGAGGTCTTTGAGTGGAGTGTTACGATGTAAGTTAAAAGGAAAGTTTTAAGTGTATTTTTCCTGAGAAGATCAATTCCACAATTGCAAATCTAGGCTTACTAAATATTTTGATTAGCTTAGGTTAGCTTAGTTTAGCACAGCGTAGCTTGGAAGCAGGGAAAACAGGATGTCCCCGCAAAAAATCACTTATTTGCTTCCCTGAAGTGCAATAATTGACACAGTGTAACTTATTCACGTTATGTAAGACACCATTCACTAGATATTTTCCCCCTTTAGCTTTTACACTAGCCGAAATTATCACTTGACTTATTTTAGCTTAATATTTAGCGCACATGTGGAATCTTCTTTCTGCACAAGACGACGGATTTAAGTACTTCCAAAAATGTTTACTTTTCTTTTAAGAAGGAAACTCAAAAGGAGAACTATAAGGAAACTGAAAGAAGCATCAATGTTGACACCATCTACAGTAATAATGAAACACAAACATATTACAGATTTTTAAAAAAGAGAGAAAGAAGACATGCTACCATAACATAGACTGCATATAAAAGGTGGACCTGCCCGTCTGGGTGGAAGTGCCCTAAATGTGCATACTTTCTCATAACCAGCAGGGGGCAACTTTCTCAAAGTGTGTGATAAAAATGATACTTTTTTCACTTGATTTATAAAAACAACAACAACAACAACATTTTCCTAAAGTCTTTTTAGACTAAGTATGATTTTTTTTGTTTTCAAATTTTTATTCAGTTTTATTTATATAACACCAAAGCACAACAACATTCGCCTGAAAGCACTAAGGTTAGTAAAGACGCTACAATAATACAGAGAAAACCCCAACAGTCAACCCTTGTGAGCAAGTACTTGGTGACTGTGGGAAGGAAAAACTCCTTCTGGCAAAACAGTCTATGTGAGGGTTATATATATATATATATATATATATATATATATATATATATATATATATATATATATATTAGTGCTGTCAAAATTATCGCGTTAATTGTTAAGATCAACGCGAAATGTTTAATGCATTAAAAAAATTTAACACTGATTTTGTTTTTTTTATTAATTTCCTGTAATCTAAGACCTTTAAATTCATGAGCACCTCTGGAGGAGGGGGCAACAGTGTGCTATGCTGGCGTTTGGCCTGACAGAAATGATTAGAAGAAGAAGAAGAAGTGACACCATGCTACTATCTAGCTAACACTAGCTAACACACGCAAGCATGGACGAGGGCGGACTTTTGGGTGGAAAGTTTCTCTTTAAGAAGTTGCCTGATGGCTTGTTGGACAAAACGAGAGTAAGATGCACAATTTGCAACGCTGAATTCAAGTACCACAGAAGCAGTTCATCACTGGCGTATCACCTGAGAGCAAAACACCCAACTGAATCCACCTCTACGGGACCTCGCCAGTCTACGCTTCAGGAGTATGGTGCTTGTGGACGAATAACAAAAAATGTGAGAGAAAAGGTAACCAATTCCTTGGTTGTTTGGATAGCTAAAAACTGCCGACCAGTTAGCATAGTAGAAGATGATGGACTGAGAGAAGTCATTCGTGCTGCATCAGGAGATGAGTGTTACAATCTGCCCTCGAGAGGAACCATTGTGTCGAGACTGCACACTTTGTATGGGGACCAGAGGGCTCAGCAGTCCAGCAAGCTTGTGCAAGTAAGGAATGTCGCTCTCACCGGAGACCACTGGACTTCGGTGAACAACGATAATTACTTAAAATATAAAGAATAAAAAAATGTAATTGGAGCCAGGCTATTAATAAAGTAATTGAGATTAATCGCAATTAATAACAGAAAATTGTGAGATTAGTTAGTTAATTTTTTTTAATCTATTGACAGCACTAATATATATATATATATATATATATATATATATATATATATTAGGGGTGCAACGATATTCGTATCGATATTGAACCATTCGATACAGTGCTTTCGGTTCGGTACGCATATGTATCGAACAATACAACATTTGTAATTTATTTTATCAATTTTCCTTCTGACGATGCTGTCTGTGTTGAGCGCTCAGTGAATCTGTGTTCGACTACTCCGCCTAGGCTGCACTGTCGAGCGCAGATCCACTGAGCGCTCAACACAGACAGCATAGTCAGAAGGAAGAGCGCAGGGCAAGCTAGCGAGACAGAAGTTAAGCTCTACTTGCAACAGGCAAATTGAACCTCATTCAGATCTGGCGTTTGGAATTATTTTGGTTTTCATGTGACGTATGACCCTGAAGGTAAGCGAGTCATGGACTAAAGTAAAACAGTATGTTGGATGTGCCACGCAATGCTCAATTACATTGGTGTGAACTAGTGTGTTAGCGCAGTTAGCTCGTTAACGTGTTGGCCGTCTAGCCCCATGCACGGAGCGATCGGCGGTAGCTCGTTAACGGAGATTTGCCGTGTTGTGGCGTTAAGGTCATTTCAACGAGATTAACCTGAAAGCACTAGTGGGAACACAACGAATATGACTGCACATTTACGCCGACATCATCCTAGTGCAAAGACAAGTGGAAGCAGACAAAAAAAAGCAAGCATGCTACTAACTTTAGCCGAGTCATTTAGACAGCTGTTAGCACATGATTCTCCTTATGCTGCTGAGAATATAGCCCAGAAGAAGCGGATAGTATAGCTTTTATTTTGGAAAGAGCCATTTCTCTGTAATAAACTCTCTTTTCCAAAGATGAGTGATTCCTCAATCAGATACAGGGCTTGCAATATCGCTAGCCCGACGTCCTGGAGCTAGCGATTTTTTTTCAGTCGGGCTACCAAAATCTTTCTCTTCCCTGCCCGTCGGGCTATTGTAGGAAAAATATATGTCAATGCTTTTGCATTCTTTCAGAAATGTAGCTGGGTAATTATGTCATTGGCATCGGTGAGCCACTGTCAATATGTGACATATTGAAGTCGCGTTTGAATTTGCGCTTGTTTTTTTGCTTTCACTTTGCAATCGTGCGAACTGTGTATAGAGAGCGACAGCACTGATCTGTGAGTGATGATAATTTGTGCACCAATTCCTCTGACATCGTCTTATTAATCGTTAGCTTACTATGCAAACATGACAAGTGAAATCTCCCGCAGCAAGCTTAAACATGTGAGAGGTTGATCGCGCAGAGAATCGCTGAGCTTATGTGAGTGCCTGTGTAAAAGCATTTCAGTTCTGCTGAGCCAAATAAGACAGGTCAGGGTGAAGAAGTGACAGCCAAAGAAAAGCTTACCACAAAACGGAGAAGTTATGACAAATCAGACTATAAGGCAAAAAGAAAGTGCAGCTTTATGGTTTCATGGACAAAAGAATTTCTGTGGCTGCGATATGATGAGCTAAATAACCAGGGCTGCACATAAGTGGTCCGCAGGTGCGCATTCGCTGTCAAAATAAAAAACACGCACAAGGGTTAGGGTTAAATTTAAAAACTGTACTTTTGAGTTAAAATATATATTTATAATTTTAATAAATGACAAATTAAAAATGTATGAACATTTTTTTGTATCGAAAAAATATCGAACCGTGACACCAAAGTATCGAACCGAACCGAACCGTGAATTTTGTGTATCGTTGCACCCCTAATATATATATATATATATATATATATATATATATATATATATATATATATATATATATATATATATATGTATGTGTATATATATATATATATATATATATATATATATAATATAAAATACATCTTTATCTACAATGTAGATTGATGACCTTGTTTCAAATGCTAGAATAATTGAAGTTAGTCAGTTGCCATCAAATTATTGCAATTAATTCACATTTTAAGAACAGATCAGTGTTCAGTGTTATATGAATCACTCACAGGGATTCACAGAGAATTATCACGTTAACATGGTTTTCCTCAACTCTATACAGTGCTTAAGATTTTTAGTTAATTTTTGCTTTGTTTTGGGAGAATCTCACGCCTTTCTTCATTCTCAGCAGCTCAGTATAAAGGACAGAACCGGCTATAGAGCTGAACAGACCTAAAACTACTAAACTTAACTCCAAATAAACCATATTGTTGATTTGCTGTACAAGCTTTATAAGCCAATACTAGAGTTTGGTTTATATCTATAAAAACAGAGATCTGGACTTCTTGAACCAGATTACAGAGCTTGTTGTTGAAAACAAGAAGGAACCTGGCTCCTTGCCTTATATTTGCTAACTAAGTTTTAAAGTGGGTAAAAAGAAAGGTTGTTAGAGGCTGCAGTAACCTCCAGGAAACATCCAGTTGATTAATTTTGTCCTCTTGTGCTGCTTGCTCTGGAAGAAGCTTCTCGGCAGAGCAAAGAGTTGTAATTTATCCCAAATACACAACACACACCAAAGAAGGAGACAGCCTTGTGCGACTAAATGAGCTTTGATGTCTATCTGAAGACTGGTTATACACTGCATCTATTGTTGCGCAAGCAGCCTGCAGAAGCACAAAGCTTTAGAACAGAAATACAGTGAGGTCAGAGCGTTCAGATTTTTGAGAATAATCAGTAAAATGTTACAATAAATTCCAAAGCTGCTTTGATGTTTCTTTGGGTGTATAAAGTCTAGACAAAACACAATTATATAAAAGCTGAAATAACTCATTAAAATGGGACACAGGCACAGGTATATTTTCTTCCATCTTTGTCTGCTCCTCTTAACCTTGCTGACTTTAATTTGCTGAGTTTATTGGCACATATGGAGGGATGGTCAGTAAAAAAAACAAAACAAAACAACACAACAGCAAAGGAGAAGTCTGAGGACATCCTGTACTTAAACTGCTAGTTGGATCATCAGGTTTCTGTGGGAGATGCAGCGGGGTGTCATCGGTGTAGCAGCGAAACAAAACGTTATGGATTATGAGGCCGAGTGGGAGGATGAGGAGGAGGATGAGTTGGTTATTGAGAAGGCTGAATGGGAAAGGTAGGAGTCGAGGCTTTCCAAAGCTGGATTTAGGTCGACAGAGCATAGAAATCTGGTTTTCTGTGTTCGCAGCGGCAGGGCGAAGCAGTGGGGGTGCTGCCAAGGCTTTATTGATATTTTAAGGTGATGAAGCACAGATGAAAACAGTGATTCGGGTTTGGGGTTTTGAGAAGCAGCAACACTGTCTCGATTGTGTAAAAACTGCATAAATACAGTGCTACACATAATAAAAAAACGATATACCCTTACACCTGATGTGACAGACAAACACAGCAGGTATTACATTTTTTTTCTCTGCCTGCGATGCCTCAATGCTGTGTCAAATATTACAGCTCCGACACTGAGGTAATGAAGACAAAATATTGTTTTGCTGCCAAAACATCTGTAATTTTCGATCAACACGGCCTTAACAGCAGCAGTATGTGTTCCTGTGTGTGTGTGTCAGTGATTCATGCTTCTGAGTGTGTGTGTGCTTCTGTGGGTGCAACAAAGCTAATCCTCTTCGTGCGCCTGAGAGAAATAACGGAGAGATGCACCTGCTGCAGGGTAATTCCTCCAGTATGTGCTCACGTCCTCTTATCTTCATTTTCTTTCTTTGAATCGGCTCCTTATTAATTTAACAAAGACTCACTCACTCATTTCCAGCTTCTGTGCTTTCACATAAGTGACACATTAAAGAACTTTGGAAGCATAAATGCCTGTTTGGACTCATTTACACACACGACATTTTAATAGTGCATTCATTTATTTTCTCAATTTCTCTGAATGTCTTTTGACTATTGTGTTCACCTCCTTTACTCTTCATCTGACTCCTTTCCTGTGTAGCTAACGCAAGCCACAAACAATATAAAAATTTAATCTGAAGTTTGCTAATCTATTAAGAAGCAGTGGCTCTGACAGTGGATATGGTGAAGAGAAACAGCAGGCAAATGTGAGCTGATACATGTATTTTATAATAACACCAATATATATTTGTACTGATCAACATGATTATGAGCTCAAGGAGTGACTCTTAGTTCAGGAACAGGAAACAAATCTCCTCAACACCTTTCTGATGACTGAATCTGGCAGGTTGCTAAGTTGCTTAGCATAAACGCTGACACAGTCTGTCTGAAACAATCCGCCCACCAGCGCTTCCAAACATTGCATTTGTTTCAATTGCACTACAACTAGACAAGTTGTGGTTTCGCAAGGGTTTCTGGACTACTGTTACTTCTTTGAGGCTCTACTGGTTACATAATTACCCATTATGAAATGTAATTTCTAGGAGGCTGGGCTGCTGTACCACCAGAGCCGTTCCATTAATCCCATTGTACAGAAACTGGCAGATGGTCCAGAGAGAATGGCAGCGAATGCAGACAAATGGCTAAAGAAATTTGTTTGCATCAGCTTCTAGACAATAAATAAGTGAAATTAAAAAATTTAACGAAATAAGCCATTTAAAAACTATCTATCAAAATAAATAAAATTATACATAGGTGTCTTTAATTTTTTCTGGGGGAAAGCCAGTTCTTCAAAAGGCTAGCAATCTGCTAACTGATGTTGTTTAGTCCATTAAGGCTTGTTTCCTCAGAGGGCGCTCTCTGCACCGGGGCTGTGATCGACTGTGGCTGCTGGGTCTCTGGGGGTCCTCTCAGCCTGGCTGGGGGGCTCCTTGGCCTCCCTCCTGCTGTGTGCCCAGCCTGGAGGCTGCGGTCTGTGACCGGCTCCCGGTGCAGACGGCTCCCTGTTATAGTGTTTCCTCACTTGGCCCAGCCCAATTTTTACTCTTTAAGTGTGCTCGTGTGTGTGTGTGTGTGTGTGTGTGTGGTGGGGGGGGGAGATATGTGTGTATTCACATCATTCATGTTAATGAGAGTGTGGGGAGTGAGTTGGAGGGTGGGGTGGGCTGTTTTTAACTATGTAAAGCACTTTGTGCTACATTGTTTTTTGTATGAAAAGTGCTTTATAAATAAAGATTGATTGATTGATTGATTGATTTAGGGAAACTAAAAGCCTGCTGCTACCAGTACCCGCTGGTACTGTTACAACCTTAATACTGACAGAAAGGTGTTCTACTAAAGCTGAAACGACTCCTACTATCAAAATCAGGACAAAAATATATATATTTGTAGGGCTATCCTGTGACTATGGCTGTGTACCGAGCTCGGTACTTTTCAGAGTACTGACCTTATTATGTCAGTATGAGCAAGTATTGATTCGCAGTAGCTCAATCTGTGCCAAATTTCAGTATCAGAGCACATCTGGGTTAGAGGAAGCAAGAGAGCAAAGCCATGTGACGCTTTCACCAAAGCATCAGCAGGTGATGTTAGCAGCTTGGTGTAATAGCGTTGTTTAACGTATAAGTTGAACCCAAAGATGATGATGAAACTTTTAGTGAGACATCGACAGCTTCATCATCATCTTCAGTTAAATTATCAGGCTGTTGGATAGGCTGTGGTCAGATAAAAGCTCTGTGGCGGAGGCGTGGCCCCGGGCGCAGCTGCAGGGGAGGAGTGGAGCGGAAGGCTCAACAGGGCGGCGCTGCGAGGCCGGTAAGAACAGCTGATGTTGTTTATGGACTGATGATGGTCTCCCTCCGCTGTGTTTATAGTGAGACGAGGAGGAGCGGCCAGAAGAGAGATCAGCTGGGCTCGTGAGCTGTCAGACTGTGTGACTGAGTCAGCTGTCAAAACAACAACACTTGAATAAATGTGGAAGTTGGCTGTACCTACCTGTGTGTGCGTGTGTCTGTGCCTGGTGTATTCCACAAGTGGTGCCGAAACCCAGGAAAGTGCCGGTGGGGAAATGTCCGACCCACAGGCCGCGCCACCCGCCCAGCCTCTGCAATTCTTGGTGCAGATGCTGGCGGAGATGGCGACGATGAGCCGGGATCAGGCGGCCGACCAGCGTGCCCACCTGGCCGCGCTGCGGGAGCAGACGGACCGGCAGACGCAAGTTCTGGAGCGGCTGGTCGGGGCCGCTGCCACGCCGAAGCCCTCGCCACTGTCGGTGGCGGTGCCCCGGATGGGGGACGGGGACGACCCACAGGTTTTTTTGGAGACCTTCCGTGCCACGGCGGAGGCTTGCCAATGGCCGCGGGAGGAGTGGGCTCCGCGGCTGCTCCCCCTGCTGTCCGGGGAGGCACAAACAGCGGCCCTGAGTCTGCCTCCGGCGTCGAGGAGCAGCTTCGCGGACGTGAGCCGGGCGGTGGTGGACAGGCTAGGGCTCACCGCCGAAGACCACCGCCGGCGGTTCCGGGCCTGTCGGCTGGCTACAACGGACCGACCATTCGCCTGGGCCCGGCAGCTGCGCGACGCGGCGGTATGCTGGCTGCAACCGGGAACATCGGAGGGGGAGACGAAGCTGGTGGACAAGGTGGTGCTGGAGCAGTTCACGGAGGGATTGCCAGCGGAGACGGCGAGATGGGTCCGGTGCCACCGGCCCGCAAGCTTGGAGGTAGCGGTGACGCTGGCGGAGGACCACCTTGCCGCTGGAGCAGGGGAACCCGGGGACGCCGGACGGAGGCCGAACAAACAGGCCCCAGTGCCGGCCCCGAGGCGCCGTGTGCCGGCACCAGGGCAGGCAGAGCGGCTGAGCCCCACTAACCCTTTCGCGGCATTGGTGCCGTCCAGGGGAGCCGAGCCAAGTGGAGCCGCCCCCGAGCCACGGAGAGCAGCACAGACGCCGGGGCCGGAGTGTTGGAAGTGCGGGCAGCCGGGGCACCTGAGGAGGGATTGTCCGCTTATGGAAGTGGGGCAGGTGTTTCGTGTTGCTGGCGCCCCAGCACCCTCCCCCGGTCCAGGAGGGACATACAGTATTCCGATAAGGACTCGAGGGGGTATACGCCAGGCGTTGGTGGACACGGGCTGCACGCAGACCCTCGTACACCAAAGCTTGGTTCGCCCCGGGGCATTGCTGGAGGCAGAATGGGTGGAGGTGAGGTGTGTGCATGGTGACGTTCACAGGTATCCCATAGTGCCGCTGTTATTAAAGTATAAGGGCAAAACGCATAGAGTAACGGCGGCGGTTAGCCCGCGCCTGTCGCACCCCCTGATTCTGGGTACCAATTGGCCGGGGTTTCATCAGCTACTGGGACAGTACGCGGGGGTGCGATCACGACCGGAAGCGGGGTGTAGCGTGTGCGCGGCGTTCAGCGGTGACGCGGGGTCGTCCGACACTGACTCCGGGGGGGAGGAGCCGGCGGGTCCCTCACGGGACGTCCCGCCGGCCCCGGAAGTGTCCCCCATGGGTGATTTCCCACTGGAGCAGTCTCGTGACGGCACCCTACGCTCAGCCTTTGACCAAGTGATGGCTATTGATGGTCACGTGGTGCGCCCTGAGGCCGCGCAGACCTACCCGCGTTTCGTCTTATTAAACGACCAATTATATTGAGTGAGTCGTGACACTCAGACAGAGGAAACACACACCCAGTTGTTGGTGCCGCAGGGCCGCCGGGAAACGCTTTTCCAGGCGGCCCACTATAACCCCATGGCAGGGCATATGGGCTATGAGAAAACTCTGGAGCGAATAACGGCCCGATTTTATTGGCCGGGCATCCGAGCGGATGTGCGCCGCTGGTGCGCGTCCTGCCCGGACTGCCAACTTGTTAACCAGCCGGCCATACCGAAGGCGCCGCTGCGCCCTCTCCCCCTCATTGAGGTCCCGTTTGAGCGCATCGGCATGGACCTCATCGGGCCGTTTCACCGGAGTGCACGCGGCTACCGCTTTGTGTTAGTCCTGGTGGATTACGCAACGCGGTACCCGGAAGCAGTTCCGCTGTGCACCATCTCTGCAAAGAGTGTGGCGCAGGCACTGTTTCAGGTCATCTCCCGAGTCGGAATCCCGAAAGAGATACTGACTGACCAGGGCGCGTCGTTTATGTCTCGTACACTGCGGGAACTGTACGAATTACTGGGCATTAAATCTATTCGGACCAGCGTCTACCACCCTCAGACTGACGGGCTGGTGGAGCGGCTGAATAAGACTTTAAAGTCCATGATTCGGAAGTTCATTAACGAGGATGAACGCAATTGGGATCACTGGCTAGACCCTCTGTTATTCGCAGTGCGGGAGGTGCCCCAGGCCTCCACGGGATTTTCTCCCTTTGAACTGCTGTTCGGCAGGAGGCCACGTGGGGTGCTCGACCTGATTAAAGAAAGCTGGGAGAACGGTCCGAGCCCCGCCAAAAATGAGATTCAGTACGTGTTGGACCTGAGAGCAAAACTCCACACTTTGGGGAGGTTGTCACGGGAGAATTTGCTCCAGGCTCAGCAGCGTCAGCAACGCCTGTATGACAGAGGGGCTAGGCTCAGGCAATTTTCACCGGGAGATAAAGTGCTTGTGTTACTCCCTACTTCCAGCTCGAAGTTGCTCGCCAAGTGGCAAGGACCCTTTGTGGTCACACGGCGAGTCGGGGACGTGGACTATGAGGTCGCTCGGTCGGACAGGGGAGGAGCCACGCAGATTTATCACCTCAATCTCCTCAAACTGTGGCGAGAGGTTGAAACCGCTTCTCTGGTGAGCTTGGTGAAGGAGAGAGATGAGTTGGGGCCTGAGGTGCCAAATTCTATCATTCCCACCTCCCTCCCTTGTGATGACCATCTCACACAGGCCCAGAGAGCGGATGTTGTCGCGTTGCAACAGCGTTTTGCGGACGTGTTCTCCCCCCTGCCCGGCCGGACGTCCCTCATCGAGCACCATTTCGTGACGCAGCCCGGCGTGACGGTGCGTTCACGGCCCTACAGGCTCCCGGAGCACAAGCGAAAAATCGTGCAGAGGGAATTGGCGGAAATGCTGAGGATGGGAGTAATAGAAGAGTCGCACAGCGCCTGGTGTAGCCCCATCGTTCTGGTGGCGAAGAAGGATGGGTCTATACGGTTCTGTGTCGACTATCGCAGGGTGAACGAAGTGTCACGCTTTGATGCCTACCCCATGCCTCGGGTCGACGAGCTCCTGGACCGGTTAGGCACGGCCCGCTTTTTCACGACACTGGACTTAACCAAGGGCTATTGGCAGATTCCCTTGTCTGCCGAGGCCAGGGAGAAAACGGCCTTCTCCACTCCGTACGGTTTGTACCAGTTCGTGACACTTCCGTTTGGCCTGTTCGGGGCCCCGGCCACTTTCCAGCGTCTCATGGACCGGGTACTGCGTCCGCACGCAGCGTATGCTGCCGCCTACCTGGATGACGTGATCATCCACAGCGACACCTGGGCGGAGCATGTGCTGCGGGTGGCCGCGGTCCTGGAGTCCCTGAGGGGGGCGGGGCTCACGGCCAATCCGAAGAAGTGCGCGGTTGGACGGAGGGAGGTGCAGTATCTGGGGTACCACCTGGGGGGCGGGCAGGTGCGTCCACAGGTGGAGAAGACGGCGGTTATCGCATCCTGCCCGCGCCCCAGGACGAAAAAGGAGGTGAGACGGTTCTTGGGGTTGGCGGGTTACTATCGTCGCTTTGTGCCGGGGTTTGCGCAGCTAACCAGCCCCCTGACCGATCTCACTCGAAAGGGTGCCCCGGATCTGGTCCAGTGGACGGGGCCGTGCCAGGCGGCGTTTGTGCAGGTGAAAAAGGCTCTCTGTGGGGAGCCGCTGCTTCACACTCCTAACTTTTCCCTCCCTTTTGTTCTGCAGACTGACGCCTCGGACAGAGGGCTGGGAGCCGTTTTGTCCCAGCAGGTAAGGGGGGCCGACCGCCCTGTCCTGTACATCAGCCGGAAGCTAGCAGAGCGCGAGCGCCGGTACAGCACCGTGGAGAAGGAGTGCCTGGCCATCCGGTGGGCGGTCGGCTCCCTGCGCTATTACCTCCTGGGACGCTCATTCACCCTCTGTTCGGACCACGCCCCGCTGCAGTGGCTCCACCGCATGAAGGATGCCAACGCCCGGATCACCCGGTGGTATCTGGCGTTGCAGCCCTTTAAGTTCAAGATGATCCATAGGCCGGGGGCGCAGATGGCAGTGGCCGATTTCCTCTCTTGCTCGCGGGGGGGGGAGTTGGCTCGGCCGGACGGCTCCCCGGCCTCGAACGGGCGGTGGGGGGGTGTGGCGGAGGCGTGGCCCCGGGCGCAGCTGCAGGGGAGGAGTGGAGCGGAAGGCTCAACAGGGCGGCGCTGCGAGGCCGGTAAGAACAGCTGATGTTGTTTATGGACTGATGATGGTCTCCCTCCGCTGTGTTTATAGTGAGACGAGGAGGAGCGGCCAGAAGAGAGATCAGCTGGGCTCGTGAGCTGTCAGACTGTGTGACTGAGTCAGCTGTCAAAACAACAACACTTGAATAAATGTGGAAGTTGGCTGTACCTACCTGTGTGTGCGTGTGTCTGTGCCTGGTGTATTCCACAAGCTCTTTTACTATGATGGCTGCATTTAAAAAAAAAAAGGCAAACAAATATTTAACCGTAACCAATTACAGTCGGACATAACTGTGACCCTGACGTCCACAATGTCTGCAATGTGAATTAATTATATTGAATTTATTATTATTTGAATTGATTGTGCCAAAATGAGTGCTGAAAAGTACCAAACAAACGTACCATTGGGTACGGCTGCTGAATTCCAGGTACCAGTACTGGTTCTGGTTTTATTGTTAGTTCCAACATTAAAGACACCCAACGCAACTTGTGTGCATCACCTACAAAACTGAAGGAAACCCAGAGACTGTCATGATTCGGCCGTGTGGCAGGCAGGATGAGGACCCAAATTGCAAACTCACAGACACGGGGGATAAACTCAAAATGCAGCTTTATTGCTGACTGGTGATAAACAATAACGATGATACAAAAGCAATGCAAAACTACACTAAACTGGGAAAAGCTAAAGTAACATATACCGGAAGACACGGGGAGAACCACACACGGCATGAGGGAGAACGCGACGCCGAACAGAGGGAGACTCAGACAGAAATACACAGAGGGTAAACGAGGAAAGTGGGCACACACGGGGAACACAGGTGACACTGATAATCATAATGAGACAGGGCAGGGTGAACTGAACATGACATGTACAGGCACAGAGGTTCAGACAGGAGGAGAGAGAGCACGGGGAAACACAGACGTAACAGGCTGGGGAAACATGAAACAACCACAAAGGGAGACGAGGGCTCATAAATACATAGAGGGCACACAGGGGGGAGAGAGCCATGAAGGGAAAACACTTAGGGAACAACACAACAGGGCAACTCAGAAAACATGGCCTAAATAAGGAACAAAATACAAAAATACATGAAAACTAAGAATACTGGGCCCACATGGCCCAGGACCATGACACCACCCCCCCCTAAAGGGCTGGCTCCCGACAGCCCAAACCCGAGAAACAAAAACAGAAAACAACCCACCCAGGGCGGGAGGCGGGGGACCAGGACGGAGGGACCAGAACGGGAAACAAAATAAACAACAGAAAACACGGGAGCACATGACCATAGTCAAAATAAAGTTCAGGGGGCCGACCCAGAGCCCACAGGCACCAGAGTTCACGGGTCACACGGTCGGGGGGCCGACCAGGCAGGTGGCACAGGTGGCAGAGCTGGTCCGGAGGCCGGCCGCGCGGAAGGCAGCGGCGGCGGCGAAGGAGACGACGGAGCAGTTCAGGGGGCCGGCCGCGCGGAAGGCAGCGGCGGCGGCGAAGGAGACGACGGAGCAGTTCAGGAGGCCGGCCGCGCGGAAGGCAGCGGCGGCGGCGAAGGAGACGACGGAGCAGTTCAGGGGGCCGGCCGCGCGGAAGGCAGCGGCGGCGGCTCTCCAGTGTCAGGCGCACTGGCCGAGGCCCGGTGGGCACAGGACCAGTCGAGGCGGGACCAGGCGAAGCACAGGCTGAGGCTGCAGCGGACGAAGGCTCTGAGGCTGCGGCGGACGAAGGCTCTGAGGCTGCGGCGGACGAAGGCTCTGAGGCTGCGGCGGACGAAGGCTCTGAGGCTGCGGCGGACGAAGGCTCTGAGGCTGGGCCAGACGAGGACGAAGGCTCTGAGGCTGGGCCAGACGAGGACGAAGACTCTGAGGCTGGGCCAGACGAGGACGAAGACTCTGAGGCTGGGCCAGACGAGGACGAAGACTCTGAGGCTGGGCCAGACGAGGACGAAGACTCTGAGGCTGGGCCAGACGAGGACGAAGACTCTGAGGCTGGGCCAGACGAGGACGAAGACTCTGAGGCTGGGCCAGGCGTAGCAGAAGCACAGGCAGAGGCTGGCCCAGGCGTAGCAGAGGCGCAGGCAGATGCAGCCGGACCAGGCGACGACGAGGCGGTCGCAGGTGGCGGCTGGACAGGCCCCTCGGGCCCTCCAGCTGATGCGGCGTGAGGCTGAACGGGCCCCTCGGACCCTCCAGCGGAGACAGGAGGCTGAACGGGCCCCTCGGACCCTCCAGCGGAGACAGGAGGCTGAACGGGCCCCTCGGACCCTCCAGCTGACGAGGCATGAGGCTGGACGGGCCCCTCGGACCCTCCAGCTGACGAGGCATGAGGCTGGACGGGCCCCTCGGACCCTCCAGCGGAGACAGGAGGCTGAACGGGCCCCTCGGACCCTCCAGCTGACGAGGCATGAGGCTGAACGGGCCCCTCGGACCCTCCAGCGGAGACAGGAGGCTGAACGGGCCCCTCGGACCCTCCAGCGGAGACAGGAGGCTGAACGGGCCCCTCGGACCCTCCAGCTGACGCGGCATGAGGCTGGTGCGGTTCTCCTGAACCCCCAGCTGACGAGGTAGATGGCGGCGTGGGAGCCGCGGAGTCCTGGATGAGCTCATCCGAGCTCCCAGCAGGAGCTGATGCAGAGCCAGAGAGATTTGAGACCCCTGGCTGGATGTTAAGCTGACCAGCGGACCGTACTGCTATCGGGGACTGGGCTACAGGAGCTACTGGGGCCTGCGCTACAGGCGGCACTGGAGCTACTGGGGCCTGCGCTACAGGCGGCACTGGAGCTACTGGGGCCTGCGCTACAGGCGGCACTGGAGCTACTGGGGCCTGCGCTACAGGCGGCACTGGAGCTACTGGGGCCTGCGCTACAGGCGGCACTGGAGCTACTGGGGACTGAACCGGGGGTGACACTGGAGCTACTGGAGACTGCACCGGGGGTGACACTGGAGCTACTGGAGACTGCACCGGGGGTGACACTGGAGCTACTGGAGACTGCACCGGGGGTGACACTGGAGCTACTGGAGACTGCACCGGGGGTGACACTGGAGCTACTGGAGACTGAACCGGGGGTGACACTGGAGCTACTGGAGACTGAACCGGGGGTGACACTGGAGACCCAGGTGACACTGGTGTACTGGGGTGAAGGCAGCGAGGATGCAGTCTCTCTCTTAAGGGAGGATCGAATGATTTAGCGATAAATCTTGACGGGAAAAGATGCCGATGCTGAAAATACCAGGCAGCGGGGGCTTCCAGGAGGGTAGCCGACTGAGCTGTGAAGGGCTGCGAGGGGGCTAACTGAACTGAGGGTGGCTGCGAGGGAGCTAACTGAACTGAGGGTGGCTGCGAGGGAGCTAACTGAACTGAGGGTGGCTGCGAGGGAGCTAACTGAACTGAGGGTGGCTGCGAGGGTGCTAACTGAACTGAGGGTGGCTGCGAGGGTGCTAACTGAACTGAGGGTGGCTGCGCAGGCGATAAGCAGCTCGCTTTGACCTCCGCCACACAAGACACAGCTCCTGAATGAACAGTCATAATGTCTGGAAAAGACACAGCGTCCTCACTCACCACAGCAGGTGAATTAGGAGTCCGAATGTCCGGCTGTGGGGTGGTGCGACGGCGGCGTGAACGCCGTTCCTTCTTGACTGCAGCTCCCGATGAACCAGACAACGGCGCTTCATGCGCGCCGGGCGGCGTCGCAGAGGCTGGTGAACTGGGTGCTGATGGAGCGGTAGATGAGAGTTCCTGGAAGCTCAGGGGACCCCCGAGAGCCAGGCGGGTTCCCCGGAAGATCTCCTCATAGTCAGGAGCTAGCCACGGCTTCCACCGGAGCTCTTCATCCAGTTGATCGCATGCTGCACGCTGCCGCTCCTCCAGGTCGAAATCCATGACCTCCCCCGCATCCTCGTGTGGCTCGTTGGAGGGCGAAACATGCCGTAGCGCGGGGCGACGGCGACGCGAACGCCGCTTCCTCTTTGAGGTGGTCGTGGATGAAACTTCGATTTCTGTGGCGACCGGCTCCTCGTCTTCTGACCACATCCGTGCCAGATAGGAAGCGGAGGACGGGTAGGTCGGTCGAGGCGGTGAGGGTGAACGACTGAGCTGCGACAGCGAAGTGGAAACCGGCGAGTAGAGGGACGGCGCCAGCGTAGAGGAGTGTGGTGCCGTGGCGAACCTCAGTGTGCCGACTTGTATGCTCACAGCAGGCGGAGGGGAGGCTGCGCGGCCACGGGGCTGTGGTGACGCAGTCCGCACACCGGACCGCTGATGCTGCCGAGGGCAGGCTGGGAGGATGGTGCGGAGGAAGTCCGAGATCAGAGGGGGTAGCGCCTCCCATAACCAGGGAAAAACCGTGACGCTTGTCCCCAACGAGGAAAGTAACTCCTCCCTCTCCTCCTCACTAGAGCTTCGGCTCCACTGGTAGCATAACGACTCCACCGCTTGTATTACGTCTCTGCCAGGAGTCGCTGGGTCCATATCGTGGTCGCGTTCTTCTGTCATGATTCGGCCGTGTGGCAGGCAGGATGAGGACCCAAATTGCAAACTCACAGACACGGGGGATAAACTCAAAATGCAGCTTTATTGCTGACTGGTGATAAACAATAACGATGATACAAAAGCAATGCAAAACTACACTAAACTGGGAAAAGCTAAAGTAACATATACCGGAAGACACGGGGAGAACCACACACGGCATGAGGGAGAACGCGACGCCGAACAGAGGGAGACTCAGACAGAAATACACAGAGGGTAAACGAGGAAAGTGGGCACACACGGGGAACACAGGTGACACTGATAATCATAATGAGACAGGGCAGGGTGAACTGAACATGACATGTACAGGCACAGAGGTTCAGACAGGAGGAGAGAGAGCACGGGGAAACACAGACGTAACAGGCTGGGGAAACATGAAACAACCACAAAGGGAGACGAGGGCTCATAAATACATAGAGGGCACACAGGGGGGAGAGAGCCATGAAGGGAAAACACTTAGGGAACAACACAACAGGGCAACTCAGAAAACATGGCCTAAATAAGGAACAAAATACAAAAATACATGAAAACTAAGAATACTGGGCCCACATGGCCCAGGACCATGACAGAGACTGGGGGTTCTCCAAGTTCTCTGATAACAATCTTGGTTTGTAAATCATAGCAGTTGATAATTTGTCCCATAATTTGATTAAAATGCCCCAACAAAGCTTCAAAAGCCCAAAGTATAGAGGTTCAGCTCATTGACTGGAATTATCGGGGTTGAGGCCTAGCAGACGATTGGCTGGTTGTTATGAAAAGAGAAACTAAAGTATTTTACTCTAAACAGGCTTTTTAATTATGTGTATTTAGTTCTTTTAACATTGAGGCTGACATAAGTGACTTGCTTTTGGTGCAAGCCCTCATGTGGCCATTAAAGGAACTGTTTGGCACTTATGGCATCCGGCTTTATTTTCTTCAGTTTTTGTCAACAACGTCACTGCAGTTCTAATAGAAATTCTTGCTTTCTTTCTTTTGCACATTTTTTTCTTTTGTTACACACAGACATTTGATCACACTAAACTCCATCCAGTCACACTCAGTCACACATGTCAGACAGCGAACAGGATCAGCTGCTATCAGGCAGCGAACACCAGAGTTCCTGTTAGTCATTTGCTTCTAGCCTTGCTGTTACCTCTAATATACCAGATACGAATCTAGGACATCATGTGTTGAAAAATTACTTAAAAAATGAATTATCTGCTAGTGAGGACTTATATAAACACTGGCAAGGTGTTGACTCGATTTTTACACTCGCAGGATTAGCACCGATGCTCGCGCCGCATCTTAAAACTGTCCAAGTTACTGAAAAAGCCCTCGCGTCTCCAGGTATATCTGAACACCTCACTCCTTTCATCCCGACTGGCAAACCTGGCCGCTATCACATAATTAAATAAGATTTATACCATCACATAGAATAATTCTGTGTGGGATGATGGCTAAGATTGCTATCCCCCCCCTGCCGCCATTCCCACCCCTTTTTTTTTTCTTCTTTTTTTTTTTTTTTACACCAGCCCACTCACACAGCAATTGGAAAAACTGGCATAACTGAACACACACACACACACACACACACACACACACACACACACACACACACACACACACAAAGTGGTGTGGGTGTGTAGATGTCCATGCTTGAGTGGCCAAATGCAACCCACTCAAACAGCCAATTGTGAAAGTAGTTATCAATAAATTTCTGCGGACATTTGTGATACAGGTATAATTGGTTTTGCAAGACTTGGAAGTCACGTTACGATATATGATGAAAGATTGATGACAGACCGGTTTCACGGCTTCATTTACTCGTATTTTCAGCCACTGCTGATGAATTTATGCCCCCAACTAATTTGAGCATAGTATTTGTGTGTTCCTTCATGAACCCTTCGCACTAAAGGAGGCAAACTCTTTGTGAGTTCCCCTAATACACCAACTGCTCATCATTGTATTAACAGGCATACATTTACACAATGGAAATAACTGTGTTTGACCAAAAAAAGATCATTTCTCATTTTATTGGAGTTTTTTTTCTCACCACAAAGCGCTAAAACCTTTGCCAACACCAAACAATTCTCAGACTAACACCCAAAGAAATCCTCCTAACACCTCAGACTCAAGTTAAACTTGCCACTTGGTCTCATCAAACTCATCCCAAACTTCTGAACTGAAGTGTGTACTGTGTGGCCTTTTTTTTTCCTGCTAGGATTATAATTAGGTCTATGAGGGGATAATCGTAGATCTGGATCAGCACCAAGGGCGAGTCCAAAACCAATGTCTGTACCAACGTCAACCTAAAGATGCTCCTCCAGTCTTCAGACACCCCGATGAAAACATAACCTTTAAATGTGGGGGTCATTTTGCCGCTGAATGCCAATAAAATACACAATTTAAGCTGTGTTGTGAACACAAGTCAGGTAGTCCAGCTTCACTTATAGGAACCAGACTAACATATTCAAAGAGGCTGAAAATACAACCCCCCCCCCAAAAAAATGTATTTAAGACATTTCTAACACTCAGTCCAAAAATCCACAAACTCTTCAACTAGGAACCTAAAAAAGGGACTAGATATAATCTTGTGAACTGAAAACAAGCAGGACAGACCTCCAACTGAATAGCGGCTCCATATATTTCCTGCAGCCTGCTCAGATTTGCTATTACATGATATTGTTGACCGCGTAGAAGTGTGGACGAATATCAAGTTAACCTGAAAAAAAAAAACCTAGTCACAATGTTTTCAGCTCTGGACCTGCGATAAGGCCATTTCGCAGATCCCTTCTCCGACTCCGTATTGCTTCTTCATTGATGTGTGACAAGATATCCGGTGCTGTTCAGCTGCTCACGCCGTGTGTTCAGGTATTATGGGATGTTGTACCGACAGAGCAGAGGGCTGATGGAAGACGGTCGCAATCGCCCTCTCCTCATTAGATGCAGGGCTGACTGTGCTCATTAGGCCGGCGGCAGCACGATGGGGATCTATTCTCCTGAGGTGACCAGAGGTGCTTACGCAGACCTTCCAAGTCTCAGTAATGATGCCCCAGACCTGTCACTCTTGTCACAAGACTGACATGACCTTTTTCTTGCTCATGCGCTGTTCCAAAAAAAAAAAAAGAGAGAGATCCTAATTTTACAGGATGAGGCAAGAGAAGTCCTGTTTTGCCCCCCTTTAAATTTGGAAATGAACCCAGCTTTGCAGCACTGTGCTCTGTGTAAACGTCTCTGCAGCCGGTTCACTTTTCACAAGTGCCGACAGAGATGATTTCCTGTGAATTTATTGTCAATTTAAGTGATTGCAATTCAGGTTTTAATCTCTGCACAATAGCCAGACCTTGCCATTAAGACCTATGAAATAGAGGCACGCTGAGCAGCGACAGAGCGGCTGAATAGATGTCTGGAAGCAATCTGTGAAAGATGGCTGATCAATGACCGCCAAACGAAATGGGAGATGAAAAGATGTCTTTTAAGGCTTCATGAAAAGGGAACTTGTTGGAGGGCGTTTTGTTCGGCTTTCCATTTTCAATCTCAATCTTCTGAATGCAGCTTTACATGAAAGGGGAAAATAGCAATACCGTAGCCTCCTGCGGCTTTCTACCCCCTGTGTCAAGTGCTGCCAGGACAGCATGTGACATCTTAATGTATGAAATGCATGTTTTTTTAATGACTCAAACCCTTTTTTAAACAAGGATTTTATGCATTCGGGGAATATATTTCATTGGGTATTCAAGAGGTTAAATATCCTGCTTAATCTCTTAGCATCTGATCACCAACCACTTAGAGCAGGGGTGGCAAACATAAGGTCCGGGGGCCAGTTTCGGCCCAGCAGAGAGCCCTTGGGAAATGTGTTTTCATCGCTTTTACAGCTTTTCCTACTGAGAAAGACCTCCCACACTGCCATTCATGCTACACCAAAGCAATTATTAGTTATAATTATTAGATAAACAAAATTAAAACACAGCAAAATTCTTGTTTTTTCAGTATCACCCAGATTTATATCTTTGCTTTTTTTTTAACCATGAACATTTTTTTAATGAATTAATGTGAATTAGTCTGGGCAGTGAGCAACTGTAACTATTTTATGAATATAGATTTCTCTATTTGGGCTGGCATCGTGCAACATTTCTTTATCATGTAAAAAAGCTGAGATATACTGTTGAACTTGCACTTCTGTTTCTTATTAATCTGGATTAAAAGTGTAGTTAAACATCTTTAAAACGACAGAAAGGGGAGTTTCGCTGGTTTGAGTGAGGGGTTACATTTGAGCTACGTGCTTATATGTTGTAGTTCAATTCAGTTTTCTAATTCAATTTTATTTATACAGCACCAATTCACAAAAACAGTCGCCTCAAGGTGCTGTTTATTGTAAGGTGGACCCTACAATACAGTGGTCCCTCATTTATCGCGGGAGTTACGTTCTAAAAATAACCAGCGATAAGTGAAATCCGCAAAGTAGCGAGGTTTTGTTTTTACAATTATTATAGATGTTTTAAGGCTGAAAAACCTCTCACTACACACTTTATACACTTTTCTCAGACAGGCGTGAACATTTTCACACTTTTCTCTCTTGTTTAAACAAAGAATGAAACCAAAGATCAAACCTTGTTTTCAGGTCCAGAACATGGGAATAGAGCAGCTGCCAGAGAATTCAACATTAATGAATCAATGGTACGGAAGAAGACGAAGCAAGAAGAATGAGTTGAGTAAAGTTTGACTTATCTGACTGTTTTGTTTCGCTTAATGCGCCTTATAATCTGAAATATACTGTAACTTCTACTTTAGCATGTCCAGAAGTCCAACTTCTTGTGCGATGGTTAGCATCTTCCTCTGCCTTTTGTGTGCTACTGCATGTGCCTCTGATAGTGCAAAACATTTTGTCGACATTGTTGTGTTTGTTGGGGAGAAAACCTACAAACACACAGTACAGCACTTCAGAGTCACACTGTAGCGATCGAAGAGTTATGTAAATTTGACAAGCTGAACGCATTCTGTACCGGCACAGAGGAGATTTTGTTTGAAAGCAATTTATAAATAAAGTTATTATTATTATTATTATTATTATTATTATTATTATTATTATTATTATTATTAGACAATGGTCTACAGCCAATCAGGATGCAGAAAACAATACACTGGGGAAACAAAAGCATGCAAAATTGCACAAAAAAATCCGTGAAACAGCGAGGGACCATAGAGAAAAACCCAGCAATCATATGATCCCCTATGAGCAAGCACTTCGGCGACAGTGGGAAAGAAAAACTCCCTTTTAACAGGAAGAAATCTCTGGCAGAACATAAAAAAAAAAACATAAATACATTATGGGGTAGATTTACTAGCATATGTGACGTAAGCAGTGAACCTAATCCTAGTCAGGTCATGGCCAACCTGGTGGATGCTAAGAGGTAGAGCGCAGATTAAATTGCTGACACGGCTTGCTGAAAAGATGGAAGACTGTGTAACAGATCCTGAAATGTAGATGAGATTACATCAGTCCTAAATTGCATTAGATACAGATGCCTTGTAAAACAATGCGGTCAGATCCAGTCCTCGCTGGGGCCCTTCCAAACAAAGCCTGATTGTAATGGGCCACATGAAGCGCCAATTTAGCCCCACGCAAGCTCCAAACATACAAATGAGAGCCAACTACAGCCAAGACATACATTAATCCTAGCCCAGATTGGGGACTGTATGAATTATGCTAAGAACCTTATCTGTTATTTCCCCTGATCTCCCACTGGGTGAATTGATTGCGTTTTTGCTCTTAATCCGCAGCATGCCATGCATCTTGGGAGACAACCAGGGAGCCATCTTGAATAAATAGAATTTGGACTTGACAAAAGCCACCTCCAGCTGAGCAATGAGAAAGCATCCTTTTACCACTGCACATCTCCTACTATGCTGAATGACATTTGAAAATAGCCGGCTGAGGTTTACATGGAATTGTTGTATCGATTTTCTGTTTCTCGCTTCAGCTGCAGCTCCTCTCAGAACATCATGTGCGTATATGACACTTATCAGGATGGATAAACCCATTTCGGGGGGAAAACGCCTTCTGTTGCAGCGCTCCTCAAGAAACACCTCTGTGCAAGCAGAGAGGGTGTTTTAATGAGATTAATTAGATCGCTTATGAGTGATGGTCCTCCACCAATTACCTGGGCCATAATACCGTTTTCCTCCACCCAGGGCGTCGCGCTCCGCCGAGCGGTGCCAGCCTTCTTGCTGCAGCGGGAAATGATTAATCATCTTATCACCATCCCAAGAGATAATATGACAATAAAGACAAAAGCCTCTCTGGCTGGGGCTGTTTAAAGCCAAGAACCGCTTCCTAAATGCCGACTCCAGAGTTCAATTAGGCGATACGGGTGTAGCCTTTTAGAATACAAGCTTCCTCGGTGTTGTAACACAACACTGCGGAGGTCTGACTCGAGGTTCATTCCTTTTCTATAATGAGGTTCTGCAGTTCACATTCCACCAAATGACAGAATATCAGAGGTGCTTTGGCAAGACAGAGACTGTGCCGCGGCTGTTTTTCATTCCTGAAGGAGAACAGCGGGGTACGGCCTCCCTCACATCTATTTCCTTTTCCTTGCTGAAGGGCAGGGAGGGTCACAGACACAGAGGGATCACAGCGGCGAGCATGGCAGCCAGGAATCAAACCACAGCAGGATTCAGCCACGGATTGGAGAGCCGGCGGCCGCACGCAGTGCGCTGTGCAGGCTTTTATTGGCCCTTCTCCATCACACCTGTCACACATGATTGGGTTTGTAGAAGCGCTTCCTTCAGCTGAAAAGGCCAAAGTAGATTATGGGGGCAGGCGAGGTTGAAATGGAATAACCAGTGGAATGGGGCCAAATATAACGCCGTGCTGTCTGAATGCAAATCGTGATTGAATTACGAATGATTTGTGTAGTTTAGCGTAAAGTCTGGCCTGGTTGGAACGGGGGGGGGGGGGGGGGGGGTGGCCAAACATTTTCATGTCACAGACCCCCCCACCCCCTCAACCTGCGGGGAGATGAAACTGAGACTAAAAGCTAAAACTGCAATAATCATCCTTACACTTAATGTAACATCTGTAATTGCAGAAGTTCCTATGGAATTGAGTTGGAGTGATATTAATCTATTTCTCAATTTGCCGAGGAGCCCCAGGAGCCCTGTCACAGCCCCTGGAGGTCCTCTGACCCACATTACGAATACCAATGTGACTGCAGCTTTAACATGCAGAGGAAATGTGCTGTTTTCACACTAGTAATGGCTTCTTCATTTTGATGAGTTGAGACCAAAACCAACAATCACAACATCACACGATTACAGAAACACAGGTAAATACTGTTTTTGGGGAGGACTAGTTCCAGCAGTGGATGAATATGCATGTCGTAATCTCTGCAACTCTGCTCTGAAACCTCTGTGCCATTTATTTGAAAGCTTTAGTTATTTATGGTTTTTGAAGATTTTAAAATATACATATATGCTGTATTATTGCAGATAAAGCTATCCAGCTTTATAGAATGAATTCAAATCATCTCCAGCTGCACGTTAAAGTCATACACAAATAATTAATCAGGAATTATGAACCAACAGGATTATGGGTGTGAAAAAAGGGCTATTACGTATAATGTATTAAACCTTTGTAATTTTTTGCTACTTAAACAGGATTATGAAGTCTTAAAGGTCTAAATCCTTGTTTTGACACACATAAAAAAGCATCTTAAACTCTCGTGCGGTCCCGCTTTTCATGAATACCATCTGTATGAAGGCACAGGCTGGAAAGTGCACCTTCCTCACTGTTTTCTACATCAATTTTCTGCACCATATTTATGTCTGATCAACCATTCTGTTTTCCCGCGCCCCCCTGATGCTTTGCTCTTGGTTCCAGCTGCGCAATCCTGAAAACGTCCCTGAACACAAATTCAAAACAGTTCTTCAAACTTGTAGACTGCTCTCCCCTCTGTGTGTTATCTGCCGCACTAACCGAGGTCAGCATATTTCTACCTGCCAGTGATGCAGATTAAATACCTACAGAGCACAACTGATGTATTTGTATAATTAGTAGCTGTAATGTGATTGCTGTATAAAGAAACTAATATGTTACAGACAAATGGAATGTGATTACAGTAATGTGTTACCCTCGACACCGGTCAGCAATAAAAGCATGCTACATTAGCTTGTAGCGATAGTCGTACCTTTAGGTTTATTTATTAACACCACTTTAAAAGATTCGATATAACACTGTGAAAGCTAAAGGCGCCCCAGATGTGTTCGGGTTTTGAAAACAGCAGCCTAAAGAAATTATGTATCCAACTTTCATAAACACACAAAACTTTCAAGAAAAGTTAAGCTGGGTTTGGTGGTTTAATATAATCTTTTTTAAATCAGAAAAGAAACGTGTTAAATGTTAAACCCAATAATCGTTTAAAGGGGAAAAAAACTAATATGCTAAATTCCAGCTTCATATTTTTATTCTTAGTCATTTTTCTTATACTGACCCTGGGTGCTTTCCATCAAGCCTTTTTTTAGCCCCTCCCCCTCCCCTTAAGGCTCAAGTAACCCAGGCCTAGAGATCAGTTCATGACCATCTGGTAACCAATGGTTGTTAGGGAAGAGGTCTTCCTCCGCCCAGTTGGTGAGTGGCTGCTAGAGTTTGCTGTTAAATTGTTTGCTAAAGCCAAATTCACTCAAGCCCAGAAATGAGCCAGTGGTCCTAGAAATCTCCCCTGGCAACCACTGGTTGCTAGGGAGAAGTGTGTATTTGTGAGAGGTTTTCAAGTGGGTGCAAAGAGGTATAAAGTGCTGCACCCAAAACGTCCTCGTGATTGCTCTGGGCGCCTTTTGAACCTGCTTTCTTCCTGTTAAAAGGGAGTTTTTCCTCCCCACTGTCACCAAGTGTTTGCCTAAATAAAATGTGCTTGATGGTGTATACACCTGTATGATTGTAATTTGTAATATTGTTGAGTCTTTACTATAAAATGTAAAGTAGCTTGAGGCAACTGTTGTGATTTGGTGCTATATCAACAAAACTGAACTGAATTGAATTCAACAGAGAAAATGTGAAAAGTGTAATGCAAAACAGAAAGCACCTTTTTCCGTTGCAGAGGTAAGACAACTTTTACTTTAAAGGTGAGCTCGCTTTTTCAAATTGCACTACAGCGCAGATGAATGTGTCTGCAGATGAATCAGCGTCTGTCATGTGACTGATTTCAGCTGTTTTTCACTGCCAGCATTCCAGGTCAGGGAATAGAAAATTTTCCAAGCAACCAAAGGTCACCAAGGGGTCACCGACAAGTCTCTAGGCCTGTGTGAGCGAGGCAGGAGCCACCTTTTTGTCTAACTGGCTGGCTTGAATTGGCAGGTTACAGCTGTATCTGCTCTCACTGACATCACACAGATCAAAAAGTAGAAAAAATACTCTGAAACTGGGTGTTTGGAGGAGCCTGAACTTTTTGGATCTTTTGGATATCCAGACCTTATAATGTGAAACTCCCCCCATATTTAGATGAAATGTAAATGTGTATAACATAGCATATAACATAAAGTAATGAGAAGCACTAAAAGCAGTTTCTCTGTGCTTTGTATGTTTGTCAGATGGCGCTGTTTTTCTTTCCCTTCCATCCTTCTTTTGACATTATATTGTGATCTTGTAATTACATGTGATTATTTCTGCTAGATATTTGTCCAGCTAATTTTATCCACACGGCATTCACTGTATGCTCTGTTGCTATGTAACCTGCAGAAAGGTCCATGCGGTAGGGGCACCGTGGAAAGGATGTCGATTTCACTTGATGGAGGAAAAAAAAGCAAGTTGGATTTTTTTCTTCTTTGCTCTGATGCCAACTTTAAAAAAGTGAGAGGAAGGCGGGCAGCACGTTAGACGGAAAGCAAACAGGCAAACCTCGGTCGGTGTTTGAGTCCATCTTTATTACTGTCATCACCCGTGGAGGTAATGTTGTTCTCTGGGCTGATAGGTTGTCCAACGCAAACAGTGTCACGCGGCTGTGGCGCTGCTCTTTACCCAGCAGACCCTCTGGGAGGAATGCAAGATATCTTCATCTGGGCGCTGCCTCATTATGGCTTCCTCTGACAAACACATGCACACCACTTCCTCTCCTGTCCAATATACACTTTCCCTCTGCCAAACACACGAGCTTAATCTGAGCAGCACACACACTCAGCCACACTTTCGCACTAGTTTCCTCACTTTCTCTCTGCCGCACACACACCTTTTGGGTGTAATAAAACAGCGGATCAGAGTCATTGGCTGCTGACAGGGACTGACACTGAAACCTGCTGTTGTTGGAAGGCTGCCTGGGAGATGTTCATTACTCACAAAGCTTGTCGGTTTGGACAGGAGAGGAACAACGGTCTTATTAAGTGGAGACCTGGAGCAGCCGTAGGGGAAATACACATACACCCACTCGTGCACCCACATGGGCTCAGAGAAAGTTTAAAGCGCGTCTTCAGCTGATAGGCTGAGAGAAGTTGGGGGGGGCTGTCAGAAAAATTTAAAACTTTCCTGCGACGGCAGAATGTGCTGAGTTAGGCGTTTGACACGGCTGACAGACAGGCAAATCGTGACATGACGACACCCTAAAACGTCGACGGTGGAGCCTCAGAGCGGAGAGGGGAGGTAAAACCGCGCTGCGGAGGAATGCGAGGGCCTCGTTCTCGCAGGAGGCTGCTGGTATTGATTGGAGTTTCTGATGTCTGTCTAGCTCATTGTATAACTCTCACAAGAACAGATTCAATATTCCCAACATGGCTGAACCTAAAGCCTTGTTTCCATAGTAACTCTGCTCTCTGTCTCTAAACATAGCCCTCCTGACTGACTTTAGCTCTGCTCAGATCATCAAGCACAGCTGAAGAGGAGGTAGATGCGTGGACATGGACGATAATGTTCCTGACTTGAGGCGATGAAACGATTTGCGAGCTTGTCGGAACGGCCGACGGCTCGCTGTATTTACAGTCCAAACCGGTTACAGCGCCAGAGCGGGAGAAGAAGAAACGAAACAAGGTGAAAAGAGGTTTCTCATTCCATCAGAGAGTGCTCATCCATCTTTCATAAAGAAAAAAAAAAAGTTTTACAAGGCGACACTTGTTGATCGCACCAATGAGGACACCTGGGTGTGTTTGCTGCTGTAGAGTTTTAATCACAAAGCTCGCAATTCATCTCTGAGCTGCTACTTTTCACCAACTTTGCAAAATCTTAAAATAGCAGCATCTCTCTAAACAACCTGCTCCATTTCAGCCTCGAGCAAAAAAAAAAAAAAAAGGGAAGGGGGCGTCATAAATCAAAACTACCGCACTTGTGACGGTTCGGGGACGAGAGGGGAGTTGGCTGAATTTGCATTTGATGCAGACGTCACTGCACTTTTCTTTAAGGTAAATCTCCACTACTAGATCTTCCAACGTAATGGTGTCCAGTGGGACGCAGATGAGAGCATCTGAAAGCTAGGCAGAATCTTTAAAGGCCTTGTATCCTCATCTGTCACGGCAAATGGGACTTCTGATACTTCACACAGTGCGTCTTTATGTAAACTGAATAAACACCTTTACATGTGCAAACTGCACCAAACCTTTAAAGGGGGCCTATTTTGCTTTTCCTCTTCTGTTTCTCTCGTTTGTTTTTTTGTCTTGCAGTTAGGGTCTAGTGGCTCATCTGCTGCCTGAAACAAGCCGTTTTAGATAACTTCTCTCCATATACAGTATAAAAGATGGACATTACTCATTTGGTCGTGATGTCCCAAGCTAAGCCTGCCTATGACTAGCTATTTAGCTCCTCCTTTCTGACTCATATATCCATTAAAATTTATAAAATGGACCTAATCTTCTATTCAATACGACCTAAAAATGAGTTACTAAGCAAATAGCAATGGGTCGAGTGACTGAGCAAAGTGTTTGGCGAGGTTATAACTGCTGGTTGTTGTCTGATGAAGTTCTATAAGACCAGAAGTGTTCATGCAAACACAGGGGTCAAGGATTGTACGTGCATTATTTATACTGTCTTCTCTTTCCCTTTAAGCTGACTATCTCCTGATTGGCTGCCCCTCTTGAACAGGTGGGTTGAGTTTCTGTGACCATAGTCGTGTAGCTGAGATAACACCACGTATATCAACTCTCAAAGAAAAGAGCAGAAAGAAAACATCTAAAAAGTGGCTGTTTATCTGAAGCCTGAACTTTTGGAACTTTGCACATTTTCTAACCACTTTGGTAATGTTTAATATGAGCATCCAGGACTGTAACTGGGGATACACCAGTCTAACTTTTTCCACTTCTAATACCACACTGATACCTTGGCCTCAGGTATCTGCTGCTACCAGGTCCAGTGTTAAATCAATAATGTGTATTTCTCACTCTGAGGAGTGAGACAGAAGATTATCGACCTATTCATTAGAAAAGTATTAAAAGACAAATGTATTTATGCTTTAAAAAAACATTTATTTGCATTAGCGTTATTTCAACCTTGTGTAGGATTATTTACAGCACAGTGCTGTAATTTATAGTCACAGTTTCTCCTTTAATTTCCTTTAAGTTACCATGAGTGACGCAAAAGCTTCCAAACAAGTGTTAAACCAAACATAATGACAGAGAAAGAGAAACAGACCGAACTGCTGTCGCTGAAGCTCTTCAGTCGTGCCAACTCACTTGTACGCATATTAAGACAAACTGGTGTTGCTGTAGCGAAACACTTTGAACTACTGTTGCTTTGCTGTTAGCTGACTGCTGGAAGTTAGCAGATTGCTGCCGATGCGTGGGGTAGTAAACACAAAACATGATAGACCTGAAGAGCATAGCTAAGCCCTGTCACGGATGTCTGATCTAGCTTTTGGTGTCAGGCTATCTGATCCAAGTATTGGATCGCTCTATCCCTAACTGACAATAAGTGAAAGCGTAACAGGTCCCAGCTAATTGTTTTCTTTCCGAACGAAGAACCTGCTGATGTCTGACGAAACCTTGGAAGCTGCAGCACTCTTCCTGCTCTGGCTTCGTTCTTTGGCTTGCTGAGCTGTTCTCTGTGGAGAAAAATGGAACATGATGTAAGAGGTTACATCTGCAGTCAGCACAGAAAAATCAGATCGATATATCGAGCATCTCTAGATTAAAGTGTCTGAGAGGGGGCATAAACAGTGCGAGGATCCCCTTATCAGTCGCAGTGCTTTGCTTCAGTTTACATACGTCAACATGTGAAGCGTTTCCTTCCAAGCTGACAGAAAAAAGCATTCTGGTGTGAAAGCAAAGCACATTTCAGCTCACGGTGAAAGCTGTGTCTTATTTTGAAAAGTTTCTTCTCAAATCAGATCTGCTTTTAAGAAGTGGCTGACTGAAAATATGAAATATTGAAGGAGTGCAAGCATTTTCCAACGCATGCTATACATCAAAATGTCACACAGCCACATCATGTGATGTTATTATAGGCAGTATATAGCTTTGTGAGGGATAATATGACTTTTGATCAATGTGTTTGACCATGTATCACATTACTGCCAGCACATGTGATCCTCAACATGAGTGATGGCGCTTTCTCTTTATACAGGGATAAAGGAGAGCTCCATCTGCTGTGCACCTTAAAATGTTAGACAAATTGCTTTTGCCCCCTAAGCCCTTTGGCTTTAAAAGCTGGTGCTGCGGTTGTTATGGGTGCTGTGATGCGGAGTGTGCACATACGGCTTTGTGGCAGACAGTGCAGAGTGTCTGCAGGTTGTCCAGAGAGCACTGGCCTCCTCCGCTGTAGACCGGACGGATGTGGTCAACCTGCCAGAAATCCCCTTCAACAGGAGCTCGGATCATCTCGTTCAGCTGGAAGCACACCGGAATACAACAGTGAGCGTCTCAGTACACCGGCTACCCTCGGATGTTCCCTCACACTGCTCTAAATTGCCTAAAACAACGTTTGATAGCGCTCCCCTCCCAAACCATCCATCTATGCTAAAGTTAATTCTTTGCACTGATGTGATGTCTTTAGTAAAGCTCAGCCTTTCGCTGGGTACTACAGTGACCTAAATTGTTACTTTACAGCACACACAGGCACAGACAAATCATTCATATTAAACAAATCTCTGCACTGCGGGGACATTTCTGCAATGCGCCTCACAATAAAAGAAGATAAAAAACAGTCTCAAGCCAAAAAAACGCATCCCAGCAGAGAACATAACTGGCAAAATCCAGGAAATAATGAAGGCAAACTGCAGGAAAGGGCCTCTGATGGAAGTTTATTATGCTGAGATTAATGTAAGCCTGTGTGATTGTGAGGATAAGACCAGCTGATGAAAACATCATTTGTGCCGAATTGATGACAGCAAACTTTGACCTCATGCTATCCATCACCGTTTGCTGCCTCAGGTACAGCTGTATAAATCACCAAAATGTTTGTGGCCTACATTACGGGCAGCTGGAGGGAAACTTAATCAGGGAGAGCTCGCAAGCCTGCCTGACAGAAATTAGGTTAAAAATACCGCTGGGAATATCGTGCTACAGTTAAGGTGCACACTCCTAAATGCCTCAACTTTTTGTGACTTTTAAAAAAAAATTCTGCTAATTACATTTTAAAGCACATTTTTCACTAGATTTAAAGGAGGAGAGTTTTCCTCATACAAGGAAAACTTACATAATGAGTAAGTTTGTAAGTAAGATTAAAAAAAATGCATTTGCAATATCCTGAGTAGTATTTCAGGTGAGCTTCTGTTTTAATTGCTCTTTTTTTTTTTTATATGTTTAACTTGTTAAGGTGATAGTCGACACAGTCACAGTTTTATCAGTTAAACTGATGTCTTTGGAGGCAAAGGAGAAGGAGTAGAAACACAGACACAATATAAATACACAGTTCAATTCCTTTGACTACTACAGAAAATACAGCAAGACACCAGTGTTTTGCTAATAAGGGAATACTGTTTCCATGAAAGGGTGTACATGATCTGCAACAATGCTTAGGTAGGCGGTACATGTAAAAGCGATCCACATGGATGCAGGACCCAAGGTTTCCCAGCAGAACATTGCCCAAAGGACCACACTGCCTCCACTGGCTTAGCTTCTTAGCTCCCAGGCAAGTAACGTACGTTCACCTGACCATCCACGTGATGTAAAAGATTATTCTTTTTTAAAATAATCTATACCAGTCAACAGTAGCAGAAGTTGTTGTTGAACGTCTGAGATGTAACAGAAATAAGTCAAAGCTAATGAGTAACTAGCTGAACCATTTGAAGACCTGTAGTGCTTCTTTGTAAAAATGTACTGAGGCCCACTGGACACAGTGTGGATTCACTAGCAGATAATACTGTTGTGAATCTGAAATTTATTTTATGAAGAAAATATAAAAAGGAAAAAAAAGTGGAGAAAACAGAAAGCAAGAATGGGAAGATGACAGAGAATAGAGACAAAAAGAAAAAAGAGAGCAAGCAAGTGGAGGAGCTTAAGACAATAGAGAGAGAGAATCCTGGTGGGAAGAGTTCAGGGCCAGAAATCTATTTTCCTACTTTGAGAACTACTCTGCCGACATTAAGGCAGGGAGCTGGAATTGATCCCAACAGATTTAAAGAACAGGCCTGCTCACAGGGCCAGAGTTCAGATCTCTCTCTTACACACTCTCACACAAGCTCTCACACATTCGAGTCAATTGAGCCTGCTTTTGTGCCAAAAGCATGCACTTTGGTGCACCTTACCTCACTACTGCACACTTACACACATACTGAAGCTCCTCTCACAAGCACCTAAAGGCTTTAACACATCCTGAAAATCCACACGCGCATCAAAATACCATTACAGCCACACCTGTTACACACATGCACGCCAAAAAGAGAGCCCAAGCTACAAACATAGACACATATAACCATTCTCACTCTCTCACTCTCACTCACACACACACACACACACACACACACACACACACACACACACACACACACACACACACACACACACACACACACACACGTGTACCAAACCCCCCCAGTATGAACCAAAGAGTGAGCCTATAATCTCAAGGCTTCTCCACCACTGGTGTCTTATCATGTGGCTGAGTTTGTTTCCTCTAAAGCTCGGTGCATCGATCGGCGCTGATGCTTCTGCCGGCGGCACTGGAAAGAGGGGAGGAGGAGTGAGTGTGTGTTTGTGTGTGTGTGTGTGGGGGGGGGGGTGGCTTTGCAGGATAACAGCCAACCAAATCAAATAGGCTTACTGGTCGAGGCCTGGCACTGGGAAAAAAAAAATCAATGGGCCCAGCAATCCATTTACTGGGAGCTGGCCCCTTGGAGTGCAGATCAACCTGCGTGTGTGTGTGTGAGTAGATGCATATGTGCGTAGGTGGGTGGGATGGGGAGTACAGGGTGCTTTTATTTTTGCACTTACATAAACACACAAAGAACTTCTTTGTCAGTTCTTTGGCTCACATAGAGAGACTGATGTCAGTTAATGTGTGCATTTTGATGACTGTTATCTAACAAAGTTGGTACAAATTTTCAATATTGAGGAGAAAACATCCTTATATGAAAAAAAATCTTAACACCTGAAACATCCAACCACATCAAAATAAAATTCCCTCAGGTAATGTGGGTGCTAATCACCAAATGTTAGCATGCTATCATACAACTTTAAAACAACAAGCAAAACCTGTATGTATAAATGTTTTTTTAGTTCACCCACGCATTGCTTCCTGTTTAAAGGGAAAAACAGATAATTTTCAGACACTCAGTCTGTTTTTTTAATAATGAGAAGTATAATGAGATTCCATGTAGTTTTAGTTTGTATTAAATATTTGCATGTATAAAAATGATCATGATCATCATGATGTAAAATCTAAAAACATCAATTAAAACATAGCAGAATCAATCCCATTCTGCTTTCCTCTCAGATAAAAGTAAGGCTTTCTTGCCATTTTCGCACTTCCTGTATATTACTGGCTTTTATTGGTCTCATTTGGCTATTGTCTCTGGAAGCAGGATTAACTCTGCTTGACTCAGAGACATCTTTATGGGATAAGCATTTTGAAGGCACGTCTGCGCTCAAGCTCAACTTTTTGTCCTGTTAACAATAACTTGAGCATGTCAAGCTGAGAAACCAGCAGCATTAACCCGTAACTCTGACAGGAAACTGATGGCAGAGACTGTGTTAGACAATCTGCCGCTGGGTCAGCTTTCACTGCTCTGAGATCCCTTACTGTCTATGCTTTGTGGAAATGGAGCTAGCATTTGCAAGAAAACCATCAATCTGCGAATTACTGTTGTAGCAAATAAGTTTTATTGTGCAGTGTTTTTAATAAAGGTTTTTAATAATTGCTTTACCACATTAGCAAAGAAAGCCTTAAGGAAGAGGAGTGCCAGCTGCGACCATATCCGGTTTAATAAAACAGGCAAGTTTGCTTATTAAGTTTACATACTAAGTTTAACCAGCTGTTTTGCTAATATATCACCTTCCTGTTCATACACATATTTAAACGACTTTTTAAAATCAAGCTGTAGGGCTGTGTTTCTGAACTCTAATAGCTTTTCATTTAGAGACATATCGTCCTCACAGAACAGCCACAGTAAACTTTAATATTTTATGTTCAATTTACAAGTAACACTGTTTCATGTAAAGTAATATTTAGAAGACATATACAGACTATGACCCCGATTCTGAAAATGTTGGAACACTGTATAAAACACAAATTAAAAAACAGAATGCAATGATATGCAAATCTCATAAACCCATATTTTATTCAGAAAAGAACACACCAAACTATGTGTAAACTGAGAAAATGTACCCTATAAAAAAGTCATTTCCAAGTCCACAGGAACAGAATGGTTAAAAAAAGTTGGCTATGCCTACCACTGTGTAGCATCACTTTATTTAGACAAAAGCCTGCACATATCTGGCAACTGAGGAGACCAGATGCTGGACTTCTGGGAGAAGATTGTTGTCCCATTATTGTCGGATATTGGATTCTGGCTCCTCAGTATTCTTGAGCCTTCTTTTCTGTATTTTTCATTTTATTATACACCAAATGTTTCAGTTAGTGAAAAGTTTGAACTGCAGGCAGGCAAATCGGTTTACCATGCTGTTGTAATAGCATGCAGCTTAACATTGTCTAGCTAAAATACACAAGACCTTCCCTGGAAAAGACGTAGTCTGGGTGGGAGTATAGTTTGTTGTCTACAAACTGTATATATGTTTAAGCATCAGTGTGTCTTTCCATATGTGGAAGATGCCAATTCCATAGGCACTAATGTACCCCATACCATCAGAGATGCAGGCTTTTGATATGAGCCCTTATAACAAGCTCGATTGGTCTCTCTCCTGTTCAATCCTGGCGATGTGGTGCCATGTTTCTCATGTTTTTCCCAGTTTTCAAATTTTATTCCATTTTAAATAAGAGAAGACAGCACCATTTCTGCATCATGTTAACATTTAGCTTCTTCTTTGCACGATAGTATTTTAACTGGCACGAGGAACTGTATCCACAGAGAATGAATTCTTGAAGTGGTCTTGCAGTGATTTCCATACCTGTTTGTAATGCAGCCTCCTGAGTGCGCGGAAATCCCGGACATCCAATGCTGATTTTTGATCTAGTTTCTTGCATACAGAGATTTCTCCAAACTTATTCTTATTCTGGTAAACTGGTATTCAAAGTCTTTGCAAATTTACATTGAGGATTCTTAATCTGAAATTGTTCCACAATCTGCAAACAGTTTGCAGAGCTCTACCTCTCCTACATGCTCCTTTTAGTACCCTTTCGTCTTACTGACCTGTTGCTCATCAACCTAATTAGTTGACATCAAATTAAACACAGCCAATATTTTTGGAAGATTAAATTGTCAAACTTGAAACATTTGGTATAATTTCTATATTCTAGTGTGAATAAAATCTGGGTTTTTGAGATTTGCAAATCATTGCATTCTGTTTGTATTTACATTTTCTATAGCATCCAAACTTTTTTTGGAATTGGGATTGAGACAGCTTTTCAGCCAGGAAGAAGTGCAGAAAGGTGAAGCCACCCAGGAAAAGTAAATCAAGCTGCAGCGGGCTGTCAGCTTGTGTAAACGAATAAAACACAATCGCCTTTCTGTAAAAGTTGCTGTGCGCCACTGTGGCCACTCCTTTGGTTGTATAAAGGTCTACAGGAAAGAAATATGACATAAAAAAGACAGAAACAGTGGTGTGGAGTTGAATTTCACATTGACACAACTTGCCTCGTTGCACTGACTGACCACCATAGTTAATGGCTGTTTGGCACTTGAAAAAAAAAGTTTCTTCAGCTCATTGGTGGAGTTTTCCTGAAACATGGATGAGAGACAAATACGAAACAGTGCCTCCTCTGCTCTATGTCCCACCTGTTTGAGTGGCAGCTGGGTGAGCCAAGTGTTCTCCAGGATCTCCTTTCGCTGGGAGGGTGGAGCATCACGAACCTTAATGAACAGGTCATGGGCGTGGAGGCCGCAGTGCTGACAGATGCCGCGCTCTGCCTCCAACACCTGAGACCGCATGTAAGTCTGGCTGGAGCGCAACTGGAACTCCTCCTGACACCTGTGGGTCAAAGCACATAGAAACATCTGCACTACAGAAAGAAACTTGTGATTAAATTCTTTCTATTTTAAAAATCATTCACATAGAAAGTTTTTCTCATGTTGGTTAAAAAACAGAAGCTGGCTTTTGAAAACCATTTAATCGAATTAAGACTGCCAGGAAAAGGTGCAGCATCTCCAGAAAAACTAAACCGAAATAGGTTTGCTTTAGATTTTCCATAAAAAACTTTTATTTTACATTGGTAATGGTATCAAGTTTGGTAAAGACCAAATTTGACTGATTCCCCCCCAAAAAATTTACAGGAAAAGATTTGGAAAAAGACCATTATAGATGCAAGAGTTGAAGTCTAATCTATTTTAGTCTTGAGCAAACAGTATTCTTTCTACAAAGAAAGTAAACAACAGGGTGAAGTCAACAGTGTACTGCTGTG
Source organism: Rhamphochromis longiceps (assembly GCF_057381845.1). Taxonomy (NCBI): domain Eukaryota; kingdom Metazoa; phylum Chordata; class Actinopteri; order Cichliformes; family Cichlidae; genus Rhamphochromis; species Rhamphochromis longiceps. The sequence goes on along the minus strand of NC_140578.1, from coordinate 35,041,976 downwards.
TTTCTGAGTTTGTTTTGCACACAAACTCTTAAAGCTCTGAATATAATTGAATTTTTTGGTGCCAGATGGGTGGGCTTCTGCGCAGAGGACAATGAGTACAGGGAAGTTTGGGGGGAAAAAACCTCTCAAACTGTGTGAAAGTTGATTTAATATGTTTTTGTTTGGCTGACATCTAATCAAAGACACTGCTGTTGCAGTAGACCTCGCACATCAGGTGCACTGAGATCTATATTATCTACAAATCTGCTCCAGAACTTTTTGAGCAATTCTCAAGTTATTACAAGTTGGAAATGTCCAGTTTAGCCCGTAGCTTTTCCTCTAACTGTATGTAGTTAGTGTTGCAATACCTGTGGCTGCAGAATCGAGTGTCCCACGCTCCACCTGTGGTAGAGCAGGGCTGCTGGCAGGAGAGACACAGAGGGACACCCTGACTGTCCACAGCCTGCAGGTAGCTGGACTCTGTTGATGACTGTGCATCTGATGTCCTACAGGACTGATTGTCCTGCCTGCTGTGAGAGAGACAGAGAAAGGGGAAACATAGTCGGGAGTGAAGAAGTGGTAGATGGTAACTTCAGACCAAAAAGACATCATTCTCAAATTCTCAACAGACGGTTGTATGTTTGTAAGTCAGATGTGGTACTGAAGGACTTCAATGTCCAAACACCAGATTTGCTAACATGTTGCTCCAGCACAAACTGAGCTTTGGTGTAAAAGGAGTGCAATGACACGACTGTGAGTAAAAAGTGAGAACTCAAAGGTTTATGTGACTGTTGCATATGAACGTCACGGAGTTCTTTTTTCAAAGCGCAAACTATAGGGAGAATAATATTTAAATCATGTGCACAAACTGATTTGCAACTTGCACTTTGCTGATAATTGAGCTAATATTTAACGCAGATAAAAAGCATGTCTCAATTTCTGAACTTGATATGGCTGCAGAGGATACGTAGACGTAAAGACGTAAAACCGTATAGATGACCCAGCCAGCTGAATTCTAAATTTGCTCAGTGAACTCAAAGATGACCTGGATCCTCCAACCTAAGGGAGTCACGCAATACCAGCAGCAACAAAACTTCTTACACTCATTTACATTAATAATGAACTGAAAAACTTCCCTTAATAAAGGAAAAAAAACTTTCTTTAATGCAGTTTTATTACACTAGAATTTCAGGACCATGGACAGCGCACGAGGTTTTCGCCTGATCTCGTGAGATCTAACACATGACTGTTTTTAGCTGCACATACTTTGACTCTCCATGAGTTACATATCGCAGATATGTTATCTATATGGAAGTTGTCTTAATACAAGAACGCTACAGAACACAAGGCTAAAATACTGCTGTGCAGTTTACAGTCCTAGATCAGAGCCTGTCTGAATGACTCGAGCCTGTTTCCATTCAAACGACTGTCTGCCAGATTATCACCATAGGCCTACATTTAACATACACGCGTATCCCCTGTATTTATATGGTTTTCTGATTTGTTGTGTGCCTGTCCTGTTAGTAAATTACCTGCAGCTGGATATCATCTCTTAGTTTGCGAGTTTGCAAAACTAACCACACCTACCAGCACTATGCCCTGTATTTTTAAAGAGCGGAGCATTTTATCTATATCACAACAGTCATCTCAAGGAGCTTTATATTTCATGGTGAGCTCAGCAGAGAGAGAGCCCCTATGATTTCAAACGATGATGATGATGAGAAAGCACTTGGCGACAGCGGGGAAGACGAGTTTTCATCTTAATTTTTCAGGTGACCTCAGGCGAAAGTAGAAAACACGGCGAAGAGGAGCACAATAAAACGTCAAAGTCAAACAGGTAAGTTGAGGCCAGGCATCCCAAATCTCAACAAAAACAATACAAATGAATTTGTTATAAAAATAGTTCCCATTGATGAAGGTTTTATTCTTTTCAACAACGACGTTAAAAAGATTCACAACAGCTTCTTTCATTAAACACCGTGTTTAATGTGTAGCCACTGACCTTGAATCTGAACATGCAGTAGTGTGCAAAAGTCTTAAGACACCTCCTCTCACTTGTTTATAGTTTGCGTCATATTTTAAAGCGCCCTTGAGCAATAGTTCCCCACATTTGTTTCTTTGGATGCTTCATCACTGATTATCGGTCCTTGTGCGTGAACATTTTCACAGGAATACTTTTTTGCCCACTTTTTGTAAGTATAAAAAAAACACCTAATGGCATGAACCACTGCTAACTTAGCAAAGAAGCGATTTTAAATTGTAGCTTTAGGCACTTTTTCACTAGCAGCCTGTCACAAAAACACATCATTTGTTCTCATTTCTTTAGATGATTCTACTAAAAATACTAAAGATAACACAGTCTGACGTGCATAAAATTGTATTTTTTGCACCACCAAGCAGACTCCCAAAGAGCTATTAGCTGAAAACTTGGCATATCTCGGCTTGGTGTGTCCTTAAAAAAATATGGATCCAAGACAAGGAGGGGACATGAGAAGAAATGTCACACCTTTCTCTAGTAGGCAAGCAGTATCGAAAAGCCATTTGTGTGTAAAAATCAGAAAAAAATCTAACTAATCGACTAAGACCTGAGAGATGCATGTGGCCCTTCAGTTCTACTGCTCACTGAAGCCTTATCAGAAGTGATTTCAGTGGTACAGTGGCTGTCAAGAAGACATTATTAACGAAGGGAAACAGGGAGAAAAATCTGTAGCAACAAGTCTGATGTTGTGATTAATCCAAATTTGAATTTTTTGGTTTACCTGCTCTCCAAAAAAGACTTCAGGAATGTCCTTCAAGAAGCCAAGAGAACTATTCCTGATGGCTAATTAAAGAAATGACAAGAAAGCTGCCAATGAGAGTTCAGGCTGTGTTGAAGCATAAAGGTGGTCATACCATGTATTCACTTTCAAGCTCATTAGAACTGTACAAACTGTTTTTGCCTTATATTCAGGATTTTCGTGTATTTTTGCACATTTTTATAACTCGCTGCACCCATGTATAAAGAAATGAGGGATCAGTCAAGACATTACCCTGTAAACCTGATCTAAATTAAACAAAGCTCACTTTCTTCTACAAACTGCAAATACATTTCAGTGTAAATATCCATGCAACAGAAATAAATCAGTTTTTTTCCTGTATATTTAGTATATTACAATGCTCTATCTGCAAAACATTTCTAGTATGTGTATCTGCGTGCATGTCCGTCTGGCAGAAGACAGCAAATCTGGGCATTTGCCATGTAGTCCCAGCAGGGTGCTAGAGCCACGTTGGAGGGGACAGATGGACTAAATTCTCTTTCCTCATGGTTTACAATTCAGAGAGACAGCAAGAGGAACAAAGAGCCAGAGTGACAGAGCACTACAGAAGGAAATTTAATCATTGAAATAGAGAAGAGAACCTTCTAAAAAGGGAACCTTGCTGTTTCAAAGTTGAGAATATACCAAAAACTGGAAGTATCATGGGACAAATGGTGTGCCAGCAAAGTCTAGTCGATGAAAGAGAGACACAAATAGACTTTTTACTTGTGTGTCCAAACTGAGAATAGTGAAAACATCCAGAAAAGCCAGAAATATGTCTTTTAGAAACTGTAAAACATCAATGCATTTGCCAAAAAATGCATGTGAATCAAAAATGTAGGTTTATAGATGTAGAATGTTTACCACCTTGGCTCATCTCTGGTGCTCTATACCGAAAGAAACCAAAGGCACCAACGAGATCTGACACTGGTACGTCCAGCTGTTAATCGAGATTCTTATTTTCCACATTTTAGCATGTTGCTTTCATGTGGATAGCAATATAAAGACTGTTTCCCTTCAAAATGGACACTAGTGACGTATGCTGCATGGCAGGATTTCCTTTTTAGCCCACGCCCAGGCATAGGTGGCACACTTTAAGATTAACTGATACCTTCAATACCAGACATGCGCTTGTTTTAAACGGATGTATGTTATCAGAAATGTCTGTTTCTTTAGTTCACAGTCAGTTGTGCTTATCAGAGCAGAGTGCCATTGTATCTGTGTTTATAAACTGGACAACATTTACTTGGAAAACATTGCCAATATTTTAGAGAATGATTGCAGTCAGTCAGAGTCAGACTGCTACTGTTTGGAGACAGGTTGCCTCCCATCAGATGACTTGTGCAGATGCCTTACAATCTAAGAGCTTGCTGTCCTTTTTTTTACTCTAGTATAACTTATAGCCACAGTTCAAATGTCAAGTGATATCAGCCAGCAGGAAGTATTAGCAGGAACTGAACTGAATTTGTTGTTTTGAAGGAGCAGTTCAATATTATGTACAAGTTTTACTTGAATGCTTAAATAGATAACAGTGATGGATGTCAATCTTCCTACTTTATGAAAACATGGATTCTCCTCATCCCTCCAACCACACGCCACAGTTAGTTGGACGGATGGATGCCATTTCTATTCTAGCTACTAGCATATTAGCACATTTTTTAAGTCAGCTTTTATAAATGGCCATTTAATGTTGTTACCATGCTGCCTTTTACCGTGTTTATTCACACAGCAGTGCTTGCTTCTGTCAGACACTTTATACTTCCAGACACTGCTGTATACCTCATGCAGTAAAACGCTATCTATTGTCTAAAAGCACATATCCTGAACAGAGCCTTTAAGGCACTTTATAGATTATCACAGACATTTTGTATGTAACACCAGTAACTGTGTATATGTGTGAGAGCTCGTCTGTGTGTTTGCTGCAGGTTTCCATAGAGATATTGCCTCCTGGGGTGAGCTGGCCGATGCATCTCACCCAGTAGATCGTATTATGGTCTATATTTACTGTACTAACACACTCAGTGGGCCTTTGTGTCTCTCCCACAAGGCACATACAGATCTCCATGGAGACAGCTGAGGGAAAGAAAATGAAAATACTCTGAATCCTGAAGAGGAAACCATGTGGTGAGACAAACCACCTTCATGTGCAGACCTTGAAGTTTCATCTTTAAATACTACAGACAAGAACGGATCTATGAATGATCAAAATACCGTTTGTGTAGTAGACAGGAGAAACACAGTGATCAGCTAGAAATACATTTGAATTTTAGTTTCATATATTAGCAGCAAACTACTTACAGACCTGAGGACAACTTGACCTTTATGTGCGCGTTTTTTCCCTTAACAAACCTCTGTGTAGCAGGTGGTGTTAGCGAAGAGGCAGACCTCCTCTTTGTGAAGAAGTTCTCCTTTGTGACCAGTCGGACGCTGCCTCCCTCCTCCTGGGCTTTGCTCAGAGACGCCTCGGCCACGTCGTCACGACCGAGGTACCTGTGAAACGGGATAAAATGTTGCTGTGAGGTAATGGTGAATTTGTGGATGTTACATAACCAAAGCACCGGGGAGCAGTTGCAAGCAGATGAATTCATAAACTCTCTCTGGACAGCAATACAAGCAGGTATGATAGGACGCTTGAGGTTGCTCAAGCACACAAGTAATCTTAGTCATCTTTTTTTGGACTGCGGTAATCCTGAGACTCTACCACATCAATGTAACACACACATCACACCCACATAACTAGCAAAATTCTACAAATGGCCTCAGTGCAGAGCCAGATGCACTTTGATTTTTGTTTTTCTTTCTTGGCACCAAACTGTGCTTAAATGCTCAGATCCTTCCTTCCTTCCACTGCTGATTTCCTATTCTGAATGTGTGCTTATATTCTGTTTGTCTTCTTCTCCTGCTGAATCCTATTACTATTGCAGCAGCAGCAGCAATCTAATTTCCCCACAGGAATCGTCAATCATCTAATCTAATCCATCTGCCCCGCTACTGCTTTTTATGGCCGTTGTAATACAGATGCTATGTGTGCAAGTTGAAAATTGCACTAAACTCTACATTCCAATCTATGCAGGATTAAAATGACCCTGGGATGTCAGAGTTGACACAAATACATGTGGAGAGTTGGGGAAAGAAAATCAGTGATATGTTCCTCTTGGTAGGAAAAGATTCCAGAGGCCTTGAGAGAAAAGTGACCAATCGGCAAATGCCGACTGGTCACTTTTCAGGTTTTAACAGAGGGATGGTACAACGCTGTAATGGTCTCCGCAGAGAGCAATTACCCTACCTTTTTACTCCAAGGGGAAGTCAGAGGTCAGCCTTAGCCAATAAGCAGATCGCAGCCATGCTGCTGTCAGTACTTGATGGAACTAGTACTTTACTTTACCAACCATCCACACACACAAGGAACAAACTGCTATTTTGCTTTACCAATAACATCCTGTACATACCGGGTAAATGCCTCTAGTGCCCACTCAAATACAGTCAACGTCCAACTAGAAATATTAAGCATATACATTTTTAGAATGAGTTAATTTGGTCTCATTTGCTAAACTCTGTGTAGTTGTGGCTATTTTGGAAATTATCCATCATGTAATATGTGTTGGAGACCCATGGAAGAATTTAATGTCATCAGTGTTGCAGGTGATTGGCAGTAAGCTCCTACGTCGTTCATCCACCCTCTTCTTTTTATCTAAAGTCAGGCAGGATAAGATAAACAGAGTATTCCAAGTGTTCCTAGTCTTATTTTACGTTTCTTATAGGGAATACTGAGGCACTGGGTTTGCCCCACAGTTCGTCGTGCTGTGAAAACCTTCAAAGGGAGGTATCTTGAAGGCATTTTAATCAGACGCCCAAACCACCTTAGCCGACTACTTTGAACATAGAGGAGCAACGGCTCTGAGCTCCTCACCCTGTACCTACGGCTGAGATCAGCCACCCTACAGAGGAAGCTCATTTTGCCTGTTTGTATACATGATCGTGTTCTTTTCGCCACTACCCAGAGCTCATGACTATAAGTCAGGGTTAGCTTCAGCATTGTGACTCAACTGTTTGGTTTTTGTTGATTTGGTGATTCCTATTTGCACATCTTCTCACCAGCAGTTATCCCTCTGCTTTTTTCTTCTCTTACCAGATAACCAACAAAGAGCTTGAACTTTATAGACTCTGCAGAAAGGATAAAGTGCAGGCTGTGCTTTCAACTATTTTGTAAAAGTCAATGAAGACAGCCCTTTAAGAAAATACAGTAGTTAAGTTAAAAAAAACAAGTCCAAAGCATCCTTTACCCCTAACACAGAAAAGCTTTCTGCTATATCAAGCAGAGAAAATAGGTTAGACTTAGTAAATGGCTCCAAGTACAGATAATGAGCTCGAGGGTTCAAAGAAGTGCGCAGAGCAAGAATTCACGTTTTTTTTAAAAAAGGGGAAAAAAGAGATGAGGTTTCAAAAAAACAGACAGAAAGACAGCAGGCAGCTAATGGATGGTGTAGCCATTTCACAGACAATCAACTCGAGTGATGAAGCTGTTTCACTAATCGTCGAGCAGATCAATAATTAATGTTTCATCTTCAAGCGTTTGTTCTGACAGTTGTGTCAATTGTTGAACTCAGTTTGATGTAACTTCACTGCTGGCATAAGAAGTAGCCTTGTACACCGATGAAACACAATCAATAACTGGAACGTCTCCTGGAACTATAAGATATGGAAAAAATACATTTATCACTGTTTAACTAATAACAAAACATTTACTACAAGGTAAAAACAACAACAACAACAACAAAAATGGGTAAAACACACGTCTCAACTTCTTGAATTGTTAAAAACTTCTGCCGATGCCTGTTTTCATCCAATATATTTGGATATATTTAGCTCTGTGTAGGACTTATTCTAGTTCTTTCATAAGAAAAAAAATCATTTGAATTGGTTATTGAATTCTACTTGATGGATTTCTATCCTGATTGCACGTTTTTTTCTGATTACTAATGAGACACCAGCCTCCCAGAAACACCGTGCCGGGAGGTGTTGCCACTGTTAAATTCAACTTTTAGTGTCTCTACTCGGCCCTGCAGGCTATGAAACGACATTTTTATGCAATTCCACCACCTCCATATGGACAGAATACTTTCTTAGGGAGGGAGATGGAAAGAAGGCAGAAGGGGGGAAAAAATATAAAGGAAAGATGGATGACAGGAGGCAGAAAGTGGAGGAGGGAGAGACATCAAAGAGGAGAAGTTTCTCTGGAAGCTGAGAGGAGATGAGGAAGAAGGTAAGTCTCCATCAAACACAAGAGCTTCCTTTGCTTCAAACAGTCCCAGCACAGAGGCTGGATGAAACGAGATACCTTACACTAAACTGGAGTCCAACTGCGCTTCTGGGAGAGAGTGGAGGTGTGTGTGTGTGTGTGTGTGTGTGTGTGTGTGTTTGCATGTTTTTATGCAGTTAGGTGCCTGGAGAGTAATTCTGTACACTAAGGTGACTGCTGCTACTTGCTGAATGAATCACATTTTCTGTTATGATCCAAACCTCTTCTACCAGTATCAGGGGGCAGCTGGGTTCACTGATGTTGTTTTCAAAATGTTTGTCAGACTGGCTCACATCTGTGAAAACCTAGGATGATTTGGACTGAATGTTCAATGGGGTCTATTAAAAAGTAGTTTAGTCGGCGTATTACTAAATATGTTTAAAGGTGCCGTGCGGAGGTTTTGGTTTGTAGCGGCAGTAATAAATGTGAGTCCCCCTCGCTCTTTATATTGTGCGTAAACAACTGACAGCAGTACAAATCGGTTTATGCAAAGCAATGTGCCTGCAAAGGTTAGCAAACATGGATGGAAATCATCTAAAAAATAAAATGTAAAAAATATGTCTTTGCTAATGTTTTATGAGAACATAAATACACTCGACACATTTAGAAATTCAACAATTTGTATGAATTTCCAGAGGGTGCCGGGCATGATGAACATAAACATGAATGCATTGGTTTTTAGACTTCTGGTTGTATGGAAAGGTTTAAGGACCCTCAGCTCATTTGCTCTGCGACCTCTGTAAACACTTTCCTGATTACTTCACAGTTTTAATTGCTAGCTTTGGGACATATTTAAATATTTATTTTGTAAATTACAGTCCTTACTAAAAGTCATAAAGGATGATAAACTAAGAACCACCAACCAGCGCTGCCGCTCACTCGTCATATCCAGTCTTAAACATCAGTTTGATAACAAATGAAATACTCAGCTTTATGTTTATCAATGGGACGTCACTACCCAACGTGTGGCAGCACAGTGGCATTATTCATCTTTTATACATAGTCCTATAACTGTGAATAAACTCCATTATCCCCATGTATATTTTACTGCTTACCTGGAGGATCTAAAACTTTCCCTACACTACAACACTTTTAACCAGGCATGAACATCTGCATGTGGCTAATCAGCTTAGCAAACATAAACACATAATAGCACGTAAGTGCAAACATATACACTCAGGCTGATTCTCAACTCACCTCTTATTTTTATAGCAACAAAAAACTGTTCAATGTCAGTTAACCTGCACATTTTACTGCAAAAATTGGCTTACATACCTGTAGCTAGCAGCTTATAGTAATAAGGAGATTTTTCTGTTTCTCTGCCATTGTTGTTACATAATCTTCCTCCTGTGTTTGTTGTTATTTTTGTACTGCACATTTGGTGTCAGGTGGTGGTGTTTTGTGGACTTGGAGAAGGCATTCTCCCTCAAAGTCCCTCAAAGTGTTCTCTGGGTGGTGCTTCGGGAGTGTGGGGTGTCTGGCCAGTTGCTTCGAGCCATTCAATCAGGCCATAGCTGGCAATAAGACGGAATTGTTCCCAGTGGGTGTTGGACCAGTGCTGCCCTTTGTCACCGATTCTCTTCATAATTTCTATGGTCTGAATTTCTAGGTGTAGCCATGAAGTCTTCTACCTGGGCAGGCTCAGAATTACATCTCTGCTTTTTGCAGATGATCTGGCCTCTCACTTAGAGATAGGTGAGGAGTTCTGCCATTCGGGAGGGGCTCAGGGTAGAGATGCTGCTCCTCCACATCAAAAGGAGCCAGCTGAGGTAGTTTGGGCATCTGACGGTGTTCCGGGCATGTCCCACAGGGAGGAGGCCCTGATTGGGAGACCCAGGATAATATTATAGAGATTATATCTGGCCTGGGAATGCCTTGGTGTTCCCCCAAACAAGCCAGAGGAGGTGGCAGGGGGGAGAGAGGTCTGGGCTTCGCTGTTTAGGCTGTTGCCCCTGTGACTTGGCCCCAGATAAGTGAAAGAAAATTGATGGATGGACATTTGTGTCAGTTTCAGGATAGTTAGATCATCAGCTATGTAGCCTTTATCCTTTCTTGCCGCATACCACATGATGATAGCACATGCTTCTACAACCATAAAGCTAAAGGAAATGAATGGAAACTCATACTTTGCTCAAATCACATCTTTCTATACTAGACTCACTATGTTGAGTACATACTGCTGTAGTTAGCATGACACACTGAAATACTGTACATGTCATTATTGGTAAATGACTCATTTTCAGAGAACCCTATCCTGTCAAAATGTATGTATTAGACAAGTGCTTGGTGTACACAGCGTACTAAAGAAAATAAAACAACTGAGACTCACCGTTAGCTTAGATTAATAATGGGACTAGCCTGGCTCCGTCTAACAAAAAGATGACAACCAGCAGCTCTAACACCCATTAATCACAGTACTTTATCTTGTTTATTCAGTCTGTGCAAAAATCAACTATATAAACAACAACTCAAAGGGATTTTCTTTGTAGCCAGGACTAGTAACTTCCTATCTAACTGCTCAGCAGCTGGTGGCTCATAATAATAACATCATCCAACTTTCAGGAGGCAAGCAAATCAGTGAATTTCCCCAGACTATTCCTTTAATATTGCAGGTACAGGCAGTTAGAAAGCTACAGTAAATTTAAATGTGCAGCACATATTTGGTGGAGGTTGCATCAGGAATGACAAAACGCAGCGTGATTTGAACTTGATTATCTGGACACGGTTTTCTGCCGGTAGACATTTGATGCGCAGCTGCAGGGGCGCTGTTACAGTCAGGGAGTCAGCGGGTAGCTGACAGCGGACACGCGGAGGTGCAGACAGCCGCCTGGCTCGGCACAGAGGACAGACCCTGCTCAGCTGTGTGAAATCAAACTAACGAGCTGCTGCACCGGTGTGGCCCAGCTGAAGCCGCTTTGATTGATTGCTGTTCTCTGCCGGCCTCGGTCAGACAGAGCTGACAGTAACGGCCTTTTCGGTGGCAAAGATTCTCAGAGACACGTGAAGCTGCTAATTCCCATGTCAAATGTGTGTTTGAACATGAACGTGACATCAAGTATGCCATCTTTAACTCAACAAAAAAATCAGTGTGTTGGACAACTCCAAATGTTCACTGCAAAGACGAGTACTGTCAAAACAATGCTGCAAAAGAATGCAAATCTGAAAAGTCTACTTGGTATAAGCAGCACCACTCAGCCTGTGAAAATGTCTTCTGTGGCTCTGGATGAGATTTGCCAAAATTGAGGAAATAGTCCTACCTTTACTGAGTTTCAGCTTGAGACTTTAAATTTAAAACAGCAAGTCTGTATTACATACTGGGGGAGTTTGAGTTTATCACGGAGGAAGATTCTCGAGGAAAGTGCATCATCCAGTGTTTGCGTCAAATCTTTTTAAAAAAGCACTTTTGCAGTGAGTCATTGTTGGGAAAAGAAAAAAGGAAGAAAACAAATCAAAAGTTCAAATTCTAACAAGTCCATCAACTATATGCAAATGCTGTACTGAATTTGCTCGAGTACAGCTTTAATGTACGCTGCCAAGACAACACAACAAAAGTACTTTCCACATCTTAGCCAAATACAAATGCACTGAGTTTCCATCTTAGATGCTGAACATGATTTCAGTGTTGTATATACTATTATAAATATAGCGTTTCATACTAACGCACGAGCAGTTTTACTTTTCAAGTCTTCATCGAGCGATCAAAGCGAAGGCTGGAAAAGCGATTTCTTCAATTTAGTAACAATTACGCACTTTTTGCAGCTAGTTTTGAGAGAAATTCTGGACGTTCTTCCCACAAAACGGTTTTAGTTCGTCAACATTTCCGGGACGTCTTGATTGAACAGTCCTCTTCAGGTCACGTCTGAGCATCTCATTTGAGTCAAGGTCAATATTTTCATTTGGCCGTTTGATAAAAATGAATTTTCTTATTTTGTTGTTGAGTTATTTAAGTGTGCTCCTTCATCACCAAATTTGTATTCTCGCTTCATGTCGTGCTGCCCTGACATTCGCCTGTAAATCGAATCCAATTTAAAAATTCATTTGTCCTCTCAGTGATTGTAAGGCGTCCTGTAGTGTTGTAGAACATCCAAGTGGTCTTGTGCAAATTTAAAATGTGCAGTTTTTAGTGATCAGTGGTTTCCTTTATGTTGTCCGAGCATTAAGACCCATCTGGATGAAGATTTATCAAGTTGTAGAGACGGAGCTTGATTCAGGATTGCATGTTGTAGCTACAGTCCTGGTTTTCTTCCTGTAGAGCAAGGGATGTCAAACTTCAGTCCTCGAGAGCTACTGTCCTGCAGCTTTTAGATGCATCCCTACTCCAACACAGCTGAATCAAATGCTTGGATTACCTTTTCAGCTTACCATCAAGTTTGGCAAAGGCCTGATAACAAGCCATTCATTTGATTCAGGTGTGTCAGAACAAGGATGCATCTAAAAGCTGCAGGTCAGCAGCTCTTATGGACTGGAGTTGGAGACCCCTGTTGTAGAGAGTTGGTACATTCAGGTTTTTCAACCTTCTTCTGAGCTCCAGCCAATCGGTCTCAGGAATCGCAGACAATGTCAGCAACCAGACTTTGCAAGTTTTTATTTAAAAAGCTGGGCACCTCTGCAGGTCCAATCTCATCTGGTTAACCGGAACACTGGACTCCAAGTAGCTCTTTTAGTCATTATCATAGAGCTCCACTTAGTTTTTCCAACGTTCACTGTGAGTGATTCTGTTAAACATCTTTCAAGTCCCACTGAAATACTCCTACGCTGTAATTTTGAACTACCAAGTCTTTTGTGTTGCGCTGCTCAGCGTTTGACTGGGAGCTTGTATATAATAATACATTTCAGATGACAAAAACTGGTCTGCACAACACCGAATAAAACATTTAACTTTAACAGCCTCTACATTTGATGCTGGCTTTAACAATTATGTGTTTGTATGCACACAAAAATGAAAAAATAACATTATTATTTCTCTGCATTAAAGTGGTAATTACAGGCACCAATCAACTTTTTTTATTTCCAACGTTTTGGTATTTTAACAATGAAACCTCCTCAGTGCGCATAACTGGATTAAAATCTCCTTAAATCTTCTAAAATTGCTGCAAATCACCATGAATGGTTTATAACAAAAGTATCCAGTGTTGGAAACCCAGGAAAAGTGTATTAAGTTTGAAGTAGTTGAAAACGGAGCGTCTCAGAGCAGGGAAGGTGAGCCTTGATCGCCCCGCTGAGCCATAGCTGGAGCTTGATTGGTTCTGATTAGTGAATAAATCAAACAGGTATCAAATCAAGCCGGGCCAATTGCCTCCTACTCACACCTTGATTAGGTTCATGCACCCAAACGCTTTCCCCAGTTGAGAAACACTCTCCCTCACTTACAAAACACACACACACACACGTCTGCCCTGTAATTGGCAAACTCTCCCTGCCTTAGTCCACGCCAGCTGTAATTAGTGTGCCAGCAACAATGCTTGTTTGTCAAAAAACACACATGTACGCATACACAGAGCTCATCCCATTTTCTCTTATGTCTCAGCAGACACCCTTTGATACACCCCCGCACACACACACACACGGGCACGAAAACACACACAGACGCACACACGCATTATTCAGCCTTCCATGACGCCTGGGGCAGTTAGTATTTACAAATCCGCTTGTTTCTCTGTGAAATCTCTCACATTACTTCTTGGATTCTGTCATAATGTTGGGAACTACTAAATCTCACTATTTCCACCGATTCAAAGCAGCGTTACAGGATATCTTACTGACTGGATCATTGTGGGAGATGCATTTTTGCTTACAGTATACAGGTTTGCTGAACTGCTTATAGGGGAGGTGTGGCACAACCAATCATTAGTGCACACGTGCGGTTTATAGTGATGATTAGGAAGAATTCAAACCTGAAAACATCATTTAGGAGAAAAATGGGTCTTTGATGTCAAACAGTGGTGAAAAATGGCAAACTTCTTGTTTCCTGCTGGAAACTGCTGGCAGATGTAGCTAGTTTGCTAAATAAGCTGATATGTGAGAAGAAATTAATTAAATACAGCAATAAATGATCATAAGATCCATTTAGTTCATATTACAATCTGTATGTTTAATTCTACACTTAGGCTACGTTCACACTGCAGGCGAAAGCGCATCAAATCCGATTTTTTTGACCCTATGCGACCCATATCCGATCATGCTATGACAGTGTGAACGGCACAAATCCAATATTTTCAAATCCGATCTGGGTCACTTTCGTATGTGGTACTGAATGCGATACATATCCGATGTTTCAGAAAGCGACTGCTGTGTGAACGGTCAAGTCGCATTAAATCCGTCTTTTATGTCACTGCCACAAGACAGACGCCAATTATCAGCGCCGGAGAAGCGCTGGAGAAGACATCGCGAACGCTTCCTGACCATCCGGTGAAACAGCTGGGAAGACAACGTTGGAGAAACGTGAACATTTTATTTGTACTGCATAATCTGCAGATTCTGACAGAAATCGGCAACTATCCTTTGAAGCACCGCTCCTCTAAAACAGCAATGAGGATAATTATTAGGTTATCTACATTATTATGTAAATAACAAAATAACTTAAAGCAAAAATTGGGAAACGTGAAGTCCGAAGTCTTTATATTAAGGGCCATCAGTCAAACAATATTGTTTGCTCTGGGTCTAAACAGAGCGCGTTGACGTCTTCTTTTGCGCATGCGGGCCGCTTTGAGCGTTCACACTAGAGAGCGTTTGCTGTCGCATTTTATTTGTAGTGTGAACGAGCAGACAAAAAAAATCGGATTTGATCAAAAAATCGGAATTGAGCATTAAGACCTGCAGTGTGAACGTAGCCTTAATCTGTTAATACAGGAAACCCATCCACATGTGGGAAAGCTTATTGCACAGAATGAGGATGGTAAGTGAAGACATGTTTGGCTAATGCATTAGCAAAATATTGATTCTAAATATTGTTTTTAGATGAAAGTTTTCACTAAATGTGGTACAAACTTGAAACGTTTAGGTAAAAGATGTATTCAGATAGCTGGACCTTCATCATTAATGCGTGTGCATGGTCTACCGGAGGTCTGAATTTAGATATTGAATTGACCTTCCTGCAGTCCAGATCTTTCACTAGCTGAAAACATTTGACGATCCAGGACTGTAGAGCTGCTAGAACCATATATTAGATAAGAACGGGACAATTTTCCTCTCCCTAAACTCCAGCAGCTGTGCTCCTTAGGTCCAAGATATTATTACAGACTGCTATTCAAAGTAGTGGGGATGCTACACAGTAGTAAACATGACTCAAGACAACTTTTATAGAATGTGCTGTTGCCATCAAATTCAAAATGAGCTCATATTTCTCTTGAAATTGTACACCTTCTCACGTTAAATATTTAACATTTTCTGTTGTGAATAAAATTTGGGCTCATGGGATTTGCAAAGTAGGGCTGAACGATATATCGCATTTGCGATAATATCGCGACATGATCAAGTGCAATTTTCTAACCGCAAAGGCTGCGATTATACTCTGGACATGTCCAAATTCATGGGCTGCATCCTCCTGAGGCCGCATTTGTAGACCGATTACGTCACAGCGACGCGCCGAAGGCTGTCCAAATTACTACCATATCCCAGAATTCATAGCGCGGCCCAGCCAAACTCCAGTTTCCAACAATGGCGGCCGCTACTAAGTTTTAAAATTACTCATACTAATCTTTCTGGGTCACAAAATAAACTTTTAACATATTTTCAGGCGAGAAAGTAGTTGTGTAAACATCAAATATCTGCTCGGTTTATCAAGATATCCCATATTTGCAAAAGTGCTTCGACGTTTTCAGAGGCGTCTGCTACCCACCAGCTCGACAGCTAGCCGGGAGCTCGAGGGTTACTGATGCGGCCGAGAGCGGCACAACTCCCGGCACATCATTTTCAGACCACCGCGGAGTTTCGCTGCTCGGGTTAAACGTAATATATAAGTCACTTAGACAACCTAAAAATGTTATCGTTGGGCTTTTTTCAGTGTTTTGTTTGTTCGTGAGTAAATCGGTTTGGCTGAGATTAAAGTTATTAGATTAGATAAAATAAAACTTTATTAATCCCCGGGTGGGTTCCTCCTTGGTTTTCACACAGCTGACTAAACGTCAAACAGAAAACTTATTAAACAGAAGTATGAGACAGTCGAGAATTTACACCAGTGTCTGGTTATATTTTAGATAGCAAGAAGCAGACGGCCGAGTTTATTAAACTCCACCGAGACAGCGGTGACGCTAATCAGAACTAGCCTTCTGATTGGCTAGACCGTCCAATTTCACGCCTTTAAACTTTAAAGGCGTGTTTGTGTGTGTGTTTATACAATTGCTATTATGTTTGCACTTTATGTGTAATGTTACTGACTGCAGAGATCAGTAAGATGTGTGTATTTTTTATTTATTAGTTTTATTTATTTAATATTATTTTTTAATTGAATGACTGTCTAGTAGTTCACAGATGTCGAAAAACTGAGTGTGGTAAAGCCACTGATTTTTTTTTATGTATATTTCTGCAATCTGCACATTGTACTGACTTTCATTTTAATGTTTACACCAGGGTTCCTTGTCAGCACTTTATGCTCAGATGTTTGTAAGCTAAAAATAAACTATTGTGTATGTTCAAATATACTGTTGTGATTGAAGAAGTTAAATAAAAATGTCAGTCATCAATTCATGCATCACCTCATGTCATCATAACAGAGGTCTGTCTTCCAGGAAAGAACAGTTTAAAATTAATGTAATATAGTATTGGCCATACTATATGATGTATTGCTTGTCTTTGTTTAATAATACAGAAGACAAATACCTTAAAAAATAATCGCATATCGCATCGCAATCGCAATATTGGGGCAAAAAAATCGCAATTAGATTATTTTCCATAATCGTTCAGCCCTATTGCAAAGAATTGCATTTTGTTTTTACTTATAGAGCCTCCCCGTGTTTTTATAGAACTGTGTTTGCATCTTTTTGGAACGTAGCCTAAAACCACACAAATCATGACCCGCAGACTGTATATTAGAAAAAAAAAAACCACCTAAAAAACCCGATGTAGCCAACATGAAGCAGGACGTGATGACTGAGAAACTGAGGGACACTCTTTAGGCGAAGACTTCCAGCTTTATCTTCTGCTTTGCCTCAAAAAAGGAACATAATTTTAAAGAACACCTTGTAAAAACCCAAAACTAATGAGTGAGAGCATGCACTCACTAGGCAAATGTTTACTGACAGACTTGAATACAACAGTTTTTACAATCAGAGGAGTCACATCCTGTGGGCCACTAGAAATAATCTGGGTTTAAGGTATTTCCAAACTGGCTTCACAAACTACATCCATATAACATTAGCGGTTAAAGCAGAAAAACAAACTTGTTTTTTGGGCGGTTTGGAAAAGGTTAAAACTCAATACAAACCACTTAACGTTCATTTCAGTGACTGAAAATTCACTGATTAGAAGAGAGGTTTGGTGAAAGTCAAAGCACGTCTCCTTCAAGGAAAAAATCTGACCTCTTGGTGCTCGAGTGAGGGCGCTGGGCGGCGGACAGCTGCTGCAAGCCCAGGGTAGGGCTGTGGAAGAGAAGACCGCTGCGTCGAAGCAGTTTCTGCTTCATGGCTGGCAGGCCGCTCCACTCCATAACAAAGCTCAGCACCTGCGGGGCGACACGACACCTCACTTCATATTCAATTTCAAGCCGCAACTGCAGCCGCCGGAGTCTTCATTTTCAACACAAATTGATAGTTTGGACAGTGAAACCTCTTTAAAAGCAAAACATTTTTTTAGCTTTTCAATTTTGAAAATGCACTTCAGCCAAAAACAAACAATTCAAAGGAGACAGTTTTCCAGATAGCTGAACAAAACCCATTAAACCAAAAGAGGGCTGAATATTCTTCCAGCGAAGGCAGGATTCGAAGGAAATCTACCAACAATATAACAAATAGCTCACCAGACACCGAGCCTTAATGGACAATTTACCTACGTATATTACACTTGAAAGGGTTTTTTCCCCTGTCTTTGCTATGGATGATATTTACCGTCACAAAAAAGACTTGGGTCAAGATAAAAGTCTTTATATGTTATATGCAGACAGGTTTCAAGCTATCACAGCATGAAAGCTGTCTTTGTTGATCTTTGCGCAGGTATATTTTGAAGGAATTAGTACGTACTACTCATTAAATGTTTAATGTTAAATGAAAGTATTCAACAGAAACAAATGTTTGACGTCTGGATGTAAAGATGAACTCGTTAAAATAACGTTAATAAGTATATATTTTAAAATATTTATTATATAACATATGTACAACATGTATCATGACAGCTATCTATATATAATACATGTGATATTTATATAACACACTAATATCCCCCGTTCTCTGCGGCCTGCTGGAGCGGGGGGGCTAGGAGGAGGAGTTGGCCGTCCGACTGCGGTCTGGAGTGTGGGGCCTCCCTGCTGCTGCGGAGTCGGGGCGGTCTGCCTCTCCCCACCGCAGGGAAAAGGGTAACACCACCTGGGTCTGGGTGCAGTTCCCCCCTCCAGGGGCAAGGGTACCTAGACCTGTTTCGTAGAGTACGCTTGGGGAGTGTGATCGTGTGTACAGCGTCTCTTTATGTCTGTCTCCACGTTGGTTGAGTGTGGAGTAAGTGCATATGAGAGCATGAGGGTGGGAATGGATGTTTGTGTCTGTGTGTGCCTGTATTTCTGTGTCTATATGTCAGGTTGGGTGTCAGGCGCCACCTCTCTGGGGACATCTCAGGCCCTCCAAGGTTTGGAGGCCTATCTCCCCCTACCACCACTTCCCCTGCCAGTGGCGGACTCCCTCAGACATCGGTGCGTTGGTGGTTCTTTGTGTCCGGGGATGGGCGTCCAGGTACACACCGGCTCACTCCTTGGCGGCCGCTTATCGGGACCTGGAGCCTGGGGCTCGCTCGGGCCACTTCGGAGGTGGGGTGCCCCCGGCCTCTCGGCCTGGGGCTCGGTCACTCAGGCACGGCTGGCTGCCGGCGGAGCTCACGGGCGCGTCACTGCAACTCCCCCTGGCTTCTGCTCCGCGGCTGCTGAGTGAGCCCTCATCTGGGACTCTCCTCAGCTCTTTCTGGGACAGTGGCGCAGCTGCCCCTCTGTTGGTCTTCCTTGGTCTCTTGTGTTCTGGGGGCCTCTGGATGTCTGGAGTTTTGATCTCCTCCATACCTGCTTCATGCCCTGGAGGACGGGGCTGTGGCCCCCCCCACACCCTCTAGCAGATCATTACATGAAGGAACCTTTTAAAAAAACAAGCGCGTCCATGCTCACAGGTGTACACACGGGTGATCACACCCACAAACTACACCCTTTTTGGCTCCTACCTCAAAGCACACTGTGTTCTGTTGATCTTATGTGCTGCACAATAATGTTTAATATTTAGTATTTACTGTCATATTCCCATATATCATTGTGATGTTGTTAATACTATTACTCTTGTTCTCTTCTGCTTGTTTTCTTTTTTCTTTCTCAGCAGGTGATCCAGGTGATTGATATATGCATTTTTTTTTCTCTGCCCGTTCTGTTGGTTTTTGTTTTTTGCCCTTCTCCCCCGTCCCTCTTCTCAGCTGTTTCTCTTTCCATCTTTCTTTCTCCCCTTCTTTCCCCCAGTCAAGTCTGTCCCGTATTCAGTAAGTGAAAATAAAATAAACAATAAAAGGTGAATCAAATGGACCATTACGGCAAGGCTGGGATGGTCAATTTGGTAAAGTAAATCCGTTGGGCATCTTTCTTTGCCTTTAGACAACAATTCTGATGGCAAAAGAGCCAAACGGGACAGGCAAAAAAAAAAAAAAAAAAAAAAAAGAGGACTGATTGCAATTTTCTTGGATTGATTCTGATAGCCCATACAGATTTTTGCTGATTCCAGTTTCCAGAACTAGAATTGACAGCATATACAAACCAAAAAATAACTTTTTCTTCAATATTAAATTCTATTTTTATAATAAAATGAATTGTCACACTTTATATGTCCACGTTTAGCTGTGTAAGGGGGGTTTAACTGCCTGATTAGGTCTGTCTAATGTGTATGCTAATGCAAATGTCTAACAACATTAGCATTAGCATTTGCAACGTAAGCGTTTGCCTCTGAGTGTGCGCACAACTATCTGATAACAGCAATGAGCTATGTGACATTAACCGGCCGGTCCCTTGTCAAGTATGCTGGAAACTGCTGGCTTGTCAATTAGAGCATGTATTTAATTCAATTTTATTTTTATTTGGCCAAATCTCAAGAAGAGTTGCCTCAAAGTGCTTTATATTGTAAAAAGACCCAACAACAATACAAAGAAAACAGAGAAAACCCCAACAATCAACAAACATCCTGTGAGCTAGCACTTTGGTGACAGTGGGAAGGAAAACCCCCTTTTAAAAGGAAGAAACTACGGATTCAAGGTCACCTGATCCAATCCTAAATATAGGCTTTAAAAAAGGACATTTTTAAGCCTAATCTTAAAAGTAGAGATAGTGTCTGTCTCTCGAATCCAAACTGGAAGCTGGTTCCACAGAAGAGGCGCCTGAAAGCTCAAGCATCTGCCTCCCATTCTACTTTGAAATACTCGAGGAACCACAGGTAAGCCAGCAGTCTGAGAGCACAGCGCTCTAATGGGGTGATGCAGTGCTATAATGTCATTAAGATCAAATGGGGCCAGATTATTCAAGACCTCGTATGTGAGGAGCATAAAAGCATCTCTGCTTTTATCAGGAACAGACAGTACCAGAGTCAGCGAGGGGCCGCCATCTACTGCGACTTATTTTGCACATATTTTCACAAAACCAGAACAACGGCATTTAAAACCACAAACGATACTAAATTATTATCGCCCATAACATCCTTGAGACTGAAGGCAAGTAGTACTCTGTCATTAGGAACTCAAATCACAGCATCAAGCCGAACGTCATGTGCCGGTAGAGCACCGAAACCCTCCTCTACAGCGAGACAGTCTTCCTCCTGACAGGAGGAAAGTAGAGATGAAGACTGTGGGTAAGCTTAGTGAAAATCTGAAATAGTAATTGTGCTGCCAGGCCATCAGAGGTTAGATGAGAGCCAAAAAGTTGAATCAGATGTCAAAAGTTGAAACTAAGGAGGAGAGTGGGATGCTCCTTCCAGCTTGCAGATTGGCCGAAGGTCAGACAGGTTAATAGGTGAGACGTGTGGGTGGAAACAGAGGGTGCTTTGATTTTCACTGTGTATCTGGACAAAGATGTATGATAATGATACTTTTATCCTTTAAGTTTTACTTTTTTCTTGGTGGTAAATGATACTCCAAAGGCTAAAAACAAAACAAAATCATTGGTCCCAGTGGTTTTTGTCTTTTTAGGAAACCTTCATATTGGTGTTTATACAAATGAGGAATTAATATGTAAAATTCTATCTAAACTGTATCATGGTTACAGCCAGGTTACTGGGACATTTGTAACACCTGTTTATTACTTTAACAGAACACATATCTAAATGTCACAGACCAGACTGACATACACAATGTGCTCTGTCCTCCTCGAGTTTCTTACTTCACTAAAACAGAAAATAGGAAAAAAAACTTATAGGTTCAAAAAATAGAACAAACATCAAAAGTTTATGTGCTTCTAGTTGCCAAAGATAAACACAAACCTCTCCACAATGAGACTTTTTCGTCTCTCACTTTGCACTACAATTTCACTCGTGTGTCACATTATAATGTTTATAAAATGCAAGTGCAGGGGCTCAAGTGGGCTGGAACTATCCGGAGCAGCGTCCTGGCGACCTTCATTATATCCAATAGGCAGACTTCCTTCGAATAAGTTAATCTTTTATGCACTGGAGCCTGGTTTCGCCTCCAGAGACATCAGGGATATACAGTGGCTTGCAAAAGTATTCGGCCCCCTTGAACTTTCCCACATTTTGTCACATTACAGCCACAAACATGAATCAATGTTATTGGAATTCCATGTGAAAGACCAACACAAAGCGGTGTACACGTGAGAAGTGGAACGAAAATCATACATGATTCCAAACATTTTTTTACAAATAAATAACTGCAAAGTGGGGTGTGTGTAATTATTCAGCCCCCTTTGGTCTGAGTGCAGTCAGTTGCACATAGACATTGCCTGATGAGTGCTAATGACTAAATAGAGTGCACCTGTGTGTAATCTAATGTCAGTACAAATACAGCTGCTCTGTGACGGCCTCAGAGGTTGTCTAAGAGAATATTGGGAGCAACAACACCTTGAAGTCCAAAGAACACACCAGACAGGTCAGGGATAAAGTTATTGAGAAATTTAAAGCAGGCTTAGGCTACAAAAAGATTTCCCAAGCCTTGAACATCCCACGGAGCTCTGTTCAAGCAATCATTCAGAAATGGAAGGAGTATGGCACAACTGTAAACCTACCAAGACAAGGCTGTCCACCTAAACTCACAGGCCGAACAAGGCTGATCAGAAATGCAGCCAAGAGGCCCATGGTGACTCTGGACGAGCTGCAGAGATCTACAGCTCAGGTGGGGGAATCTGTCCATAGGACAACTATTAGTCGTGCACTGCACAAAGTTGGCCTTTATGGAAGAGTGGCAAGAAGAAAGCCACTGTTAACAGAAAACCATTAAAAAGTCCTGTTTGCAGTTTGACACAAGCCATGTGGGGGACACAGCAAACATGTGGAAGAAGGTGCTCTGGTCAGATGAGACCAAAATGCAAAACGCTATGTGTGGCGGAAAACTAACACTGCACATCACTCTGAACACAACATCCCCACTGTCACATATGGTGGTGGCAGCATCATGCTCCGCTTCTCTTCAGCAGGGACAGGGAAGCTGGTCAGAGTTGATGGGAAGATGGATGAAGCCAAATACAGGCCAGTCTTGGAAGAAAACCTCTTGGAGTCTGCAAAAGACTTGAGACTGGGGCGGAGGTTCACCTTCCAGCAGGACAACGACCCTAAACATAAAGCCAGGCCAACAATGGAATGGTTCAAAACAAAACATATCCATGTGTTAGAATGGCCCAGTCAAAGTCCAGATCTAAATCCAATCAAGAATCTGTGGCAAGATCTGAAAACTGCTGTTCACAAATGCTGTCCATCTAATCTGACTGAGCTGGAGCTGTTTTGCAAAGAAGAATGGGCAAGAATTTCAGTCTGTAGATGTGCAAAGCTGGTAGAGACATACCCTGAAAGACTGGCAGCTGTCATTGCAGCAAAGGTGGTTCTACAAAGTATTGACTCAGGGGGCTGAATAATTACGCACACCCCACTTATTTATTTATTTGTAAAAAATGTTTGGAATCATGTATGATTTTCGTTCCACTTTTCACGTGTATACCACTTTGTATTGGTCTTTCACGTGGAATTCCAATAACATTGATTCATGTTTGTGGAAGTAATGTGACAAAATGTGGGAAAGTTCAAGGGGGCTAATACTTTTGCAAGCCACTGTACTTGCTCAGTAACAGCAACAACCTCCCACACCTTCATTCAACTCATGCCCTTTTTCTTCCTATCGCTATGATGCCTTCATGGTACATATGTAAATAAAGGCTTTGCCATATACAATGTCATGAAAAACTATTTTCCTTCTTCCTGATTTCTTTGTTTTTTCCCATATTTGTCACACTTACATGTTTCAGATCATCCAACAAATTTCAACAAAGACAAATTCAATTAATAGCAAGCGTTAATAGCAAGCAATAATTGGCAATAAGTTTCACTGTGGAGTTTGTGGAGCTCAATCTTTGTAAAGGCAAGTGTTTTTTAGTATGAACATCCTATTTAAGGTTATGCCAAAGCACCTTCACTGGATTAAGTCTGGACTTTGATTAGGCCACTCCAAAACCTTCATCTCGGGGGTTTGTTTGGCCATTCAGAGGTGGAATTGTTGGTGTGTTTTGGATCATTGTCCTGCTGGAAAACCTGAGTGTGCTTGAGCTTCAGGGCACAAACTGATGGCTGGACATTTTCCTTCATAATTTTCTGGTAGAGAGCAGAATTAATGATTGCATCAATTAACAGATCAATGCACTCTCAAGGATACTTGAGGGTGCATGGGAGTTTGCCCACCTAGTCTACATCTGTTTTGTGGATTTGGAGAAGCATACGACCGTGTCCCGCGGCGTGTCCTGTGGGAGGTGCTCCGGGAGTATGGGGTGTTCGGCTCATTGCTACAGGCCATTCGATCCTTATACAACTGTTGCAAGAGCTTGGTCTGCATAGTTGGACTCATTCATGGTGGGTGATGAGCTCTGGTATGGCTGCCCTTTGTCACCGATTCTGTTTATAATTTTATGGAGATAATTTTTAGGTGTAGCCAAGTGGCGGAAGGCTTTCACCTGGTTGGTCTCAGAATCTCATTTCTGCCGGGAAAAGGGTGGAGTGCTCACTCCAGGTCAGGGACGAGCTCCTGCCATAAGTGGAAGAGTTCATGCATCTCGAGGTGTTGTTCACAAGTGAGGGGAGAAGGGAGCGGATTGGTACTGCGGCTGCAGTGATTCAGACACTGTACCGGTCTGTCATGGTGAAGAGAGAACTGAGTGTAAAAGCTAAGCTCTCAATGCACCGATCGACCTACGTCCCTACCCTCACCTGTGGTCACGAGCTGTGGGTAGTGACCAAAAGAGCTAGACTGCGGATACAAGTGGCAGAAATGAGCTTCCTCATTTGGCTGACCTCTCCCTTAGAGATAGGGTGAGAAGTTCAGCCACCCCGGGGGGGGGGGGGGGGGCTCAGAGTAGAGCCACTGCTCCTCCATGTCAAAAGGAGCCAGTTGAGGTGGTTCAGGCATGTGACAAGGATGCCTCCTGGGCGAGATGTTCCAGGCATGTCCCACTGGGAGAAGACCGCGGGATAGACCCAGGACATGCTGGAGAGATTATATCTCTTGGCTGGCCTGGGAACGCCTTGGTGTTTCCCCGGACAAGCTGTAGGAGGTGGCTGGGGAGAGGGAGGACTTGGCTTGTCTCCTTAGGCTGCTGCCCCCGCGACCCGGCCCCGGATAAGCGGAAGAAGATTGATGGATGGATGAATCAATTAACAGAAGTAGTTCACATCCTGAAGCATCTAAACAGGCCCAGACCATCACACTACCACCACCATGTTTGACCCTTGCTTTGATGTTCTTTATATGAATTTTTTGTCTCGTCAGTCCACAGATTATTTTCCCAAAAGTCTCGGGATCATCAAGATGTGTTTTGGTAACAGTGAGGTGGGCCATTTTAATCGTTTTGATCTTTTTGTTTTTCACCTTCGAACTCTTCCATGGATGCCATTTTTACCAGTCTCTTTCTTATTGTTGTTCCTTACTTTATTTTGAAGCAAACATTCTCCTTTTCCAGTTTGTTTTGGACTTTTAACAGTTTCACAACCACTTTGCAATTAGTTTAAGTGAGTGTGCAACTGTGGTAAACTGCTAGTGACCAAAGAAATAGCTAGAAAATTCTGGATGCAGCACCACATCCAGACTTATTATTATTATTGTGACTTATTACACCAATCAACTGCAAGTAATTTCCTGCGACCTCTTGCCAAACAGTTTGATAATACACGTTTTCCAGGCGACCATTTACCAGTCTCTAGGCCTGACTGACTGAAGTTGTAACTACAGAGCTCAAAGTGTGAGAACACCATCTGTTAAAACCTTCTGTTTGGCAGGGCCAGCTAATCACAAAAATGTTAATTTAAAGGGGTCTGGTAGCTATTTTGGCTTATTTCAGACAAACAATGACCTGAGCCTCGGCACCAAAGCCAACTACACTACAGGTGCAACTTCTCGCTTAATGTAAATAAGGACCGAGTAGCTTTAGTAAGAATATAAAAGCAAAGACGTTAAAACGTTTTTTGTTGAAAACTATTTGGGTTGTGTTCTCTTCACTAAACTGTATTTTAACCTCAATTAATGATTATCTTCACAGAAACATTATCCAGTTTTCATAAAATACAGATTATTCTAATACATATTCTGTAATTACTGACCATTCATCTCAAAGATGGTTTGATTCATTTGCCAGTGTTGTTGTTCTGGCTGTAGGAGTGTTTACACACCACTGCTTCCCCATCCAAGACGTTTCACATCCCGCATTAAACCGCTTGCTAAGTATTGATTGTGATGGACAATTGGAGTGTAACGGGGCATAAATGATGGGTTGGAGGATGGCTGCAACTCACGCCTCGGTTTAACAAAGCAACATAAACAACGTGACAGGCGGGGCTTCTGTCAGTAGCTGGTACCGACACGGCAGATTGCAGGATTTAATATTAGCTGGTTGGTGCTTTGGGTCGTTTGAGGCGATGATCTGTCTCCTTTAACAACCCTCATAAAACTGCACACTTTCTTTTGCCCGTCTCCTCGGCAGCCCAAACCCCCAAGCCACCCCCCCTCTTTTGTCCTATCTCCATCGTCCGCCACCTCCACTTCCTCGTCCTCCTCCCTCTCCTGCTCTCCTTCATCAGGCCCTGCAGTAGTGAAATGTGGGCGTCCATACTCCACCTATCTGTCAGGGGCCCAATGGTGCGCTGCTGCTCTTCCTGCTCATGATCAGAGGTGTCATTAGTTTCACATGCCAGTGACACACACACATCCATTAGGTTTAATAACCTCCGTACTGCCTCATGTCTCATCTTCACTGGGTCAGTGGAATTGAAGCGATAGCTCCACTGGTGAGATATGAAACTAAATTATCTTAGTCTAAAATTAAGGTCATCCTTAACGCAGCCTATGGGCACACTAAGTGAAAAACTTTTAGCTCTACACTCTAGCATATGCAGACTTTTCCATCATCTTAAATTCTTCTCATGGCTACATTTTTTTGTCTTTGCAATAAATCACAAGAAGCAAACAGTGGCACATCTTATAACCTAGAAGTCAACTTTAGTGTAATTTGCCTCTAAAGTGTTTTAACAGTAACGACAAATTAAGTAGGTACATCTCCCTGGTGTGAATGCCCCAGTCCACGTGCACACCCACACACATTCATGAATATCAAAGCGCACGCAAGAGACGCGCACATATCCAGACTTAGCCCGGCGGGAAGGGCAGACCTGTATTCGATTTTCCCTGCGCCGGCTGAAGGCCTCGGGCAGGTCATCCCAGTTGGTTAGCTTGATGTCCAATGGGATGAAACTCAAGTTCAGCGAAGCTCCGTCCTGAAAGATGAGGAGACAGAGACGAAGGAGACAGCCTGAAGCAAAGTTACCACCATCAAGTAAAGTATTGTAAAGTTGTAACTAATATTATTTCTAAACATCTTTAGCCTGACTTATAGTTTGTTACTCCACATTTGCCCTTCATCATCTAATATGAAGTCTTTGGAGGCAGCCATGCAATCTGTAGCTTTTGAAACATTTTAATTCCAGTTCAGTATAAAGTGCCAATTCAACACAGTCATCTCAAAGAGCTTCATATTTACACGGTAAATATTGAGGAAGAACAACAACCTCTGACAGAACCTGGCTCATGGAGGGGCAGCCTTCTGCATGACTGGCTGACTCCCTATACCTGTGTACCTGGATTTTCTCTAACCCCAGTTAGACGAGCCGTTAGTAAAGGGTAAGGATGGATGGAAAGAGACCTCAAACCAAACCAAAACAAACACAAGAAACCTCAATAATTTAAAATGGCCAGCAGAGGGCAACTCTTCTGGTTGCTGTAAGGTGTCCAGCAGTATAGAGGGGAAAATGGCCTTAGGTTCCACTGACCTGTGATCAGTGAACACTTTTCTGACAAGCTTATGTGCTCAGATGCTACTTTCAAGTCATACTGAATAGAACAGGAAGCTTATTTTGAAAATGCTAGATATAGCGTGAAATGGAGGCAGATGATTTGCTGTGGCAACCCCTAAAGAAGAAGAGGAGTACTGATCAGGCTGACAGCTCATTGGCTAACAGCTTATCAGTCTCAGGTTGTTAGCTAATGAGCCTGCTTTGTCCCTCGGTCACATCTAGTTTCAAAACACTAAGATCGCTACGACACAAAGGGGACTTCACTAAACAATAAGTGCTCAATTATTGCCATCGTTTATATGCAGTTTATGATGCTGACCAAGTTTCCTTGATGAAATGAGTTGCAGATCATAACGCGCAACTATATAGTTTTATTCACATACATATATATTTTATATACTATCTCTAAATTGCGTGTAAACACAGCCAAAGATACAAAATAATTCTGCTGAATTAGAAACTGTGCGCCTTCATGGTTATATGAGTTTTAAATAACTATATGACTATATTTATAAATGTACATTTTTATGTAAATTATATGCATTTATGTGTACTTATGTCAGTTCCTCACAACTGAGTCCACTAAATGAAAGCCATGAGACACAGCTGAATAAACACAGTCAGAAATACAGTAATGAGCTAAAAACATCTTAATTAAACTACGATCGATGTTACCAAGCTTCACATGTCATTAAGCCTTCCATTATAGTTTTAAACCTGCCAGGGAATCATTTGTGTATGACTGCCAACAGTAATAAGGATTACAGCTATGTTACAGATCAGCAACCATTCCCAAACACAGGCACAAGTATTGTTTTACAGCAGCCATATAAAGATTCATTCAACTAATATAAACTGATCTGAGAAACATGAATAATTGCATATATATAAAGTAATGGTAAAAACAGCTTAGCTATATGAGTAAAATTATAACAGCTTTAATACCTTGGTAAGTATTTTATATATTAAAATAGTTAAAATGAATTCACTAAACTCCCCCAAAAGCTGAGAAGAATGGGTAAATGGTAAAACCCAGAGCTCAATAAAAATGCCTCAACACTGGACCTCTAACCCTAACAAAATTACATGAATATTCATTTTTTGGCAAGATTCAATTCAATTCAATTCAACTTTATTTATGCAGCGCCAAATGACAACAACAGTCGTTTCAAGGAACTTTATATTTTAAGGTAGACCCTACAATAATACATAAAGAGTCATATGACCCCCTATGAGCAAGCACTTTGGTGACAGTGGGAAGGAAAAACTCCCTTTTAACAGGAAGAAACCTCCGGCAGAACCAGGCTCAGGGAGGGGCGGGGCCATCTGCTGCGACCGGTTGGGGTGAGAGAAGGAAGACAGGATAAAGACATGCTGTGAAAGAGAGACAGAGGTTAATAACAAGTATGATTGTTATGGATGAAGAGTACTTCATCCATGTGAGGTATCTGTTGTGTTATACCAGATAAAAAACTGAGAACCGCTGAAGTAGATCATTACTTAGTCTTTGTATAAAAGGTAATGGATGCTTCATAAACATGTATAGTTATAGCCTATATTTTCCTTTGACAAATGCACTTGAAATTTGAATTTAACACTCAAATTTGAATTTTTTTTTCTCTGAGATACACATTTCCACCTGGATAGATTTCAAAGCAGAAGAATATTTAAACAATTCACAAGAAGCACAGAAACAGTAAGATCAGTTTTCTAGTTCCAACAGGGACTAAAATCTTAGGTAGAAAGTGGTTTCAAAGCAACAACTGCTCACAGATGCCTCAAAACTTTTTCTTCCAACACCTGTGAGACGAGAAGTCTAACGGGATTTATATACTGTAGAGCTGTATTAGATATTTCTTTCTTTCGTACAGATTGATATGAATATTAATTCTGGATTAATTATCTGATATTTTCGTCATTTTTTCTGGATGTCAAATTATGAATAAATCACAGCGAGATGCAATAAAACTACCTTGAGGTTGTTTTAAAGGTGTTTTAGGCACACACACAATCACAAATCCACAATTTACTTGAAAATATTATAAATGATATTAAATAATAGCTTTATTAAGGTCCCAAATTCTATGCACAGTAAAAAAAAATTCAGTTTTGCTCAGGTACAGCACCACAATGGATTCAAATGAAATAATCAAGTTGTGGCAGAAATGTAGACTTTCAGCTTCATGGAAAAATGTTCCATGATTGTTAATAGATTTACAGCCACACAGAAATATTAGCAGTAGCAGAAACTTTAGCAGTGTCCAAATCAATCTGAAGTATTTGGTGCATTCCTCCCCAGTTTTGGAACATTTTTTCCTTTGGATCTTCTACAAGATCAACTTGTAGAAGATCCAAAGCATGCCACATCATCTGTGAAACATGGCAGAAGCAGTGTGATCCACGAGCATGTTCGGCTGCCAATGGAATAGAAGTTTACTGAGGATGTGAACGCTGATAGAAGTAGCAGGAGGAATGCTGAAGAGTAAATGGCTTTACTCTGCTGAGATTTAGCCAAATGCTGAAAAACTTGTGGGACAGTGATTCATAGCACAGATGGCTGAACAGCAGCAAGACCCACAAACGAGCAACAACTGATGGCGCTGCAGTGAAAGCCTGGCAGAGCATCTTAAGGTAGAAAAATCAGCATTTGAAGATGTCCGTGGTTACTGACTGTATAAGACTGCATCCGAGTATTCGAAGAATTCTTATGTTTAAAACTGCATTAAAATCGGTGGAGTTCTTTGCTTTTTGTGGAGCACTTTACAGAACATCAAACAACAGCTAGGTTGGAAAATGAGCACTTTCAAGTCTGAAGTCGTTGTCTGCTGGAAAGGGGTGGACCCCTACTCCAGGTTGGAGATAAGTTGCTGTCTCAAGTGGAAAAGCTCAAGCATCTCAGGGTCATTTTCATACGCAGGAGGAGTGGAGCAGGAGGAAAACAGATGAACCTGTGCAGCTCCTGCGGTGGTACAAGTAATTAACTGGCTTGATATGGTAAACAGAACTCTGATTGTGAAGGTAAAGCCGTCAATTTACAAGTCAATCTCTGTTCCTACCCTCACCTCTGAGCTTCCTCATGAGGTGGGCGTCTGAGCTCATTTGTAGGGCGAGGATGAGGTCCTTAGCCATTAGGGAGTACAAAGCTGCTGCGCCACTGCATCAAAAGCTTAGGTGGTCTGCGAATCTAACTAGGATGCGTCTCCTGGACACTTCCCAGGTAAGGTTTTGGAAATGTCCAACCAGCAGGAGCTCATGAGGAGGAAAAAGAGAGAGCTGGACCTGAATAATTTAAATAAAAAGGATGGATGTACTGACATACGCAGGCAAAATACCTCAAATTATGTCACTGTCCAAATACTTATGGATCTGCAAAGAAGAAAAAAATCTGTAGTTTTGGCTAAGATACCCTCACTCCCACTCACAAGGCACAGAGAGAGAGACCCATAAAAACTATCAGAGGGTCTGTGAAGCAATAAATAGTGCTCGAACACGCAGTGACACCACTACACTGCGCACAGGCCCTTCATGCTTGGACATTTCTGAGTGGCTCCTCGTGTTTTCCCTTCCAAGCAGTTGGTGAGACGTGGGATTCTGCCGCTGACTCACTGGTGTAACCGAAGCAAACAGAGATACAACCGTTCGCCGAGCGTGCATTGGAGCGAATCACGAGGCAGCGCCGTTGTTTCACTCGCCCGATGAGGAGAAATGTCAGGACAATACTGTGGTTATATAACTTCAAGCTAAGGAGGAGGGATACATCGCAAAGAACCTTGCCGACGCTATCAAATAAATGTTAACTATGTGTCAGAGAAGGTGGGCGTCTCTGTGTGAACTTTCTTTTTTCTCATTAGCTACAACAGAATAATTTCTTGTAATGCCGTGCATTTCTCTTTTAGATAGCAGACATTAATGAGAGCCATAGTCAAATGCTTGTCCTGCACTGTATCCTCCCAGTTCTTACAATCAGTTCTCTTCTCTCTGGGTGCTGGACACCTGGGCTGAGAATACTGCAATGTCTATGCTTAATGAAGTTTAGAGGAGAGGAAACAGTGTATCGATTTAGCTTAAAGCACCGCTTTTCATGTGGAGACTCTCTTGCAAGGATGACGTAAAAAGCTTGTGGATTACAACGCTCTGTTATCAGGAGACATGGGAAGTAAGTAAAGTTAAATGAGATCAGTGTCCTCTCCTCTCAGAAGAGCCACAGAGCTGTTTGGATCAAGACAAGCGGCCTGTAAAAGTGGCCTGTAATTACATAAACTAACTCCAGACAGCAAGGAGGATGAAAAACTAATACTAGTGAGTTTTTGAAGGGTTCAGGAGAGTAGCTGTCCACTGGCCATGCCTGCTTATCATAATGCTACTCCAAACACAGCGGTGACCTCATTTAAAAGGTTTAAGTTAAATGTTTCCAATGAAAGTGCACAGTGAGGGTCAATAAGTGAGGTACAGGTACCAGGTCCCATCGTATGCCCAACTACAGGTAATTCATATGTTGCTGTATCATTTGAATTATTTGATATCAGAAAGTTTTGATCCCAAGCTTAATCTCCAGACTGAAAACTTCATTTTTAGTCATCTGCTCTGAAGCATTAGGACTCAGCGAGCGTGAGGGCTGTAATTAATGCTGACATTTTAAACTTAGCTTGAAAGTTTGCAGCCCATGAACAGCGCTAATAAAAAGCTTTACAGGGTTCAAACTACAACTGAATAGTTCTTTAGGACTTGGGCTTATTATAAACCAAGGGACACGGCACTGAAGCCTGTTGAAGAGACAGGCTTGGATCTGAAAGCAGTATAATAACAGTATCAATACGTAAATGTTAACAAGTGGACTGCAGGGTGCTAGTTAACTTGCAAGACCCCTGTTAACTATTATAATGTTAGCAATTTGTTTACTGCGGTTTCTCAAACAATTCTGCCATGACGTATTTCAGAAGCTGAAAAAAGGCCAAAATACCTGGATGTGTTGCTCTCACCTATAAAACTCTCAGAGACTCTTAGTGAAATAGCCATGAATTAAACGCTCTTTAATCCTCACAGAGCCATAGAGCAACAGTACAACTATCTACTTCTTCTGTACAACTCCCATGCGGAAAATAAAAAGTAACTGCAGGACCTAAACTGTCTGTAATTAGAAACCAAATATACAGTTTTGCAGCGTTCACATGCAATTAGTTTCATTGTGTGCTGTAGCTCATTCTGCACCAAAACTTTAGGGATTGTCTGCAGAGCAATCAGATTTTTAATTATCAATTTACAGGACTTGAATTTAGTTTCATTTAAATTCTGTAATCTGGCCACACTTTCTTTCTTTATTGGTTGCCATGGTAATTCCTGTGGTAACCAAGGAGCTCATTAGTGATCTTGCTTGTTTTATCCACCTTTATTCTAACATATGTTTGAAGATCCTGTTTCTCTTGTGACAGCATGCATGCATGCATTAGTAACAAAAATAATGAGCATTATGAAGAGGATAAAAAACCAGGAATAAACCCATAAGAATATACCTCACTGTAATTATAGGTAATCATACCGCAGCGGCTTGGAAGCATCTGCATAATCACTGTAAAAAATAACCACAATAAAGAACATTTACCAGGTTATTACTGCTTCATTAGCACTAACTACTGCCAATTTGAAGACTGACAAGCCACTTACCCTCAGAGTTAACTTCAATCAAACAACATCGACTGTACCAAACAAGAAAGAGGCTGATGGGCGGATTCAGGTAAAAGCCACAATCTGGTTTCAGCTCTCAGAGCCACGTCAGGCATGAAGATGATGGTCGGAGAGGACAGGCAGGAGGCAGGAGAAAGGATAAAGCCTAAAGGTTAATACCTGCCGGCAGCCGGCACATGGATTTGGAGATACAAATCAACATTAGGAAGTTTTTTTTTCCTCTTGCGCTGTACTCGCAGTGCAAAGACGCCCATGTGTTTATTTGGATTATGGTAAAATAAATATCATGGAGAGTCAGGGGAATGGTGGAGCGAGTTGTGCTGTAACAGCATGAAGCAGGATTAGAGCCCCGCTAGATGTGACTGAAAAGAGGCACACTATGCTTCCCACTAACAAGCTCATGAGGAAAGCAACTGAAAATATTGGTTTCATTCAAACATAAGATATTATTATTATTATTATTATTATTATATAAATAAAAGAAGTATGTTTATTTTCAGGTTGAATAAAATGATGATCAGCCAAAACATTAAAACCACTGACAGTTGCTTTTAATGGTCATCTCTTTGCAAAGCCATATGCTGCTGAGAAGCCCTTGGTCCTGGTGGTATTTACAATACTTGGACATACTTTAACATGTACCACCCACCTAAACAATGCTGCAGAAGAAGCACATCCCCCTATGACAATGCACCCTGTCACACCGCAAAGAATGCTCAGGAACGCCCCAGGCATTAACCCGGCTCCTAAACTCAAAATTCCACATGATGTCCTCAAACAAAGACAGTCCACTGCACCCCACTTTATATTCCACAGAAACCAAATGATCCACATCCAGCGTGCCTCCAGCACTATTTATTTAAGTGTATGTATAATTTGTACTCCTGATTATAGGACATCTGAAATATATTTAAACCTATGCATCCAATTCTTAAGTCAATAAAGATGTTTGCTGTCCAATCATTCTACCACTAAAAAGGACTGCTCAAAGAAATCACGAAAGCCCAAAATGACCATGAAATTCATACTAATGAGGAGTGGATGTAAATTTCTGACCACAGCTTTACATACGTATACACACACATACCAAATACAGGGGTTAGCTTTCATGAGTGACTAAATCTGACAGACAGATTAATGCCCATTACTTGAAATAATTAATGTTTTAGCCAAGCATTGCTACCAGTGATAGCATGGAGAAACCTGCTCAGTAATATAAAAATAATGTGAGGCAATCGTGGTGCAGACTATTTCATGCCAATCAGACGGTGTAATCTGTGACTTTTTTCAGTTTCAAGTAAAGAAATGGGAAAGAAAATTGATACTTTGTTACTATTTTACATGGTAACAAAGTATCTCAGGATTGATTCTGTTATGTGAAGACAAAGAAAAAACATCCCTTGAATTAGGAGACTTTTTATGCTTTTTTAATGCAAGATCACTTGAGCAATAAGCTCCTTTGAAGCAAACTATAAACAAATGTGGGGTGGCTCAAGACATTGGTTTATTGTGGATATTAGCAGTGTTAGCATCAACTCTGTTCACTATCAGCTTTACAAATGTGCTAAAATAACTGACTTTGTTTTATTTATCAGCTAGGATCATGTATTGTGACCATGCATACTCATTTTTTACTTTTTTTGAAATATCGTGTCAAGAAGAACCCAAAAAACTGTTTTTTAGGTGTGGCCATTCTGAGTCCATGGGTAAATGGTCTTAGCTCCTCTGACCTGTGCCTTAAGTTCATGACTTCAGTTTCTAGTTTCAAGTCTTATTAATCAAAACGTGTAGTTTATAAAATGAAACTCTTCTTTAGTGTCCAGATGGATGATAAAGATGTTTTGGCTTCATAACAGGCTGCTAGTATACGAGAGTACAGTATCTCTCTGTTTACAGTCACTCCTGATGTTTGGTTCCAAAAAGCTAAGATGACGACAGTGAAAACGGGAAACAGAAAACCTTTAGGCGACGTCATTGTAGGTACGTTCATCACTTATACACAGTCTCTGGTGTTCGCTCATCAGGCTCACGTTGCACTGGCTTCTAAAAATATGGTTGCATCCAGTTTCAATAAAACCAAGATGATGATAACCAAAATGCCAACGTTGAGGCTTTACAGTCCAATAACCAAGGGTCTATCATTAACACACAGCTTATGGTTAATTGACTCATTTTTCTCTTCAAAGTCTTTGTTCTGCACTTCTCTGCTGTCACTAAAACTCCACATGCACATCCAAAAGCCTGATGAACGTATAGGTACTGAAGTCTTTCCAGATATTCTAAGAATAAAACAGTCATCGATGTGTGCAGGTCCTGACAAATGTGGATTGCTATACTGCTCCATTATTCAGTGGCCTGTCACATGTAACAACAGCGCAAGAAAAGTCTGAGAAATCACAACATGCCAAAGTAATTGTAGTCCAACATATGGCGTTTCTGAACTATCCTCAGGTTCTTCACCACACTTATCAGCTCTTCCTGGTCTTGACAGGAGTCAAAGAACCCACCCACCAAAGAGTAGGGCCAGTGAACCCTTGAATAAAACAACTGTTTGCTGTGTAGTAAATGGATATAAAATTACTAATACTCTCAATATTTCTCATTCAAGCCTCTGTGACAAATCTTCCTCTGATTGTGCCTCGAGTAGCCCCTGTGTGAATACTTTGCCTTGTCCAGGATTATCCCAATGTGACAGCTTTCCAGCCAGAATTCCTCCACTTTATCATTTAAACGACAGCGGGAGACATTTATCTCCTCAGCTTATCGTCTCAGCCACGCGTACATGACACTTGTCTATTGCTGTCAGGTTAAGATTCCACTGGTGATTCAGTTCAGCGTCTTGCTCTTCTTTATGTAAAACCCTCTTGTCTCTTATCTGAGTTAGTGGGGAAGGAACTTGATCCCTCATGAATGAAGCAAAAGGGCGTTAAGTATCACAACGTGATCAATACAAAGGTCTGTTGGCAAGTGGCACTCGAGGGGAGTGCCAAGAATGCACAGGAGTGTAATCAGAGCCATACTGCAGTTAAACTTGCTTGTATTAGTCTGCTGGTGGAAAGACGCGCCACAAGCTTCAATGGTGGAAGGCGCTAAAAGAACATTTGGCTTGAATACTGAACAAAACACCTGAACTCTTCATATAAAAGTGCCTCATGGGTTACTATTAGGCCATTTATATTAGTGCTGATTCTCCTGAACGATAGCCGTCGCCACTCACAGAACCTCTGCATCAGCACTGAAGAAGCAGTCAAAACCAGATGGGAAGAAATAAGAAAGTGTCATCTCGGCCCGTTATCGCAGTTCATTTCAAATATAACGTGTTACCGGTGACTGTTATTTTGGCTCCTGCACGTGTATTTGTAAAAGTTTCCCTCTGTCAATCATAGAAACATGATTTACTCAGATTTCTAGCAGGCAGGTTCCAGCAAAATATGTTTATAGTGCTGTGAAAAAGTATATAAAGTACTTCCTCCCTGATTTCAATTCAATTCAATTTTATTTATATAGCGCCAAATCACAACAAAAGTCGCCTCAAGGCGATTTCTTAGATTTTTGCATAATTGTTTCACTAAAAATTAAAATTCGAGAAAAATTATCCGAGTAAATGCAAAATGTAGTTTTTAAATGATGAAAAAGCTATCCAAACCTATGTGCCACCTAAACCTCATAAATGGCTGTGCCAGGACAAAAGTCCAGATAAATTAGGATTTTATCAGGATCAAAGCTGTGAGTGCAGTGCCAAAAATCCGGCAGTGTCCTCTAGCGCTTCCTGGACACCTACTATGTGAGGTTTATCAGGCATAAAATCTTCAGTGTCCTACAGAAGAGCTGGAGGGGGTAGCTGGAGAGAAAGAGGTCTGGGCATATCTGATTAGACTGCTGCTCCTGTGACCCAGATAAGTGGCAGAAATTGGATAGATGGAAGCTATCATGACATTGAACTGACTCAGTGATAACAGTAACATTTAAAACCCACATTACTGGTCATACTAAGGCCTCCAGTCACACAGACCAGTCAGAGACTACATAGAAAAATGATTGGTCGGCGAAGATGCTGTCATTAAATGAAATTGTTGAAAGAAGGTGTTACATCGAAAACCTCCTTGTGGTTGTTTTGGTTGCTATCAGATTGCCGCAATTGCCTGTATTTTGTATGGAAGACTCCAACTTCAACTTGTCTCCACACTTGCCAACTACTCGCTAAGACATGCGCTAACACTGTGAAGAATTTGATGCAAACCAGAAGCAGAGAATATGTTTCAAAATGTTTAACTTGAATCTTGAAGAGCAGTCTCTGCACCCTTATTCAAGTTTCACAACTACTTAACGAGTTTTTGCAGACAAATCTGTGTCTTCCATGCAAACTATAAGCGATTGCAGCAACCTGCTAGCAACTACGCAAACCCAAAGAGGTTTCTGGTGATGTTTGTTTTCCAAAACTTCCAACCAGCTGGGGAATATAGATTTTTCCCTAGCGACCAGTGGTTGCCAGGGTTTTACTGACCAGTCTCTACACCTGCATGACTGAGCCATAAGTAATACTAGTACTAATACGAATGCAAACTTTTTGTTGGCCCAGCCAAAAAAACCCAGATGCCATATACAGGGTTATTTTGGTATGTCAAGTTCAATATTTAAAACTGTTCGGCTGCCTCCTTCAGTTTTTACTTTAGGAATAACCTTTTGTGCACCAAATATATTAAATAAAATCCTTAGACGACCGCTTTACTGGCTGCTGACAAATACAGGAGAAGTGTAGATAAAAGAGGAAACGTTAGAAGGCAGCTTGGAAACTGGTGGCACCTTATTAAATCATATTGGCAATACGCTGGTAAATCCTAAACCTTTAATTTGTATTGAACGGAGGGATATGAATGGATTTAAAAAGCTTTTCTTTCACCTTTTACTCCACAGCAAAGGAGCCTGGTCCACAGAGGCGGCGAAGGTTGCTGCTTTACTATTTTTGAGAGGCAAAAGGAAGATCAATACAAGAGTAATTGGCTGAAATAAACCCTTAACAAATCTCAGCATTATTAATAAAATATTTTTTTCTTATGTCTTTGGAAGAAATCCATTACTGAAATTGACTTGAATGCTTCAGCAGTAATGCACGCACAGCACAGAGGAGGGGAAAAGGCAGCATGTGATGGAGTTAGTGTGGAGCCAGCACGACGGCCTTTGTTACTCGTTTTGGAAAATTTGGGGAGAATCATGCTGGGATCGTTTCTCCAGCATTCCCTTTGGAGCAGAAAATAGTCAGTTTCAAATATATTTGCACCACTGGACATACTGTATGTGGTTTAGGTCTGGGTAGCACAACCAAGAGGCAGGACACAGGACGTCCAGTCACTAGTGGTGAAGCACAGATATTACTTTTTACCAGTTTTTACTAGCAGTTAGCTTGTTAAAGTGTTGTAATGGTAAGAGAAGAATTGAAAATGCAGCAAAGGTTAATAAAGGTGCATATCAAGCATCATGTAGCTTTCATTATAGCCTGTTTTTTCCTGTTCGTTAAAAGCTCGTTAAAACTGCCTTTTATGTTGTTTCTACACTAATTAACTGCACCTGTTTTAATCGCAACTACTTTTTTTCTTCTTAAACTTTGACCAGAACAGCTGGTTACACTGATAACGCTGCAGATTAAATGATTAAAAACGATTATCTGCAGCTCAAACCTGAGCAGATCTTGAACATGGAATCAGGTAAATTTCACTAGAACATGAGGATATAAAAGAAAACATTAAGTGGACATCACACCTTTATGTGTACTTTTTTGGCTTTTTAGCTATTTTTTTGTTGCAAGAATTGAAATGGAGGATATTACACCACACGTCTGACTTTCACTTAGAGTAAGAGGAGCTGCCGTCTCCTCACATTTAATGCAGCACAAGAAAAAGAAGCATTTTTTAAAAGCTTTGTCTTATAGAAATATAAGACAAAGTGTTATAAGAGTATTTATCAGCCAACAAGTACTGCGCAGGGGAGGAACGCAGCTGAAAATCATGATGTGGGTTATTAAGCTACTAACTAAACTACCCAAACTGTTGTGCACGCAAAAAACAAAAACATAACAAAAACATAACAAAAACATAACGTGGTGCTTTGCCTGTTATTTGTACTTTTGTTTGTGGCAGGAAAATATTTTTATTTTCTGCTGCAATTTAGTTAGCCAGTCACAGCCTATCACCGTCACAACACGACAATGTGTTGTATTTGAAAATTCAAGTTGAATTCACTTATGTCCACGACAGATCCAGGGAAAATCCTGTCCCAGTATGAAAAGGCTCATGAAATAATAGAAGCTGGCAAAAAAATGTTTGAAAAAGAGTTATAATTAAACTCTTAGCTACAACTCTTCCACAGTTCACACAGAGCTGTGCAATATCACAAGTCAACTGTCAAGTAACTTGCTTTTTTAATACTTGAAACTTATGGATTTACTGCAAAACATCGAGAAATGTCTGTCAGAATACAGGTATTAATTAAGTCAGTGTTAGAATAATGTCTTATGATCTTGTTCAGAATCACCAAAACAAATGAACCAGCTGCTCACAGGCAGCTGTGGGTCAGATAGTAACTCGCTTGGGTTCTTCTTCTTTGGGGTTGTGTGTGTTAGGGTCACCATAGTGGATCATCTGCCTCCACCCTGCCCTCACATCTCCTTCAGTCACACCAACTTTCTGCATGCCCTCCTTCCCTGCATCCATGCATATCAGGCCGCTCTCTTCTTTTACCCTTCATCTTCAGTCCCTTTGTTTGGTGTCCCTATTCTCACCTTTACACTCCTTCCATTACTTTTATAGCTGCCTCCGAACATGCCTTCCTGTACTCCAGCAGCAGTTTGGACTGGCACCGTGTTGGAACACAGCACAGGTGGGAGTCATTGTTAAACTTGGCAAGATCCTGTTGTTCAGCAACAACAGTGATTGTCTTCTTCCTCTGTTTGGCCACCACTACTATGTCCAATTGGTTAGGCATCACCAGTTTGACCTTCTGACTCTGGAAGTCCCACAGGACCACCCTAGGGGGCACAGATCTTCCTGTATCCTATGCCCGCTACTTGGCTATGATGCTCCATGTACTGTGTGCCCTGCCTGCCAGCGTCTTGCACCCTTCTGTAATGTGCTGAATTATTTCCGGAGCATCTCTGCACAAACTGCACCTTGGGTCTTGCCGTAGTGTAGTATATCTTGTGCTTGGAGCTTTTTCCTGCACTGCCATGATCTGTGCATCTGTGCAGTCCAGCTTTGTCCAGCCATTTTCAATATCTGGATGAATCCTGCACTCCACCTGAGCTCTGAGAATTATCCAGATAACTGATGCCCCAACCTCCAATGAAATCCCCTTCAGTTTCTAAGAGAAGAATTTGCCCTCATATCAGAACAAGCCAAATCTCCTTCTGCTCCATCCCATGGACCTGAATTGCCATGGTGTTTCACCCAGTGAAACCACTTGACCCCTTACTGGCAGCCCTCTTGGTAGATTCCCTTTGCCATCACTGGTTCATAAGCAAACAGTTAGTACATCAACTGCTGAATTTCCACCACTGTTTTTTTTTTTTTTGCCGTTGTGCTATCACACCAATTTGTTTCTGGCCCTTAGAGAACCTAAAATAAAAGACAAGGTGTGCAGCACAGAGTGGCAGAAAACACAAAACGACTGAATCTCACTGTGAGTTAAACACTGACTTGCATTTAAGCTCAGAGTAATTCTTTGGCACAGATGGACAATATAGGCAGGTGCAACGTTTCCTGTAATGGCACAACCTTGAGAGGAACAAGAATTATTGTGAAAACACACACAAATTCTCTGGTTCCCTTATGAGCTCAGTCTATGATCAAATATGCACAATCAAACAGACAGGCGGCGGTACCTTGGAGTAAAGATATATTCGGTCTGTGTACCGGCTGGCGCAGAACTGCAGGCCTGGGTAGAAGGGATGGGCGTTGTTGGCGTCCTCGCCACCATTGCCCCCATCATCATCATTAGCATCAGCCGCAGAAGACAAACACGGCAGAGCTCCGCAGTCTGCAGGGAGAGAGGAATAGGCTGACTAATATCTCACTGAGCATATATTATTGACTCATTATTGGTTTTCACTGCTTTATTGGTACTCTGTTTGCTCCTCTGGTGATGCAATGAGTAGAAGAGACATTAAACTCCCGCAGCTTTTAAGATTTATTATACTGAGCACAATATTGGGAAGATGTGGCATTTGTAGCAGATCATTCAAATATGTATGCATATACACTAGATGCATGGAAAAACACCCATATATTGATGCTTATTGCTTTCAAACACTTGATTAAGAATCTGAAATGAAAATGTTGAAGCAATTATCTCTGACATTTTCATATAAATGGGAATCAAAGTCAACATTCTTGCTATCAGCAGTTGATATAAAAGCAAACAAACGTGGCGGTTTAAACACTCTGCTTTACTCTAAAAGTAGACCCAACAGATTATTGAAAGAACAGAGGAATTTTGCATCACTAGAAATAAGACTGCCTAGGACAAAAGATTAAGTAATAAAGTGCTTGAAATAAGTCACACCTTTTGTGTATAACTTATTAAAAGAAATGAAAATTAACTCGCTTAACAAAGTAATAGCCCACGTTTATTGTTTTGTTTTTTGTGAAACAGGTGGTGGCAGATAACAGTTGATAACAGTTTCAGAATCAGCTGTAAAAGCTATTCAAAGAGAAAATCGCAGAATTTCTTTGTCCTGCTGGTGTAAATTCTGCTTCTAAATGGGAAAACATGAAGGCATTTTAGGGTGGATATACATAATTTGTCACAGTCTAGCAGTTTTGTTGTTCTCAGTCCTTAGTTTAGTTTTTTTAAATCTGATTTTAGACTTTTTAGATTCATTTGTTTTTTGTTTCAATTCCATTTCTAGTTTTGATTCAGGTCTGGATTTGATTTTCTGTATATTTCTCTGAGTAATCTTGTAGTATTTCTAGATGTTTTGGAACACTAGTTTCTATGTAGATTCATGGGTTATAATTAATCATAAGTTTAATGCTAAGTTAACCATATTTTGTCAAATCTCTGTGGTAGATTTTTTTTATCTGCCATGTTACTTCCTGCTTTATTTTGATAGTCCTACTTCCTCTTTATCTAGTTTTCTGATTCTATTTAGCTGTGTCTTGTTTTTCCTTTTTTGTATATACAGTGCTGTCTCCCCCTTAGTCCTTGTCAGAGTGTTTATATACATCTCTCATGCATTTCCTCGTCGTTCCATGCGTCAGTATTTTTCCAGCTTTATTTCTCCTGTCGGACTTTGTTTTTCCTTTTGGACTTTCTAACAGCCAGCCTTTGACATATAAACACATTTCATTTATGCTAGTTTAGTTTTTTTTACTGTGCAATTAGTTATCACAGCGAATTAATTATTTACATGTCTAATAAACCAGGCAAAATGAATAGCATGTTACACAGTTTGTGTCTTTCCCTGCTGTTATCCTCATATACAGTCTTCCTGTTAGTGCTGTGCTGCATGGGGACGCTCCACTCACTCAGAGTTAACAGTATACATGTGCAGCTATCCCACCGACACAGAGGAGAAAAACGGTTGGCTTAATTTAGGAAGAACAATCTTAGCTATGGATTAAGACAACAACAAATCTGTAAATGAATTATGTACAAGCACTGCATCAGAACTTCTTTTTTCCCTTACAAAAAAAACCAGACCACTGGGAAGCATAATGTTTGGTTTATTAAAAAGAAGAAGCGGGTAAAGCTTGAAAAACTCTTGGAGATGAATCTCAGGGTCAGGGCGCCGTCTCACTGCAGAGTCTTCAGGCTGAATCCTCCTGTGGTTCCTGAGCGGAGAGAGATAGCAGAGAGAAAAAGACAGTAAATGTTAGACATGCCTGTGTAA
This sequence comes from Rhamphochromis longiceps, assembly GCF_057381845.1. Classification (NCBI taxonomy): domain Eukaryota; kingdom Metazoa; phylum Chordata; class Actinopteri; order Cichliformes; family Cichlidae; genus Rhamphochromis; species Rhamphochromis longiceps. Next base: position 34,998,632 of record NC_140578.1, on the reverse strand, counting down.
GCTTAGCCAGGTAAATGCATTAGGAGATGATTTTTTTTATTACCCTGTAATACAGTATTAGTATGCCAACACACATATTTATTTAGCCTCTATGTAATATTTTCTTAGAGCCGCTGTCATATTTTAAACTTACCTTGTGTCTTCAGTCTCATTTGGTTCCTCGACGTTCTGTTGGCAGAGCAGAAATACAATACAGGTAACTGTCAACAAGACCACGAAGCCTAAAAACAGTGTTTACAAGACGTCTCAAATAAAAGTATTTTATTTATAACTATATATCACAAAAACCGCTACTTGTTTCCACGACTGTTGTGCAGTTATCGTTTTATCAGCTGACCAGACAAACACATGCCATCATATTACAGATGCAGTACTGGCTAATATTAAATTTGGTCAACTCAGCAAAAAGCTATGGTTAAAAAATAATTTGCATTTAAAAGTAACTTGGAGCAACTAATTATGTGTTGCTAGCTTAATCTGGTGTCAATTAGCATGTCTAACATCTACATCTATAATCCACTATAATGTTTGTATTAGCTAGTTATATGGTCTTTTTTTAACATCTTACCTTTTAAAATGCTGATATAGTTCTATTGTGCAGATAGCATACGTTACTAACTTAAGAGAACTATTGCAAGTGTTTGTGATTTGCCATTGGAATAGATCTGGAATTGAATTGGCTCCGGTGTAGATGACAAGATTCCAATGTCCCAGTCTACATTATCATGAAGTCTGGGTCCAGTCATGTAGACAGACTATTACTAGAGTAATGGGGTCTTGCCTAAGGGCGTGACATGGCTGATCAACCAATTAAATTTGCCTCCTGATGTGCATGACTTTTCCATCTTTAGGCTGTAGGGATAATAATGTGTTGATGTGCTATAAGTGACTTTTTGCATCATAACTGAATCACAACCATTCAAACAATGGGCACAGTTAAAAATTCAAAAACAAACAAAGATTAATAAATGAAATCTTTTTTTAAAATATGATAATCTAAAAGTTTTGAAATATTTCTTTTTTAAAAAGGACAAGAAAGTAGATTAGCCTGGTGTTTGCATGGCGTCCTAAATATCTGTAACCCATACTGACACATACTTTTCTATTAAAAAGGTCAAATTAAAAAAAAATGAGCATGAAACTAACTGCTAGCATGCTAGTCATCTACAAGTTACAACCTGTCCTACATGCAGCACCTGTTAGCTTGGCTGGTAAAACAGAGTTCATAAAAGAGGTTATTTAATACACGCGATTGTACCAATGAGTCCAAGTACATATAAAAAAAAAAGATTAGAACTGGTGAAATATAAACATTTGGAAGCCAAATCTACCGGATGTAGCTATCAACTGAAATAGCAGCAGCAAGTTTATATTTTAAAATAAAGTTAAAATTAAGCAATGTTTTTATTTAAACAAATGTACAAACGTAAAGGATAAAGTGTAAATGTCACATACCGTGTAAAAGATGGACGCAGCTACTGTGACGTCACCCATTGTTTCCAAATTCCTGTTTGAAGCTTTGAGATGAGCATTTCTGTGGTCGCCATTGTGGCTGCAAAAAACTGGGTGTGACGAGAAGGAGTGAGTTTGACTGTGGATCCACATGCTTGTTGGTTAATGACAACTCATTAGCCAATAAACGTGCAGTTTCATACCGATATGGCCCAAAACGAGTGACTGAGCCAATGAACAGAAGAGTTGTTTCCAGAAGTGAAGACAGAAATCTGTTTTCCCGTAAACCTCTATAGGCCCAAAAGCATTTTTGCAACCACAGCTATCATCATCGGGTGACTTTCAGTTTTAAAGCAATTCAACTTTCTGACCAACTAATTTTAATCACTATAGAAAACTATTCCTTCAGTATAACGCTGTTCAGCAACACAGAAAGCCAACTTCTTTGACAGAAAATGCCCAATTTATTTTTCACAAGTTCACTCTAGAATTTGCTGAACAACAGGATTGAAACGCAGCTAGAGAGCAGAAAAAAAGAGTGATAAAATCATGGTCACACAAGGAGAGAAACAGAGAAAGAAGAGAGGGAGCGGGTCATTAATGTCAGCTATGTAGCTTGCTCATCCTGCCAGCATCTAGCACGAAAAGGTCAGGTGGTGGAAATGAGACCGCCACTGTTCGACCACGCTTCATTTAGACAATGACCTATAACACTCTGATAATACTTGCCTTAAATCACTTCGCGTGGCCAGTTGTCTGCCTTGTCGGTGTGTGTGTGTGTTAGTGAGATTGCGCGTGCGTGCGTGTCCATCTGGCTTGCTAATGGGGGAAAAATACTGACACAGGCTGTCTGCGACAAGAGAGTTTCCATTGAACAAGTGCTGCCCTGCACCTGCACTGGATCTCTAGTGGGTATGGGAGAAAGACATCTCTCCAGTGTTTTGGTTGGGAAACGAAAGAGAACTCCAAGTGTGAAGACTGCTGTTGCCAAGCCACTGTCAATCCCCGTTTTTGAGAATTAAATGTATTTATCTCTCAAAATCTCTCAAAAGACGTGTATATTTAATAAAAAAGTGAATCAATCGTAGATGAAACAGACTTTTCTAGCATTTTAATGCAGTTGTTTAAAACAAACAAACAAACAAACAGATTTTCTACCGACTGAGTGCTGCTGGTGGCGTAATATGATTCAGATCAGTGTTTAGTTCCCTTTGCTAGCTTGTTTCTTTCTTTCTGGCTATGGTGGAAAACTCCTACTCTTCTTAGCACATTTTCACTACCAGCTGCTGATCAATAGAAAATGTGGAGCAGGGAAATTATTTTACTGCTATTGCTAAATAATTGTCATCATTACCATTGCATTAATAATATAATCTGGAGTTTATATTGCATTCAGGGGTTAAACAGTGTGTCTTTCAGAAAGGCTAAAAGTAACAGGACAGGAAATAGGCTTGGAGAGTTTTGCAGAAGTGGAAGTTATTTTGAGCCGCAGGCTAAGACGAGGCTTTAACAATGTAACAGATAGCTTTAAGAAGGCCTTAAGCAGTTATGACTATTTTATACACAATGCATATCTGTGCTTATTAAAGAGTTGGAGCTCGGTCAATTAATTGGGGGTCGGAAGCTTTGTTCGGCGCGATGTTCGGACAATCTATTGTGCAAGTGACTTGGAGCCATAGAAGGAATTGCAATACATGCTTACAAAACACTTATATATCAGATCATTTTATATTAAGGTTTTAGTAGAGGTTCTTGGTTAAAACATTTATTTAGTAGAAGACATACACATAGTCTCAGTGAGCCTCTGTCCTGGTGAAAGGTCAGAAGTGCAACAGGTGAATTGAGAAAGAGCATTTGAGGACGAGACACAGACAGTAGGTGAAGAGGTGACACAAAGAGCATGTGAGGTCAACACATACACACACACATGAGTTAGATTTATTTAGAGGAGAGATTAGTCATGTCTCGGCAAGAAAGAGGAACAATTCACTTTAAGACAAGAACGGAAAGTACCAGCCAGGAAAATAGAAGATGATCTTCTGGGGTAAAAGCCAGAAGATCATCTTGTATAAATCTATGTATAAAATGTATCTGTGACGCATGAAGGGGCGTCAGTAAATCAAACCCTGATGCTATAAAATATCTGTTCATGCTTTGATTAAGTCGAGGACTACTGGCTGTCTGCGTACAGAGTGTCTTCCCACACGTGTGTTCATTAAAAATCATTGTTTGACCAAGACCTTCTGGACCAAGAGTGGTTTGTACTCTCCCTCCTCAATTGTGAACCTTAACAAAAACCATGACATCATTAGTGTGAGTGTACAATGCTGATAATATGCAAACTCACTCATAGCAGAGTGATTATTGGTCACAGAGTACATTATGCCTGTGAGGTCAAACAATATATCATATTTTTCACTCTACCTAGCACACCTTCATATGGGACTGCACAGGTAAGGTATTTAAGCAGAGACACTCTGGAATAGCTGATCGGTCAAAACCAATGAACAGCTGATCAGGCTAAAATATCTGCATCTGATCACAGATGTTCACCTACTCAGAAATATAATTATACGTCTTTATGATGCAGAACACAACAACTGATTGGTCCATTTGGCAGCAATATGCTGTTTGAACATCATATTTATTCCAGCAAAGGTTCTGCGAGGCTTTAATTCCCTCTCTGATACTAATGCTAATGGCAGCACAGCAGCCACCAATCTGCTAGTGTAGCATTTGCTACACTATGGCTACACTACTGGGTTTATATTAGACAGATGCTTAAGTTTCTATTCTATCTCTATATCCTTAATCACGTCATAAACCGTTCTTTTAACATGCTCTTTGTATTCAAAGTATTTCAATCGCTTCTACTTTGCAGTATTTCTTTAAGCAGTTTTTATTTTCCACAGAAACTGTTTCTATTTACTGACTGTTTTACGGTCCATCGCTGCTTTGAATAATATCAGCGATGTAATTTGATGCCAAATCCCTTTGTATCGATGTGAGATCATCCAAGTAAGACATTTTCTCTCCTTGACCTATCCTGTACAAAGTCCATATCTTTCACTTTTATGTTTGCCGTCCTCATAGGTGCAATTTTCCCAGGTCTGCCACAGTATGTTCTGCTCTCAGACCAGCCTCAGCTGGAATGGGCCACTCTGAAAATACCAAGATAACCAGACGAAGGCATTTCACAGAGCTACAAACCTGGAACCAAAACATTTTTAGGACACTAGCTTTTCGCTAAATCCCATCCATCCTTTTGTCCTGCTGCATCTGTAATGAAACCTTGCAGCTCTGCAGTGTGCAGCCCATATTTGTTGTAAGCAGTTTTTTTCCCCCCCTTCCCCTGTTTGCAGTGGTAGAACGCGCCAGCTGCATTAAGTGGGCCATTTATACGATGGGGGCAATTCATCTTACAAAGCCGTCTTATTAGACTGTCACTTACACAGTATGAACAGTGCCTTCAAAACACCCCAAGGGATTTATCTGTTATTTTACTGAGAGAGAAAGAAAACAACGCCTAATTGGACTGAGTCATCTTATCTTCTGCAGAATTGAAACAAAAGATTAAAAAAAAAAAAGGAAAAAAAAGAAATCTTAACTGTGCTTCTCAAGCATGAAGACGTTTGGTGCCGCTGCTACATTTGCACTAATATCCAAAAGAGACAGGTATCCATGTTTAAATGTTTGGGCCATGCAGATCGACTGAGCGACAGACAGTAAGGAGAGAGTGGGAGACGGGGAGGTGGAGGAGGAGTGATTGCCTGTCTGTGCTGTGAGGAAAGTAATCTCAGAGCAATCAAGAGGTAGGAGCGGCCGACAGCTCTGCGGTTTGCCTTCTAAAACCACAGGCAGGTTGAGGAAAATCATTAGGCGCCGCTCCTGACCCCATAGGTCACTTTTATTGGACAAACACAGTGCTTTGTAATACCCACGCTGCTGGAGACAGACTGGCAACAGCATGTAACTAAGAATCTGACTAAACAACAACAGGACAGATAAATGCCTTGAATAGTTTTTCTTTTCTAAAACAAATTACGTCATGCATACTAGCCAGTACACTCGTGCAGTTTTTGAAGGCAGTCTGATTTGTAGATTTAAGCTGTCAATATCGTCTGTCTCAGCGCAGGCTGCCTCCCTCGTGTTGAAACAAGAGCCGTGTGAGAGCGGTACTATCTGCCATAGGACTACTGGAACTACCTATAACAAATCAAGTGAAGACATTAACGTAGTAACATGCGCCAGGTCACTGGGTCTAAACTCTAGGGTCAGAGTTAGGTGTAGGGCTTGGTTACCATCCGATCCCTCTTGTAGAATTGTTGCCTGTTTAAAACACCCAAATGTATTGTTTTAATAGAAAAGTTTCAAAATGTGAGACTTTATCTTCAAGACCCTGAAAATTTGTCTATGTAGTACGTGGCTAGAACAAAATCACAGGTTACAAGTGAGATGGTGGATTCAGAGGTCTATTTCATCATAGGTGGTAACCCTAACCCTGCAGGAACCGAACTTTACTTCTGAAGAAAGCCCAAACACGTGTGAGTCAGAATGACTCTTTTCTTTATTCTATGATTAAAGTGACTTAGGAGCACAACTAAAAACTACTAAAGTGGCACAGATTTACTATAGTGTTGGGGTTGTCGGTGATGCCAGCTTTAAGGTCAGAGGGTGTGGAGCCTTAAAATCAACTAAAGAGGGTGTTTGTAAGTCATTTGGTTTTAATTGGCTAACACCAACTAGTAAGACTTGATGCATGCTCAATCATCCAGGTAAGGAAATCCTGAAGAAGCTGATTTTGTTCGTCTGGATGTAGAGTTTTCAGTGGGAGAAACATTTCGTCAATTATAATCAGTACATTTGCATAATGACAACTGATCAACACTGACCAATGAAGAAACTGACCTCACAGCCCATTGTTCCTTCAGTGGGCTGGTTTCAGTCATTGTGCAAATGTACGGTTTATAAGATTGGGGAAACCTGCAGTCAGCTGAGACTGAAGAAGTCACTTGACGAAACGTTTCTCCCACTGAAAACTCTACATCCACGTGAACAGAATCAACCTTTTCGGGACTAACTAGTACAGTACTGATCAGTCCCATTTTAACACTTCTATGATCAAGATTGGGCTTTTTTTCGTCTTTTTTTTCTTAAAACCATGAAAAAACATGGTTAAAATGGCAGACTGCGGTAACTACGGTAACTGCGGTAACTGCCTGGCAAGCTAACAGGTTTATAGATGACCCTCAACTCTCAGCCTGGCCTAATGCAGTCTGAAAGGAGATAGAGTCCTGCTGTGTAAGCTATTACATTATAAAGACTGATGTTTGTACCTTTTTCAATAAATGAATTTATGAACTGCTCATACTTATATATCTATACATACATACCGTGGGTGGGCAATTAATAAGCTGAACTTAGTTCTGTTCAATATTATTTTTATCTCTTTATAAACTGCTACTGTTAAGAGTAGATGTTGTAATTAGGCAATGAAAATGTGAAGTAGGTAAAAAAAAGCAGTTTATCTTTTAAAACACATTCCCAAAAACAGAGTGAACAAAATCTCTTTTTGCTAAATTTCAAACTACTATTGCCAGTTTTCTTGTAGTTTAATTACTTTATCTGCAGTTTTTCTTTTTTTTTTCTTACTCAGTGGCAGAAATCCAGATTTTTTTGTCATGAGTGATTTAAGAGCTCGGGAATGTCCTTACAAAACTGCTCTCAGGTCCCATACTCTTTTAACGCTTTGCCCAAGAGGAGCCACGTGACAGCTGTGTGCTAGTCCGCGTTACCATGTTCAGTCTGAAGCGCCTCCAAAAGTGAAACAAACTATCTGTGATTCAGTCCTTTCAACCTGATGAAGTTAACAACATGGTAAATTTTTAGGACTGACTTACACAACACCTCCTGACTTTCGATACAATCCAAAAATACCAATTTCAGTCACTTCAATTCAGTTCAGTCACTTGAAGGTATTATTTCCAGAAGTATTCTGGAAAAATACCAAACAATCAAACACCCCACAGAGCCCCACAGGAGAGGGGCCTGATGGCTGAAGGCTCTGCCTCCCATTCTACTTTTAGAAACTCTAACAACTACAAGTAACCCTGCAGTCTGACAGCAAAGTGCTTTATTAGGACAACATATATAGCAGTACTATCAGATCTTTAAGATAAGTTTGGGCCTGCCCCTTTATGTGAGGAGAAGGATTATAAATTTGATTGTGGCTCTAACAGGGAGCCAATGAAGAGAGGCCAATATGGGACAAATATCATCTCTTTCTTGGCGCTGTTAGTACCCTCTATTTTGGATTAAATGGAGGTTTTTAGGGAATCTTTAGAACAACCTGATAATAATAAGAGTAGTTTCCAATGGCTTTGTGCAGATAAAAGAAAGTAGCTCTTCATATTTGGACATCTTGGTTAAAAATGACTCCAAGATTTCTTACAGTGTTGGTGGAGGCCAAGGTATGCCATTCAGAGGCAAGTGTCTGGTTCGACGCAGTTTCTCTGATTTTTAAGGCACCAAGTACAGCTGTAGTTTTAAAAACTATGTCATCTGGGTTCAATGATAGATATAACTAGGTATCATTTAAATACCAATAAAAATAAATCTGAAAATTGAAAAGTAGATCATAAAACCTGACAGTTTGTCCCGGGATTTCAAGCATAAAGTTACTCAGCAGTCAGCTCTCCACAAACTAAGCACGCAGCACTACCTTTGACATCAGTAAATAAATACGTATTAGTCCAGTTTAAACAAAACAAAACAACAACTCTACATTGAAAACAAAAGAAAACAAAATTGTACTGTGAAATCACAAAAAAACAAAACAGTGATCTATTCTCTGATGACGAGTTTTGGTGGCTGAAATGGGAAACTGCATAACGTATACTTATTTATGCTCGAATCCTAATTTCCCATTGACATCACGCAGGACAACCAAAGTGCCAGATGTGGCCCAGGGGCCGTACGATTCACAGGTCTGATACAGACCCACAAATAAGCAGCGACTGAAGGTGGCAGCCTTTGCGCATCCCAAGGGAAGAAACACAAACAAACACGGTGATGTCCATGACTTCTAGACTTCTGGCAGCAAATCACTTTTTATCAGTCTTAAAACAGACCTTATTTTTTTCAGCATGTTGGCTGAACCTCTAAAAATGGGAGACAATATATAAAAGTGGCTGCAATTCCTAAACAGTTAATGCAATAACTTCGTCAAACCCCTTAAATTAAAGCTGAAAGTCTACAGATCGATCAAATGTTAATGCAGAAGTGAAACCCACAAGCACTGTGGCAGGGATTTAGCTATTAGCCAATCAGAAGAAAGTGTGCTTTCAGAAAGGGGGTGGCTTAAAGAGGGAGGAACTAAAATGGCTTATAAATTGCATGAGCCAGGTGTCCATCCAATTTATAAGCAACATTTTTTGAACTATGAATCATGCAAACCTACTCGAGAGGACTCCCTGGATAAAATATTAAAGCTGGAGTTGAATAAGAAAGGTTCAGATAAGAAAATTAAAAGTGAGAAACCCCTTTTATTCATTTATCTGTGGAATCCAAACAACTATTATTTCAAAAATTACAATCAAGTGGCAAATTTAATACTGTAAAACACTGTGTTGGAATCTAAAAAGCTCACGTGGCTTTCCACTGAGCGTTGGGCAGCTTATAGGCTTGTGTTTCTCTTGTTTCCGTGTCTGTTATAAGACAAGGTGTTCTCATCACTTAAGACAGCCCTGTATCACTCTGCCTGTATGTTTAGGCTATTGCTTAAAGCTCTACAACTCCTGCACAGTACTGCAGGTAGACATGAGCTGTCTCCAGGGGAAAAAGTGCATGACTAAGGGGACGTAGGGGGCCAAGTTGGTATCCAGCGGTGTCTCTTTAGTGCTGCCATTTCTGATCGACTGTGAAGCTTTTATCGCTCCCCTTGAGTCAGTCTAAATAGAGGTGTTTTTATTTTTAAAAAAGGCTTTTTGCTCACCTTTAGTATAAAGTACAGAAGGCACTGCAGGGAAAAGAAAAGCTGCAGTGGAATTCAGTCCTAGACTGATGGGGTGGCACACGTATCTGCAAAGATGGGAAATTAACCACTCGACAATCTGGTCACTAATAGATGTCAAATTGTAAGTGTGTGCGTGTGTCTCAAGAACAGGAATCAGCCAGGTTGTTGCATGCTGATCTCTGGATGTTAAAGGCTAATGGGGATTGATGGCTTGCCTGTTAAAACCTGAACGCTTTACTCCTTCCCGTGTTGAGTGTTCTAGAATAATGTTTTTGAAAAAAGCCCCGAGCTCAGTGTCACCCCTTTAATATGAACATCTACATGTTTTCAGAGGCAACACCCAGGTCACGGGCTTTTCTTAGACTCTGCTAGTCTGGCATTTTTTTAAAGCTCTTCATATTGCACACAGTGTAATTAGTTCTTTGTAATTAGTGCAATTTATTGCTTTGCGTATCCCTTTGAGACACGAGTACTTGAACACAGAGGTCTTAATTTGCAATATTACACACTGTGTAATTGGGAATTTGTTTCCTCACATCCCTCTGAGATTCACAGACATGTGCACATATAACCAGAGCGGACGGGGGAACGGCAGGTTGTGTTTCAGGGACGAGCTGGAGCATCTAGGGAGCTTGTGCCTTTCATGAAATTAGACCTCGGTCAACTTTATTAAAAGAAAAAAAACAACAACACAAAAAAACAAAACAGCCAATCAGGAGCTCGTCAGTTGGTGCTGTACGCTGGTCCTCAAAGCCAGTGGAGATCAGCCAAGTTTTACTTACTGTAATATCTCCTGTAGCTTCATGGCGCAAAGTGCAGAAATAGTAATAAGAAGTAAGAATAATAATGCCTAGCCCCATATGGAATGAGCTATGGTGCCTTATTGGAGGTGATGATATTAAACAGCATTATATGGGCAGGTGACAAGAAGGCACTAGCCAATTTCCCTAGATATGAAAAGAAGAAGATTGCATGTGGGATTACCCTGTGTGCGGTCAGGGGGGAGGCAGCCACCACCGCTAGCGTCGACGTCGCCTCTCTCTCCCACTGATTGTTTGCCTTTGAGCCACCGCTTGTCCTCTTCCTCTGCTTCTCCCACTCTCTGTTTGTCTTTGGGAGGCTCAGCCTCCTTCTCCTCCATCTCCCCCTCTTTGCTCTGTTTGCCTTTGCGTGATTTCTGAGGCCGGGCTTTTCCCCAGCTGAGCTCTGGCTCACTGTCGGAGCTGGAGAGAACGACACAAGCCTGGTCCCTCTGGGTTGCAGGGGGTAGCTGAGGCCTGGGTGGCTCTGAGCCAGCAGGGAGAGACAGAAAGAGAGAGAGATGAAGATTACTCTATTGGCTGAGTTGCACAGTGTAATCAGACTTTGAAGAGTTTCATTCCCGAGCAAGATATCCATCATCTGAAGAGTGTGACAGTGTGACAAAATGACTGCTGACATGAAAGTAAAACTCAATATGGCTCATTAGTGATGTTATTTGCCATCATAAGTTCTTCACTGACAAGTTTAGCGGGTGTGATGGTGTAAATGAGTCGACATAAGCAGGGGCGCAGAAGAATGTGTATATTTTCAAGCCTTTATTGTGGACCTATTATGCTCATTTCGAGCTCCTTATTTTTATTCTTGGACTTTCTTATCTTTGCATGATTCACATTTCAAAGTGATCCTTATTTATTGTTTACCGGGCCTCAGTGCAGCACCTCATTATATCCACTGTCTGAAACAAGCCATTTAAGCTTCTTCCTCAATACTTTTATTTTGCACAGAAACCCAATGGTCTGACTGATAACAGCTGACAAAAGCTGAAAAATATGAACAGTAAGTGTCATGATGTTAAGCAGACAGGTGTAATTTATTCACTTTCTTTTCCTTGGTTTCCCCCTAATAATAAACAGACAGTAATAATATAGCAGAAAAGGAATACAATTAAAAGCAATTATTTATTTGGCAGCAAATCACAACAACAGTTGCCTCAAGGTGGTTTCTATTGTATGGTAAAGACAATAACACCAGAGAAAACCCCAACAATCAGACAGTCTCCTATCAGGAAGTATTCGGAGACAGTGGGAAGGAAGAACTCCCTTTCAACAGGAAGATTCAGGCTCAGAGAGAGACAGCCATCTGCAAATCTGATGATACAGACATGAAAATACACAGAAGAAAAAACTGAATATTTGGACCTCCCTGACTTTTATTCTTTTGCCCTCATGAGATTAAAGTGAAATCCAAAGTAATCCTTTTTTATCTTAGAATGGGAATGGTGCAGCGTCTTAGTTCATCCTCTGTAGGGAGGAAGAACAGCAGCTGGGCGGGGCTTGTGTGCTCACAGCTGGACCTGTGTACTCGAAATGACCACAAAAGGCATGTCTGCTATTAGTGACATAATACTACTAATTAATAATAATACATGTGTATCATTATCACTGCACTTGTACATACATATACATTTTCTTTCCTCTCTTGCGTAGCTGTAACAAGTGAATTAAATAAAGTCGATGTCTATAAATCCAAGAGTAGGGAGAGAAAAAAAAAAGCACAATAAGCCCCCTTTAAGTAGTAGATATTTAATCAAGGTGATGAATTTTAAGTGCACATAAGCAAATATATTCAAGTGTATGTCTTATTTGTATCTTCCTATTCTGAGTAGTTGCTTGATATACAATGACCATTTACAGGAAGTAAGCACTATCTGGGATACTTGAAGTCTTTGTTGCTCTGCAGCCCATCAGCTGTGATGCAGGAACTTACAGATGAACACCTGCCAGCCTCCTTTCACCAGCTACTGGATCCAAACAGCCAATATCGTTTTGCTGAGAGAGCAAATTACGTTCGTGTCACATTGTTTTGTTAATTGCTTGCCTGCATCATGTGCAATCAAACCTAAACAAAATAATTGTCAGCGATTACTGCATCTGTGGCGCGCACCAGCCGGGGTGCAGTGAGCAGTGTTCAAACAGCTGATAATGGCTGAATGCCAACGGCAGATCTCGCTTTAAAGAGTCAGCTTGAAGTCCGCCTATCAAACTTGTTTTGCAGCTCCGCTCTTAAACCATTCAAGCGATTTCCATTCATGCAGAATGTTGTAATTCTGTGAAGGTCAAGCAGAAATCTGAGCCACAAAAATGTTAATGAATGCAGGGATTATGTCATCGTCATTCGCAGACTTCACGTTATTTTAAATGGTACTTTCTGTGCTGCTGTTTATTAGGAAAGTAGAATTAACAGATGGATTAGCTGCTTAAAGAAAAGACCGTTATTATTTTTAGTCAAATGTAAATGTCACGGTCAGAACAGAACTTCTTAAAAAAAAAGTGTCATGCAATTTCTTACTTTTCTTAGTTAAACTTTAATCACATCTCTTCACAATATTTGTCAAACTTGAGGTGCGAAATGTAAGAAGACACTAAGTTGTGAGTCTTGAGGATGCAGAGGGCTAATTAGTGATCTTGCGTCTCTCTGGCTTGTTTCTTCAAAAGGCCATCCTCTAGTCGGTTTCCTCAAATGCCATCTGAGTCTCTGGGCTCCTGGCCCCAGCGCTGCCCCTCTTCACTAACAAGCCGAGTAAGACCGCAGAGAGACGGCTCAATTTCTGTTAAGCTGTCCCTGCCGAAGAAGATGTTAACGGGAAAATCCTGCAGGGCTGTGCCTCCACTTTACCAGTCAATCCCCCTTATTCTCCCCGCCCATCAGGAGCCCATTATGTCTGTAGTGGTTTGATAAGGTTCCAACATCGAGTCTCAAATCTAAAATGCCATGCAAAAGGATTCCAAAAGCATGTGTTCTGGCATGTGAGCTAACAGATGTAGTTAAATAAAAACAGGAAATGCTTTGAATTCCTTCAGTTGGCAGGGCTCGGAAAAAACTGCAGCCAGTCACAGAAGACCCATCAAACAAAAAGAAAGTAGCTGGTTCACATGCTGTACAATATCAGGCAGTTAAAGACTTAGCTGGACTTTGTTGTTAAATTCTGTAATTTGATATAAAAATAAATAAATAAATAAAAAATCAGCACATGGTTTGAGTGCTAGCTGAGAGGTACAGAGAGCCAGGAGATAACCAAATTGCCCTCTCCCTGTGTACATCTCTCACAGTAGGTGCTGAGAGACAAATTGCTGGTCTACCAGTGAAAGAGCTGAAGGACTGAACCATGCCCACGCTCTAGGTCTAAAAAAAAAAAAAGCTGCAAGCACAGGAAGTCTACTAATTCACCTTGAAAATAGTTCAACAGAAGCTGCCTGGTTGTTTCCTGGTGCCAAAACAGCTATAGGAGACGATACAGACGAACCCACCAGAGACATAAACCCTGTCACAAGAAGGAGGTAATAATCCCTGACAGTTTGATTAAAACCAGGACTGGATTACTGACGATACAGCACTACAGCGATTCAATTTGTATGCAATTAATATGACATGTTATTGTTTAGCACCTGGAATTAGGTAAATTCCCGTCTCTGTCAGACAGAACAGAACATTTAATGGATTAAAAAAGCCAAATGCCAACTTCAACATCACCAAAACATACATAAACATAAAAAACACAAACGTTAGGGGCTAATCTAACTGCTTTTAAATCAAATAAATTCAAATAAATGTAATTTTATTCATACAGCACCAAATTACAACAACAGTCACCTTAAAGCAATTAATATTTTAAGGTAAAGACCCTACAATACTACAGAGAAAAACCCAGCAATCACACAACCCCCTATTAGCAAGCACTTGGCAACAGTGGGAAGGAAAAACTCCCTTTTAACAGGAAGAATGGGCGCTGCCATCAGCGGTGATTGGCTGGAGGAGAGGAAGACAAAGCAAAACTGACTAAGCTTTTATCATAAGCTACCTGGCACCACAGGCTTAAATGCTTGGTGTATATAGGACTATTATATGTGTTGGAAAGAGTGATGTATCCGTCTTCCTCACCAGGGTCTTGTCAATTTGTAAGACTAGGTTTTGTTTTAGCTGCAAGCTAAACAGGCAAATATATAATTTTCTCACATATTTAGCCTGTCAACAATTGAGCTGGGGGTGTTAATTACCGAACACTTGCTAGCTAGAGCTCAAAAGGGGCTAAATGAAAAAGTACTCTTTTAGCAAAAAACGCAGGCTTTAAACTAGAGCAACTAAAAATGGGCTCCATGTATGAATATGTAGAATACTGAAAGTAGAAGCTTTCTGCTATTTCTTTGTATTCTATTGTAGTCAAAGTACTACTAACCAATCAAATTTGAGCACCTGAGTTTCGCACATGCGGACAGGAAAAGATGGACTCCAAAATTTGATGAAACAATGGGTTAACATTAGACAAAATTTTAGCTTTTAATTACCTTGTCTTTTTAAAATTTAGCTGGATTTGTAAGAAGTTGGAGGGAACTGGAAGTCTGGATATCCACTCCTTACAGGGAGACCTCCACAGGGGCCACTGAGCCTGGTTCTGCCAGAGGTTTCTTCTTGTTAAAAGACAGTTTTTCCTTCCCACTGTTGCCAAGTGCTTGCTCAGAGTGTGTTGTTTGATTGTTGGGGGTTCTCTGTATTACTTAAGGGGTCTTTTCCTCACAATATAACAGGCCTGTGGTTGTGATTTGGTGCTATATAAATAAGACTGAATTGAATTGATTTGTTTTAAGTTACAGGCACAGCACATCTAAGAAGTAAATGGTAAATATGGTAAATGGCCTGTATTTATATAGCGCTTTACTAGTCCCTAAGGACCCCAAAGCGCTTTACATATCCAGTCATCCACCCATTCACACACACATTCACACACTGGTGATGGCAAGCTACATTGTAGCCACAGCCACCCTGGGGCGCACTGACAGAGGCGAGGCTGCCGGACACTGGCGCCACCGGGCCCTCTGACCACCACCAGTAGGCAACAGGTGAAGTGTCTTGCCCAAGGACACAACGTCATTCATAAAGTAGGCTTCTAGGAAGGGAGGGCTTAAAGAGAGAGCAGCTGAAACAACTTTTAAAACAGAAGTTTCACTGAGTTGATATAAAGTTGATATAAAAAGGGATTCTTTTAAACTGTCAATTATGCAAAACGAGTCTAGATGAGCCCGGGAATGAGAATCTAGAGCTGAAAATCTACCATTAAATGTACCCTTTAAAATCTATAGTGACACTGATTATTTTGGTTGTGAAACTTAAAAGTGACAAACTTTCCCATTTTCGGCAGTAAATCTGCCACTGCAGCGTGATGTGCTAGAATATAAGAATTGACAGATGTAACCACGACAGCTAAAGAAACACAGGGCTCTGCAAAGGGTGGTAGCCAGGTTTTAAGCTCCCGTTTCTCCTGCTTCCCACATCTAGCATCAATACTTTCCACTGAACAAAAGAAAAAACCCTTGAAATCTTATTCCTTCTTACTTCATGCATCTCCTTCTGTTACTTTCCGGTACATTTTATTCTGGTCCAAACGCCTCACGGTAAAACAGACCAATATCCCTTCTGTTTGCTCGCTGCTCTTCCTCTACAGCTGCTGGCTTGTTGTATTTTTGCCATTCTGTGAAAATACAGAGCGGAAGCCAAATGCCTCGGATACATCTTTGCCTTTACTTTAAATACAAAGCCCTGACGTCCTTGTATCATGTGTCAGTATTCTGTGATTCATAGCGTCCTGGCTTTCTTTATAGTCATTGTGAAAAATTGTTGCTCTTGAAGAGATAGCATTTCTCATGTCACACTACAGGCTTCGGCCTGATTATTTTCTTACATTTCCACGAGCTGTGGATTGCAGTGCCAAGTTGAGAGATATCTTCATAAATACAGTTGTTATTTTTCCGCGCAGTCTGTCATTTACAAATTTAGCAGGTTGTTAAATTCCCTGTCTAGCAAGCTGACACGGCCTGCTGCTGTGAATGCAGGGTGGCGCTTGTGACAAAGAAGAGAGTGTGATTGCTGAATAGTTATCAAGCATCTGCTGCAGCTGAGCATGAAATGGGGGCTGAATTTTGTTAAAAAAGAAAAATGTGTGGGTGGGTGTTTTTATGCTGCTCAAAAGCTGAGGTACTGCTTGTTTGTTCTGTGTCTGTTTTAAGTGCACCGGCTTCACTTCCAATGGACCGAGCCGCAAACAGACCTTCAGCCAATATTTACTGTGTGCTTGCACTCACTATAGCGCTTATATTATAATACAGAGACTTCAGAGTCATTAATGCAGTGTCAACCTTTTTCTTTAAACACACGCAGGGCTATAGTGTTAGGACTATATCGATGTCAACATTTTACAGAGTCCTAAAGGATGCTAAACTAGTTAGGTAACCTTAGATTTATGTAGAATGTAATCTACGGGAAGCGTGTTTCTAAAGTTTATCAGTCAGCCAAATGTTATCACCCATAATAGACTGTAGGTAAAAGATGGACAACAATGTTGCCATTTGTTTGAAAACTTCGACTTTGGTATTTTGGCTTTCATTCTCTTGGAGCAAGGACAGGGTGTAGCAGGAATATGTTTGAAAACAGGGGACTGTGTAGCCACGCCCCAACTCATACTCACCTTTATTATCTATTTTACCTGCAGTGGGTCCATAATTCACAAAATAAAGCAAAAAATAAAACAAAACCTGTGGAATGATTTGACTGAGGTCATAAAGCAGGTGAGAAGTAGCATCATTTTGCCATAGCCTTCCATACAATCAGATTTCATTTTGTAACCAGAGGAGTCGCCCCCTGCTGGCCATTAGAAAGTATGGTGAGCTCTGGCCTTTTTCAGAGGCTGTGTCTTATCATAAACAATCTATGGTGTCCTCCTGGGACTTTCTTTGTCCGCCATGGTTCCAAAATGTAAAACCTGGAAAAGGCATAGATTGAATAAATGCGACACATCGTATTTAACAAATCCTGTTAACTCTGTAACACCGAGAGTATCTCAATAAACACTGCAGTTTCAAAGATGTTAATTTTTTTGCAGTTATTTTATGGTTTAGGCATTACAAGGTTAACGGTACTTTTAAACTTAGTGAAACATCTAGCTTAGCTGTTCTCAAAGCCAACCGACTCCAGCTCCATATTTAGCTCACGAACACGAGGCTAACATCAATCATCACCTGTCTTTTGGTAAAAGCGCCAACAAGTGTTTTTTTCCCCCCCTTTTCTTCTTCCCCAAATTCTCAAATGTTTTCAGAGTGAAGGTGAATAAAAGCAAACACCCTCACTGGAGCAAAAAGGCTTTTCATGGTAGATGTGCTCTTTATAATTACTGTTCTCCAACTAATAATTTAGATTTCAACATCAAGCCTGAAAGGCTTTATTTGACAGTATTGTACTCTGCTACCTCATCGAGCTGGCAGTCTGGAAGGCCAGAGGTTATGCTCATGTGGAATTACTTTTTTTATGACTCGTCTGGATACATAACTACTCTGACACTGAGATTAAACTGTGTCATTCATCAGTGTGCATTTTGCTCTGTTTTAAACATTTTAATAATTTTCTGAAGTACCATAGTTAAAAACATGAATTGATTAAAATTGACCTGCTGTGCTCATTTTTAACTTCTCAGTTTTATTCTTGGACTACAGTAGCTTTTGATAGATCAAAATAATCTTTTTTCATTGTGCTGGTCTTTGTTGATACTCTGTGTTGGTTCGCCTTAAACCTGCTCCTTTTGACTCGCTGCTCTTGGCTGTGTGCCTGCAACGACCATATTAGGGATGTCCACCCTCTTGGGCATCATATAGATCCAAGAGTAGAAAAAAAGTGTATAACTGGGATTACTTTGCACAGAGTCTGACCTCATTATTTAACAGGATATATGTGGCATCAAATAAGGAGAAGAGTAATACGCCTCCTCTAAGTGCATCAAATAAAGTGTGTGATCAGGCAGTGCAGTCTGTCTTTATAAAGCAATCGGTAAATGCTACCTTAACCTGCCGTAAACTAGGTTTTTTTTGACTAATGACTTATCTTTAGCTCATGCTCATATAAGGCTTTATTCAGCCAGTGGAGTACTAAAAGTATTAAACTCATGTTACCTAAACATTACAGCTGTGAACTACATTCAAGTTTGGGGATTTTATTTTTTTTTAAATCATCTCTCAAACTGATTTGATGCATCTCAGACATCTAAAGAGCATGGACCTGCAGTCTGCCAGGTCATAACGACTTCCCTCCCCTCTTCTTTGCAAGATACAATCATAGGCTGTCAGAGATATCAGCTCGAGCCAGCTCAACTTTTCCCAACTTTGTGTGAGACGTTTGCAGCAATAGTAGGCGCCTGTTCGCTCTCTCTCTCAGCTTGACAGGTGAGAATTATACTGTGTCCTTGTCATCTGCAGAGAGAGAGAGGAGAGGGAGACAGACAATATTCTCTGAGCAGTGCTATTTCAGACTCTGGGAAGTCTGCCTCCATCTTTTGCTATCTCGCATCTCCATCTGGTGAAATCTGTAATGCTGTTCAAAAGTATTATGTCAACAGACTGCCACGATTGATATTGACAGGAAGGAAAATAAAGCAATGAATGGATTTCAGCTTCAGGTGCTTCATTTTAGACACGAGATGATGGAAGCGCGTGCGTTTCCTTAATAAAATTCAGTTTGATTTGCAATCAGGTTTGTGAATTTAATTAAAAACAAAAATAAACAACAGCAAAATAAAGAGAAAGATGGAGAAGAAGAAGAAGAGGGCCACACAGGCAGACGCAAACAGCAGGTTGGGGGTGGGATGGGTGAGAGGAGGGGGGGGGATCGGATAATTGGATATTATTTGTTCCTTACTCTTACCTGAGCTGACAGCAGAGGTAGAGCGCGGGCACTCACACATCTCGCAGTACGGCAACAGGCTGCTGTTGGAGTAGGTGCAGGCCCCGCAATTCCACACGGATGCAGGATCAGGCTCAGACGGCTGAGACATTAGGGAGACCGCGTTGGCAGGTCTGCCTGCGCTGATCCCCCCTGCAGACGACCTCCGCTTCCCCCCAAATCGAGACGTGGGGCTCCGGTTGGGCTGCGGTGTTCGCAGCCTTTTCAGCTGGGGCGAGAAATCCCGATCGGGCGTTTTGGAGGTTTGGGAGCATGACTCCTCGTTCCCCTCCTTGCTGTTTTCTAAGTATACCCGGATGCCAGCTGGCGTGGCAGCCGTCTCTGAGGAGATGGAGGGACTTTCTTCATCTTCTGTTCTCTTCCTCTTCATCTTGCCAGCTTGCGGGGAGAAGAAGGAACGGATGTCGTGCTGCTTTTCTTTCTCAAACTAAAGCAAAAAATATAAAATAAATAATGAATAAAAATACAAGCTCAAGTCGGTTTTTGTCTCTGTAGCACCCAATTTTCAATCCACCTGTAAAGTGACAAAGCATCCCTGAATCAAATCCTCCTTTTGTTTTCACCATCAAAGGCAGTCATTTGCATACAGCAACACCATGGTAACACACGCAACGATGATCAGAAACCCCATTTAATTCTTTACACATCAGTAATGTAAAAATACAATGCTACAAATACAAAATGTTCTAATGTTGATCACAAATTTTGTGCAGCTCTTTCAGTTTTTCATAATTCATAAATCCATCACACTATAAAGTGTCTTCATTTTTCGTCTCGAGTCATCACAGTCATTAAATAATGATCCTAACAGTACCATGTGTCTCTTCTTAAAAAAAACAAGCGTTACACATTTTACCAATTTGGCTGCGACATTAAAACCACCGACAAGTGAAATTGAAACATTCTAAGATGTGACACAACACCCTGTTTCCACCAACTGGAGCAGATTTTAGTCGCCAACAGTCAGAGAGGAGTGCAGAGCTAACAGCTAAGGACATAATTGCTGGTAATGAGCGGACAACCTTACAAATGAACAACAAAGAGCAGCAAATATCTGCTCATAATGTGATTTTTCCACAGACTGTTCCTCCGAATGTTTCACAATAAAAGAAGAAAAAGAAGAGGAAGGGTTTCTGATGTGAAACTGAGACAGAAAGTGTGAGTGGCAGATAACAAAAGAACCTCCTCTCTGGACTTACTGGTTCATGTTTGCAAGATATTCCAGTATGAAATGGCCTTAAATGGTAAACTTGTTCAGCCTCTGACTGAAAAATTAAATGAATTTGAACTTTTTTAGGGATACAACCTTTACACCCCACACACTACTTGACTAGGCGTGAGCGTAGCTGGAGCTGGATTTGTTGCAGCGGGATTCCCCGGTGGCCGTGGCCTATTTCAGAAGGATTACGGACCTTGTCGCACTGCAAACACTTTTCAGGACCTTGACAAAGAGTTCAAGGTGCTGACTTGGCCTAGATCTGAATGTGGTGGGATGTCTCTGTGAGGATGTCCCCATCTCGCAACATGCAGGACTTTAAGGATCTGCTGCTTAATGTCTGGGCTCCAGAGGACAAAGGTCAAAGGTCTCCAGGAGTCTGCACTTTAACAGCTCAGAGTTCGTGTGGCAGTGAAAGCCTACACAATATTCAAAGTGTGGTTTCAATGTTGTGGCTGATCAGTAGTGTGAAACGTTTCCACGTCTGTGTGCATGCTTTTGTTTTCTTTTACATTCGTACAATAATCACAGTAAACATGAAAATCTGCGCCCAGGACGCATTCGTCCAATTCTTCTGACTACACACAAAGTTTAACAGCTTTCTACACTCAGTTTCAAATGACAATGCCGCAACAAGAACTCCTTATGCAGCGATTTAGTTATCGCCACCCGGACCACAGCTCTCGAGCTCCCAAGGTCCTCGTGCAGATTTATTTATGATGGCAACGAGAAAAAGCAACTTTCTTTTCTCATACATCACATTATGCTTTGCTATGGAGCTACAGAGCCAGTGGTGGCATAGAGAAATGAGGAACAAACCAAACAGTAAGTGTGATGACTTTATATGAAATTAGACTCATTTATTATGAAAGCTCCTGTGGCTTTATACTCGATGGCTCGGCATGTCAGAGCTAATTTAAAGAGAGAAAGAAATAGATGTCTGTTGAAGATTTCCTGCTGACTCACATGAGTAAAGAAGACGTCGGTTTTGGCATTTCCTGTGCTTCCCTCCAGCGGCAGCGCCATCTCACTTGGCGTCCACGCGTTGGCAAAGTTGAGGAACTCCCATTTGTCCTTGTCGCCCTCGTCGGCCTTCAGATATTCCTTTCTTCCATTTAGAGTGCTGCCAGTCACCTTTTCCTGAAACACAAGGAACCTTATGTTGTACCTTCACTTCACACTTAGGTCCACAAATTTATGAACAGTGACACATTTTTTTGTTGGTTTTTTTGGTTTTTTACAGTTTTGCTTCTTTACACCACAAGAATACATTTTAAATAAAACAATAAGAAACTCAAGTGAACAGTTTAAGGAAAAAGGGTTTTCTCTTGGTTGGATGTCGTAAAGGAGTTTTCCCTTTAACCATGGAAAAGGTCCTGCGATCACTCACCACTGTTGTCCTATGTTGACAAACCTACTTGCGTGAGGTCTTAAATCTATTACGGTTGTGCACAAAGGCAAAACTGTAACAATTGGTCACCGAAAATGTGGTAAGTAAATATTTTTCAGATCAGAAATCATTTAAATTTATTCACAACTTCGTTTGTGATGATCAGTTTGGAAGCCATGATGTGTAATCGTAATTTGGAGACAGAAACATCCTGTCCAGGAAGAGAAACTTCTGGATTACTCTTAAAACTTATTGCGTAGCAATATGCAAATGTTAGTATTGCCTCCATTAAAAACACTGAAGAGCCTAATCAGTACAAGAGCAGTAAGGGTGATTTATCATTCAAATTTAATATGACCAGTGAAATCATAAGCAGCTTTGCATAAATTTCTCCAACTTTGCTGCCATGATGTCACCCACAGTACCTTCCTGTTGAGCATGGACCACATGACGGTGTCGAAGGTGCCCTTGGCAATGAGATAATGCACGTTGACGGAGGACGTCTGCCCAATGCGGTGGGCACGATCTTCAGCCTGCTTGACGTGACCGGGGTTCCAGTAGAGCTCGGCAAACACCACGTGGCTGGCAGCGGTGAAGGTCAAACCCTGGAGAGGACACACACAAACACACACGCTACATATCTGTTTCAGAGTACCCAGTACAACCACCTCAAAAATGGAACAATCCAGTCCGATTGAATGAAATTTAATTTGTTGAAATTCTTTTTAATAGCAGAATATTATCAGCTAATTGATACGTAAGTGCTTCAAGCACCCACTTCTTTTGATTGGAATGCATAACATTTCTGTTGGTCACTCAGAATAATTGAGGTCAATGAGTTTATTATTAAGACTAGAACACGTTTCCACCATTCATTTCTCTATGATATTAGGATTCACAGCAACCAGTACAAACCATAATTACCTCTAATATGCAAAATTGAGTCTATTTAGCTGATTTTCCAATTGACTGCAGGGTGTCTTATTTCCTTTATTATGATCAAGCATAGCCTGCATAGCCTGCTGGATAAGTATGCAAGTACCTGTCCAGCTGCCTGGATGCTGAGGATGGCCACTCGGGTTTCTGGGTCACTCTGGAATCTGTGGACCAACTGGATTCGCTCTGATGACGGTACGCTGCCATCGATTCGGATATAACCAGCCTGTCAGGATGGAGTCGAGACAACGCAGCGTTTGATTTTCAAAGGACAATTTAGATCACTAAAAGTGGCAGTTGAGCAATGTAAAATAATATAATAACACTCGACAGTTTTAAGGCAATAATCTTTCTAACCAGGAGACACAGCTCCAATCTCCAGCTGATGCACACAGTTATTGTCACAAAGCTAAAAAAAAAAAAAGAAAGAAAGAAAAAAGTTATCTGTACAGGACAAAGTGCTGCATAAAGTTTCCATCCAGCAAGTAAACAAAGGGAAAAGGGAGAATATATTTCCTTCAAGAGAGACTAGAGCAACTAACAGAAGAGTTAATACATTTATTAAATGGACATAAGCGTAACTCCAAATGAACAATGATGATGTCTAAATGAGCTCAACTTTAAGGTGTGTGAGTCACACTGTGTTTATATTTGGCATGTTAAAATGTGCGGTTCCTGTACAACAAGAGGTCAGCGCCACTAAATCAGATAAAGATCAACATCTGTCTGAAGTTTGTTAACATTAATGTTAGCCTTCAGAAGATACTGGTCATTAGGGCTGGGTATCGTCACTGATTTCTAGAATCGATTCGATTCCGATTCACAAGGTCCTGAATCGATTCGATCCACGATTTGATTCAATTCGATTTGAATCTGGGAAATTTTGCCTCAGACAGTCAGAAATATTATAATTCAGATCAGTACATTTCCGTATTTTTGTATCTATAAGAAGGAAGCTGACACTCGCAAGACTTTATCAAAGGTGTGAGCATCACAGCAGATGCCTTTGTGTCAAAGTAGCTGAAGATAAAACACAGAAAAACATGAAGGTGATTTTCCTGGCCTGGGATTTTATAAAAATATTCTGCAGTACATCAAAAACGAAATAAAACCATTAATCAACACATGAACATTACCTCTGAAGTTACAGCGGTTTTATTAGAGACACGGCTAAGCGTTTTGCATTTTGTATAACTTTAAAAAGTTTAAATTTGTTCAGAAGCCTGTTGAACGGCAGAAACTAGGTTTTCTTTTCGGAAGTGAGTATAAGGAAAAAAAAACATTGGCCAACAGCGCTGTAAGTAACAGTAGACTTGTGCGTAACAAGCAAGCGAATAATGCAGAAAACAGATTTCGGATATAGACGGGAAACTGTTCTTGAAGTACACTGAGAGAGAGAGAGAATGCGAGAGCTGTGCATGAAGTGTGATTTTTTTTTTTTTTTTTTTTAATATTTTTATTGAGAGACAAGTGTACAGTAGTTTACAATGACAACACAATCTGTTCCCCTCACATATTTTTTAGTTTTTCTTACATGAACAGACACAATAACACACACACAGGCACACCTACACACACGCTTAAGTAAACAAACAAAACAAAACCTAATAAGAAACCCAAAACAAACACAAACCCCAAAAGGGGGGAAAGAGAAAAAAAAAAAAGGGGGGGGGGGGGGGGGGAGAGAGAGACATGATATTAATCAGCTGGTAGAGCGTTTAATGACTTGCAATAGTCCACGAAGGGGCCCCAGATAGAATAAAATTCTCTGTATTTGCCCTTCGCCACAAGGCCTATCTTTTGCAATTTAAGAGATGACATCACATCTCTAAACCAAAAAGAAACTGAAGGTGGCTTTGAAGATTTCCAAAGGAGTAAGATGCAACGTCTAGCCAAAAGTGATGTAAAGGCTAATATTTTGAAGTGTGTAGGGTCGGTTAGACCAGTGTTGACTGGAAGCCCAAAAACAGCTAGAAAAGGGTCCATGCAGATTTGGGTCCCAAGAGCTTTGGAAAGAATAACTGAATACTGACTCCAGAAGCCATGGAGTCTTGGGCACAGAAAGAACATATGGCCTAGGTCACATGGGGTGGCATGACATCTCTCACACTGATCCATCACTTGTGGGTAAATCTCAGACAGACGAGACTTTGAATAGTAAACCCTGTACAACACCTTGAACTGGATGAGTTGTAACCTGGCACAGGACGTACTATAACGGACATTGGATACTGCTTTCTCCCATTGCTGATCCGAAAAAATTATTCCTAACTCCTGCTCCCAAGCCCCCCTAATTTTAGCAACGGAATGGACATTTAAATCCATAAGTTGTTTATATATTAAAGATATAATTGACTTCTTATTGGGTTTAAGGGATAAGAATTCCTCCCATGGTTGGACATTTGGGAGAAGAGGGTAGGAGGGGAAGAGAGCAGAAGTGCAATGCCGTGCCTGAAAATAACGGAATAGATTGGTAGCCGGAAGATTTGTTTCTGAACACAGGTCTAAAAAAGTTAAGAAAGTGCCATCTTTATAGAGATCCTTAAATGTATTAATACCATGACGCTTCCACTGTACATAGGTACCATCAATGAGGCCAGGAGTAAACAGATGGTTCTGCGTGATGGGCATGTGTACTGACGCAGAGATGTACTTAAAATGACTCCTGAATTGTGACCAGACCCTTAGACTAGACTGTACCACGGGATTTTGGGTGAAATGAGAAGGCTTAAGTGGTAGTGGAGAGAATAATAAAGCTTCTAAGGATGAGGAAGTGCACGACAGGCGTTCCAGTTTGCACCACAGCAGGTCTTGAGATTCAAGCCAATGGGTCAATTTGTGAACATGAGAGGACCAATAGTAAAATAAAAAGTTAGGCAAGGCAAGACCACCATCAAATGTCAGTCTCTGTAATAATGATTTCCTCACCCTGGGGTGTTTCCCTCCCCACAAAAACGATGTAACTAGCTGGTCTAACTTTTTGAAAAAAGCTTTAGGTAAAAATATAGGAATACTCTGAAACAGAAATAACAATCGAGGCAAAATGTTCATCTTTACAGCATTGATCCGACCAATTAGGGACAAAGGTAGCGATTTCCATCTCTGAAAATCTGATTGAATTTGAGTCATTAAAGGGGAGAAATTGGAAGAGTATAGAGAAGACAAAGTACGAGTCATGTTAACTCCCAAATATTTAAAGCCAGCAGGGCTAAGTCTAAAAGGAATGTCAGATTGTTTAAGTGTAAGACTTAAAGAATTTATGGGGAAACATTCACTTTTAAGAAGATTTATTTTGTAACCTGACAGAGAGCCGGACTTGTTTAGTAGAGACACAATCGATGGTATGCTAGATAAGGGATCAGAAACATATAGAAGCAGGTCATCTGCATATAAAGACAATTTTACGTCAAGGCCTGACCGGGAAATACCACGAAAATGAGGAAGGGCCTTCAAAGCTACAGATAGGGGTTCAATTACAATAGCAAAAAGTAGGGGGGACAGGGGGCAACCCTGTCTCGTCCCACATGACAATGAGAAGTAGCCAGAGGAAACACCATTTGTATAGACACTGGCTTGGGGTGCCCTGTACAACAGTCGAATCCATGAAATGAATCTGTCCTTGAAACCAAATCTTTGCAAGACCGCAAAGAGAAAGCTCCACTCTACACGATCGAAAGCTTTCTCAGCATCAAGTGAGATAACTACTTCTGGATTAGTGGTTGAGTGTTGGGAAAGAATGACATTCAAAAGCGTGCGGACATTAAAGAACAGCTGGCGGCCTTTAATAAAGCCATTCTGTTCATCTGAAATAATAGTAGGAAGAACCTTTTCAAGGCGAATTGCTAAGATTTTAGCCAAGACTTTAACATCAACATTCAGCAGTGAAATAGGCCTATACGAGGTGCAAGACGTAGGATCCTTACCCTTCTTTAAGAGAACAGTAATTAGTGCTTGAGACAATGTAGGGGGCAATAGACCACGTTCAAAAGATTCATTATACACTGAAAGAAGTAGTGGGGCTAACTTGTCTATAAAAGTTTTTAAAAATTCAACTGAAAACCCGTCAGGTCCTGGTGCCTTACCATTGTGCATGGTCTTGATTGCATGCACAATTTCATCCAGCCTAAGAGGGGCATCTAATTGTTCAGCTATAACAGGATCGACAGTGGGCATTGTAAGACCGTTAAAAAAAGAATCCATCTCTGAGGCGTCAGCAGCAGATTCAGATTCATATAGGGAGGAATAGTACGTCTTAAACACCTCGTTTACTTCCTTTGAATCAGAGACCGAGTTGCCTGCCGCATCTTTAATCTGGGAAATTAATCGAGACGAGGCCTGACGTTTTAACTGATGGGCCAAAAGCCTTCTGGGCTTATCACCATATTCATAATAAGTCGCACGCGCACGAAGTAAAAGACGTTCAGCATCTGCCGTAGAAAGTAAATCAAATTCAGTCTGCAAGTCAAGTCGTCTTTTATGCAAATCGGGAGTGGGACTGTCAACAACCTGTCTATCTATGTCACAAATTTGTGTAGTCAAAGTTTGAAGTTTGGCTTTGTGGCTTTTAGTGGAATGGGCAGAGAAAGAAATTATTTGCCCACGCACATATGCCTTAAGAGATTCCCAAAGCAATGACCTCGTAACAGTATTGCTGTCGTTAAACGCCATAAATTCATCAATTGCGGATTTGATAAAGGTAACAAACCCCTCATCCGAAAGCAACAAAGAGTTAAATCTCCAGGGTGAGGAAAAAGAGGACTGGGCTATGAGCTTGATGTCAACGCTAAGTGGTGCGTGATCGGAAATGACAATAGGATGATATGTAGATGACAGTACTTTTGGAATAAGGGAACCGTCCACAAAAAAATAATCAATCCGCGAAAAGGACTGATGTACCTGAGAAAAGAAAGAGTACGCTCTGGCAGTAGGGTTAGAAAACCTCCAGGGATCTACAAAACCATTCTGAGACATAAACTCAGAAATAGACTTGGACATAGAGGATTGGGTCAGGGTCCGAGGATTCGAACGATCTAAGGCAGGATCAATAACACAGTTTAGGTCACCACCCAATATCAAAAGATGAGTATCAAGGGAAGGGAGACTACTCAAAAGTGCATCTGTAAAACCTGGATTATCAAAATTTGGCGCATACACATTGACTAAGAGGACGGGTACATTGTACATGGTGCCTACAACAACCAAATACCTCCCGTTTTTGTCGAAGTGTGATTTTATCGTGGTAGAAGCAAAACAGCAAAAGTCAGAGGGAGTCCATGACGATGTTTATGTGAAGCTTAGTTTGGATCTTCTTTTGCTGCTGGTTCGGTCAATATTGTTTGGAGAGAGATAAAACTAACAGCTTTCGAATCAGCGCAAAAAGGGCGTAAACACAAAGCGCGGACCCGCCGAAACATCAGAATCAGCGAGCTGTTGGCTTTCAGCCCCGACCGTGTCCGTGCCGTCGGGTGAGAAAGGCGACATCTCACTGATTCTGATCTGCGGGTAGTGCTTTGTGTTTACGTCTTTGTTCAGAAGCCGTGTTCCTGCTCTCATTTACCATTTTAAATGTTTGGTGGTTGTCAAAAGTTTGTGACGTTTCACCTGAGATTCTGGAATTTTGGACAAAATACATTTATATAAAAAAATCGATTCAAGATTTTAATGAATCGATATCACGTTATCCAAGCCAGAATCGATTTTAATCGATGAATCGATTATTAAAACCCGCCCCTACTGGTCATATCTGACCAAGGTTAAAGCCAGTCTGTTGACTAGAGCAAGAGCTGGTAAATCTGTGTTAATCTCCAGCAGCAATTTAAGCTGAAAAATAAAGCCAGTTTGAAAGTACTGCAATTCTTCAAAAGTCCAGTTTAAGCAGGCTCAGAAAAAGAGTCAACCCCAAAAAGAGTCACAAGTTAAAATGACCAACTGTACCTGAAAAATGAGCCTTTTCAGAGAACGGTACCAAAACAGGGGTTAGAAAACAAGGCTTAGTTCGTCCACCAGTGGAGACTCGGCACAGGTTTGAGCATAAATGAGTAAATACTATACATAAGAACAGTTAGGAAGACCTCTTTATGTTTTGTGTGTGTGAAAGAAATGAATATCAAAGAGGTATCATAACATCAGTATTTCTTTAAAAATCATTTAGCGATCGGGCTTAATCATGTAAGCCTGCTTTTTGGAAGTCACAATTAGCACCCATTTGAAACTTGTTTCAAAGCTAACGGGATGGTGACAGCCAAAACGCAAAACTAAAGGCTTTAAATCAGCAGAACAAACACCAATGGATGCCAACATGTTGGCAACAATCAGCTTTTGTACATAGTCTATGCTTATTATCCAGCACTCGTACCTCTATTCTTTAGCAAAAGAATCGGGCCAAAAACAGGACGAGATATGTGGTGTGTGGTTGTTGAAGAGAAATAAAGCTTCAAACTGAGAGGAATGGTATTGTCTGTCTGTAAAAAGGTGGTGCAGATTGGTGCTGGAACATTAAAGGAGTGTAGCACTTCATTAACCTGTATTCTAGGTTCCTGCAGACATTTCAATAAGAGAAATGTGAATGGATACACCATCAAAGACATCAGCAGGGGAGCTGCAATGATTTAAATAAAATGAGAACGCCGCTAATAACACAATATTTGATAGCATAATGAAACACCAAACAAAGGGAACGGGCGGCTGCCATGTTTATTAAACCTGAACTCGACCTTCACCGCGCCGCTGATGTGCTGCGGTGACCTCACTCTTTTGATTTGGGGCCATTTGTCCCGCGGAGCTGCGCGGTGGCCGACAGTAGGATAGCGTGTTCGCACTGTGGCGCTCCCGCGTGTGAATGTAGCTGTAACTGCATGAATATGAAGGAGAACCGCGCTGAGGAAGAACACACAGGTCTGTTTGACTTTTCCTGGAAAAATAAAGGTCAAATAAATGTGCTCACGGAGACTTAGCAGGAATAAACAATATCTCAAGGCCGTAAAACTGAGTTGTTTATTAGCTGGTGGGGGAAAAAAAAAACCATTGATGATAAAAACTTCCAACCAGTTTGACACCAGGTGAAGAATGAGAGCGTGCGGAGCAGAAAAAACAGTGACAACACTGTAATTGGAGCACAGTCGCTTGTCCCTGCCAAGCTTCTCATCACAGTGCGTTGCTTGTCGTTCCTTTTTTAGCTCATTTCTGTTAATTAGTGAGTGCGAATGCACCACGGAGTGAGCGTCTCAAGGAGGAATGTGCTATCACACGTTGCACCGCTACATTACATTCAGCCGACACCTCCCCGACCTCAGTGACACACACACGCACGCGCGAGCGCACATCCGCAAACACACATTTGAACTCTTTCACAGGTTGAGATATCGTTTGCTTGTAATGACTTGAGAAGAAGTTGTGGAAGTAAAGTTTACTTACTATGAAAGCAAAAGAAGAGTTTCCCTCAAGAATGTGGATGGCTCGAAGCGTCTCAGTGTATAAACTAATTTGTTAATCATCCAAACGATGCGGCTAAACGTACCTGATAAGATGCAGATTCATATAATTCACGACTAACATCTACTGTAAGTAAAAGCCCAACTGGCACAGCTCAGAGCTTAGTACCCTGTCGAAGGTATAATCACAGCCATGAGAAGGATTTGACTTCTAAACACAGCGGGACTATGGATGAAGGAATAAAACTTAAGCATGGGGCCAATTACCTCTGGTAAGCCAGGAAGTGGAAGTGAAATATGAATACAATCTACACATTTAGTACTTTCACGTTACACTTAACCCTTTAAGACTACATAGATTTAAGACATAGAACCAAGTGTGCCAGAGCTTATATTATATTTTTACATGCTGTAGTGCCATTTTTGGGATCATTTCAAGTTGATATACATCAATACAACCATTATAGCCCAAATTCTAATAATATGAATGCATTAAGTGCATAGTAATTACATAAATTGCAAAAAGGTGCAATAAACTACAAAAAAAATGTAAAATCGTTTTTGTTTTTTTAACATGTATTTCTAGTTAGAGAAATTTAAGAGGCTTATCCCTCAAAACTGTAAATACAAAAAAGTTGCACAAAATAGTTTCCCACCACAGAAAATTTATTTTAAGCGTCTTCATAGTTTTATTTTTGAAATACACCAATTATTATACACTGCAGGAAAAACGAAAATAAATCTTACAACGCAAATTTGCAAAAAAGCAGCATATTCATCAAAATAAACTATTTCCAGCAGTGCAATATGAGTCCTAAGCATCCAAGAAACGACACAGAAAGTCATAAAGTCAAACATAACTTTTAAAAACACCAGTATAGGCTCATAAGGCCCTGATGGTGAAAAACTACATTTCTGCAAAATGACGTCACTTCTGGTTTTGGGCAGGACATGGCGGACATGCGATAGTTCGCGCTGATGGACGTAGGAAGTGTTACAAACAGCTGATCGGATCGGCAAAGCGTGTTTCTGGAATATTATGTTTTTGTTGCTGCAAGTGCTTTTTATGCAATTTTTGCAAAGCTATATGTGGAATGAAACTGTGACCTAGGACAAGCTGATGGCATAAGATGTAAGTACAACTCCTCTGGTTTCATATGCAAAAAGAATTATTGCGCTAGCTTACGTGGTTGCAGTGTTACCGGGATTTAAAAATAGTTACGCAAAACGGAGCATGCCCGCTCTGACCGACTTTAAAGGGTTAATAAGCAAGTGAGGTGTCTGCAGCCGGAAAAAAAAGTCAAAATCTTGAATGGAAATGACAGGAATAAGCATTTGTGCCAAAATGAAATATCAAGAATATAAAAACGGTGCTTTCACTTTTGCAGAGTGGCTCATGTGCTAAAATCACAGAAATTCAAGCTTGTTTTAAACTACTCAGAGCAACCAGATTGAAGCTTTTAGGAGCAGAAAGCCTCAGCAAACAGAAACCTTCCTGACTGAGTGGTAGTGGCTGACAGAAAAAGTATTGCAGAAAGGTTGTGACGTTAGGCTGAAAGCTGGATTTTACTGATATACGTTTTCCTGGTTTGGCTGTAATAATGCACAGACAGCAATGCAGAAAGAAGCCTGCTAGTAGAACATGAAATGTAATCTATCAGTTACTGTTAAAGACACTTATACACAGAACCTGCTGTTTCGGACCCATGATCCTGATTTCCAGACCCTCTCTTATTCTTGGACTCCACTAGAGCAGCTTTGTATGAATAACAGTTCAAAATAATCCTCATTGTTCTTACAGTGGATCTGTAGCTGCTTTCTTTTTACTGGCTCCTTGTCACAAACAGAATGTTTAAACAGCAGGTGGGTGGGGCTTCTGTCCCTAGAGCCCCTTTCTGACATCATACAGTTCAAAGATGGAAAAAAACTGTTTGAAGCATTTTAGAAAGTCTGAAGACAAACAGCTAACAGGGATTCCTTTGACATATGCTGACCTCATCACTTCAGGTCAGCATATTCGAAAAGGCTTTAAACAGCGAGCGTATTGCAAAAATACAACATTCAATTCAGAATTTTTTGGATGTAAATTTGTCATCTAAGGTGTATATACACCACAAGCACTGCGATTTTGCAAAAAAACATGTCCTAAAAAACCCAGAGCTGCTCACGATACTGGATTTTCTGGGTTCTGGGTTCACCCAGTTTTTCAGGTGAAGTCAGAAGCAAGGTGAATTTCATGGTTTGATCCAGGTCACGACTGATCATGACTGCTTTCGTACATATTTTGGGATGTCGGTGAGACAATTTGAACTCTGATTGGGAACACATCTGAGGAGGCAGAGAAATCATTTTAGAGAGCCAGCTGACCCTGAGTCTTGCTGTGGGTCTGATTTCCATATCATTGTAAATTTAGTGCCGGTGTGCGTTTTGAGCTATGAGCGGACTTTCTGCCAAATGTAGTGGTCTGATTGCCCAGATTATGTATCCACATCCAAAAATAAAATCAAACTTTGATCTGACAAAATAAACGCCCAAATTTTGTCCTGCGAAAATACGCGGTTGGTGTGAATGGCTGCATTAAGGATTAGTCTGAAAAATATTTTAATGTATGAAGTATTGGTAAAAATTTTACTCGTCCGGTGTGTAAAGGCTTTACACAGAACACAGAAAATGTAGCGGCTCCACAAGCTACCTGTTAGTTTTCAGTTTAAGCCCATTCCTTTAATTCAGTGATTCAGTTACCTGGAATTTGAGAACCTCTTTATTCCTGAGCTATAAAAGAAGAGAAATATGCAGGGCCAGTGTCTCAGGGCATTATGGAATAGTCAAATTACATGGCATCTGTCTGGTCACTGCATTTAAAGATGGACAGATTATAAAAACAACCCACTATATGTTTAAGTCATGGTTCTAGCTTGTGAACCAAAGCCTAACTATATGTACATACATTTTCCTTTTGAACTTAATTTCAGATGTAAATGATCATTTTAGAGCCAGTTGATTAAATACAGGTTCTTTTTTTTCCTGATAAGTGTTGATGGTAGGGGGGCATATGAGGAAATATGTCAGCTGTACTTCCTGATCCTTCTCTCTATCATTTATGGAAAATAGGTGCCAACCTGCCAACCTGCCAACGCACCTTTAAAAAAAAAAAAAAAAAAAAAGGTGCTCAAAAGAGGAAGGGGAAAAAGAGCAGGATGAGCGTGCTGTCGGGATGTGAGCAAAGCTCTCCTCAAAGAGTGAGTAGTTTGTGTTCATGTTTTTGTGAAGGATTGAAACACTGTTACCACTTTTATATTACCACTCATACTGTAATATGTGTGGAATCTATGTAGAAGCTGGTCTACTGGAAATGACTGCTGCATTTTGGCTGACTTGAAGACTGTCTGAGTTGGTAGCATAACCTAAATAAATGTGCCTGTGTCCCCAACCTCTGGCTTTAGTGGCTGTCCATGGTGCTGGAACGATGCTATTGATATTAAGAATTCATTGCTGTATGTTACTAATTTTCACGTGTGTGTGTATATGTGTGTGGTGAGGATGTGGGGAGCTGGGAGGTGCTTGCTTGGGTACAATGGGCCATATATACATACATACATACATATATATACATATATATACATATATATACATATACATATATATATATATATATACACATATACACATACATATACACATATATATGTGTATATATATGTATGTGTATATATACATACACACACACACATATATATATATATATACATACACACACACACATATATATATATATATATATATATATATATATATATATATATATATATATATATTAGGGGTGCAACGATACACAAAATTCACAGTTCGGTTCGGTTCGATACTTTGGTGTCACGGTTCGATATTTTTTCGATACAAAAAAATGTTCATGCCTTTTTAATTTGTCATTTATTAAAATTATAAATATATATTTTAACTCAAAAGTACAGTTTTTAAATTTAACCCTAACCCTTGTGCGTGTTTTTTATTTTGACAGCGAATGCGCACCTGCGGACCACTTATGTGCAGCCCTGGTTATTTAGCTCATCATATTGCAGCCACAGAAATTCTTTTGTCCATGAAACCATAAAGCTGCACTTTCTTTTTGCCTTATAGTCTGATTTGTCATAACTTTTCCGTTTTGTGGTAAGCTTTTCTTTGGCTGTCACTTCTTCACCCTGACCTGTCCTTATTTGGCTCAGCAGAACTAAAATATATATCTGTCTGTGAAGGTTCTCAGTCATCCAGGTCATCATAGTCAAATATAAATCCTGCTGCTTTTACACACGCACTCATATAAGCTCAGCGATTCTCTGCGCGATCAACCTCTCACATGTTTAAGCTTGCTGCGGGAGATTTCACTTGTCATGTTTGCATAGTAAGCTAACAATTAATAAGACGATGTCAGAGGAATTGGTGCACAAATTTTCATCACTCACAGATCAGTGCTGTCGCTCTCTATACACAGTTCGCACGATTGCAAAGTGAAAGCAAAAAAACAAGCGCAAATTCAAACGCGATTTCAATATGTCACATATTGACAGTGGCTCACCGATGCCAATGACATAATAACCCAGCTACATTTCCGAAAGAATGCAAAAGCATTGACATATATTTTTCCTTCCTACAACAGCCCGACGGGCAGGGCAGAGATAGATTTTGGTAGCCCGACTGAAAAAATCGCTAGCCCCGGGACGTTGGGCTAGCGATATTGCGAGCCCTGTATCTGATTGAGGAATCACTCATCTTTGGAAAAGAGAGTTTATTACAGAGAAATGTCTCTTTCCAAAATAAAAGCTATACTATCCGCTTCTTCTGGGCTATATTCTCAGCAGCATATTAAACAGCTGTCTAAATGACTCGGCTAAAGTTAGTAGCATGCTTGCTTGTTTTTTTTCTGCTTCCACTTGTCTTTGCACTAGGATGATGTCGGCGTAAATGTGCAGTCATATTCGTTGTGTTCCCACTAGTGCTTTCAGGTTAATCTCGTTGAAATGACCTTAACGCCACAACACGGCAAATCTCCGTTAACGAGCTACCGCCGATCGCCCCGTGCATGGGGCTAGACGGCCAACACGTTAACGAGCTAACTGCGCTAACACACTAGTTCCCACCCATGTAATTGAGCATTGCATGGCACATCCAACATACTGTTTTACTGTAGTCCATGACTCGCTTACCTTCAGGGTCATACGTCACATGAAAACCAAAATAATTCCAAACCTGAATGAGGGTGGGGGAGGGGGATCTTGCAAGGAGAGCTTAACTTCTGTCTCGCTAGCTTGCCCTGCGCTCTTCCTTCTGACGATGCTGTCTGTGTTGAGCGCTCAGTGGATCCGCGTTCGACTACTCCGCCTAGGCTGCGCTGTCGACCCTAGGCGGAGTAGTCGAACGCAGATTCACTGAGCGCTCAACACAGACAGCATCGTCAGAAGGAAAGTTGATAAAATAAATTACAAATTTTGTATTGTTCGATACATATGCGTACCGAACCGAAAGCACTGTATCGAACGGTTCAATATCGATACGAATATCGTTGCACCCCTAATATATATATATATGTTACATTGTAGGATGTTAATATGGGCATGCTGCACAGGCTGTGTCAGAAACTACATGCTAATATACTCCTGACTGCGCTGAGTATATACCCAATAGTATGTGAGGTGCATACTGCTTCCTGGGGAATATTAAAGTACAGCTGGGGAGTTTGAGTGGAGGCCTGAGTGGGTCACTGAGTTTGGAGCTAGCGTGTGAGATATGGAACAGACTGTTCTGTATGGAGATTTCCAGGAGAAGCAGCAGCATACTACAAAATTAATTATACTTGAACCTGAGCTAGCAGCTTTTAGAATTTCAAATAATTCACACACCTCTCGCCAGTGTTGCTACACATCCTACAGGCACCACCACAGCCGTTGCTTACTGCCGCTTTAACACATTTTAGAAGCTCCAGTTGCCCGCAGAGTGCCCGAGGTTACCTTGGCCTCGATGACGGCCTCGGTGCAGGCCTGCAGCATGGTGAGGTGGTGGGCGAACACCAGGAACTTCAGCTGCTCTGCCTCCAGCATCATCTTAATGTAGTCCTTCACAGCTCCCGCCTGGCCACACACACACACACACACACACAAAAATAGACACAGATGAAAGAGAGCTACTGAATCCATCACTTCACCAGTCGACCACACACAGAGGAAGCGGCGAGATCAGTGAAGAAGTCAATTAATCACCGCGGCATCCTTTCCGTGTGATCGATTCTCTATTGAATGCCAGGGATCCAGACTTTAAAAGGAAAGTGCACACAGAGCGACTGGGGCGCATTTGTCAGCTCGGAGATACCAAGAGTCAAATCAATAACTCACAACTTGGCTTATGCTTGGTGTGTTTTTGGAATTTCTGTTTTTTAATTTCGGTGACAATAACAAACAAGCAAAACTCACCTTTTCATACATGAACAGGATTTACAAAAAAATAATAAAATAAAGACCTTTTATGTCACATATTGCCAAAACTGATCTCACCAGCTGATATTGGCCTATCACTGGTATATATATCATACACTATGTGCAGATATTAATGGTGTCATTTACACAAAGTCAGATGAAGAAGCAGCAATATTAACAGTTAGGGCTGCCATGATTAGTCGACTAGTCGCGATTACGTCGACTATCAAAATTGTCGACGACTGATTTAATAGTCGATGCGTCGTTTGAAGCTTTGCAAGATCCCAAAAGACGCAGGAATAAGTAGTAGGATTTAAGAGTGTAATAATGGACTGAAACAGAAGATGGCAGCACTGCATGTACAAGGATGCCAGCTGCCGTTAAACCCCGAAGAAGAAGAAGCAGTGTCCGGTATTGTACCTGTGTCCAAATTCAGGAACCGCATCCTCCTGTGCCCACATTTGTAGGCCAATTACGTTACAGCGACACGACGAAGCCTGTCCAAATTAGAAGACTCCGACAAATGCGGCCGACAAAAGCGCCCTTCATTTCCCGAGATTTGAAGGATGGGTCGGGTGTATCCTTCGTGGCCCAACCTATCCCAGAATTCATAGCGTGGCCCAGCCAATTCCAGTTTCCAACAATGGCGGCAGCTAGTTAGTTTTAATATTACTCTTATTATTCTTTCTGGGTCACAAAATAAACTTTTAACATATTTTCAGACAAGAATGTAGCTGTGTAAACCTCAAATATCTGCTCAGTTTATCAAGACATCACATATTTTCAAAAGCGCTCTGACGTTTTCGGAGACATCTGTTACCCACTAGCTCGATAGCTAGCCGGGGTTCAAGGCTCACTAGAGCCGATGAGAACACTGAACTCCCAGCAAATCAGTTTCAAACCCCCCGCGGTCTTTCGTTACTCAGGTTAAACATGTAATATAAGTCACTTAGATAACTAAAAAATGTTATTGTTTGGCTTTTTTCAGTGTTTTATTTGTTCCTTAGTAAATGAGTTTGGCTGAGATTAAAGTTATACTTTTTACACAGCTAATAAACGTCAAGCAGACAGCTGATTATCAGAAGTGTGAGATGCTCGAGAATATACTCTGGTGTCCCGTTATATTTTAGATAGCAAGGAGTTTATTAAACTTCACCGAAACAATCTTCAAATGTCATTAAAATTTAACAAACTATCATCTTGTCTTTATTTTTAGTTAGCACCTTAAACACTTAAAGCTGTAAGCTAATGATAGTTATATAAGAGCAGACGCATGCTGGTGCAATACGTTTTATGTCCAATGGGTGCATCATCTGATTAGTCGACTAATCGCAAAAATAATCGGTGACTAGTCGACTATCAAAATAATCGTTTGTGGCAGCCCTACTAACGGGTTTACAAACTGACAGTTTGAACTTTTATCGCCAGCTTTATTGAGGCCATAGCACTTTATTATTATTATTGCATTATTATTTCCTAATAATGTAACTATCATCAGGTATTTGACTGGGCTGATATTTTAGGAGATTTTATATGTGAACACATAACCACATTTTTTTTCCCTCCTTCATGTCGGGCTTCTGATTTATGAAGTCAAATGGTAACAATGCTTAACCCCCCCTAAAAACATCACAGTCCAAGTTTAATGCACTTTTGTTTGTTTTCTGCTAAAGCCTTTGACCTTGATTGACGGTGTGAGTCTAACAACCTAAAAAGGAAGCGGCACAGTGAGGTAACTGTAGCCTGCAGGTATCTGTATCTATCATTTCACCGTGCGCTGGTGCCCAGCGATCACACTGTGATGGCTGTGGCCTGCTCCCCGCTACCTTCTGCAAGAGCTGTACGAGCGTGTCATTGAGCATCCGCACTCGGCTCATTTCAGAGCCCCGGGCCATAAAGCAGCCAAGAATAGCACCAACTAGTGAGAAATTCTGAGGTTTGAGTTGAGTCAAACAGAGCCCTTACTAGACAGTTTTTGGAGACAGGCCCTTTCTCTGTGGTGTGAAGTCCACCCTATAATCTCCGCACCTCCTGCAAGCTGACAACCTCTGCAGCCATCACACACCTGATGCTCTGGTGGGAGAACCTCTGCTTCGCCTTGCTGATAATTAGCCGATGCGCCTGATAATGAATCTCTCCGCCAGGCCTGCCCGACCCTGTTCTGATCTGGGGGGTCCTCATTACTGACGGCTCGGCTTCGCCGTCTTCCTTCCGCTGAGTTTAATTAGTGCACAAACTTCTCGGCTGTCTGAAGCGGCCCGTTAGCTTGCTTTAAAGTCCAGCATCAGAGCTGTCCTCTCTGGGTAATTGGGAGCAGATGCTTGGCGGGTAAAGCAACAAAAATACCCCAAAGGCGTTTGGCAGCTTCGTCGCCAGGCGGACTGGCAGGCAGGGGCCGTGATGCTTGTCAGAGTGACATAGATGTGTGAATCTATCATACCGTTCCACCCCTCTCGATGATCCAAAAAAAGAATAAAGCAAGCTTTCTCTTTTTTTTCCCTCTCTTTCTCGGAAGTAGAGAAAGTGTGAACCAGTAGCAGAGGAAATGAGACTAGGCCGGCAGTATCGGCTTTGAGGTGGGAGAGCAGGTCGGTGTGGGTGGGGGCTTTGTAATGAAAGGAGGTCCAGTGTTAGGCTAAACTGAGCAGAAATCCAATCAGCAAACAACACCAAGCGCAAAAGAGATCCAAGCTTGGAGGCAGGCTGAGCGGGTAGCGTGTCGATGATTGCGTTCAGTGGTTATCTCCGCTCTTCGTTAACCTCGGGGCCACACTCCTCATGGCTGAGGGCGCTGGGCTAATTGAGAGGAATGCCAGCCCTCGAACATGGCAGATGATTGGAGAGGGATACTATATCTGGTGGAACTGTTTGCTCAGCTACAAATATAAGAGACTAGGGAATTGCCTGTTCTCTTGGTAAGAGGCTAGAAGCGGAACAGAGGTTGAAAGCTATATTAGTGTAAAAATGCTTCCACTGACGAACAGGAAATGTTAGATTCTCAACACTAGTTGCTCTGACCCCCCTCCCCCGCCGGCCTTCCTTAGACTAAATGCCACCTTCCCATATTGCTCTCATTAAAAAGAAAAAAAGAAGTCACTTCAGAGAGCCGACCGAGTTTCCATAGCAACAACATCACAGAGATGCTATTTTAGTGCGGTGTGTAACTTTGATATAAGGGGTAATCATGCCAGGCTGGACGCAACAAAATAATACCTCAGTTATAACTCCCTACTTTGTCTAAGTGCTTTCACTGGCAACCATTAGGTTCTGTTACCATGGCAATGATTTTCCCATGAGATCTCACTGAGTGGTTGGCCAAGCGCTTTGAGAATGATGCTGTGCCATCAATTCACCATTTCCTGAAATAGGAAAATTAATAAAAAAACAACATCATCGAGCTAATTTTTAAGCTATTTGGGTGATATAATGTATGGCTCTGGGTTTGTTGCTTGTGAGATATTTGAAGGTTAATGTGAACAACAATGTATTTTCCTATTTTCAGTTATAGCCACATATTGTTACAATGGTAAATACTAAGTATCAAATTATGAAGCAAGCTTGTGTTCAAGAAATACCGTTTTGCAGTTTTTTCCTACTCTTACATCTATCTGTATGATGTCAATGAGAACAGATACACCACCATGGCCATTGTCAGGACAGAAGCCCCACCCACCAGCTGCACATACAGTAACTTATTTTTATGAGGTGTGGCAGAGGAAAGTCACCTTAAAGATAAGGGGAAGGTAGACAACTCTACACTAGGGAAAACAATCGAAACAGTTATTGATTTCAATTCAATCTCATTCAGTTTAATTTAATTAAATGAATCATTTATATAGCATCAAGTCACCTCAAGGCGCTTTATATTATAAGATAAAGACCCAGCAATAATACAGAGAAAACCCCAACAATCAGATGAGCAAGTAGTTGGCAAAAGTGGAAGGAAAAACTCCCTTCTAAACAGGAAGTATCTCTGGTAGAACCAGGCTCAGGGAGGGCCAGCCACCTGCCACAACCTGTTGGGGGTGAGAGGAGGGAGGCAGGACAAGAAACAGCGACTGTCACCCTGTCCACCACCACTGCAAACAAGAAGGGGCTCAGAGCCAAATCACAGATGAAATCCCACCTGGTTATGAAGTAGAGTATAGATAGATATAAATAGGGATTTGCGGTTATGAATACTTTCTTACAGACTATTATCTAATGATGCCCATCTATGTTCCCACCTGCCACAACCTTGCAGTCTCCTATCTCTTTAAATCCGCACCTTCTGCATAAGATGTAGTCCACCTGTGTGCACCTTCCTCCACTCTTATACATTACCTTCGACCCTCTCACAAAATCCACGACATCTGGCTTTCTGCATTTCTCTCCTTAACACCAAATCTACCAAACATCTCAACTCTGTTCCCTTCACCTCCATGTCCACTGAAGCCCACTACGATCACCACTCTCTCCACCTGCGACCACTCTCTACCACTTCATCCGACCTACTCCACAATTCCAATTTCTCTTCTGACATCCAACCTGTGGGGCACGTGTAATGTAACAACTTCAAACTCATAATCCTGTTCTTCACATACTCTTCCTTCAAGATTATTTCTGACACAAACCTTCCCATGTACCTGGGCTTGGGACAGCCAATAGGAATAAAGTGTCTTGTTCTACTTCCTATAAACTGGTATCGTGATTATTCAAAGAATTCAGCATCAGCTGAGGCTAGTTTTTCTATCAGTAGAAATCAGTAACAATGTAAAATATTTAAAATGATAGTAATTTCAAATACTTTAAATTATTTTAGTGTTTTCTGTTAATCTCTGTTCATTACTGTTCAAATGAAAAATGAAACCTCAGTGATGAACTCCCAATAGATGCTATTTCCAGGTCTAGCATCATACAGAATAGACAGACATGTTAGTAGTATTAATGTTCTCTTTCCTAAATGTCAAAGCGGTCTTTAAACTTTTCCTAAACTGTCAGCTCTTTCAGCTCTTTCAGACAAGAACAAGAATGATCGATTTAACCACATTTTCTTGATACTGATTAAAACAGATTTTCCTGTTTTTCTCAAATCACATTCAGTGTGCTTCCCTTCTATGTTCTGAAACTCGAACCACAGTGTTAAATAAATGTATGAATGCTTAGTGGTCATATTGAAACCAAGGTTGTGTTTTCAGGGGTGCTGAAAAGTTTACATTTGTACAGCCTGTAGCCACTACAGCAGGGCTAGTGGTCACAACAGTAAACGCTGGAAGTAGACTTGCACCAACAGAAGACTGAGTGCATTAAGTATTTCCCCCCTTCCTGCTTTCTTAGGTTTTTCCACATTTTTCATACGTGAATGTTTTAGATTATGAAACAAATTGTAATATTAGACAAAGATGGCCAGAATAAATGCATTTATTAGGTGGAAAAAAAGCAATCCTCCCTTTGTTAAATCATGAATTAACTACAGACTTTGATTTCACAAGCTACACTCAGGCCTGAGTGTAGCAGATCTGTTGTATCAACAATTTCAATTCATCCTGCACCAAACAACAGTCAGTAAAAACCCTACAATAATACAGAAGAAGCAATAACATGAACCCCTATCACAGGGGTGTCCAAACCCAGGCCCCAAGAGCCGGTGTCCTGCAGGTTTTAGATGTGTCCTTGATCCAACATAGCTTATTTAAATGGCTAAATGACCTCCTCAACATGCCTTGGGCTACGTTCACACTGCAGGTCTTAATGCTCAATTCCGATTTTTTGATCAAATCCGATTTTTTTGTCTGCTCGTTCACACTACAAATAAAATGCGACGGCAAACGCGCTCTAGTGTGAACGCTCAAAGCTTCACACTAGAGCGCGTGTAGACTTGCGCAAAAGAAGACGTCATACACAACGCGCTCTGTTTAGACCCAGAACAAACTATATTGTTTGACTGATGGCCCTTAATATAAAGACTTCGGACTTCACGTTTCCCAATTTTTGCTTTAAGTTATTTTGTTATTTACATAATAATGTAGATAACCTAATAATGATCCTTATTGCTGTTTTAGAGGAGCGGTGCTTCAAAGGATAGTTGCAGATTTCTGTCAGAACCTGCAGGTTATGCAGTACAAATAAAATGTTCACGTTTCTCCAACGTTGTCTTCCCAGCAGTTTCACCTTTGACCTTAGAACTGAAGAAGCTTCTCGGAAGAGAGGCGAAACGTCTTCAAGCAACTTAAAGAAGTCCAGACACTTTTCTTTGCAATCTCCTTTGACTACGATGACCTGGATGACTGAGAACCTTCACAGACTTTTAACAGGAAGAAACCTCCAGGAGAACCAGGCTCAGGGTGGGGCAGGCATGTGCTGTGATGGTTTAATGGATAAGGTGAGGACAAAAAACTTAAATAGAAGCAAAGTAAGCTAACACATCATGCCAGATAAGAAACAGATTAGAGACAAAGTTATTGACATCTGCTAGCCTGAAAAGTCGGCACATAGCAGTGCAATAATCATTACAATATCGTATTTGATGCTCTTCTTTTAATTATTGACTTTTGGTTCAACAAAAAATATAGACTCTAAAACTGTTGGATTGGCTTATGGTGTAGGCTCAGTCATAAATCGTAAACAAGCTGATATAATATCTGACATTCACTGTTTTCTTGGTACAGCCTGCATTACTCTTCTTACTGGTAGTGACGACAAACCAATGTCCTAGATCAGGGGTGGGGAACTCCAGGCCTTAAGGTCCTGCAGCCTTTAGATGTGTCCTTGATCCAACACAGCTGATTTCAGTGGCTAAATGACCTCCTCAACGTGTCTTGAAGTTCTCCAGAGGCCTGGTAATGAACTAATCATCTGATTCAGGTGTGTTGTCCCAGGGTGACATCTAAAACCTGCAGGACACTGCCACTCGAGGCCTGCGGTTGTCTACCCCTGCTCTGTTAGGCTTGTGATCCCTAGTCTGTAAATAAATGTGTAGAAGGACTTCAAACAAATAACATTAAAAACAGCAAAAGTTTTAAAAAATGATTTGCATAATGAAATCTCATTGGCTTTGATTTTAACTACTAGTCTTAAAACACCTAAAAAAATGAAATACTTTTCAAAAACTTTATTTTTTAATTAAAATTTAACTTTTTAGGACTTTTGAAAAAAGCTTGAATAATATTACACTGCGGCCTGCTCTGAGCCAATACCTATAATGCTAATATTCAGAAAGCTCTTTTCTTCATAGTAACACCACAGAACAACACATATGCAGAAGAACTGCTGGATATCCGTCATCCAGTTGGATGATCTCACTCATAACTTATTCTGTGTGTATGCAAGGCCACGATTGGTGCAACAGTTTTATGGATAAAAAATGCTAACTAATTAAAAAAAAACAGCTGGAGAGGTAATATTTAAAATCCATTAGTCAAACAACAGGTTATAGCGTCTCTGATGGGGACTATTTTCGGACTGTGGTGCATTTGTGAGAATGGATGGTGTGTGTGGGATTGATAAACTACAGTATGTGTGTTCATGGTAATGAAGTAACATGCCACCAGAGCAACAGTGTTGCTCATTGATCATTTGGACAACAATGCGGC
Source organism: Rhamphochromis longiceps (assembly GCF_057381845.1). Lineage (NCBI taxonomy): Eukaryota > Metazoa > Chordata > Actinopteri > Cichliformes > Cichlidae > Rhamphochromis > Rhamphochromis longiceps. The sequence goes on along the minus strand of NC_140578.1, from coordinate 34,954,403 downwards.
CCTATGGGGCTTTGAATACCCCACACAATAGAAAAATCCCCTGCTTCATCTTTCAAAGGTATTCCTGTATGTAAGATATAACAGCAGCTGGTCTTCCTTTACCTTGGCGATGGCTGTTTGCTTGTACATCTGCGTGACCAGGCCCATGACTTCAGTGAAGGGGGTGTCCGTCGTAGCAGCCCCCGACCCCAGGCTCTTCATCAGCCTCTCCCACTCGGCGAAGCTAGCCGAGGCCTCCTGCAAAGCAAGAAGAGGGCAAAGACATTGAGGCTGCGTCCTTTACTTCTTCACCCACCCTTTTCTCGCTCTTGTTCTCTCTACTGTTTTTGAGATATAAAGGGCAAAACAATTAATAGTGCTGCTGGGTGTCCTACTTTTCCTGGAAGAAAAAGAAAGAAAGAGGGAGAAAAGAAAAAAAATGCCAGCGATAGAGAGCGAGAGAGATGGAGAATTCCCAAGGATGCCACCCCCTCCGACTGGGCTGCTGTGTTAGGTGGGTCACGAGCATCTCCCAATTATAGCTGCCTTGTGACAAGTCGGGGTCGAAGATGGAGAAGCAGCCCGGCCGGTACAATAAATCAAAGACGCCTCGCGTACTCTCAAGGTGATTGGCGAGAAGTATTTAAGGCGGGAGAGGAGAGTGGGAGAGGATCGCAGTGGGAAAGGCTGCCAGCGAAGAGCAGCATATGCTGCCTCCCCACTCATAAACAAGACACACAGAGAAGCTCTGCATTTGTTGCCGACATGTAGGTTAGCCTTGTTTATCATAAAAACACCACTCAGGAACAGCATGTTTTTCTTTTTTAAGACTTTCTAGTACAAGACAAGATAATTATATAGAAATCGGGCATGAAAAGTAGCACGGGGAAAGTTTGAGTCAATCCTTCTGCAATAAATTCGGCTTGGAAATAGTTGTCAAGTTCCTTGGCTTTTTCAACCTCCAAACTGCTAACTTTGAATTGCTTTGTGATTGGAGCTTATTTTGGGCCTCTTGTTCATCACCTCGCTGTCTTAATTCAAGCTGCAATGTCTGACAGCAGTGAATGTGTAAAAAAATTCAGCAGCAACAAACACTTTCTTAAAGCGCTGCATATCAAATGATGCAAAACTGTGAACCATATGGCAGAGCGATGGAAGGTGGAGGTGGGCTGCGCCTGATTAAGCACATACATACACATAATGGTGAGGTGGGTCAAAGAGGGGAAGGGGGGGGAGGAAGAGGTGTGAGAACTGGAGAGAAACCCTATTAATGCACGCACAGGCTTCGTCGGGAAGCAAGTTTCGCGACTGCATTTCCCGCACTGTGTTTTCTGGACTCCTTACATGAAAGCTTTGCACCATTTAGTGAAAAAATTTGCATTTCAGTGGCTTCGAAATCTCGTCAAAGTCAAGGACTGCTGAATGAATAAATAGTATCGTATTGCTGGAGCACAAAGCTGCGCTTCCTTCATGTTTTTCGCCCTCAGATGTTTCACTCAGAAGCACCTGCATAAACACAGTTGGAGCCGTGCTTTTTTCCTAATTAAAACTGTACATTCAGGCATTTCTTTATAATGTGCTAGAGGAAAAAAAAAACCCTGAGTGGCTAAGCACTCCACCCTCGATGATATTCACCAGACTAACACTGACTAAAGGCCAAGGCTGAAAATGTAAAGGGCAGGTGGGGCATAAAAAGTGTCTGGCTGTGGAAGATAAAAGCCATCATTAGGGAGTAAAATGAGATAGGAGGAATGAACTGGTGAGTGCTCCTGGTATACAGATACAGTACAGTATATATTGTCAGTTAGCAAAATGAGGCTTCAAAAAGACAGTTTGTTTAGAGGGAAAATAACGTCCACTCGGTCTTTTATGTTTTATATTGTTCACATTTTCCTGCCTGTGGGAGGCAAAATGGATGTGGATTCGGGTGACTGGCCGTTTCACACTTCCTTTTCTCATCTCTGAAACCAGTCCATTTAGCTGTGAGGATGAAACGCCTGTCTATTCTTCTTAGCAGAAATGTGTTAAAAAAAAACCAAAAAAAACTTGCAGATTTGTCTCACGAACAAAAATAAAGGCAAAAACTGCAAAGCAGAACAACCCGTGCTCTTTTGTTTTCCCACCAAAAAAAAATGATCTCCGAGGTCGTTTTCTCTGAGGATATTATGCATCTTGTTTCAGCCCAATGCAGATGAGAGAGAGCAACTCCAACACATGACACGAATCTTTACAACATGTGGCTTAATTGGTGGCTCTATGTAAAATAACAAAAAACACCCACCAGCCATATTTAGCCCCCAATTACTGTCCCCTAACATTTAGGGAGAATAGGGGTAAAAATCCTAGATCATCCCTTTTTAAGAAACTCATTGTTGTGTCATTCCTGCGATGGCTCAGTGAGTAATTAGCACAGAAAAAGCTCCTGCAGCATTTTCCACTCCTGCTAATACGAGACTGTTTCCAAAAAAGTTGGGATGCTGTATCTGCAATATGTGCCCATAAAAACAGAATGCAATGACTTCCAAAACATTTGAAGCTTATATATATAAATAAAAATAATGCAGATATTTTATATCAAATGTTAAAAAAATTAGATTTCTTTTTGAAGAAGAAAATATGTTTTCTTGTTAGTGTTTAATACACGGTTTCAGCTGTTTTTCATCTCAAGATGTGTCAAATGTTTCCACCTTGAAGGTGGTACAGGTCTGAATAGCCAATATATATTAGCCAATTGTGTATATACATATATATACAGTGGGGCAAAAAAGTATTTAGTCAGCCACCGATTGTGCAAGTTCCCCCACCTAAAATGATGACAGAGGTCAGTAATTTGCACCAGAGGTACACTTCAACTGTGAGAGACAGAATGTGAAAAAAGAATCCATGAATTCACATGGTAGGATTTGTAAAGTATTTATTCGTAAATTGGGGTGGAAAATAAGTATTTGGTCACCTCAAACAAGGAAAATCTCTGGCTCTCACAGACCTGTAACGTCTTCTGTAAGAAGTTTTTCTGTCCCCCACTCGTTACCTGTATGAATGGCACCTGTTTGAACTCATCATCTGTATAAAAGACACCTGTCCACAGCCTCAAACAGTCAGACTCCAAACTCCGCCATGGCCAAGACCAAAGAGCTTTCGAAGGACACCAGGAAAAGTATTGTAGACCTGCACCAGACTGGGAAGAGTGAATCTACAATAGGCAAGCAGCTTGGTGTGAAAAAATCAACTGTGGGAGCAATCATCAGAAAATGGAAGACATACAAGACCACTGATAATCTCCCTCGATCTGGGGCTCCACGCAAGATCTCATCCCGTGGGGTCAAAATGATCATGAGAACGGTGAGCAAAGATCCCAGAACCACACGGGGGGACCTGGTGAATGACCTGCAGAGAGCTGGGACCACAGTAACAAAGGTCACCATCAGTAACACACTACAACGGCAGGGAATCAAATCCCGCAGTGCCAGACGTGTTCCGCTGCTGAAGCCAGTGCATGTCCAGGCCCGTCTGAAGTTTGCCAGAGAGCACATGGATGATACAGCAGAGGATTGGGAGAATGTCATGTGGTCAGATGAAACCAAAGTAGAACTTTTTGGTATAAACTCAACTCGTCGTGTTTGGAGGAAGAAGAATACTGAGTTGCATCCCAAGAACACCATACCTACTGTGAAGCATGGGGGTGGAAACATCATGCTATGGGGCTGTTTTTCTGCCAAGGGGACAGGACGACTGATCCCTGTTAAGGACAGAATGAATGGGGCCATGTATCGTGAGATTTTGAGCCAAAACCTCCTTCCATCAGTGAGAACTTTGAAGATGAAACGAGGCTGGGTCTTCCAACATGACAATGATCCAAAATACACCGCCCGGGCAACAAAGGAGTGGCTCCGTAAGAAGCATTTGAAAGTCCTGGAGTGGCCTAGCCAGTCTCCAGACCTCAACCCCATAGAAAATCTGTGGCGGGAGTTGAAAGTCCGTGTTGCTCGGCGACAGCCCCAAAACATCACTGCTCTCGAGAAGATCTGCATGGAGGAATGGGCCAAAATACCAGCTACTGTGTGTGCAAACCTGGTAAAGACCTATAGTAAACGTTTGACCTCTGTCATTGCCAACAAAGGTTATGTTACAAAGTATTGAGTTGTATTTTTGTTATTGACCAAATACTTATTTTCCACCCTGATTTACGAATAAATTCTTTACAAATCCTACCATGTGGATTCATGGATTTTTTTTTCACATTCTGTCTCTCACAGTTGAAGGGTACCTCTGGTGCAAATTACTGACCTCTGTCATCATTTTAAGTGGGGGAACTTGCACAATCGGTGGCTGACTAAATACTTTTTTGCCCCACTGTATATATATATACACACACACACAACCAGGCATTACATTATGAAGCATTTAATAGTGTGTTGGCCTGGCCCCATCGATGCTTGGACTTCAATAGACCCCTGAAGGGGAGCTGTGGAATCTGCACCAAAATGTTAGCAAACAGATCGTTTAAGTCCGGTAAGTTGCAAGGTCGGACCTTCAAGGATCGGACTTGTTTGTCCAGCAAATCCCACAGATTCTTGATTGGATTGAGATCAGAGAATTTGGAGGTGAAGTACACCCCTCAAACTCGTTGTTGGGTTCCTATAACCATTCATGAACCACTTTTGCTCTGTGACAGGGCCCATTATCCTGCTGAAAGAGGCCTCAGCCACCAAGGAGCACTGTTTCCACGAAAGAGTGTACGTGGTCTGAAACAATGCTTAGGTGGGTGCTACGTGTCAAAGTAACATCCATGTGAATGGCAGGACCCAAGGTTTCTTTGGGTAGCTTATTCCCATCGTGCATTCTGCTTCCGAGTGTTCACCAGGCAAGCGAAGCACCTGAACACCCAAGTGATGTAAAAGATAGTGTGATTCATCAGACCTTCCATTGGTCCATGGTGTGGTTCTGATGCTCATATGAACATCGTTGGGGGTTTTGGTTTTAACAAAGGGTTAAGGGGTTATGCAGCCACACATGCAACAAACTGTGATGCTCTGTGTATTCTCACACTTTTCTATCAGAACCAGCGTTACAGTTTTCTGATGGATCCAACCACACAGGCCAGCCTTTGGTCCTCACCCCACATGCATCAATGAGCCTAGGCCCCATGACGCTGCCACTGGTTCATCACCGTTCCTTCACTTTTGATAGATACTGACCACTGCAGACTGGCAACACCCCACAAAAGCTGCAGTTTTTGAGAACTAGCCATCTACCCATCACAGTCTGGCTCCATGTCAAACTGGCCCAAATCCTTACGGTTGCCCATCTTTCCTGCTTCTAACACTCCCTAATATGTCCCACCCACGAACAGGTGCCATGATGAAGAGATTATCAGTTATTCATTTCACCTGTCAGTGGTCATAATCTTATCCCTGCTCAGTATATATCATTTAGTGTTTAATAGTGATGGTCATATGAAAGTGTATCTGACATCATCAAGGAGGATCACATGGCTTCTCTCTTCTTTAACCAAAGGCGTATACTGTACTATAGAACACGATTGATGGGTTAGCACGCTATGTTAAGCTGCAAATCAAGTTCTCAGTAATTTCTCAAAACTTATTCTGAACACAGAACTGCCTGTAGCAGGTTATGTTCAGAGCTTTGACTTAAATCATCTGGAAACAACACACTTTCACAGACTTTTTTTTTTATTTACAGTAAGCTCTAAGTGCTATATATATTATCTGCTGCAGGAATACATTTTATACAAGGAACCTAATGAGCCATATCGTACTGATAAAACCAAATGAATCCCAGCCGTAAAGTTGAAGCAGTGTAAACTGTGTGTCACATTTTCACTGGAATTTGTATGGATCCAGTTGGTCATGCAGAAATGTTTTTAATGTTTGATCCTCATCCTGCTAAGTCTCCTCTACGCTGCTCAAACTGCAGCTAATAGAGGTCAGATTAGAAAACGGATCGTTATGATCTTGAGGCTATTTATTGCCAAAAATTTCCAATCAAACACTTCATCTCACTTTGATCTGGCAACAAGTCTCGTTCGTTAGGTTATGGGGCAGAGTCACACTTGAAACACTGAGTAATATTTAATGTTGAAATGTGTCTCGCTTTAGAAAGTTTCTAATGTGCTGATGTGATGTTAGAAATAAACAGCAGCACAGAGAGCACATCGAGCAATAATGTAACATATTTATTTTACTGATGATGCACGATAATAATAATAATAATGGATTGGATTTATACAGCGCTTTTCGAGGCCCTCAAAGCGCTTTACAATTCCATTATTCATTCACTCTCACATTCATACACTGGTGGAGGCAAGCTACAGTTGTAGCCACAGCTGCCCTGGGGCAGACTGACAGAAGCGAGGCTGCCATATCGCGCCATCGGCCCCTCTGGCCAACACCAGTAGGCGGTAGGGTCAAGTGTCTTGCCCAAGGACACAACGACCAGGACAGAGAGCCCAGGGATCGAACCGGCGACCTTCCGGTTACAGATACGCTTCCCTGAGCCACGGTCGCCCACAATGAACATTAATTGACAAAACAAAAACGTTCTGCAGCTCTTGTGCATCTTAATATAAAGTTTCTGACTCTGACGGGAGTAGGTGGTGCTCACTGCATGAATAACCGACATACACGCACGCTGAAGCAGAAAGCCTGGCCTAACAGAGGAAGTTGATAAACATCACGATGATGTCATTTACTCGGGTTTAGGTTTTGTTGAGTATCTAAAATGGAAGTGTGAAGTTGGTAGTGATGTAATGCAATGGCTGAGCTGGAAGTGGCAGAGTTGAAGATGTTAGGTTTTGGAGTGCATCAGAGGGACAGCTCAGTATGAGCATTTTGGACCAGGCAGGAGGAAGACCTCAGAGTGGATGCAGTGAAGGAGCGTATGCAGAGGGTTTGGTTAACAGAGGACAATAGCAGGGATAGGATGATATGGAGGCAGACGATCTGCTTTGGCAAGCCCTAAAGGGAGAAGGCAAGAGAAGAAGACGAAGAAGCTTCAACATCTGATATGTTGTTTTTGTGTTATTTCCAAATAAATACAGATTTTAGATGGATTTCAAATCAGGTGATTATGCTTTCATTTTATACAGCCTTCCAGCTTTTCTGAAAACAAACTGAATGATAGAAAATGTAACAAAAGCCTCTCAGTGGATGTTTCTGAGTGTGTGCTGCTGTGGGTGCTTCCAGTTGGAAACTAACTACTGGTAATCCTTGACCTCAGGAGACACACTAATTTGCGCACAAGCCGGGCCAAAGCCATATTGGCATTCACGTGTACATTCACATGGATCCAGTGCAGCGTGGGAGGCAGAAACCGCAACTACAAGCTAAAAGAGATCCAAACACCTACACACAAAACATGACATTTACTCTACAAATACCCTGGTATCTTCTATATGATGGAGGAAAAATAGCAAGCACACAGAGACCTCATTGCTAAGCTTAGACTAACAGAGAGTTATTTAATCTTAAAGGAGTAACAGGCATTTTTCTCTGAGAAAGAAATAACCAGGTGACTGAACCAAGTGCAGCAGCACAGCTCCTCACAGTGAGGCCAAAGGAGACTGATTAACTGAGGAACTGTGCTTAATTATTAGTTAATCGGTTCATTGTTTGTCTATAAAATATCAGGAAATTGCACAAAGTGACCTCATCTACATGCTGGTTTTGTAAAACCATAAACTTGCAAATATTCCGTTTGCTATAATAAACACATGTGAAAATATTTGTTTTTATTCAGCAGAAATCTCTCACACTTTTTTCAGAGGTTTTCTCACATGACCCTCTTCGAGTTGGATTCGCCAAACTCGCTTCTGCTCTGCCGATTGTGGGCGAGTTTTATACAAAAGGATACAAGCAGACCTTGACACCGCAGAGCTCTGAAAACAGGACTGATTTAGCTTTGTCAGTAGCTGAAAGAATTAGATAACGTGAATGGAGCTGCCAGCGACGTGTTGCTGCGTGGTTACAGAAACAAAGACATAATGTTTGACATAAATTTATATTCTAAAAAAAACGTCCTTCAAAAGCAACGAGGTCCACGAGTCAGACGGGAGATGTCAAGACTTGCACTGAGCGTTCCAATGACTCAGAGGTGTTGAGAATTTTGAGAAGTTGTCACAATAGATCAATTAAATCAGAACATTTAAAATAAATAATAACTCCACTTTTAAAAAAATCTGGAAACTGTCCAACTTAACAGGCACTCTTTTTTCTTTTATCTTACAAAATAGAATGCACAGATTATTATCAGCTGACCAAACAACCAGTTCATGATTCATCTGTAGTCCAAATATACTACAGAAACTACACAAATACATATTACTTGTCTTCACATGTGACGTGCGTCACCCACGTCTACCTTTGCAGCTTCCTTGGGCAGGTCAAAGGGGATACGTTGGCGGATTTTGGGGGGCAGCTGACTGAGCACATCAGCTTTGAGACGACGGATCATGATCTGACTCAGCCGCTGGTGCAGCTCCTCCAAGTTGGACGCCCCGCGACAGTCCCACTGCCTGCGAGGCCCAAAATACCTGTGAGAGAATAAATAAGTGATGAAGTTGTGCCTGCTAACTTTTTTATACACACACCTCTAACTGAGATGCACTTCCCAAGAAACCACACTTATTTACTTGCAGCAGTGCCTTGAAGGAATAGTTAAACATTTAAACATTCCCACCTGGGAGCTGCCCAGCACTAGAACAGCCTTCCATCGTTTACTGTTAAGCAGCTCTGTTGGAGCAGTTGGGGAATCTTCTTTTTTGCCTTTTTGCTTAATGGCACTTTGCAAAGCAGGAAACTATTTTGCCTAATGGCCACAGCAGCAGGTTTATTCCAAAACTCACGGGCAACTTTCACAATTCATCAGCCAAATGGACTTTTAGAATAGAACTGGCCCCCCACACAAAGGCTGGTTATCTGCCATATTGGCTGGAAGTGTGGACAAACTTAACAAGGCACTGCCAAAATTGGCTGTTTCACACTTCTCTGTTTAAAGCTGTAATTGGTGTAGGATGGGAAACTAACTCATTCTTTCTAAAATAATGTTTCCCCCTTGTGTGCAGATTTGAACCAGCATCTCTCCAGCTGCAGTGCTGTTTTTCCTTTCACCTCTGCTGCTGCCGTTTCCCACAGCAACCTCAACTTTATGTAAGAAACAAGAAGGGAAGATTGCACTCAGATGGCACCGCCTTGCACTCCTCTGAGTGTGCGTGAGAGAGTGCATACGTGTGACTTAGAAAGGCATTCCCCAGCCACACCAAGCGCTCTTAGACACAAAGCATTATATTTAATGGCGCCAAGCCATTCCCTGACCGAGCTGCTGACTTTCATGGACATCCAAAACAATGCATTTGATGTGTTTGTTCACACATGTAACCAATCATCACTGTAAACTGGCAGCCAGTTGGCATTTAGCGCTTGGCTTCAGTTGCAGTCTGGCTTTGACAACAAACCATCAACTCAGCAGCACCACCAATCCAGGCTCAGGTATAGGCCGGCTTATCCCAGCAGACACAATTAAATGGTAGGTGAGAAGGACTGAAACTGTGCTAATTCCACAGAACTGCAGATAAACAGTGAATGAGTACACTTCAATCTGGTGATAGTGGACTTAAATGCAGGCACAGTAAGATAGGTTCAAAAGGTGCGGATTCAATAACATCTGATTTGTGTCAATCAATTTTCATCAATGTACAGTTACCACCGTAAATGAGTTGTATGCCTCCACCATCAATCAGGTTGCACTTCATTTCTACGCCTGTCCAAACTAAATAAAGCAAAGACTTTGATTTAAGGAATTTAATTAAAGATTTTTTAAAGATTAGTGCCACAAATTCAGTTTCTGGTTTCTGACCCAACATAAAACGTGCTCACAATCGTCCCTTCTGTTCCTGAATAATAGTGTTGAATAATGGCCAAAGAAATGGTAGCCCTGAATATCACAAATTCACTGTGCACGTGGTTTAAATAGCACTACTTCACTATGCTATGCGTGTGAAATTTCCTGGCAGGTCACAAAAATGGTTAAAAAGGTCACAGAGACTTTTATGACCACCCATCTCCAAAACCTGATCAGCTCATCCTGTCTGAGTAAACGTCAAATTTGAAATATCCTTTTAAGGAGCTGCAGAGAGATCAAGACCCAAAACCCTGTACCTGAATAAGTTTTAATTTTTCTGTTGTACATATGTTTTCAGATACACCACACAACCTCAATTCTACAAAAGGTTAGAGATATGCTAACCCAACACCTGTGTGTCTCATTTTCACTGTGTGGTATGGAAGATGTGGCAGTTCTACTTAAATTGAACATAAATATAGCTTTCAGCGTCGCTAACGCTTCTATCCCTAGCTGTCGAGGCATAGAAATGTGCGTGATACCATGCGGAGTAATACTAGGTTAAAACAGGCAAATCAATACGACAATAATGCTTCCCAATTTCAATATTAAAATTGTTGTGGAGTGTATGCTGTGAAGAGAAAGCTAGGAGCTATCTATTTACTCTAGCTTCCTGTCTTTATGCTTGGCTAAGCTAACACTCTCCTAGCTCTAGGTACTATTAATATCATGTTCTTGGGTAATACTCTGGACGATATAAACAAAGTGCATTTGAATAACAAAAATGCTGACATAACACACAAATACAGTTATATAAAATGTAAACTAGCATTGCGGTTCATGTTAATAGGAACAACAATAAAATATGCAGAAATTTAGAAAAATGTCACCTGTAATGGGCATTGCAGTATTTTTTGGCATAGTCAGTCCAGGTTCCGAACCTCTTGGGATAAAGGGCGTCAATTTGCATGAATAGCTGTAAAATACACAGACAGGTAAGGAGCCTTAACTACAATTTTTAATAAAACCATGGATTAATTCATAGAAATATCTGTGAGAGTGTTTATGTCTGTATGGGGGAAAGAGATAGAGAACTGAAGCAAACTGAAGAGAGTGTGTGATATCTCACTGTCTGATTTCTGAACGAATCTCTTTATAACGCCAATGATCTTCTCATTGCTTGCATAGTTTATCTTATCATACAGTTTCTTTCTAACAATCTTTATCTTTTTATTTAAAGAAATGAAGCATAAAAATGGGGGTTTTAGTACAGCTACACTGATGTGACTATGGAATCTATAAAAGTAGATGTAACTGTTGTGATATTGGTTTTTGAAGTCTTGAGTTGAGCATTTGGCTTCTGATGTGTTGTTTTTTTTTTTTTTTTAAACCCGATGTCAAAAGAGAAGGAGTGGATGTAGCTGAGAATCCAAGGGCACTGCATCCTAGCGACTTGCTTTATGCTCTATTTTCTCCTACATGGGACTATAATTTACGAAAATGAACACTGATGTTTTAAAGAAGACTTGAAACTAGTGATTGAGATTATACACTACTTAGGAAAATGCTAACGGAGATTATAAACAAAGGGAAAAGTAACATAGCTTTCCCATAGACTTCTAAAACCTCAGACTGTTTAGGAGCCAGTAGAACTGCCTCCTGCTGGCCATTACAAAGAATGCAAATGTAGGACACATCTGCACTGCCTTTACTTTTTAGACACAGATCCTGCATCCACTTCTTTTACATAGTCTATGAAAATGACCAGTAGCTTATGAAGAATAATGCTAGCTAGTGTTAACAAGCTCGACTGTAGTACTATTTAACTGACATTAGTAGTTAAGCAAGGTGACCAGCTGCCGGGTCTAACTTTTAACTCTTATAAAGAAAAGTAAAGCAAACAAAGTCCCCTGATTTAGCATGTATGTATCCTTGAAACTGCTGGCTGTTTTAGTTCCCACCTTTTCGCTTTTGCACAAAGTAGCATGAGCTTTTTTTAGCTTTAAACAGAGACCTTACCAGAGCTCATGATTAGTCTACTGTCATGAAGTACATCTTCTCTGTAGCTTACCCAAGGTCCTGCTGTCCTTCGCCTAGTTTACCAGCGCTGCGTTGTGCAACTGTGTGGTTATTTGTGTCAGCACCAATTAACCAGGTCAAACCGCTGTGCAGTCTAACAAGGTGAAGAAAATGAAACGGATTTGAAATTTTAAGGATGTGGACACAGTCGACTTACTCCAATTAAACAGCTCCTGGCATAAAGATTTTCAAAAGATCTTTGCTTTGCTTGATGTCGCAAGACAAAAGACAAGCTGCTGCTGTCTGTCTTCAGTGGACGTATGTGACTGCAGGTAAAGAGCGTGTTTATATCACAGGTTGCAACAAAGCTCACAGAATATTCACGTGATGTGTATGTGTAAGTGTGTGTGCAAACATCAAGGCTGCTGTTTGAATGCACACCATCCCTGTCAGTTTTCCAGTATATGCAGCAATTTCTCAAGTAATGACAGTTAATCGTCAGCAGCTACACTGACGAGCCTTATTCTAAATTCAGCACTTGTTCACCGGGAGCTTTGCATCCCCCCTCACGCCACTGATATAATAGGTGGGAGGAATGAGGGCACATCATGAACGGTGCAGCATGCCCTGAGCTGTGTGCTAACTCGATGTCAGAGCCACAGTGAGTAATGATGGCAGTGAGGAGACTGGCACAGAGGCAGGGACAGGGCTTATCAGGTTTATGCTGTGGATGATAAAATGTTATATTCAGTTTCAGATTCTAGTGGCAGGGAGAAGGAAGGAGAGATGATATCTAAAAACTAACCTCACCACTGCAGGCGGGCAATGGCAAAGACAGGATAGCATGTGTCACGCACACACACGCCGAAGTCTATAACACACATGCGCGTGCACTTTTTCGATGATACACCTTCTCGAGATTACTTGCGAGTACTAACTTTACTTCGTTTTGGAATTAATTATCCGCCTGAATTTCATCAGTTAATTATCATGATCGGGTCTAGGCAATAATTAAGTTTCCCTCAAAGCAACGTGGCAGTTAGATGACAGTGCGAGCCAAGCAGAGTCCCGCATAAATAGTTTAGCATATATTAGTTTAGCATATATTAGTCAGGAGGTTGATTATTAGCTCACTGATAATGAAGCTTCTATATATGAACTGCTAAATATTTATATATGAAGCCTCTTTGATAGGAATTTATTAGAAATAATGTTGGTAATCTTTTATATTATTTCTTCAACACATCAAATGAAAAATAAGCAATGAATTGATTCTACTAACGTACGTGTGTGTGTGTGTGTGTGTGTGTGTGTGTGTGTGTGTGTGTGTGTGTGTGTGTGTGTGTGTGTGAGAATGCTGACATGTCACTCTTTGAACCACATAGATCGACCTCTTTTGTTGTTCAAAATCCAATATCAGCATCAGTAAGCGAACATGTTCCTTCATTAGTGTAAACACACACACACACACACACACACACACACACACACACTGTAATTGAGTCAAATGTGTATTAATCCACAGCTGAAAATAGTCCCCCGTGATACTAACATTTCTTTTCCTTTTAAAACATAAAAACACATATTTATTATGTTTTTAAAAACATACAATGTGGAGTAAGCAAGTCTTAGCAATAACAAGTCAATGTAACAAATTTGGGGACTTTAACTGATAATTACTAATAAAATATTAACTAAAAAAATACTAATATGATGCAATACATTATTTATGTTGAAGATGGAGCAGTTTGGGTTTTTTTTAAAGTTGGGTAGAGGTTTCAATTTCTGACCGTCTCCTGTTTGGTTTGAGGTGGGTGGGTGTGGCTCAGCTGGAACATAGTGATGTCAGAAATTAAACTGCACCAATAGGCAGAGACCAACACACACACTCCCAGCAAAGCAGATTATCTTTTTATTTTTTAAATTTGAACTGTATAAATAGTGTCTCTGAATGTTTAATATACTCTTCATCATTGATTTTTTTCAATTTTACAGACAGATGTTTTTCTGGGTCTTTAACCTCCTAGGACCTGGTGTCCACATATGTGGACATCACATTTTGGGACGTCTAGACCAAAATACTTAATTTTTCTCTACAAGGGCCTGATATGCACTCAAGAGGACATTATGCTGCCACTGTTCTATCAAAATTTGAAACAAATGTCCTCATATGTGGATCTCATCTTTCTCAAAAACAAAAATTAGGTTAAAAAAAATCTGGTAATTCTTTGTTTTTACATTATTTAGGTCCCAATCAGCCCAAATAGCAAAGAAAAATTAAAAATGCATGCCATGAAAGAGCTCGGGTCTTAGGCGGTGCCTCTTCTTAGTTTCTCCACTGTGGTGTTATTTAACATATCCTTTACATAAATGTGCAGAGCACTTTGGAAACCTGTTTAGAAGAAAAGACCTTAATAAATAAAGTTGTAATGTTTTTAATATGCAGCACAGACATTCGGGTGGGGAAAAAAAACTTAAATAAGATACACCGCAGGTTACGAATAATTATGGGGCCTCTGTGTATGTGCGTGGGTGGGTGCGTGTGGTTGTGTGTGCACTGAAGGAAACAGCTATCACAATTAGGCTGTTCTGTACGGTGTGCTAAAACAAATTATTCTTAAATGTTGCACTGAAATTGCAAAAAGGAAGGAAAAAAGGGGTAAAATCTTTACAGAAGATGATGAGAATTAGCTAATAAACACATGAACTTTCATCAATTATTCATTAAGCCAACATCATGACTATTTAAGCAACACAAACACAGTAAAAGCTAAGAGTTACTCTGCTCCCGAAGCTGCAGAAGATGACTGGAAGAATTGTGGGAAGTTTAAAATGCCTAAACACACAGCTGTATCGGAGTACAGCGGGCACACGGTGTTTGTTATTGATACTGTATTGTCTCTTCACATTGAGACGGTGAAAGGATTTTCTATTCACGACGTCTTCTTCATCTTCCTTAGCTGCAGTGATGGAATATGGCTGTAATCTACAGCTTCAATATAACATATATAAAAACGATATAATAAATCATTATGGAGAGGGGATTGGCTCAGCCGCTCTCCAAACACCATTGTCCTGTGAACAGCCCTTCTTATTGTCTTGAAATTCAATAGTCCCCCCCTCCTCCTGTGCGTTTCTTTTTATTACTTGTCTCATTTATTGCGGTGCAGTGTCTCTTCATATCGGGCTTTGTAAATGAAGTTTTTGCAACAAAGGTTATTGAAATAAGACCACGGGATCCTGGAGGATAAGTGACGCCGGAGAGAGTTAATTGGCTTTTTGAATGTCGGATCCGAGCGTAGCCTGCTCTAGAGCAAGTTACCATGGCGATCTACCTGCGCTGCACAGTGGAGCACCTTCGTGAGCAGCTAGAGCTGAGCCCCGAGCTGGCCTGCTAATCTCTCCTCACAAGTGTGGGCTCAGGATTCCTTTATAAAAATCCATCTGTTCCAAATCTACCGAATGCAGCCTTCTCTATTTAGCCACACTGCTCCCTCCTCTTCAGCTCTGTGTTTAATTTTTCATTAAAAATTCAAAGCAGGGTTTGAAGGAACTTTGAATCTGCCGTGTCATTTGGTGAGAAAACAAAACAGCTTACTCCAGTTAAATTTGTATCCTTTCCCCCTGAGGCGTCATTAAATTACCATTTAATCAAGTTTTATTACCTCCTCAGGTCGACCCAGAGCAGGGGTACCGGTGAGCAGGATGGCGCGCTTGGCGCTCTGAATGAGAGGAACGAGAATCTTCGTCCGCGCTGCGTTCCTGGATTTGAGATAATGCGACTCGTCCACCACCACCACGGCAAACCTTTGCCCGCTCAGTGCCTCCACCAGGGGGCGTGCATCTGTGGTGAGTAGGCCATAGCCCAGGACCGTCACTTTACTGCTACCAATGCCACTGAAAGGATAACAGCATACACATAAAAGACCAATAAAAAGAGTCACTTCTTTTAATGGTTTTTGTTAAACCAGTAGTGTGAAACCAATACAATAATGGGAGACAGAGATAGCTAACAATAGCCAAAGTAAAACGGGTAAAACCAGTGAACTTTAGATTCAAAATGAATAATGTGTTTATTACAATGTGTATCTGTAAACTACCTGCGATTGTGACACAAGAAACAAGAATATTATCAGGTTTCTATGGTTACAGTGAAACTAGTAACTCTGTGCTTGCTGTTTGTGCTTTTTCAATGATTGCTGTGTAACTGTTTTATTGACAATAAGCCTCATAAAAAGACCAAAACCAACAGTCTGTTATACCATCTCATTGCTTAGAAATAGCCCAGAATTTATCCTTTTTAAAAAATGTTTTTTATAAAAAAAGTTTATTTAAAGAAAATGCTCCAAAATCTTAGTAACTGACTTTTTGTATGTGGAGGGGCTAAAGGCTAACTAACAACTGACTGTACATTGTAGCCTCTAAAAGCTAATGAAAGCTTTAGACGTTAAGCTTGGGCCACATGATCTAAATTGTATTTAGTTAAAGATTTCCTCAAGTAGCTTCAAATGAAAGAGCTACAAAGTAAGAGCCAAAGATACATTTAGCATTTATATTGGAGCGTCAAACATTTGAGGATTAGTATCCAAATATTTTACTTAAGTGTTATATATAAGATTGTGTCCAATTATTAGCACGACAGGTTTAAATCAAAGGTGTTGTAGCACCTGTCAAGAGTATTTCTGTATGGATTAGATATGATTTCTGAGCCTTCCTCTCAAACCTACTGCATCCATAAGTGAAAGTAATTCTACAATGAAAAATAACAGACACGTAGTTTTTTAAGGCTTTAAAGTTTTGCAACTGTTTAGCCACAATATAATGTGTGTAAAAAACACACGTGTCACTCATTGTTTTTAGCTGTATGGTACAAATAAAATATGATGTTTTTGACCTTGGGTACACCAACAGTACTTAGAGTATTAATTTATTTATCTAGTGCCAATTTATGGGTGATTTTCATGGAGTTTGTTGGCGATGAGTATATCACTGTAGCTTTTGAAGAAGCCCCCTTTAAAAGTAGTAAACGTGTAGTTTACAGCTTACAGTCAGGATTGTATACACACTCGACACCTGCTTAAATGTTCGGATGTTATTGACTTGGCAACTGAGCCCTTAAGGTAAAGCAAACCAAGCTGTTTAAAAGAGCCTATGGACTTAAATACGTGTCAAGACACACACACACACACACACACACACACACACACACACACACACACACACACACACACACAAACCTTTCATCCGTCTCCTTTTTTACGGCTTCATAGCAATTTCTATATTTTTCAGCTATGGTATGTGCAGTTCTGACACGGGTACACAGGCACAGATAAACAAACAAACAAACAAACACACAGGCGACATTCAGCTGCATGAAACTCAATAATGATCTCTGAGAAATCAAAAACATTTCCAGCATCTGTCAAGCTTTAATTCTTTGACTTCGCCACACACGCAGGCGCTCACAGACACACATTTCCAAGCTGAAATAAACCTAAGGTGCCATTCATGTTCTACAAAGGCACAAGTGAGTCAAAATACCGAGAGGAGGTGCTGCATAATTTTTTCTTGCCTCCTCGTTCAGTCATTAACACATCCAGTTCAAGGACACGTTTTCCCCAGAAGGCTTTCACAACCTCTTTGCACCTCATCTGTGATGCTGGGAGTGTCCCCCCATCTAATCCAAGTCACAACTATAGAAAGTTTATGTCATTCAAAAATTAGAAAGAAAAAAAAACTAGGGGAAAGTTGAGAAGATGAAAAAGTAGATGTTTTCTAAGCTTATATGCAACATTAATCCACAATACAGAAACCTGAATCAGTGCAAACAAAATGAAGCACGTTCCAGCACCAGCATTTTTCCTTCCTGCGTGGGAAAAAATAAATAAATAAAATAAATTCAGCTCTTGTTCAATATCGTAGACGTCGCCTTGACATGATTTGTCTGTCAGTGCTGTCAAACATCGGCCCCTGCTGGCTCTTGACACCAGGGGACACTTTGAGATTAATTTATCGTGCCCAGCTTTGCCGTCTATCACGCTGCCTCCGCTTCACACAGTGTGACCGTGAACGTTCGCGCTTTTATTACGTCTTTTTAGAGTAAATGATTAGCAGAGGGCCGGAGAGAAGAAGTCGTAACAAGAGATGTTAGATGCTGCTGTGCAGCTTACTGTAAGGGCAACGACGCTTTAAATTCAAGTAATGGCTGCCGCCGTCCACTCGCACAATATTTTGCATGGATATTATGAGTACTGAAGAGACCCTGAGTGAGCTTCTACACAGGAAAACCAAAGTTATCGGTGGAAACATGATTAGTTTACCATTAAATGTATTAGCAGCAGACATTCTTTTTTTGGGGGGTTTGAAACCAGAGAATTGATAATAAATTATATTCTATAAAATCAAACTACAAGTCTTTCTTTTAGAGTTACTTACATGTGTTAAAAAAGGAAGGAAACAGCTGCCCAAAATTCCTGTGTATGTTCTATCAAAGGATTATCAGCTGAAGCTGAACTAAAGTCAGGCCGTACCTTCATGCAGTACCACTTTGTGCCACAGCATGGTGTATTGAGTCAATATATTTAACCAGTCAAGCGTGATGTTTGCTTATAAATGTATTGTGCAATTTAATTAAAAAAACAAAAAAAAAACAAACTCACACTGATGGTGATGAAGTCAAGAACTCACAAATTCTCATGTATCAAATATGATACACTTGGCGTTACAGGGTTCAAAAACAGTACCTTTAAGTACCTTTATGTGATTTTTAAGCCAGTATCGAGCTTCCCTTCTGCAACGCTCTGTAAACGAGACAGCATCGAATAATGTGCACGCTAAGTCACACCACAAAACAAACAAAAAATTAATAATTCACCATCTATCCAGAATTTCACAACCACGGCAGCAGTAATGTGCAGTTTGATGCTACAAACCGCTGCTTTAATAATAAGCCGTTAAGCTACTGTAGTCTTTGTCATTGTGACAATATTAGCCTTTGATTTGGAGTAGAACAAATTGCTTATTCTATATTTAGGAGATCATTCAACTTGATCTTAAAAATACATTTTAATAAGGACCTGCTCCACCTGTTGAGCGCTATTTGTGAACAGTTGGGAGCATTTAAGAATTAAGAGAGAGAGATCAGCCTTCAGGATGTGGTGGAGACCAAAAATAGACAGAAACTCAATTTGATTTCTAGTTTTGCTGTTAAATGTAAACAAGCAGCTATTGTGTTTAGAGCTTTAGTTTAATAAAAAAGTCAAACCAGCTTTAAGAACGTCAGAAGAGTCAAAACCAAAATTTAGTCCCAGTAAAACCAGACACTAAGAGGCTGACATGAGTATGGAGGTGATTTTTAGGGATGAAGGTCAAACGGGGTAATGTGGTGCGATGACCTACATGGTGTGGCTCTTGTTCTCCACCAAATTGATGTCTCCAGGCTGCAGCTCGGGGATCCACCTCTCCAGCTCTTCGATCCAGGGGTACTTGAGGGACGAGGGCACCACCACCAGGAGGGGCCACTCCTGCCTGAAGGTGTACGCCACTGCGATGGCCTGCACGGTCTTCCCGAGACCCATCTGGGCCCACCAAACAACAACACATGGCGAATGGGGAGAAAAACAAGTCAATTGTGCACTGACTCTGTGGCAAATTGCATATGACGGCTGAGCTGATGTGAGGCCCAAGAGTAATAAGGTCTCAGAATGATTCTAGTGTCAAAACCGATTAAGCACGTGGGAGTGCAGCAGAGGGCTGACAAATTAATTTGGAAGGCATGCAGCAAACTCTCAGGTTCTTTTTTTTGGAAAATAGATTTCCTGAGCCAGCGTTGTGTGTGCTTACCTCATCGGCAATCATACATCTGTAAAACAAAAGGAAAAACTTTATCAGACAGGTTTCACACTTTGTAGAGAAGGTAATGGCTTCTATATATGACAGACGTTATAGTTTACATATAAAGACATCAGGTCCTCCAACTAGAGAGAATCATTACAGAAGCCTTAATAACCTGCAGTCACACCCCAACGTCTCAGACTTTTGTGGGTCATGTACACAAAGTAAAAGTTAACATAAACCAACAGCAAGGATTTCTGGACATACAACAAAACTAAAACTACTAATGTACGTCTGCAGGACTTCTTGCTATTCAATATTTATGTTGTTGTTTCTGTCGAGTTTGAGATACTGCATCTAATGCAGCAGAGTACCTTTGCAGACCACAATGTTTATGTATTTGGGTTCATTCAGTTCCTAAAAACAACAAAAAAAAACCCTCGCTGACTGCTGTAGAAGCCGGTGTTTCACTCTCTGTCTCGTAGGCAGCAACAAATTTAATTCAGGTCAATTCATTGGGGAGAACTTGAGCATTTTTATTTCTATTGAGTAGTGTTATTTGGGATTTATGGTCCCGCATTGGTGCCTGTTTGTCTAACTCTTTGGCTATGCGGGGACAGGGACTGTGGGAATTCAACCAACAGTCCTTCAAAAAGCCAACGGATATGACGATACACGTAAGTAGAATTCTGATTGGTTGAAGAGTTGACTTGAAGAGGAAAATGAGTCATGGAGCATACCCCAAAGGAGAAGAAGCAAGCTCTATACTGTAAGTATATAAATAATAGAAGCCATCAGATCAGTATTTTTTGGTAAAAATGTTGGTATACACCCGCCCCCAACAATATATGGCAAAGTCCCCGACGAATACGGGCACATTATTACTGTAGCACAAATACAACATACGTGATTCATTCCTATATTTTTGCCATCTACTTTACAGTGTAGAACTCACACAGTGTGCGTGAAAATAAGTGCAATGTAAGAGGAAAGCTTTAAAATGTAACCGTTAACATTTAAATGCATTTAAAAAAATTATACTTCTTTTCCAAACATGAGTGTTACACTACAATCATGGAAGAGCTTTTGGCTCGGTACATTCTCGGGGAGAATGCAGCATTATGACTAACAAGAGCTGAAAAAAATAATCAATTAATCCCATTAGTCAGTCTACGGAAAATGGGCAGCTGCTATGACAATGAATTAATCATTTAATTATCAATCAAAAATAGCTGATTTACTGGTTGCTTATCATTAGGGTCCTAATGTTGTTTACATCTGAAATCCAAGCTTTTTATGGAGGGGGAGATGAGCCATGACTGAACCTATGAACGCTCACCTAACGTGGCTCTCTCATATGACATTGTTTAGCAACCGAACTATGTTATGGATTAACAGATATATCTGCCAAATACCTGTAATCGGTCATTATTACCCCTGATGTGGTTAGCTGGGATTAGTTGATATTTACTGTCACATCAATTCTGATGACTAAATGGAAAAAATAATGAGTTGAAGAGTTAGTAAGTAGATTTTATTTATTTAGGACATTTGTAAAATCCTAAAATTCAAATGACACACATTCACATTACATACATAAATATCAAAGAAACAACCTATTGCAGAGATCAGCAAAAAAAAAGGTCATAAAGAAAGTCGCAGCTGAGGTTTGTCTGAGGTCACTTGGGAGGTCATCCCAGAGTCTTGGTGCAACACCAGCAAAGGCACGACTCTCTTTTGAAATAAGCTTTGACCACCTGGTGGGGAAGAGTGATGGGGAAGCAGACTTCAACGATCTCCAGGGAGTGTAACACAAGACCATTTAAGGCTTTAAACACAAACAGCGCTGCTTTATGCTCCGTCCTGTAATGCACGGGAAGCCGATGCAAGGCTGTCAATGATGGAGTAATGTAAGCTCTCTTTTTTGTCCCAGTCAATTATCTTACTAAGGCTCTTTGAATTATAAGTTAGCTAGAGATGACTAACTCTAGTACACAGTGCGTTACAGTAGTCCAGTCTAGGTGTACTAAAAGATTGCATAGCCTTTGACAACTCTGTCGACAGCATTTATTAGTTTGTCAAGTTTGGTTCTCCCTGCCCAGTGGGTTTGGGATAGAGCTGGGCGATAGAACGATAACGATATGTATCGCGATATAACTTTTACTCGATAGAGAAATTAAGCTATCGCGATAGACCTCGCCGCTCTTGTCCTCTTAAAAAAATTAAAAAAAAAAAAGGTCAGCCAATCCAAATTAGGTAGCGCAGAGCCGAACCAATCACAGCCGCAGCGTCACGTCGCGTGACTTGTTACGTACAGCACAAGTGCCAAGCCGCACGTGTGTTTGTTTGGGAAGCAGCCAGCGGGTAATGGAGGAAATGAGTGTGCCGACTAGAAAAATCAACCGAGCGTGACCGAAGAGAAAACAGATGATGGTTCCAATGCCGGAGAGATTGTCGAACAGAAGAGCCAAAGAAGTTCCGTAGTGTGAAGGTATTTCGGCTATTTCAAGTCTGACAAAAAACAGAGTAGCGTGCACTCCCATACGGTAAAAAAATATATTTTAAAATACATTTTGAAATATATTTCAAAATATACAAAAAATGGCCAAAAAATATATGTGCTAAAATACATTTTAAAATATATTTATATATTTAAAATGTATTTTAGCACATATATTTTTTGGCCATTTTTTGTATATTTTGAAATGTATTTCAAAATGTATTTTAAAATACATTTTGAAATATGTTTATGTATTTTGAAATGTTTTTTAGCACATATATTTTTTGGCCATTTTTTGTATATTTTGAAATATATTAATAAAATATATTTCAAAATACAATTTAAATTTATTTAAAATCATTCAAAAAAATATAAATTTAACCCTTCATATATTTCTAAGAAAACACATTCACATGTAACATCTGAAAGAAATCTTTATTTGATGTTTAAAACATACATATAGCATATCAATCAAGCAAGGAATATTCATTTTATAAGTTTATTCTCATTACATACTCAAACATTCTAAAAGAAACACACACACATATACATATGTGTGTGTATATATATATATATATATATATATATATATATATATATATATATATATATATATATATATATATATATATATATACACACACACACACACACATGTGTGTGTATGTGTATAAGTGTGTGTGATTGTATGAACATAAGTCAGCATACTTAAAATGTAATTTCTTTTCCTTTTCCAGCAGTCTCAGTTCCCCCAGCTTTCACGGCAATCCTCAAAGCCCTTCTGGACACGCTGGGAAACCCCTTCCTTACCGCCACTGTAACAAACAAAAGTCACAGTTCTATTACTTTTATCAGAGTTAAAATAAAAATGTGATTTATGTTAGTTGGCTTCATTTAGCAAACAGATATTTCTGTTTATATAGATACAGATATTAATACAGATATATTTTACGCATAATTTTACCTCTTTTTTTTCCTAGATGGGAAGTCTATCCAGTTCACATTACAGTAATGCTAACACCCCTTTTGGTCGTCTCTCCTTACCTTCCAGCATTCATAAATCTGTTGACCTTCTTTGTCTGAGACCAACCACTACAATGCATCATCACCTATTTGTATTGGTAACTTACTTTACAACCTATTTTAATGGTTGCAAAGTAAGTTACTTGTGCTGTATGCAATTTTAGATACACAGAAAGTCTTCACTTACTATATATGGCTGTCATAGTGTCCTTATCAAGGGCAGTTCTTCACTCTGCGCCGATGTCCGTTTTGCTCTGTCCTCCTATAAAAAGCATGAACATTTGAGTGTTTGACTAGTTTTAGATTTCCAAAAATTTGATATTTGTACAACTAAACATTTGAACTACAATATATGCTATTGAGCGATACTTTTATGGGTAATTTTTGGTAAAGAAACTGGTGACAGAGTTGTAGGCTTTTTAAAGTACTATTAGCTAACCATTTGAACTGACTTTCAAAGCTGATTACCTTTTAAATTGCTGTGGATCAAAACCTCCAGTGGGAAGGCGGCCATTAGAAGAACACGCACCATTGAACCTGAAAATAACAAAAACAAACAAAAAACAGAACAATATATAGATACTGTTTATATAGGGTAATAAATCTCTTCTGAAGCAATATAGTTCATTTTGGGTGAAAAACAAAACATTCCTCTAAAATATATATACTGACATCAGCAATCAACATCATGATTGTAATTATTTCCTTTTTAGTACATCTACTGCTGTTTGCATGTGTCAAGCACTACGACTGTATCTATGCATATAAATTCACCATATATATCCAGCAAAAATGTTTTGTTATAGTCAAAAGGAAAACAAACAAAGGCATTCAATCAGAGGTGAGAAATTAATTGGGAATATGAATTATAGGTGAACTATTCTTTACCTACTAGCAATCAAGCTTCTTTAACCAAGAAGCTTGAAATATTTGAATGTAAAATAAAATAAATAAATAAATAATAATAAAAATAACATGATGTAATTAAAATGCACAACTTACATTAAGGAAATCTGCATTTGTATCCACAGGCTAAAAGTAAAACAGTAAATGTGTTAGTGATAGTACAGGTATTTGTAAAAAAAAAAAAAAAAAAAAAGAGGCAGTAACTGTGACGCTTCTAGTGGGATGCTAAATGCAGAGATTTATATTTACAGTATAATACTGCATGTACGGGTAACTGTGTTGTGAACTGTAACTGAATATTAGAGAATCTCAGAGAAATTAAATGTATTTATTTTTTGAATTTATCAATCATAAAACCGTCTGTTTTGAAGGCCTGTTACGATAGCGACTTTTTGTTGGTCGGTATATTGCCCCATAAACAATTGCGACAAGTTATGTCATTGTCATTTTAAGACCATTTTATGTCTTTGAATGTATAATCATAATATGACACCATAATAATGCAAGATCTACACACTTTCAATTGACAAACCAACATCTAATTCTTAAAGTATTTAGATCATTGAAATTAGAAATCAAAATATTAGATACCTTAAAAACTTGAATAAATAGTAAATTTTCTAACAAATAGAAAACAATGTTATTTAATGTTATTGTTATGTTATCATTATATTTTATTTTTGTAAATATAATGGCGGATAAATTACATCATCAACAATTATTGAGGTCATGTACATGTATTGTGTGTTAAGTTGATATATCGATTATTGTGATAGGCCTACTGTTTTGGTATCATAACGAGCTTGTCAAACATGCATGACCACTAAACAATGTCTAAGCAGTAGTATTGGTCTGAATGACAACAAACATAACTAGTGTTTTGGAAAATCTGTTAGAAAACAGTTATTTCAATAATTATGATTAGCATGTGACACAGACACCGCATAAAAAACTACAACAACAAATACTTACTTTAGGAGGATGGGGGAGGGCAGCATGAGGTTGAGACTTTGACATCTGTAAAAAACAAATTCATGTATTACAAACAAGTCACTTAAAAATACATTAATGTGGCAGACTGTTCCCTGTTCAGATGCAGTGTATAAGTACAATCAGGGCTGTCACAACAATGGGGTGGGGCCAAGTGGCTGCAACCCTAGGTACAATGTGCAGGTATATATAATTACATATAATATATGTGAATAAAGCAAGAATCTGTTTAGGTTAGTCACTGTGCTGACTGATGCTTGCTAGGTTTATATGATTGCAAACTGCACAAAAACAACAACAGCAACAACATTAATGACAATGACAAACAAAATTACTTACATTTATGTAAATCTCACATTAGGAAGATCTGCATTCGATTTCATGGGCTGAAATAAATAGGCAGAAACATTACTGCTAAAAAAATAAAAAACAAAAACTCTAAAAAGCCTAAAAATGACTTAAAAAGCAAGGAAATGTGGAACATTGTAATTAGCGAACATTAATAAAGCATAACTGTTCTTTGTTTCTAACCTTGGTAAGTACTCTGTAGCCAGAAGGAGAGGTAGGATTTCTGTGAAAGCCAAATTAAATGTGAATAGGCTTTGATAGTTATTGAGAAGGCAGAATAATAAGAAAAGGCAAAAGTACGTCACAATATAATTAATTAAGTTACATATTTTGATTACCAAATTATGGAAGCGTGGAGCTGCCACCCAGGCAAAAGAAAAATAGAGCTGTATCACGTTATGACATGAAATGTTTATTGTTCTAACATTATGCTTTTCATGTTTGTATAATATAATATCACGTTATTATAATATACATAATTGTCACGTTCGCACAATATTGTACGGACGTGATAATTATGTACATTTTTCGTACAATGTTGTTCAAACATGTTGTTCAAACATGATAGTATATTGTTAGAACGATAAACTTTTCACGTTATAACGTGATATACTTATATTTCTCTTTTGCCTGGGTGGCAGCTCTACGCTTCCGTTCCAAATACACGAGAATAAAGTAATATTATATGGGAAAAGGCACCTGCTAGCTTGATGATGGAGGCTTCTTAGACTGGCCACCCGCCTTGGCTTCTTGTCGCCACTCCACGAAATAAAGGTCCGTTTCCTCCATGCCGGCTAATTATTCATCCTCATTAAAATCTCGTATATGTTCAGTTGGCAGAATTGAGAATTTTACATCTTCCAACCACTTAATTAACGCGAACATAATCGGCTTGTTTCTTCCTGTCTCCTGTATCCGGCCGTTCCTCTCGCTGTCAAATTTCGCGCCTCAGAGACGTCGTTATTTTTCAAAAAAAAAAAAAAAAAAGAAGAAAGAAAGAAAGAAACAGCAACAACTACTAAAGAGAGTTTTTGCACGTTCATTGCACATTTGTGGGAATGTTTAAATATTTAATTTTTATTAATTACTTTTCATTATATCTTTATTTTTTAAACCACCGTGGCAATGCGCATGCGCATACACTCCTGCACGCAAAGGGCTTTGGAGTTGACGTAATGTCGCAATGCATTGTGGGAGCGCAGCACCATCTTGGCAGGTCACGAATCAAAACAAGATTGCTACGAACCATTCTGAAACGTAGCTCAAAAGAAAATGACGGTATAGAGACAGATTCTGTCCAGATGCAAAGAGACGGTACTTGATTGTTGAAATGTGGACCCGTATGAAATATAGCCGTGGAGTAGAAACCCTGAAGACCAAACCGCTATTGACTTAGCATGATCTACTCTCATACCTTGTCTGTGGAGTCAGAGCATACACGGCGCACCAATTTCGCAATTATAAATCTCTGGAGGCGCACATCCAATTCACCAAGGACTGGGTACAAGATTTGGCTATTTTTAAGCCTCCACGTTGTGAGTACGCCGTCATTCAAGCAAAGGTAAGTCAGCTTGAGTACTGCGAGTAAAATGCGTTTGATTCCCCCCAGCATTCAAATTAGTGCTAGCAAAAATTCATTCGTGAGGGGGAAATTACAGTGAGAACATGTAGAGGCTCTGTTAGAGGGATAACATAGTGAGTTCAGTGCATTGATGTGACATTGTCCTGAAGGATTTAGTTATTCTTTATGGTTAAAGAAATTGCCCTAATTAATTCATATTTATTATAAATAATCCTAATTACACATCTTGCTTCCTTGTTTGTGTCCTGTGTCACTAAAAATACATTCTGTTTTAGTTTTATACATTGATTAATGACCTGCAGAATCTGCTTGTCATATTAGGTGTCCATAGTTGTCACTTAAAGTCGAACTTTATGTTTTCTCCCTCTTGAAAGTGATTACATCCTTGCATTACATACTTTAGGTTCATTTTTTGCTGATAGGTTTCTAAAAAGAAACATGCAGATTTAGAATATAACATGCAGCGTTCTATAGATGGATACATAAAAACACTTTATTTGTTACATTTATGATAAATGGATTTGAAAGTAAATAAAACACATTTGTGTCGGACTTGGCTTATTAAAGTTCTTGTCTTTAAATGAACTTTGTCTGTGTGTGTTTTAGGTCCTGCACTCTTAAAGACTGAATTGCAGCATTGCAGCCACAGGTCATTGTGAGCGTCACAGGGAAGGTTGAAGCCGCCCACTGCAGCTGTATGGCTAGAGTCGTGGAGACTTGCAGCCATGTCACTGCTCTTCTGTTTAATGTAGAAGCAACAGTGAGGATCTGTGGCACAAGGACTGTTACAGATGAACCTGCATACTGGGTTTTGCTGGGTAATATGACCAAGATACAGCCAGAGGTTGGCCATAAGATAGACTTCTCCTCTTCAGCTGCCCAAAAAAAAGTTTCTTGATCAAAACATAAACAGACCATTCGTTGTGACAGGTAAAAGAAGCCATCCTCAAAAAAGAAAAGTTCCACCTGCTACTGTGGAGGAGTTGGATCAACTGATGGGACAATATTTTTCCAAGCATAGTTCTGTTCTGAATAACCCATAATGTTTTAATTTAGGGGGCCATGTAAATACTTTGCATTTACTGAATATGTACTTACTAAATACCACTGTTCAAAAGTTGAATAAAGAAACAAAGAAATGTTTGCCTATTTTTAATTAAAAGCACTTTGTCGAACATCACATCAGTTACAATGTAGAAAAAATGTTATGTATAGTTTACAAATGACAAAATGTTCACATAAAATCATGACAGCATTTGTATAATATCACCCACTACTAGCATTCTGTAATTTACTGTCTCTTTTGAAAACTTATCACTACATAAACAGCACAAGACTTAAAAGTATTTAACAAGAGCATTTTTCCCTGGTTTTACTACCACACTGGGGCACATGTTCACCAAAACGCAGCAAACCTTTGCCATCTTATCCAGGAAGGTCACCTTTTTACCCTCACATGGAAGAAGTAATCTGATTGGCATGGTGGTATGTAGCATGTAGTTTGAAGCAGGGATTTCGTAGTGCCCCATGTGTAGTGTTGGAACCCAGTCAGGATTTGTTTCATTCATTTCATAGGCTGGTTTGTTGCAATAATGCCAAATAATTAGCAACTCTATAAATAGAAGGTAGTTCTGCATGTTTGTTCTAAGTTTGTGCTATTGAAAATAAAATTAACAGGCTATAAATAATAATATGAACTTATTTAGAACTTACCTGAATGAAAATACTGGAGCACACCAACAGATATCTGTGGATGGTAGAGAACTGAATATCAGCTCGTCTCGCAGCTGCTATCCAGGCTAGACGCCTTCTTTTGGTAACATCCAACACATAAGCTCCCTCATGATGTTTCCAGGTGAGGAAACAATGAAAAGAGAGCCTGTTTTCAAGCTTATTCCTTTGTCGGTAGTGCAATCTAACATTACAACCGACCACACAGCAAGCATTTGTTTGGCCTGCTAATATGGCGCCTTGACCAAAAATCCTGGCTACGCCCCATCCCGTAAGATCACGCTCCAGAGCCCTATTAACGTACGGATCTAGAAAGAAGACGCTGCATTTTTAACTCTGAGGGAGATGGAGAATGAGCCTATTTCCAAAACAGTGGAGTGTGTTCCTTTAAGTACTAAATTGTATATATTGTCAAAAACTAAAGTGTACATAGCAGTTGTTGTATCTTGTTTACTGTATCACTGACAGATAATTTCAAAGTCAATGAACGCTACATTATAGTGAGATATTGTGTAATGTGAAATACTGTAAGCAAATGAATAAACAACCTAATTCGTGATAGACCTTTGACTCTGTTTTGTTTGAATCCAACTGTTTTTTGCAGATGTGCATAAAACATGTTACTTTTAGTATTGTTATCATTATCATCATTATTGCACTAAATATATTTTAAATAAAGGATACTTTGATATACATTCTACTGTAAGGTTGGAAATGTATTTTCTTCACCCTAAAATATGTTTTGAAATGTATTTTGGTTTGAAAGAAATATATTTTCAATTTCAAAAATATATTTTTTTGGAGCATCACAAATACAAAATATATTTACCATATATTTGAAATATATTTTGGCCAGGAAAAATGTATTTTTTTACCGTATGGGCTGTAAATTGTGCCAAAAGCAAGTCTGGAAATACAATAAACTGGTGCATGCGTCACACTGTGCGCCACGTTATTGTTTCGGTGAAATGAATTTCTACAATACTGTTAATTCTACTCTCTGCAGTGTTTAAATGCTTACATATACACACAGTTACTGTCCCTCCACACATACGACTCGGTTCTGCTTCTATGCCCCAGCTTTGTTTACTTTTTCCCACCGAGGCTTCTAGACTTCTGATTGGCCAACATTTCTGCACGGTTAGGAATCTAGCGCCACCTGCTGCTTTGGCATGTTCATAGCAGCGTTTTCCTTCATTTCTGCCTTTATGTGTGGACGGGATTATTTTTTAAAACGAAAACGGAAAATCTCCGTTTTCAAAAATACCCGTGTACGTGTGGACGTAGCCTCAGTCTCTGACTGGAAGCGCTAATTCTTCATTCGGCTTTTGTCAGACTAAAGTAACTGTTAAAACTGTTTGAAAAGCTCAGCTATACAACAAGGAGAGATTGAGAATTTCCTTTTAGTTCTCAGTTTATTTGATATTGACAAAAGTTAGTCAGTTTTGTCTGTTCTTCTGTAAAACAAACTAAGATTTATTTTTAGAATTAATATTTTGTTTCTAAGTGGAATTGACAATTTAGTCTGTTTCGTTTGTTCTATTTTGAAACTTAAACGCTTTAGCGGCTGCCTTTTGTGTAGTTTGCAATATTTGCCTTTATTTATCTGAAAAAGTCTCATGTTCCTTAAGTACATCTACCCTGTTGAACTTATTATGGGAAATAAATATTTAAATAAAAACAAGCTGCTGATTATTTCACATTTTACTTGTGAGCAACGGCACATTTAAATCTTACAAATATAGTTATTTGGCTTATATCGTGATAGATATCGTTATCGCCTGAAATGAAAAAAACATATCGTGATATGAAAAAATCTCATATCGCCCAGCTCTAGTTTGGGCCCATTGTCGTGACCTTGCCTATTCATAAATGCTTCCAACATCATGTCAGAGCAAACAGTGCGACGGAGCGGCTCTGAATGCCTCAGACACCGTCTCTCATTATTCTTTCTTCTCCTCCCTCTCTTCCTCTCCCCATCTCCGCCCCATTTCTCTCTTT
Source organism: Rhamphochromis longiceps (assembly GCF_057381845.1). Classification (NCBI taxonomy): domain Eukaryota; kingdom Metazoa; phylum Chordata; class Actinopteri; order Cichliformes; family Cichlidae; genus Rhamphochromis; species Rhamphochromis longiceps. Next base: position 34,923,633 of record NC_140578.1, on the reverse strand, counting down.
CAGCTGAGGAACATGATTAATGTGCACCTTGCCACTGGTGGTTTTTCTAATTGCCAGCACACCGGCCCAGTCAGCGCAATGCACACACACACACACACACACACACAGTGTCACACCAAGCGTCTGTGAAAAATGCACACAATAGACATGCAAAAATACACACCAGACACACACACGAACAAAAAGAAGCGAACACATATATGGATACAGTATATGTGCTCGCGCATCCAGCCGCCCACACACACACGCACACACACACAGGAGAGGCAGTGCAGCTGGGGCAGGTGCTTGCCATTTCTCAACACATTAATCATCCTCCTTTAAATAACCTGAGTGTCGTCTTGACGGTTTGAGACTGCGAGCATGCTGCAGTGCTGTTGCCTGACGACGGCACGCTCTCCGTCACAGCACCTTTCTAATGTTATCTCTGAAACCCACAAGCCACAAGTGTCAGGAAACGGGCTCCGGTGCCTCCCAAGCTGGCAGTGATGATTTGATGACTTTGACCTCTGCGCGGTGAGGCACGGTGCGGGCTCGGCGTGTAACCCCAATCTTCCAAAGCCCCGTTAAGGCTCTCTTCTGAGGACTGGACCTGTGCTGCTCTCTGGTCAGTGGAGAAAACTGCTCACGAGGTTAGACGCTGGATAAAAAGCTGACTTAAAGGGTGCTTCAGAATGGGATCACTCTGATTGCGCACACAGTTACGGGCTCATAGTGCAGTCTTGCTCTATAGTGTGAATCAAAACAAAGCAGGAAATGTTGAAGCAGGTTCTCACATGTTTTGATAGCATCTATGCCTTGAAAAAGGATATTATAAACCTTAGTTAAACAAAGAAATGTTCAGCTTTTGCTCCCGGCTTTTTTGTGCTCACAAAAAACTGTCAGAAAGCCCTTTTAGTTCTCTTCTTTCCCCACAAGGGAGAAAAATCTAATTACAAAAAAACAAAGCTAGTGTTTCCCAAAGTAATCATAATGTTTTGCTGTTTTTATTGTAGATTTTTAATATCACTACACCTCTGCTGAACTATGGTTTTTATATTCTGTTTTCAGCCACTTCCAGAAAGAAAGGAAGAAGCAGCAGACAGAAAAATAATCACATTTAAAACAGCAATGACCTCTAAAGATGCCGTTCTTCAGGAGCTCTGATTACAGATAATAGTTTCTGTTCATCATATAAAAACAGCAAGGACTGAAAGAATACTGTGCAGCATTTGAGAAGAAATAACATGATTTTCTTGTTGAAATTGAAAGGTTGCTCATTTCCGGATGTCCAGAGGTTTTGCTGCTACATTCTTATTATTGAGGATGTAAGAATCCTGCACGGCAGAAAAAGCCTCCTTCTGCTAACCAGACTCAAAGTGAGGGTCTGACCTTTGGCCAGGCAGTCACCCCCACCACCGCAATCAAATGACCTCGGTCCTCTTTTATTGAGTGATGAAAGAAATCTTAGTTTCATCCATGATTCAGGTTTAAAATGCATAAACAAATCAGCTCAGTTATCAGTACTGGCATTTTCCATTTCAGATAACTTGCACAATTACCGTCATCAAAAGTATAGTCAGTCAGCCATTTTTAGCCTGAAGTTGTTCAAAAACGCAGCAGCCAAACTTTCTTGCTGCTACCAAGAAGCGAGCCCATGGCTGTGCTGTACTGGCAGTTTTGTCGTTGCTTTTAAAACACGGCACGAGCTGTCGCCAGGACCAAACTGGATGGAGCATTTTCATTCCTCGGCCCTAAACTGTTGAACAGTTTGGGATCCGCAATTAGACTTTTCACTCTCTTGATGTTTTTTAAACCTCTGTTCTTCTCCTCAGTCTCCTAATGATCGTCATGGAGCCGTTCCTGACTCTGTATATTGTGCTCATTTCAATAAACACCTTTCTCCTTATTTATAGTGTTTTAAATCACATGTGTCTAATCTCACTGTAAATCCCTTTGGTTAGAGCAGCTCTTGCTTTTAAACGCACGCTATAAATAAAAGACTTGATTTCATAACTGCTAGCTAAAGTTAGCCAACTTTCATCTGCTGACGCTTTAATGTTTACATATGTGCTATGGCCAATGCTAGCTTTTGCCACACATTTACATTCTCTTCATTTCAGGACAAAATATCACAGCTGAATGATGTTCACAAACTGATATCGGGTCATGTGAAGACAGATGCTGCTTTTGGGTTTGAAAGTTAAACTATGGACATATTCAAACTTGGTGAACATGGTCACAGGTGAATCTGTGCAACTTAATTTCATTAACTTTTATTAAGATGTACTCGATTTTATAACTTTGCACTTTGCAACTGCCAGTCTCTTGCCACACATTAAATATAATATGTTCCTTTTATGGTCTGTAGGTGTAGGCGTGCTCTTACATTATGAACTTCATTTTTTTTTGTTATGTTTAATCATAATCTTTTTCTTCTCCTGAGTCTATTACATTACATAAAGTATATGAATGCACTGTAAGTTTGGCCATAACAACGCATTTATTCTTAAAACGTTATCAAATGATTAAGTGAACGTATTGTTTATGTTTCAATGTGTTAAGTGTTTCTCAAAAAAAATAAAAGTATTTTCTCAAATACACAAATTGAACCCAGCAGGCTGGAACATTTATTTACGATGTGCCACCTCCGCACTTTGTTTCTATAAAAACCTCTTTACATCCTGGATGGATACGGTCCAAACAATAGAAAGTTACCTATTAAGGCGACAGGTTACTAATGGTGGGTGAAATTTTTCATGCTGTTTAATGAAATGCATCCCCTGCTGCTTTCACAAAACAAAATCTATCCTATTATATTGATAAAAAAAATTATAGCAAATTTCATGCCTTATTAGGAAGAAATGGAATTTAGAGCACCTTAGGAAGCAAATATGAAAACTAGTTTTTTATTTATAAGGGAGATACAGGACCCAGTCACTCCCTTTAGATTACTGCTAAGACGTGTCAAAAAACAGTCTAATTAATAAATTGCTGCGTCATATTATGGCAAATGCAAAGCTTGATGCATACTAGAAAACAAAAGTAAGTATGATGAACTGCGAAGGCATTCAGGAGACAAAAGGTTGTGATGTTTAAATGATGTTTGCTTTGCTGCGTCACCATGCCTGTCTGAATGACAAAGGAACTGCTGCAGCGCTACTTTAAACTTTGAAACTTTTTTATTCAGTTTCATTTATGTAACACTAAATCACATCAGCAGCTACCTCAAGGTGCTTTATACTGTAAATTAAAGACCCTACAATAATACAGAGAAAACCTCCTCTATCAGACAACCCACTATGAGCAAGCATTTGGTGACAGTGGGAATGAAAAACTCCCTTTGAACAGGAAGAAATTTGTTGTCATTTGCTGCCCTTGCTAGTAGCAGTAGCGGTCTGGACTTTCCTTTGCCTCCAGAGCCTCAATCTCTTTCCTCAGAGATCCTGGCCCATGGTGACATGATCACACAGCTGCTGCAGATTTGTCAGCTGCACATATTTGATGCAAGTCTCCTTTTCCTTCAAATCCATTGCTGAATTGAGATTTGGTAATTGTGGAGGCCATTTGAGTACAATGAACTTATCATCATGTTCGACAAAGCAGTTCGAAATGATCTGAGCTTTGTGACGTGGCACCTGGAAGCAGCCATCATGGATACACCAATAGCGGTCGTTTTCCATTACGCTACAACAAAGCAGGATGTGGAAACGACGGTATACCTGCTGCTCAGTGTATGACTTTCTCTCAGACTTGGGGACTATGGTGTTGTTTTTTGTGTAGCCATTTCCCTTGTTGGCAGGTTTCAAAAGTGGCAGTGCCGATATTCGCAAAGCGGATGCTCCCACGACTCATTGAGTGACGGCACTGACTACCCAATTATGGCATGCAGTCTGTTGACGTCACATTTTCAGATCACCTCAGATGGAATCCTAGGTACCTTAAAAGTACCAGGTACTTCCTCCTAATGGAAAAGCCTAAAAACCATGTTGAGCCATGCCAACCCAAGAAGGTACTAGTGGAAAAGGGTTATGTGGTTGTAAAGGGATGGACATGGTCACCAACAATTCTCGGGTAGGCGGTGTCACTTAAGCATGTCAGTTGTTTTCAATGGGCCCAAAGTGCGCCAAGAAAATATCCCCCACACCACCACCTGAACCAGCACTACAACAAAGGATGGATTCACTGCACATGTCCAAACCATCTCTGACTTTATCCCCAAACCACTCAACCTGAGTTATCCGACTGCTCTCTTGCTGCCTCCTAACACACCTTCCCCCTCTTCAGCCAATAGTAGCAGTGGAGGCAGTTATTTTTAACCTGGGCCCAGACTGTTCCAACATACAGATCTGATTCTTTATCACCTGTATGTTTGATTTGGCAAAGCCTTAACCCCGAATGCCCTTCCTGACACAACTCTCCCCATTTATCTGGGCTTGGGACCAACACTAGGAGTACACTAGCTTGTATCCCCTGTGGCTGGGTTACACTGACCCCTGACATCAACAAGTGTTTTTCACCTGGGGAATTGGTGCTCACTGGGTTTTTCCTCTCCTTCAGACCATTCTACAGAAACCCTAGTAAAACATTTTGTCATCATCTGAAAAACTGCCATTCTACATTCAAAGACATTTAAATGACCTTTCTTCCCTATTCTGATGCTGGGTTTGAACTTCAACAAATTCTCTACCATGTCAACATGTTACCAGGCTGATTAGATATTTGAATACTACGCAGCCTACATAAGTGGCCGACGCCATTACCAGCATTTATTCTTATGCTGGTGTGCTGAGGAAACAATGGCACCTGACGACATCGATGTCAGAGTTAACTGAAGTTTCATTTCTAGGATGATGCAGAAAGGTTTTGCAGTTACAGCGTACCAGTGGCACAGACTTACTGTATAAATCTATTTCTATGTGCCAAACAAAATGTCCAAATGAAAGTATCAAAGAGCCTGTGAAAGGGCCTGAATGGGAGGTTGTGTTTAGGTAGGTGTTTGATGAAAAATGGTGTAGTTATTAAGTCAAGTTTCTAAAAAATAAACTCTTAATAAGTAGATTCAAATAAGATAAAATACACTGTTGCTGATTTAGTTGTGGGGTTTAAAGTTTCAGAGAAATGCTCTCTATGAATGATATCCATCGAGCACCAAGCCTCATTAGCCCAAATGATTTTATGAAAGCACTCTGTGTACAGTCTTTATATTAGGAATAGTTATTACGGTTCTGTAAATATGGTTTAAACTCATGCACCTACATTTATTCAGAGAACAAAACTCTATATGTGGGCCATTACAGGGAGAAAGAATACAGCATTGACCTCCTCTGGCATCAGCACAGCATTTCTTATTCAATAAAAGCAGAGGCAGTTCCTTACAATAATATTTAGGACAAATTAGAGCAGGTTAGACTGCAGCACATGGCTGGTTTCAAGCTACGGTCAACACCTTTCATCACCTTAATGAAAGCGACCAGGAGGTCTTAATGGATGCACTTTAACTCAAATTAATGCTGTTGTTTTTTTCACTACCTGGCCCACTCAGAGCAGTATTTTACGTGTACGCTTCTTTAAAATAGCCGAGTCTATACAAATGTCAGCACTTAAATGGCAAACTTCTGCCCAACTTTCTAAACAATACAATCAACCACATCTCATGGGTTTTTATTGTCATACGGTACCGCAACTTTCCCACATTATCCCCCATCTAGCTCCATAAAATTCACTCACCCTCCTACACAGGCCGATACAGCCGACTCCATAAGTATTTGAATTGCAACAACATTTGATGTTTTGCTTCGGTACTCTTGATGCTCTGGATGTGAAAAGAGACAATGACTATGAGATTTAAAGGAAAAATCCGCCCACGTATCCTCCTACGCTGTTAGACATCCAACATCAATCTATGACGTTCAGTGCATTTCAGGAGGTATTTTATAATGAAGGGTTGCCATTTATTCTTCGTCTGTCAGCCTGCCTTGTCTAGTTGCATTTCAGGTAGTGATTTCCTACATTTACCAGAACTGTTATACCCCTTCCTAAAGATCTAGCAAGTCAGCTGCTGCATTATTGCATTCTGGTCTATTCATGTTAGTAGGTAGAAATATTATTTCCGCCTTTTTCACTGTGATATTCAGTTGAATATTAGTATTCATTTCAGTCTCTTTCCAAGGAAACTGAATGAAGAAATGAAGAACAGCAGGGTGGCTCTAATACGGAGAGAATGATCAAGGTTTCTGCCAATAGCAATTAGGGCTGAACGATATATCGCATTTGCGATAATATCGCGACATGATCAAGTGCAATTTTCTAACCGCAAAGGCTGCGATTATACTGCGATTATATTATACAATTCATGGGCTGCATCCTCCTGAGGCCGCATTTGTAGACCGATTACGTCACAGCGACGCGCCGAAGGCTGTCCAAATTACTACCATATCCCAGAATTCATAGCGCGGCCCAGCCAAACTCCAGTTTCCAGCAATGGCGGCCGCTACTAAGTTTTAAAATTACTCATACTAATCTTTCTGGGTCACAAAATAAACTTTTAACATATTTTCAGGCGAGAAAGTAGTTGTGTAAACATCAAATATCTGCTCGGTTTATCAAGATATCCCATATTTGCAAAAGTGCTTCGACGTTTTCAGAGGCGTCTGCTACCCACCAGCTCGACAGCTAGCCGGGAGCTCGAGGGTTACTGATGCGGCCGAGAACGGCACAACTCCCGGCACATCATTTTCAGACCACCGCGGAGTTTCGCTGCTCGGGTTAAACGTAATATATAAGTCACTTAGACAACCTAAAAATGTTATTGTTGGGCTTTTTTCAGTGTTTTGTTTGTTCGTGAGTAAATCGGTTTGGCTGAGATTAAAGTTATTAGATTAGATAAAATAAAACTTTATTAATCCCCCGGGTGGGTTCCTCCTTGGTTTTCACACAGCTGACTAAACGTCAAACAGAAAACTTATTAAACAGAAGTATGAGACAGTCGAGAATTTACACCAGTGTCTGGTTATATTTTAGATAGCAAGAAGCAGACGGCCGAGTTTATTAAACTCCACCGAGACAGCGGTGACGCTAATCAGAACTAGACCGTCCAATTTCACGCCTTTAAACTTTAAAGGCGTGTTTGTGTGTGTGTTTATACAATTGCTATTATGTTTGCACTTTATGTGTAATGTTACTGACTGCAGAGATCAGTAAGATGTGTGTATTTTTTATTTATTAGTTTTATTTATTTAATATTATTTTTTAATTGAATGACTGTCTAGTAGTTCACAGATGTCGAAAAACTGAGTGTGGTAAAGCCACTGATTTTGTTTATGTATATTTCTGCAATCTGCACATTGTACTGACTTTCATTTTAATGTTTACACCAGGGTTCCTTGTCAGCACTTTATGCTCAGATGTTTGTAAGCTAAAAATAAACTATTGTGTATGTTCAAATATACTGTTGTGATTGAAGAAGTTAAATAAAAATGTCAGTCATCAATTCATGCATCACCTCATGTCATCATAACAGAGGTCTGTCTTCCAGGAAAGAACAGTTTAAAATTAATGTAATATAGTATTGGCCATACTATATGATGTATTGCTTGTCTTTGTTTAATAATACAGAAGACAAATACCTTAAAAAATAATTGCATATCGCATCGCAATCGCAATATTGGGGCAAAAAAATCGCAATTAGATTATTTTCCATAATCGTTCAGCCCTAATAGCAATTGCATTTTAGCTTGTGGTCTCTGTCTATGCTCTCAAAGTAAGATTTTAACCTCTTAGCCTCTTTTGATGTCTACTGTTGCAAATATAGCATGTCCGTAACTGAGAACCGTAACAAGATGGACCAAGCCCATTAAAATTTGCATTTCTCCATGTACTCAATATCTAAAAGCAATAATCTGCACTTAAAAAGAAATTTAAAAAAAACAACAACAAACAAGCATTCAGCTAGCTAGCCATCATAAAAAAGCATAATAGGCATTTTCATTAGCTTTTTAAAAAAAAAAAAGAAAAAGAAAGAAAAAGAAAAACACTAAAAGTTAGACCCAGTGTCATGCAGTGATGGAGAATCTCCAAAATAAAGGTCCATTCATGGAAGCCAAACAGTCAAACAAACACAGTTTTAGATCAGCTTTATAAGCTTTAGCTTAGCTTCATTAGCTAGCCAAAAAAAACTAACAACTAAAAAACACAGTAGGAACCAGCTAACTACACTAAATGGACAAAGGTACTGGTACATTACACATGTAATGCATGCTTTCAAAACTGTACGTAAAGGCAGACTGTGTGGCTGGATGCATGATTTTATACAAATGTAGTGTGTTCGAACAGTTTTGTCCACGTAGCGTAGCTTACTACCTAAAGTAACTGAACATCAAGGCTCAGGCACATTTTCTGGTTGATTATTTCTGCTTTTAACTTTAAATACACATAACAACAGAAAAAAATCATGTTAACTTTATGTGAATAAAGCTCAACAGCTGCGTCTGTTAAATCTGTGGCTATTACTTTCATTCCTCAAAAAAATCCAAAACGGTGTGGTGTGCTGACTGGCTTGGAATAAATCTGTTAAAAAACCCTGTTAAAAAAAAACAAAAATCAAACTATTGCTCGAAGCCAAGCTTTTAATAATCAACTGATGGTATTAGACTTTGGCAAATACCTGCAGCTCTGTCCTAATATTTACCAGATATGGAGAGTTTATCCTACATCAGCTCCAATCTGTTTCAAGTTAGGATTTTCTATATACAGCAGTTGATATTTTCTCATCTGAGTTTAGTGTCGAATTATGATACAAATAATTATGCCAATCAAATACAGAGTTTTTTTCAGTATATCTTAATATTTAATTTTAAAAAGTGTTAATGTCTCCTTTCTTGGCATGCATTACATTCATGTGAAAAAAGTGTAGACACAAACAGAATCTAAATGAAGCTCCAATTTTATTGTTTAAAAAGATTACTCAAAGACTCAAAAGCAGATTTGCCAATTTTATATTCATATTTTTGTTTAATATTTATTACCACCACACCAAACCTGACATGCCTGTTATATGTGTTAAGTAATGAAAATGATCTTAATCACAAAAAAATTACAACCTCCCGCTACCTGTAGTCTCTTCTGCTAATACCATTTGTGCTAGTCTCCAGAGAGAAACGGTGCCTGCGCTGCTCTTCCCGCCACACTGATGCCAATTGACTGAGGTAGCTGTCCGCACGGTGCAATGAGAGCCAATTGACTCCTGACCCAACGTGTAACAAAGCACTGCCTCCCAGTGTTCCTGAATCAATATGGCCGCGTTGCATCAAAGCAGAGCCCCTCAGATTGGCTCCTCCTGCGCTGACCTTCCCGAGAACCCACATGTATATCGACTGGTCAGGGAGGAGGAAACGGGCAAGTCCCGGTCGGTTCCTACAGTTAATGCTCCATGCATACAAACAGTTGGGGGCAACTCAGAAGCTTTTTGTGGATACCCATTTTCATAGCTACAGTCTTACAGTCTTCTGAACATCTGGATTTAGAATATATTCTTCTTGACATACTTTTTACATTTTGTAGCGTGGTAAGAAATCTCCGTTCTCACTGCACTAAAGTGGAGCTGAACCGTCTACTTTAAAACTCCATTAGGGAAATTATCGGTGCAAAGATACCATCCTATTTGACTAAATCACACACTGATGCTATAGTGGAAGATGTGTTATACTGCAGAGCTTCTCTGTATGCTGAAATGAACATCCCCATCATCATCATCGCCATCATCATCATCATCAGGAAGTGAAAAATCAAAGCACCAATGACAAACAGAACCTTTGAAGTGCTAGGAGCTTATCTTCCAGCACAGCATCACAGACTGAATGTTGTGCAAAAGATAATCAACTTTATGCACTCGATTAGCATTACCTTGGAGGACTTATGGATATTCAGGGGAAGCTTATTCACATTTAACGCCAAGACCACTGACTATCCTTAAAGCCAGATCTTGCATATACATAAGCCATACCATCACAGGAGTGCCACATTTTCTTCCTGTGTGTGCATGCACATCACATATTGACAAAAACTCACCGATTTCACACTCTTAAAAAGATTACTCCGTAGCCCTACACATGCCCAGAAACTCTACAAGGTCTCTTAAAAGAGGCCAAATAAAACTTCTGTTTGTGCCTTTTTACAAATGATAAGTTGAACACATAAGCAGTAAAACACACCATTTCTTAACTGCTGCCTCGGCCTTGGGGAAGTGCACAGGTATAACTGCACACGCTGTACATTGTTGTTATTGTTGTTCTTATAATCCCACTGCTGAGGTCTGAGCAATAAATCAAATTTTATTTTCCATCACCAGCTTGGATTCGAGTAATGAATAAAACAAAATGAAATTGAGATTAAAAACAATTATTATTCTTTATTTCTTTAGCAATGATGTGTTTTCTTGTTTTGTGCGTTGTTGTAAATCCACCCCACTTCTCTCCTTTACTGAGGTGCTCTTTTGCCCCACACTAAAAGCACAGATTCAATCACTGTGTAGTTCAGACTGGGCCATGATAACAGCGGTCAGCGTGGTTTATCTAGAGAAAGTAAAAGTCAGCCTTGCACGCCATTGCCCTGGCCATGACTACATGTTTTAAGACTAACGTAAGGAAAGTCTTTGTATGACTTCTGTCTTCTAGGTGGTCAAGGGGACAAGCTTTAGGATCCAACAACAAAACCAATACAAACACAAGTACCCCGCATCACAGTTTATTCCATGTATTTTTCACATAGCTACAACACGTGGTCAGTAAAGCTCTGCATAGCATCTACGGGCTACCATGTTGGGACCTTCATGTGCAGGTTTCTTAAGAGACACCTTCACTGTCAAAAACGCCCCCAAGTCCTGGCTTAGTGCTCGACCGGACGGCCCTGTGCCTTCCACTGCATCAACCTTATTTTTTACATTTATTTACTTAGTTTGCATTCAAAATTAATCCCAAAGTTCATGGAAATCCACTGTTAAGAAGGTAAAAATGTTCAAGTTCAATAACGTGTGATGCTTCGAAAGCCAACCTAGAATCATGTAAATTACCAGTAATCTCAAGACTGACCACAGCTGTCTTTATTTGCCAAAGTAAACACTCTAAAGTACTTAATACCAGGTCATATGTCATTCAATAGGATTCCTCATTGGTAGCCGTTTCACTTGCTTGCCAGGAAATTGCTCCCTTCACATTATCAGCAGTTATTTTGCCCTTAGCTGCAGAATGATATTTACATCCCGTAGCCTCAGGTTGGCAGCTCACTCTGAATCATTTCAAGTGTGGATGCAGCTTAAAGCCCAGAAGTTTGAAGTATGACAAGCAGCGAAAAGTAAAAAAAACAAACAAAAACAAAACAGGAATAACATTTTGACATCTCAGTTTAGGTAAAAATGGACCAAATGGGAGTAGATCCTAATTTCCAGGTGGCCAACCCTTTCATCTAAGTTTGATGAAACCAGGCTTGGATTGGAACTACTTGGTAATGGACTGGTTTGGTAACACCCATTCACTCACATTCACACATTCCTAAGTGCTTTTATTCCAACACCGAGGGGCAACTAGGGGTTCAGTGTTATGCCCAACGATACTGTGACATGCAGACTGTAGCAGCCAGAGTTCAAACCATGAACCTTCCAATGAGATAGAGATAGAAAGATAGATGACCTGCTCTACCGATACCTCAGTACATGTTTTTCTTTGTTCAGTTTGAAGCATATAAAAATATCCCACAAGCAACATTTTTCATTTTCTTTCGCAACATGCAGTTGAAAATAGCCGTGTGAGTCATAGAACTCATGCATATACGCTTTACACTTCCTCTGCTGGTGCTCAACAGAGTTAATTGATAAAATAGGTCTGGCTGTGGAGGCGTCCAAAGACAGATCTTTAGCCAAGGGATGAAAAAAAGCACATCTACATGTCAAAATATTCTGGATAACTAATGAAATTGATGCTTATCTGTGTTGCAGCAATCCACCTAGACACAATAAATTGACCTGGCCTAGCAGGCTGGGCACTAAATAAAAACATTACAGTTTATTTTTGTGCACTGAGGAGGAGTAACTGTGCTGTCCTTTGTAACAGTGAGTCTTTTCTAAAAAGAACATTTTATGAATTTTGAAATTGTTACATAATGAAGAAAGCTGAAAGAATATCACATGAACTGACCAGGCACTAGACATAGTGTACAGTTTATGATTATAACAAAGAAAAAGAAAATCAGCTAATCGGTGTAGATTCAGTGCATTAAAATCCAAGAGAACTAGCATGTTTGATCTACTACTGTCGACCACTGTCCCCTTTAAGGTGCAGCTAGTCTCCTCCCATATGCTTACACAACACATCTGACTTGAAAACATCTTCACAGAAATCAAATCAATACTTGCAGAGGTGGAGTGTAATGTCGAAAACAGAGCGGTACTCCTCTGTTCTCTGTAGGTCTACATTCATTGACGACTATCTTTAGTAGCTATTATTGATTTGCAAGATGTAAATTTCATTTTAAAATGACTGGACTGTTGCCGGGGGTGTCACCACTCACCGTCCGCTCCTCGATAAAGCAAACTCCACTCCCTCCCTTTGGAAAGGCATCAGGCGGTGCAGGAGCTTGTGAGGAAGGCCTGACAGTTGCTCCGACCATCTTGTATCACAGCAAGAGGCCTGTAGGCCATTATCATCCATTTCCATTAGCAAGTCCTCATCAGTTTCTCAGTACTTGCTCAGTCGGCTCCAATTTGAATCTGGAGGACAAAAAAAAAATAAAAAAAAATAGTTAAACCAAAATGTACTTGGATTAGCATCTATTGCACAACATATTTAGTTTAGCACTCTGACTGCTGATTTTGTAGTAATGGTGAGTAACTTTCCCCTGCAGCCTTGGTAGCATTGACAGGAATATCATTATTAAATGCTGGATGATGAAGCACGGTGATAGTAAAAGTTGCCTATCTCAGCCACCTCCAGTCACAACACAACAACACCTCCTCTGTGTTGCCTCATCATTTGGGTCAGTCCTGGAAGTGTCTGCTGCCATATGTAATCACAGCCACCGAGACAGGCACACCAGTGACCCAACAAAACTATGACTGTGGCTAAGAAGAACTACTAAGCACAGAAAGTTGGCACTACCTGCGCTTAAGAGCAGAAGGAAGGTCTATCATTCATGTCTATTGGTATGTAGCTGGTTGGTATCACATGAAAGGAATGACCACTGTGCAACTGAGTGTGCAAATGAAAAGTGAAAAAACTTTTCATTTCATACCATGAGGGTATTTTGGGCCAAATATTCAGATTCTTTTGTGCAAATATTAAAAAAAGAAAGAAAGAATACTCTGGAAACAGGCCTGGAAGACATATCAAACAAAAAGACAAGTTAGGGGCTGAGGCCTGCCAAAGTAGCAGCCAAACACTCCATGTACCGGTGGGCAGATCCATCCAAGTACTGATAGCTTCAATGCCAATGCGGGTATCAGTATTGGATCAATAGCGCGATCGGATCGGTACTTTGTTCCCAAGTCCAGTATGTAGCCCACTGAATTGTGTTAAATAAATCATAATAATTATAATAAATTATAAATAAATCAATGAAAAAATGTGTTAACCTTTTTGTGTGTTACATGTATTTTTACAGCCTATAGCACATGTAAACAACAGAATCAATCAGAATCCTGTAGTGGTTATTAAAATGTGTTCAGAATTTGGCAAATTGAGGATGATTCAGCTCATAAATCATGACATACTGCTCCCCTACATAAGCTGCCTTTATAGGTTAAAGGTATTAGTATAGGTATCAGCAATATTGGCCAAGTATTTACTTGGTATCGTATCGGCACCAAAACGCAGCATTAGCGCACAGCACTAACCCCGTTAAAAACTTCAGCGAGTCTGTAGCATCCTTAGCTAGAGCTAGTAGAGGACACAGGAAGTTATGATACTGCCTATAGAAATAAAAGCACCACCTAATTAGTTACATTAGTTACACTCCTCGCTGCTCTGCTGCTTCCTAGCTATTCTGTAACTAGATATTGTTATTAAGCTTTTATGTTTACCGTGTTCACATGCTTCTAGCACAAGCACCCATTTATTGCTATCCTGTAATGAACTCAAGAGAAATTTAGTCACATGGCAGAAGTGTTAGCAAAAAAACCCAAAACAATACAAAAAGAATTAAATAAATACATGAACGGTATTTTCGGTTGATTTATATATGTAAGGTTTCTCCTACCTAGTGATAGTGCGCAATGACGCGAAGCAATAAAACAGCAGACTGAACTAAAAGGCCAGGATGGTTTCGCGGCAAATTCAAGGTACACTCGGTTTATATCACCCGGCATCCGCTACACTTAAGTACCGGTGACTATCCCGTGTAACTTCCTAGCACTTATTTAATTAAATCGCAACTCGACTGACGGTGTGAAAAACACATATTTGTTTGGGGATGTGTGAAGGAAAATGACGAAACTGTCTGAGAAACTGCTTGTCTGATTCCTGGCACAAGTTAATTAAAACAACAACAACAACCACCACTAAACGTGACATATTTTCAACACCCTGCGTGTCGAGCGTGAGGAGCTGACGCAGTCAGCCTGCTGCTGGACGCTGCCTCTTCACTCTGCCACAAACACTAGCTACTTCACCCTCGGTGGAGACAACAGCGCCTGTTCACCGATTGTAAACCGAAGCGGTAAGGCAACGTAAGATATTTGCAGTATCCTGTCCTGCATTTACTGGTTTGCGACAAATAATGTTAAGTGGGTAGTTGTAATCATGCAACACGGACTAGTTACCAGTAAGCACCTCTCTTTGCTGGAGTGAGAACGCTCAGGTCGCCGGTGTTTGGCCGTTCTCAAGCGTTAGCAAGTCACGGTGCCAGGTAAGAGTCGTTAGCTTAGCCCCGACAGGATTCAACGCCAAATGTAGCTCCGTTTGCTCCCGTGCTCCTCGGCTAAAGCACACACCTCGTAACCAGAAACCACATCTGAACTGTAAGCAGACACACTTCAATTCGGCGTTCGTCCACAAAACCAAACAGCCGTTGTTAAATTACAGGGTATTATTCAATAACTTTTAGGCCTGCTTCGACTGTGTCTGTCCTAGTAATCTGCCGCAATGGGTGGTTGACTGACGCTGTTAACCAGTTGAATAAATTAAGCTTTAATTGAATTGTTGAACTGCTTGGCTGGATATTTCGTTGGCCGAATTTTAGTCCCAATAATTTTTTTTTACCAGAGCAAAACGTTTCATTCTGTCTGGGGTTTGTAGGTTTGCCGATACAAAGGTAACATTAAATTACCAGGTTTGTAATGGAGCTCGGTGTGACAAAGTCGATGTTGCAAAACTGATTGTTTGGCTGAATCTGATTAAATCAGAGTAATCAATTAGCAGAGTAAATGCGTTTGTTTTGAATTGATTCTTCCAACCTTCCTCTGTGCTTTGACTCGTGTCTTGGTTTATAGGCTGGGAGCAGAGAAAAACAACTCCCGTTATTATTAGTGAATTACACATATGGTTGAGCGGTTTAGCTAGAGATAACCTTGGAGTCTAACAAAAAGGATCTAAAAAGGTTGATTTTGTATTCAAATAAGAGTTCATTCATGTAATTTGGTAGTGTAACTCTTGATTCAAATTCACTCAGAAGTCTGAATATGACTAATGATAATGAATGAACGCACTGAAGTAAAGCAGTTTAGTAAAGCTCTATTATTCTTGTAAGAGGACAGTACATCCTGATTTGAACTTGTAAAAGGCAACCAATCAGACATCCAATAACCCAGTTTGGTAGTTGCTTAATAAGTAAGCTATAACCATAATAATTCAGATGCACACAGTTATCGCTTCATTGACTTAAAGAGACAGAAATGGCCATAAAAGCCTCCAAGTTGCCACCAATGAGGCTGAGCGTCATGATAGTATCATTTTCATTACAGTACCAGTGGAGCCTGGTGGGCAGAGAGTGGATGCTGGTTCAGTCCCTGCGGCTGCTGTTTCCCAGAGTGGAGATGTTGTGCTGTGCAGCAACGTGCTCCATATTGTATCACATTAACATTCCCTTATGCTGAATTATTACCATAATTGATTTGGAGATCTTTCAGTTGGTTTTTGCTGTGCTAGAGCGATAAATTTAAGACATTTTTACCGGCTTGGTGAGTGCACACATTAAGATCACCGCTCAGATTCTCTCTTATGACTGCCTGCGTTCCCCTCCGAGGCTTAAAATAAATGCTAATAATTGTTTGACAAAACAGTTTCACCCGCCGGCTGCTCAGGCCACAGCAGCCCACTGCTCTGTTGACCATTCATTACGCAGGTTTAGGCCATATTCGGAGCTGATGACATTATCCGATATTGAGGTTGAGGTTGCCGTGTAATAGCTTTCATCAAAGATGTGGCCCCGATGACTAAATAATTCATCGCCTTCCAGGGAAGGTGGAAAAAAAAACCTCTCATTCCTATAATATTTGGCTTGAGCCATTAAATAATTCATCCCCTCGATCCATAAATTGTTTGTTCAATTGGTGACCTTTTCATGGGATTAAGAAAGCACAATAATAAATTCTTCAGAGACCTGGCATAACGAATGGTACAATTATGAGGCAGGATTGGATCGGATCGTTTGTCGCAGCCTGCTGTTGGTTGCTAAGTGACAGCAGGAACTTTTCCGCCCACTGTGTTTGCTCCTAAAAGTCTGAGTGACTGAAAGGACAAAAACAATCACATTATGGCAGTCTAGACTTCGGCTGCGCATAGGACCTGTTTGTGACTTCCCGTGTCTTTGACAGCCTGTCAGTCACTTAGTGATGAAAGTGTCTCATGAAGTAGATTATATTCACCATGCAGCTATTAGCATCCCCTCTTCTTTGCATGTACAGAGGACAGAAGAACTTTCTTTACTTAATAAAATAAACAAAGCAGATGGAGGAGGCCCTAATTGTTTTTCCTGTTAACCCCTCAGAAGTTATGAAAGGCAGGCTCAAAATGGAAGCTCTTAAGGGCGATTTGTAATCATGCGCACTGCGCAGCCTGAATTCTACCTTCACAACTCTTATGTTCTAGATCCAAAGATTTATGGTTTTCTACTGCATTAATTTTCTGTCTTATTTGCAACAATATTGTATTTAATTGTTAAATTTGGTATTTTCTTTGTATATTTTTATCACTATTTCACCGTTATATAACATCCCTAACTGGAATAGGTGGCACTCGCAGGGATCATTTTGTGCCAAAGAATAGTCATGTGAGGCGTGAATCGCCCCTTTTTATGTCACAGACCCTAAAGCAAAGAGCCCGGTTTAGTAAAAGAAATTTGATAACAACTGTTTGATAACCGTTATCTCTCACAGGGGTTTTCGGTTTTGTCAAGCCAGCTAACGCAAAGGAAACCTGGCTGGGCGTACTATAAACTTACTTCATAGTATACCCCTCAGGTAAAGCTAGCAAGTCACAAGTCTGCCACAATTATGTGCTGTCCTTTGAAAGCAGTTTGTGATTGGTGGGGGCAGGTGTCTTTGATGAATATGGAGTTACATTTTTGCTTAAAATGTTGCATCTCTAATATTGCCTGAATATCGGTATCCTTTTGACTGATACCAGCTACTGATATGTCACCTCTATTTTGGGCAGGTTTAAAAACACACAAAAAATTGGACAAATTGTTTGTCTAAACATTGTATCAGCTCTCAGTTTCACATCACTTCATCTCTACTGTGTAACTCTCCTGTTACACTGTACAGTATCAGTTTTGCACTGGCAAAGTGATAAAAACTTGTGTGATGAGACGAAGAGCTTTTTAAACAGGTTAGTTACTAGACCTAGTTTACACAAAAATCTTTGTTTCCCCACACATAGAGTGTGAAATACATTCCAACAACAAACAATTCAAAAGAAAAAATATTGGTTATAGGCTGTATTGTCATGTTAATACATCGGTATTGGCACAGAAATTGACTTTTTATTTATTTATTTATTTTGCTTTTCTGCCAAGTAGTTTTCCCTTTTTGTCTTTGCACCGTACATCATCTATTTGCTGGTGAAATTTTTTTTAAAAAGCAATGACAAAGGTTTTCAAACACATCATTATTTTTTTTGATATGAAAATAAATCCAAAACCTAAATATATGAACTGAAAAAAAATCAGTATCTGCCCAGAACGTGACAATCAGTGAACCCCTAATTCACCAATTATGCATTTATTATGTTGTTGTTTTTAAACGAAATGTCTTATTGCAGCACATTTCCTTTCAGTTGCAGTAACAGGAGGTATTTCAGGTGTTGTCTATCTCTGAGTCAGTGGGATTAGCTGTAGCCTTGATTTTTTTTTTTTTTTCGTGCGAAAAGCAGGGTGCCAGCTTGAATGGGAAGGTAGCCCAGTGAACAGCTCGGCCTCTCAGCGGCCAGCGCCTCCCCATCGTCTCTCCACCTGCTCTTTGAGCACCTAGCTGGCTGCAGAACCGTCGCTCCTGTCTCCTATCTTCTCCTCCTCCCCTGTTTGCCGCCTCTCTCTCCTTTCTCTTTCCTCTGAGCACCTTTCTTTGTGTTTTCTCTATCTCCCGCCCTCCTGTTTTCTCCTCTTCCTCTCTGTCTCCTTCCATCTATCCCATGTCCCTAGCTGCCCTTTTTCCTCCTCATCATCCTCCTTCCCCCGCCTCTATCCTAAAGCAGCTAATGAAGAGCCCCATTTAGCCGGTGACTTTGGTTCAGTCCGCTCTGTAGTGCCGGCCGGCCTCGGCCGCCGTGACTGGTTGTTGAGGCTCTGACATCACACAGGGGCCAGCTGTTGATTTGGCGCTGTCTCCAAGGCTGGCTGGCTTGATGGGTTGTGGCAGGTAGACTTGCGCTCTCCGTCTCTCTCTCTCTCTCTCTCTCTCTCTCTCTCTCTCTCTCTCTCTCTCTCTCTCTCTCTCTCTCTCTCTCTCTCTCTCTCTCTCTCTCTCTCTCTCTCTCTCTCTCTCTCTCTCTCTCTCTGTGTGACACCCACACCCCTCGTCCTCTCCCTTTACACTCTCCTCTCCCTGTCTTCCACCCTCACTCAGTGGAGCGAGCGTACAGGAGGCAGCTGCCGAGGAGCGAGCTGGGAGGCAACTCCAGCCTCCTCTCCAGCAAATTGTGCCTCCTGTACAATGGAAACTAAGCGGTCGCATAGCAGAAAGGATGGAGAGCAGAGCTGCCAGGCAGGTACGTCCTGCAGCACTTTGACAGTGAGCAGACACGACTTGGGTACAGTTAGTATTACTTGTTCTGTTCCTGCGCTTTTTGAACAATTTCTTCATGTACTTTTTGAGTAAGGTTGATTTTCCTCTATATATTTCCTTTTGTTCTGCTTTTTTAAAAATGTCTTCTGCATCAGCTTTCCTGCCTCTCTTCTGTCATTGCAAGGCATCCAGTCAGTAAGCAAGCGTGGGGTCTTTCTTCCTTTAGCTTGTTAAACTAAGCACAACACGAGCTGCGCTGTGCCGTCAGCGGCGTGTTACTCGCTGAAGCTCGAGCATTTCCAAATCTCCTGGCTGGTTTGCTCAGCTCCGCTTCTGCTTTTCATTACGAGGATAATTAACAGAGATCAGCCAATAAGAGGCTTCGCTCCGCACTGTTTTTTTTTTTTAAGTTTTTTTTTTTTTTTTAGCCAACCGTCGTCCTCTTGTTTCCCTCGTTTCCTCCTTGTTTGTTCTGCAGGTGTTCTCTTACAAATTGACTTTTAATGACTCTCACAGACTTTTTGAGTGCTTCCTGTCCCATAAGGCTCCATAGATTAAAACTGCCAGGCTTGCATGTTAGTTTTCTTTGTTTACTGTTTCTAGTACTAATTGCTTAGATTGATATTCCCTGGAAGCTCTCCTATGGGATAGGTAATGGATTACCTCCATGCTCCACTGTGGATTTAATTTATTAATGCTGGCTGGCTGCACCTCTGCTGTGCCGCGCTGCCTTTTGCGACCTGGAGGCAGAGCGAGCAGCGCAATTAGTGTCTCATTTGTGCCTGTTTATTTATTTATTTCTGTTAATTCACTCTCGGCTATTACGAGCACTTCCTTAAACTGACACAGCCTCAGTCGTCGCAAAATCAAGGCGAGCAGTGTTATGAAAGTGATATAATTTCATCGGTTTTCCCCTGATCGTTCTGCGGTCCAATTATATAGCTCCCCTGTCAGTGCTTCTCTTTGCTTTGCAATTAGCAGAAATGTGTAGAAAATGGGAGATTAGTTACTCAGTTAAGCAAAACAGCAAAATCAATTTTATTGTAGCTCCATGAATGTGAGCCAGCATTAGTAGCCTAATTAACTGTTTATTTGATGCCTGGTTTTATTAGACAGGGTGCATGTCATGCTTTAAATGTTTTTTGTGTGTGTTTAAGTTGGCACAACAAAGGGAAATTTTGGCATCCCCCTGCAAAGTGGGAAGAAATCAGCTAAACATAGGTGGTCATTTTTATTTGGACAGCGAGCAGGTGACGGCGCGGTATCTTTGTAACTGTCTGAATAGAGCTCTGGTTACTGTTTTACATCTCTGTTGTTTTTTTTTTTTTCTGTGTGTGCAATATTTGCAAAAGCTCTTCAGCAGTGATTAACTTATTTTTCAATGCGGCAGAATGCCTGAAGACGCTACTTGCTCCTTTCCTTCTTTTTTAAAAAAATGTTTAAAAAAATTAAATAAAATAAATTATTGTTTTTGAAATGCTGAGAAATCACTGGCAGATTTTCTTTGAAGCTTCTGAAGGTGATAGCTCGCTGTGTTCTGCCCCTTCTTCCTCCCCCGTTCTCTACCGAGAATAGAGCCGGGGGATAGAGTAGCAGATAGAGGGAGGGAATGAGGGTCCTTCACCTTCAGTTGAGGTGGTTTATAGGCGAGACAAGAGCCCTGATCCACAGAGTGCAGAACAGAGCACAGCGGAGGTGTGGAAAGGAAAGGTCAGCCTTTGCAAAAAACAGAGAGTGTGTGTGTGTGTGTGTGTGTGTGTGTGTGTGTGTGTGTGTGTGTGTGTGTGTGTGTGTGTGTGTGTGTGTGTGTGTGTGGATAAAGGCATAAATAAAATAAGTAGACTGGAGTGCGTTGCTCTCCATCACCAGCAGGCTCTCATACGCTTCACAGTGATTGAGAAATTTCTCATTAGCTCGCCATCGAGCATAATTGTCGCCGAGAGGAGCCCATCAAGATCCCGGTGTGTGATTAACTCGGCTCAGTTGATGGCCATCCGCATGACCCTGCTGTGGGTCCCTCAAGAGTTAATTTGCTACAAGAACACAGAGAATGTTTGCATGTGCGGATATGTGGCTCATGATTAATGTAATGCATTCCTCAATTTGTGCTGTGAACAAGTGGGTATATTTGGGGTGCGTGTGCGTGCGCACGCATGTGCACACGGTCGCCGATATGCCGTCAAATGGCGCGATTAAGGTGGTGCGAAGGGGTGATGTGACACTGAACGATACCTCGGGCAGCCTCTTTAAGGTTGCTGTGCTCTGCGGTGACTGTAATGCCAATGAACCACTCCCTGTCAGCTCCAGCACAATACTGGAGGACACACAGGCAGGCGGAGGAGCTCGACAAGTCCACTGCTGTGTGTGTGTGTGTGTGTGTGTGTGTGTGTGTGTGTGTGTGTGTGTGTGTGTGTGTGTGTGTGTGTGTGTGTGTGTGTGTGTGTGTGTGTGTGTGTGTGTGTGTGTGTGTGTGTGTGTGTGTGTGTGTGTGTGTGTGTGTGTTGTGCTAGGGCGTATTATAAGCTGTTGAGCACCTATCAAATGGGGATGTTCCCTTGTCTGTGTCTGTCAAAACATCTTTTGGGTGTGCATTGTTTGCACCAGCATACGGTGTTTACTGCACACACACAGAGGCTCAGTGTGAAGTCCTGAAGCCTGCCGGCTAATCCACGTCTGCGCCGTTCACTCAGCAGCTCTGGTCATAAAGCCTGGAGCGCCCACGGCCAGACTCATCTGCACTGCTGTCAGAGCAACTTTTACACTGTGTGTGTGTGTGTGTGTGTGTGTGTGTGTGTGTGTGTGTGTGTGTGTGTGTGTGTGTGTGTGTGTGTGTGTGTGTGTGTGTGTGTGTGTGATAGCTGCAGGAGCAGGCTCCCTTTTTTAAAAAATTTTTTTTTATTCCAGATATTTGGCTGCCACTATCTGCAATGGTTCCAATCAGCACCACTTCTGCTTTGAACTAGGGGGCAAAATCTCGAGCCGCGACACCAAGATGATACTCCCGTCACACACGGACAGGCGTGTAAAAAGTGCAGAGCGCATTTAGAAAGAGATAAAAGCAGGGAGGGGAGGGGGGATACGCGCAGCTCAGAACAAGAAGGAAAGATGATTCAGGTGATTGTGGGTGCAGAGGTGATTCTGGCTACATGACTACAAAATTAAGACTCTCCGAATGGAACAATGTGGAATGCAGTGGAAATGACACTAAGCAATTCATATTTAAGTCAGTGTGCGGAAATATTCTAGGCAGCGTAGGTGGCTCCGTGGTGCAGTTTCGGAGAAAAGCAACACCCATCATCTCAGTCTGTGCGTCTGGCTCCAGGCAGAGATGTCATGAGATGGAAGAATAGAAATTGAGCTGAGATTGCACTCGGCCTCTTATTTTCTTTTTTGGCTGGCACAGAGAGAGCCACACCTTGGCACCGTTAGGTACCAGAGTCAGCGTGGCATCTCGCCCACCTACTTAGCAACAGATTAGAGGAGTTGGGAGAGGCCAAGAGCAATGTGACGGATATGTGGAAGAGGCCTCGGAGTGGGTCAGCTGTAGGAGAATGTCCAGCATGTGGTCTGAGGATGCGATTAATCATTTAGCAGTTTGATGGGAAATAAATGGGCAACGGCTCTTTTCTTGCAAAGTGATTTTATGGTCTTATCAGCCAACTGACCCCCCCAAAAAATGAAAACGCAGAACCTTGAACTTTAAGAAATATGGCTGCTTTTCTGACATTTTGCTGACATTTTAAACACCAAATAATCAACCAAATATAACTAGAATATTGATTTGAAATGTAAATGGTAATTGGCGTCAAGTGTAACCTGATGTTTAGCAACTTCATTTAGCAGTTGCACCTGCAAAGTGAGCCGATAAGGTCATATTTTCACAATATAAAAGAGGAACGTAACGAATAGGGCAGCAGTGTGCATGGAAAAACACTGATTCGGTAATACAGCTGGAATTCTCAATTTCTCTTCTCCGGTATTGTGTCGATATTTCACAGCTGTGTTGTTGTTGTTTTCAGATGTCTGCCCAGCCGGGTTCACCCTGTGGTTCAGCTAGAAAGGAATTTGCTGGAAAATAGAGATTGTACATTAGACGATTTGAAATTTATGTGGCACCAAATGGCAGAGGATTTCTGAGCTGAGAAATGCTATCTTCCCCTGCTGCTCTCTGAATTCCTAATGCTTGGTTTTTACGAGGTTGGCAGGGATGCCTTCTCTTGTCGCCTCTACCGCACTCCCAGTCGCTGTGCTCATCCATTATTTATGGGGCACACGCACGCATAGGCCCAGAAATACACACTCGCCACACTTCTACTGTTTTTTTTTTTTTTTTTTTTTTCTTCCATGGAACACAATATATTCCAGAGTTGCTGACATCCTGACTGCTGTCAGTCCACGTGACCTCAGTGACAGCGTTGCTCCTAACCTCCGACCTCGCTCGCTCTAATGCCACAGCACTAACCCCGTCCCTCTCTCGGTTGCAGGTCTGCAGGGGTCATGAGGGTGTCAGAGGCCCCGCTCACTGTTCAGAGCAGCTGAAGCAGACATGGGCAAAGAAGTCTCGGATGGCATCGGTAGGCTCAGCCTCATCGACTTCACCAGCCACATCCTCCTTTGCCACAACCACCACTGGCTACGCAAGAAGTACGTTTTTGTTTTTTGTTTTTTACTATGCAACCTGAATAGTAAGTAAATTTTCGTAAAATTTGCTCGATACAATGTTTCCACGCATTCGCTGTCACGTGACACTACTGTCCAATCAGAAAGCATAACAAGATGTCGTAACTAAAATAGTCAGGAACACAGAAAGTTTGCGTGTTTCATATATTTGTTTTAGGAATGTGTGCAGTCGTCATCACTCCAAATGTACTTATATAATTGTCTTGACTCTTTTCCACATTTTTTTTTATTATTATAAAAACTTAAATCAAATCCAATGAGTTTCTTTTATGGTACTTCCTGCACACAAATTTAAAAAATCTATAGTTGGATGAAATACACTTAACTTGGGCAGCATGGACAATGTTACTATCTTAGTAAATATCTCACTATCATTTCTGATATTATGAATGAAAATGAACATTGACACGGTAGTTTGGTGGAATTTCACGGGGAATAATAAACCACAAGATCAATGAACTGTCACTCGGTGACAATAAAGTCCTGGAGTATTTCATCATGTCACGCTGACAGAGTACATATATGGATGTTGTTACATATTCTATAGCTATGCTGTAGTTATAAAAACAGCCTGTGTGTTCATATATATATCCAGGTTTAATAGAGTGTGTATTTCACTGACAGGTTTAGCATAGAAATGTAAATTTTTAACACTGCACAGAACTATAGTGCTACAGTCTGTCATATGATCAATAATCATTCATTACTTACCTGTGTATTTACCTCTTATTATGACCCAATCAATCTGTTATACCCTGACCTTATCCCCTTTTCACCAAAACGTATATTAAATCTATTTTAAGTGATTCTGTACTTAAGTCTTTTTAAAATCAGTGTTATTGATTTTTAGCCAGAAAAACTTTTGACAAATAAGACATGCTTCAAATAAGACATTTCAAATTTACACTCCTCTGAGGAAGGTAAAGTACAACAGATGTTCTAATGATGCTCCAATCGATCAGCTGCAAACCCAAATCATTTCCATTCATGTGTGCAATCTGTGCAGATGAACTAAGTGTCCTGCTTCTGATTTGTAACTATGCATCACAGTGTAGCAGTATGTTGTGCCAACATGCAAATCAACTTAAACATGTTCAGTTTATTATTGATTTATTTCAAGACATTTTTTCATTGCTCTCCCAGTGTCCATCTAAATTCAATGACTTCCAAAGCCTTCTGCTTTTGTGTTGATGCAGTTAGTTAAACTTACAATCTTTAACACTTACTAGATCAAATACTGAGATCTGATCTCATCAACTCTGTTAAGGTTGTTTAAAGTACCCAAAGAAGCTTGAAGCTCGCTGCCAACTGGTGTTTTGGAGCTGTAACTACAGAGCAACGCAGACATGAATAGCATAGCATTAGATGGTAGGGGTGGGGGAATAATCGATACTGTGTAGTATCGTGATATTTTGTTTGCTAATAATGTATTGATACAGGGACAGCAGAAATCGATATTTTGTTACAAAAAAGGTTTTTGTGCTCTGACTTCAGAGCATGTTGATCCTTTTTCTGAGCAAGAACCCTGACATTCCTTCACTGTCCAAATGTGTTTAACTTTTTTTATGGCAGCAATAAACATGACAGTTTACTTATTTTAATTTAAGACATGTTTTATTTTAATTAAGTTTAAAACTTTTTTATTTAATGTAAAATTTAATTTATTTTCAAATTCTTCAGTTGCTTAATGAGCTGCATAGTTTTCATAAATTTCATAGTTCAGAATAGCTATAATTGTACCAGATGGTTGCATTCAGTTAAGTTGGACTAGACTGTAATACAAGCCGTTTAGTTTGTCAACAATAAAACTGACTGAAATGAGAGAAAGACTCTGAGTGTGAGACTTTGATATTACATAAAATGAATATTGATAAAGTTTACCTTTATGTACAGAATCTGAATATCGCAAAATATTTTAAAAAATTGCAATAATATCATATCGTGCGTTAAGTATTGTGATAATATCGTATCGTGGGATGTATGGTGATTCCCACCTCTATTAGGTGGACATGTGCTGCAGTTCATTTGGGGTTGGGTTTTAACCTCCCAATCTGCTGCGGATTTCTTCTTCTTTTTAAAGTTTTCCGTTGCACAGTAGAAAAAATGGTCTTCTGTGCTGCCAGTTCTGGCTCTTCGAATGAATATACGAATCAGCCAAAGTGAAAACTGAACTCAACGTCAGGACTGGCATGTTACAAATGTATACCTCTGGAAATCTTTAAAACCCTGACACAGATAAAAGACATCAGATTATATGCCCAAGTTGTTGTTTTTCTTTCTTTTATGCTCAGTTTGAATTTGATAGTAATAGTGCACATAGCATTTACAACTTGTAGTCCTTTGTATGTAAAACTAGGGTTGTTAAAAAAACCCTTTGGGGGAAAAAAAACAACTATCAGATTAGATGCTCATTCACGTTAACACACATTAACATTATCCATTTAACAATTAATAATTACCTAATAGCCTAATAGCCACATTAGCCTTTTGCCAGTGATCATTTCGCAAATGGCTTGTGGCTAATAATAAAAACGAAGCGTAAATATTGGTGCTACGCAGCTAACGTTGTCAGCTCTGCCGGTCTGTAATGTTGTAATAGATGGTGTTAATTTAACAGGGTAAAACACAATTTTTGGGCTAAAGTGTCAAGTATCGAGTAGTTTCCTGGGTAACTGTATAGAGTTTCGAGCATCGTTGAAGAATACATAATACATGAAAACTTTGCCAAATTAATTAAAATTTGTATTTTTTCTTTTTAAAAACAGTCCTTTATTTTTTAAACGATGTTTGTTTGTATTGAAATACACATATTTTAAAAAAATGTTGATGTCTGTTTTCGCTCCAACTCATAAAGAGACCAATTTGCTACTCCCTGAATTCTTTAATGTAACACTAAGGACCAAATGATGATCTGTATTACTTATGCAGTCTAAGCATGGGGGATTCTAAACAGGCACACTGTGCAATTACCTCAGCCGTGAGAGACGAGACGGTGAAATTCAAATGCATCAAAGTCTGAAGCCAAATTTAGTCTAACACTCCAGTCCCATGATAAAATGTGTTTGGAAGAATGAGTGATTCGGTGAGGGACAAAATGGCTATCCATCACAAGCCCAGCGCTCGAAAATATCTGTCCAATATTGCAAATCTTCAACAGAGCGACTCAAGAGACTTCACTCATCAAAATGTCAGCAACAGACGCTAAATATTCAAAGCCATGTGCAGGACTCTGGAGTATTAAGCTGTTTTCCTTCAGAATGTGAAAATAATGTAAAGCAGCAGCCGGCATTGCTTTTGTCAAACCTCTGACAGGTCATAGAAATTCAAAATCTGATTCTCCAGTGCCCGGCTAGATTTTTAGCAAAACTCTTAGCCATGCAAACCACTGGGTGAGCGGTACATTCGCCTGAGCTGTGGACCGCTGTAAAAGTCAATTACTTTGACACGGAGGAATTGGATGCCACGTTTTTAAAGAGAGCAGCTCCCTCTTGCTGCCTCAGCTCTTTTGGGATGGATATAAACAATCAAGTCTCAGGCAGCCGCTTTGCTGCTCAGTGATCAGATAGGAAAATTGCTCTGATCACTGCGGTTGGTTGAACACACACGCAGCCAGTCACGTACACACCCAAGCACAGAGTAAGTGCTGTGATGTGTGCTTCCAGTTTTTGATGTGCAATGTGAATTTGATGAGCCCATTTC